>NC_142543.1:11114375-11861250 GCF_056151865.1 Erythranthe guttata | reverse complement strand
AGTTCGGAGAGCGCCCGATAGGTTATTCCTCGTTGATGAAGTTGACCAAGGATGTGATCCTAGAACTTTCAACGAAGCTGTATCGGATACAGACAAGGGACATTGGCTAAATGCCATGAAATTCGAAATGGACTCTATGTACTCCAACAAGGTATGGACCTTGGTAGATCCACCCGAGGGAATCGTTCCCATAGGCTGCAAGTGGATCTATAAGAAGAAAATTGGAGTAGATGGAAAGGTATCGACCTACAAGGCTAGATTGGTAGCGAAGGGTTATTCTCAAAAGCAAGGAGTTGACTATGAGGAAACCTTCTCTCCAGTTGCTATGCTTAAGTCCATTAGGATTTTGCTGGCCATCTCTGCGTGGTATGACTACGAGATATGGCAAATGGATGTGAAGACCGCTTTCCTTAATGGGGACATTGAGGAAGAAATTTACATGGCGCAGCCGGAAGGCTTCATATCTTCTGCAGATGAGCAAAAGGTTTGCAAACTCGAGCGATCCATTTATGGATTGAAACAAGCATCCCGTAGTTGGAACAAAAGGTTCGACACAACTATCAAAGAGTTTGAATTTGTGAAAAACCCGGAGGAACCTTGTGTCTACAAGAAGGTTAGTGGGAGTGCAGTGATTTTTCTTGTACTTTATGTTGATGACATACTACTCATTGGGAATGATGTAGGGATGTTGCAGTCGACTAAAGTATGGTTATCCACACGTTTCTCGATGAAGGATTTGGGAGAAGCATCCTACGTATTGGGAATACGGATCTATAGAGATAGATCGAGGAGATTGCTTGGCTTGTCCCAATCCATGTACATAGACACCGTTCTTAAACGGTTTAGCATGGAAGAATCCAAGAAGGGATTCTTGCCAATGTCCCATGGGGTTCGTCTCTCGAAATCCATGCGTCCTCAAACGCAAATGGAAATCGAGGAGATGAAAAGGACACCTTATGCATCCGCTATAGGAAGCATAATGTATGGCATGCTGTGTACACGACCTGATATTGCGTATGCTGTGAGCGTCACAAGCAGATATCAGTCCGACCCCGGCCCAGCCCATTGGAAGGCTGTGAAGGACATTCTCAAGTACTTGCGAAGAACTCGAGATTTGTTTTTGGTCTATGGGGATACCGAGTTGAAATTAGAAGGCTTCACGGATTCTAGTTTTCAATCGGACGTGGATGACTCAAAGTCAAACTCGGGGTATATATTCAAAGTCAACGGAGGTGCCGTGTGTTGGAAGAGTTCCAAACAAGGCACGACGGCTGATTCCACCACCGAGGCTGAATATATTGCAGCATCAGATGCTTCAAAGGAAGGGTCATGGATTAGGAAATTCATCCAAGAGTTGGGTGTATTTGCCGAACGCTAGCGATCCAGTACGGCTGTACTGCGATAACAACGGAGCCGTAGCGCAAGCTAAGGAACCAAGAGCTCATCAGAAGTCGAAGCACGTGTTGAGAAAATACCATGTGATCCGAGAGATCATAGAGAGAGGTGAAGTCAAGCTAGACAGAGTCACCTCGGAGGACAATATTGCAGATCCCTTCACCAAGCCATTGTCAGGATCAGTCCACGAGAAACATCGAGAGTCGATGGGACTTAGATTTATGAGTAGTTGGCTTTAGGTCAAGTGGGAGATTGTTAGAGTAGGTGACCGGCAAGCCAACTTGTGGCTGTGGTCTTTCTCTTTTCTTTGTAATAAAACAATCGTTTTTCGTTCGTAATAATAAAATATCTTATTTGGCATTCTATATCTGTTATCCCATGCAAGCAGCATAGATATAGTCCTAACGAGTTACTCTATTACTGTGAGTTGGTCTAGTAGAATCGTGAGATAACTCTGCAATGTAATGTAACTGTTAAACCTTGTTCCTAGTCGATGGGTTACGCCAATAATGAGGATACCGGCCTTTCCCTTTTGAGACTAGCAGTTAGTGTATGTGTACTGCGTCTCATCAGTCCTCGGTGTTGTGACATCGGCATACTTGAGTGGGTGCTCACACTGGATGAGTTCACTGAACTCCCTCGCCCTAGAAATCTATAAGTGGTTCTCATTCATCGAGTAATAGGTTTCTAAGATATAGTTGTACACCATTAGTCCTTAAGACCCAGACATCACCGTGACTTCACTAGAGGACCGATTGTATCGTGACCTGTCCCTGAGTCCCACTGCGGACCGCTCCAAGGGCCAACGTTCGTGCAATCCGAAATCTAGTGTGAAGTCTGTCCATTGTAGTAGGGGATTCGAGCGCTTGAGTAGTCATGGATGTCCTGTGTGTTCTGACGGTTTATAATCCATGGAATCTCTGGCCAGAGTTGATAGTGGGGTGATTAGGGAAATGTGTTTCCCTAAGTCGCACACGAACGGATTTATAATACCTAGAACGTTCGCACGGTTATTGAACTTTATAAGAGGTCTCGGTGAACCAATGCCTCTAGTTCAATCGGGACATGTGCTACGAAAGGATCGTACTGTACGCTAACTATATCATAAGGTTCTTGCAGGCACTTCATTTGTATCTAGGGAATCATGATGCGTAGTTGCTAGACGCCAATCTTGATTCGTTGGGCACCGATTTGATCGGGATTAGGTAAAATGAGTTTTACTCTAATCAGGACTCTTGGGAGGAGTTCGTATAAGAACAATGTGTTGTTCGAATCACAAAGAGTTGTGAGCCCACGGCTAGCATACACCTGAACCATTGAGGGTCACACTTCTCGTGTAACATGGATCCTTGATAACAATGAGCATAGATTAATATGTTAATCTTTGCAAAGTTGGAGGTCAATATGATTGAGTCCAAGATTCGTGATTGTGGATTACGAGTCGGAATAAACGTAGAGAAAGAGATATGCGGAAATTAGTGAACTTCCTAAATTGAGAAGTTTCCCAATTTAGCAGGTCCACTGAAGTGGAAGTTTCCAATTTTGGAAATTGGAAATTTCGAAGAGGCACTCGTATCGACGAGGACTTTGAGCTCGTCACAAATATAATTTTGTTATAATTTTGTGGACGTTCGTTTATTAGAAACGAGGCCGACGAGGGAATGGGCTTAATGCATCAGTGGGTCAAGCCCAATGACTTAAGCCCGCTAGGGTTGAAAACCCTAAGTATAAATAGACCTCAAACAAGAGTTTGAGATCAGATTTTTACACACAAAAACCCTAGCCGTCCAGCCCTAGCCGTCCAGCCTCTCGGCCGCTGCTGCCCCGCCGCTCCGGCGCCGATCACCGCTGGAATCCGCCGGTTTTTCCTCTCCTTTGTCTATCGTATTCCCTTTGTTATCTAACCCCTTTGTATCTAGTGCTACAGTAGGGGGAGATCCGTTTATTCGAGGTGAAACCTAATTGGAGAGGAGCTGCTGCCCCGACGGAATTGCCACGCCGCCGCTGCACCGCCGCACGCTCCGCTGCACCGCCCACGCGCCGCCGCCGCTGACACACACGCGCCGCCGTCGCCTCACTTTCGGACCAGCTGCCGTTTGGTGGTGTTCCTGCAGCCCCTAGGAGTGGTATATAGCAGCTTGTACGTGACTCGTTCTAGGATTTCGATTCGTCGAAATCGCACGCTACAAGAGGTAAATGAATTGAAACTTTCGTAAATTAATTGGAGCATGTTCTGTATGAATTATGATTCATGAGCATGAGTAATACGTGATTACATGTTTCGATTTTGTGAAATGAAGTAGAAGCATGTTTCGTGATTTTCGGTTTTACGTATTTTTCAATTAAATCGATAATTACCATATGTATGGCGGAAGCGTTAAGGTACGTTGACTTTGTGATTAGTTTATGCATGTAATCGAAATTAGTTCGATCTAAAAATTTTAAATTCCGCTGCGTATACATGCACGATCCCCAACAGTGGTATCAGAGCCACGGGTTAATCGTTTATTTGTCAACGTGTTTATCGTTTTCGAAAGCATGCTTCGATTTGTTGAATTGTTGAATTATTGGTGTTATCTAATTGGGTGTTTTAATATTAATTAAATATTTTGAATATTTCAGAAAATATTAAAATTTTTAATTTTGAAAAAATTCGATTTTGCTGCTGTTTTTCAGCTGACCGAACCGGTCCGACCGGTCCGGTCAGCACAAAAAAAAAAAAAAAAAAAAAATTAATTTGATTTTCTGAAACTAATATTAAAAATTAATTGATTTTTAATTTTTGAAATTATTTATCAATTAAACCCAAATTAGATAATTGATCCATTAATTTAATTTGAATTCAAAGAATGGTGTTGGATTAATTATTTAATTTAATCGTTAAATTAGTTTAATTAATGGAACACAAATTAGATGGCAAATAATTAATGGACTTCATTCTTATTTGACTGATTTATGAATGAAAGGAGTCCGTTAATTATATTTGCAATTTATCGTATTAATTAATTAATTCATGAGATGAATAATTGTGATTAAGTACGATGATGATCGTATGTCTCTCTTAGGATCAATATGCGTTTCCACATACCTAGAGAACATAGTTGTAGGAATCACAAACGATCATAACCTAAAACTTCCGATGAGCTAATAAGATTTAATAAATAAAATCCCTCATTCTTTATTAAGAATAATTATCAAGCTATAAAGAAAAACCAAATTGTTGAATTTTTCTTTCCTTCTACCAACAATTAAATTATGTGTAGCCTCTCATAATAGTGCAGTAAGCCGTGTTAGCGGGGAGTGCTATTGTGGGATAAGCTGTAATTTAATTGACATTAGATGGAGATACGGTCATAGATAAAATTATGTTGGATTAATGTGGTCGGCTAGATTAACTAGGGATTGCATTAGTTTGATATAGTTGGATCTATGACATCTCATATTGGTAGGCTAGACTTGACACACGAAGATTTTGATATTCGCTAGATTAACTTAGGTCATTATCAAGTGTGAGGTAAATCGATCTTTAGGGTCACATAGTGATGTGATTGATAGTACTCTACCTTTAGGCTTATGTAATCGGGATAGATTAACTACGGGTTACATTAGCGCTATTGGACCTAAAGCCCATTAAAGAAAAATAAGTTTTCTCGATTGTCTGCTAGAGGGTGGTGGAATTCGATAAAATTAGTGGGAGAACAATTAAAACATAAAAGTCCAAAATTTTAATTGTAACGATTATTACGAACTAAACTCTAATTATTGTCTTCTTAAAATTTTCTCAGCAACAATGTCCAAACATCCCCTTTCCTCAATCCTCGACCAAAACAAACTCACCGGTCCAAACTATTTGGATTGGCTTCGCAATCTGAAACTTGTGCTCCAAGTCGAGGAGCGTCTCTATGTGCTCAATGAACGTCCCCCCGCTGCTCTTCCTGCGACTGCTACTGCTAACGAGACTGCCACTTTCGAGGCATGGAAGAAGGACGACCTCCATGCGATGTGCTACATGCTAGCATCCATGGTGCCAGAGCTCGCGAGGAAGTATGAGTCTCACGTGCATGCTTATGATATCAAGCATCATCTTGAAAGCATGTACAGTGAGAATACTAGGGCATCGAGGTACTCAGCTACCAAGGAGTTGATCACCATGAGGCTGCGTGAAGGGGCTTCGGTCCACGAACACGGTCTCAAGATGATCACTCTCCTTGAGAAGTTGGTGAACCTTGATGTCACCCTCCCGGCCGAGCTCTCGGTGGATTTGATCCTACTGTCTCTTCCTAGTTCTTATGAATCGTTCATAGTGAACTTCAACATGAACAAGCTCGATCCACCATTGGATGAGTTGTTGAACATGTTGGTCAGCTATGAGTCCACGATCAAGAAGGAGAAATCTGTTCTCCTAGTTGCTCCTTCTGCAAAGAAAGGTTCTTTCCAGAAGAAAAGGAAAGAAAGGAGTTTCGGCCCGAGCAAGAAACTTGAGAAGGGCGAGTCGAGCGGAGTGAAGAATGACAAGGTCACCAAGCAAATTGATGACGCTTGCCATCATTGTGGAAAGAAGGGCCATTGGCGACGCAACTGCAAGGCTTACCTCGATCAGAAACGTTCTGAAAAGGGTACGTATTTAGTTGAAGTTAACTTGTCCGTTAAAACTTCTGCTTGGGTATTGGATACTGGTTGTGGCTCACATCTTTGTAATGATTTGCAGCTCATGACAAGAAGTAGGAAGCTTAATGTGGGTGAGACCTACCTAAGAATGGGCAACGGAGCAAGGGTTGCTGCTGAAGCCATTGGGACAATTTATCTTTCTGTTTTGGATTCTAGTTTTTCCATTGTTTTGAACAATTATTTATTTGTTCCGTCACTTATTCGAAACCTTATTTCTATTCCTGTTTTGGATAATGAAGGTTTTACTTTTGTTTTTGGAAATTCGATTTGCATTATACAAAAGGAACAAAATATGATTTGTAAGGGACAACTTATAAACAACTTATATGAACTGAATCCAAGTGAAATACCTATTAACGTTATATCAGCAAAACGAAAAGATATAAGTCTTAACCCCGCACAACTTTGGCACGCTCGACTAGGTCACATTTCCTTGAGAAGGATGAACAAGTTTGTTAGTGAAGGAATGTTCTCCATGGAGGACGTTAAATCACTTCAAACTTGTGTATCCTGCCTTAAAGGAAAAATGACCAAGACTCCCTTCAAAGCGAAGATGGAACGGGCCGAGGGTCTTTTGGATTTGATCCATTCAGACGTGTGTGGTCCACTAAGCGTTAGTGCTAGGGGTGGTTTTAACTACTTCGTTACCTTTACCGATGATTATTCTAGGTATGGTTTCGTGTACTTAATGAAGTATAAGTCTGAAACTTTTGAAAGGTTCAAAGATTTTAGACACCAAGTAGAAAACCAACTCGGTAGACGTATTAAGAAACTACGATCCGATCGTGGCGGCGAATACTTAAGTACTGAGTTTATAGACTATCTTAAAGAGAATGGGATTCTATCTCAATGGACTCCTCCTAGAACTCCTCAACTTAATGGAGTTTCCGAACGTCGGAATCGAACACTGTTAGACATGGTTCGATCTATGATGGGGTTCACCGAGCTACCGGCATACCTATGGGGTCATGCACTCCTAACTGCCGTGTATTTGCTGAATAGGGTTAATACCAAAGCAGTTAACTCCACACCTTATGAACTTTGGCACTCCAAGAAACCCACGTTTAAACATATTAGGATATGGGGTTGTCCCGCTTACGTGAAGCGGCTAGTGGGAGATAAGTTGGATACAAAATCCGACCTATGCTATTTTGTGGGGTATCCCGAGGATTCCATGGGATACGAATTCTACTATGTTTCTATCGGATAGAAAGGGCAGTGTAGTTGATCTCGAAGAAGTTCGAGAACCACAATCTGAAGTTCAAGCACGACAATCAGATAATGAACCAATTCAACAAACCACTAATATACCTCCTGAACCGTCGCTGCGTAGATCCGAAAGAGTTCGGAGAGCGCCCGATAGGTTATTCCTCGTTGATGAAGTTGACCGATTATCCTAAAGCCTAGCCTAACCCCTACTAAACCATTCCTACACTGCATCTCTAGCATGCTCCATAAGAAGTCCAAGAGTCTCTCTCTCCCTCACCATTTCGGCTGCAACATACCCCTCTCTCTCTCTCCATTTTTGCCTTTCTTTCTTCACCTCCGAAACCACCATTCCCACCGGCACCACCAAGCTTGAACCCCTCTTCAAACTCAGCAAGATATTTATCAAACCAACCATGAGAATTCCCTATCTCACCCTTGCACTTGAATACTCAAAAAAATACTATAAATACATGGTGCCCCTTCACAAATGAAAACACTTCTCACCTAGAAATCTACACGGTATCTTTCCACATTAAGGTAGCTTGGTTAAATCTGCAAGCTTGAAGAAGGCTCCCAAGAACCTTTCCCTTTTCATCTAGCCTTTTTCCTTTCTGTTTTTTTTAAGGTAAGGAATCGAAATCCTTGCTGCAAATGGAGGTATCAAGTAATAAAAAGGAAAAACTTCGAAATTAATTAAAAGACACCCCTAATTCTTATTTGTGTTGTTCTTGCATTTAAATTGTTTCTTGTTGTTAATCCGTAGGATTTATGTTATTGCATGTATGATCAGAGGTCTTAAATGGTAGATTGAGTCGATTTCCTTCATAGATGTTTCGGTTCTTTCGAAAAATTGTGAAAAAATTGAATTTGGAAAAGTTTTGGGGTTGCATGTGTAAATCGGCATATTTTCGGGTCAGATCTGCAATTTGTGAGAAGTCAGATTCATATAAGTTTCAAAAAAATGATTTTTAGCATTTATTGAACTGAAATTTCAGATTTAGGGAAATTTTTAAGAAAAGAGTAATTTTTGGAACTTCTAGTGGCCTTGCATGTATGGATCTAAAAGTTTTGTGGTGGAAAATGGAATTTTCAAAGTTATTGCATACATTAAAATCTAAATTTCCGTTTCTGCATATTTTGATTAAAGATTTCGAATTTTTGGGGATCTTTCATGAAAAGGTGGATTTTGAAATCATATTGTTGTTGCATGTGTAAATTGAAAGAGTTTTGGGGTAAATCTGTAATTTTCGAGAAATTGGTTTCAATTTGTATTCCAGGTCTGTTTTCCAGCATTTAGTAAAGTGTAAAATTCAGTTTTAAAGGGGTTTTACTAGAAAAGAGAAATTGTGCGTTATAGAGGTCTTGCATGTCTAAATCTAGAGAAACTAGGGTGAATTATGTAATTTCCGGAAATTTGCATCAAATCAATTATAACTGAGTCTTCTGCATTAATCTGAATTTAAGTTAAGTTAAGGGTCGATTTTCATGAAAGTATGAATTTTTGAACTTTAGGGTATATTGCATGTGTGAGTCTTGAACTTTGGGGGCAGAACTGTAATTTTCAGAAGTTCAGGGGTGTTGTGCTGAAAACCCGAAACCTCCAAAACTAATATGGTTCCTTGATCTTGGAATTTAATTGAAATTAGGTAGCTTAAGGAAAGATAGAAGATAGGTTGATCCTTAATAAGTGTGTGTTATATTCTTGGATGAATATGTGTGAATACATAATTTGATCATGGTTAGTCTTTTGTGAAATATGTGTTTAATTGTCACTTGATTGATATTTGTGATGTTTTGTGACTTTTATATTTCTTATGGCCATTTTGTAATTAAATGAAATAAATTGGGGAATTAATGAAATACTTAGAAAAGATGAGAAAGGATACGGGGGGCCGGTATTCCAACCATAGATACTACAGTTGTGTGGTTTGATTCCACCAAAACGGGCTCAGAATAATCTTCTCGTGTTCTAAGTGAAGAAGTTGATTTCTCATCGGATCCGATAAAATGAAGATTTCTTATGTTTCTATAGTAAATGAACTATATGTACTAGAATGTAAATTGTGTTAATTGTTGTTGCGCTTGTGCTATTATTATATAGTATATGTAGTACGACTATATTTTTAAATTCTTGTTATCTTTCGATAACCTTGCTGAGCTTTGTTAGCTCATATAGATATTCTCCGTTTGCAGGTACTAGTACTACTCACTCCACCGGATTGGACTAGTCGACGTTTCGAGAGGACGATTCCGGGTTTTTGGTTCGCATGGAGGATCTACTTATAATGCTTGTAGTACTATCTTTTGTGTATATTGTTCTTAGAACAATTACTATTTCCGTAGTAGCCCATGTGTATTATTATCCGTGGTAGAGGAGGCATATTCCTCCGAAGATGGGCCCCTTTTTGTTAAACTATGGTCCATTTATTAATATGTAGTTTTAATTATGGACTTTAACTCTTTTTCCTATGTTTTACCAAGGTGACACCACATAGAAGTCTATATTACGAAATTATTGGGTAATTAGGCGTATACTCCACCATCCCACTAAATCACTTCGCCGAAACATTTTTTCCGAAGCCGTCTCCATCCTTAAATCCCGAACCTCAAAGCAAATAGTAATAGTATGAAATCGGTTTTCTAAACCCCTTACCCACATACCCAAATACTTAAATAATACCTTCAAAGCTTCCGTGCCTGGCAAACCCTCTCGGTTTGCTATACGTATACTAGGGGGTGTCACAAATTATTTTCAATTAATCCCAATTAGATAATTTGATCGACAATCATCTATTTTAGTAAATAGGTGTTAGATTAATTAATTAATTTAAATTGTTAAATTGATTTCAATTAATAGAACACATATACAATATTGATTATAGTTCAACTTAATTAGTAGTACCTCAACATTATTTGAATGATTTATGCTAGTTGAGGTTCTATAATTATTTTGAAAAACCCGATAATTAATTATGAAATTAGGTCGTATGTTCCTCTTAGGACGATATGCGTTTCCATATACCTTTAGAGAACATAGATATAGGAATCACATAGACCAATCCGAACCTTCTGATGAGATAAAACTTTTTAATAAAAATCCCTCATTCTTAATCTTATTAAGAATCATTTCAAGCTATAAAGAAAAACCCAATCTGTTGAGTTATTTCTTTCCTTCTGCCAACGGTTGGCTTATGTGTAGCCCTTTACTATAGTGCAGTAAGCCGTGTTAGCGGGGAGTGCTATGGTAGAATAAGCTGTAATTCAATTGACATAGCGATGAAGGTAGCCATAGAAAAGGGTTATGTTGGATTAACGTGGTCGGCTAGATTAACTATGGACTGCATTAGTTTGGCATAATCAAGTTCTATGAGGATCTTTGATTGGTAGGTTAGACTTGACACACGACGATTTTGATATTCGCGAGATTAACTTAGGTCATTATCAAGTGTGAGGAAAATTAATTTAGGGTTATATTGTGGATATGATTGATTGTGATCTACCTTTGGGCAAATATAGTCGGGCTAGATTAACTACGGGTTATATTTGTCTATTGGACCTAAAGCCCATTAAGAAAAATCAGTTTTCTCGTTTGTCTACTAGAGGGAAGTGGAACTCGATAAAATTAGTGGGAGAAAAATTAAATCACATAAGTCCAAACATTTAATTGTAACAATCATTTAACGCGAATCTCTAATAATCCTCTTCTCTATATGTCTCAGATAATTATGTCTTAGAATCCCATAATGTCAATCCTCGACAATAAACTCAATGGCCCTAATTACCTAGATTGGTTGCGTAGTCTTAAGCTTGTGCTAACCGTTGAGGGGCGTCTCTATGTTTTGAACGAGAGACTTCCCGCCACTATACCTGCCACAGCGACTGATGCTGAAAAGGAAACTTATGAAGTTTGGAAGAAAGATGACACTCATGCTAGGTGCTATATGATAGCCGCCATGGAGCCCGCGCTTGCGAGGAAATATGAGTCTCACATGCATGCTTTCGATATAAAGGCTCATCTCGATAGCATGTATAGTGAGAATATTAGGGCATCGAGGTACGCTGCTACAAAGGAGTTGATCACGGCGAGACTGCGCGAAGGGACATCGGTCCACGAGCACTGTCTCTAAATGATCACTCTCCTTGAAAATCTAGTGAATCTTGATGTCACCCTCCCGGCCGAGCTCTCGTTGGATTTGATCATGTTATCTCTCCCTAGTTCCTATGAATCGTTCATAGTGAACTTCAACATGAACAAACTAGATCCTCCCTTGGATGAGTTAATGAACATGTTGGTCAGCTTCGAGTCCACCATTAGGAATGAGAAGTCTGTTCTCATTGCTGCTACTTCTGGAAAGAAGAGTTCTTTCCAAAAAAAGAGAAAGGAAAGAGTTCCCTTCCCAAACAGCAAGTTCGAAGTGGGTGAAGGTAGTGGGGCCCCCAAAGCAAAGGTTTGCAAGCAAGTTGATGATGCTTGCCATCACTGTGGAAAGAAAGGACATTGGCGCCGCAACTGCAAGGCTTAACTAAAGCAGAAAGGTTCTGAAAAGGGTACGTATTTCATTGACGTAAATTTGTCTATCAACTCTTCTTCTTGGGTATTGGATACGGGCTGTGGCTCACATTTGTGCAATGATTTGCAGCTTATGAGAAGAAGTCGAAGGCTTAGAGCGGGTGAGACCTACCTAAGGATGGGGAATGGAGCAAGAGTTGCTGCTGAAGCCATTAGCACAATTTACTTAAATGTTTTGGATTCTAGTTTTCCTATTGTTTTGAACGATTGTTTATTTGTTCCGTCCCTCATTAGAAACCTTATTTCTATTCCTGTATTAGATATTGAAGGTTTTACTTTTGTTTTTGGAAATTCGATTTGCATTATACAAAAGAATGAGAATTTAATTTGCAAAGGACGACTATTAAACAACTTTTATGAACTAAATCCAAATGAAATACCTATTAATGTTATATAAGCAAAACGTAAGGAGATAGATCAAAACCCCTCACAACTTTGGCACGCTAGATTAGGTCATGTCTCTTTAAGAAGGATGAACGATTTTGTCAGTGAAGGATTGTTCTCTTTGGAGGACGTGAAATCACTACAAACTTGTGAATCTTGCCTTAAAGGGAAAATGACCAAGTCACCCTACAAAGGGAAAATGGAACGAGCCGAGGGTCTTTTGAATTTGATCCATACAGACGTATGTGGTCCACTTAGTGTTAGTGCGAAGGGTGGATATAACTACTTCGCTACCTTTACCGACGATTATTCTAGGTATGGGTATGTGTACTTGATGAAGTACAAGTCTGAAACATTTGAAAGGTTCAAAGATCTTAGACACGAAGTGAAAAAGCAACCCCGACGAAGTATCATGAAGCTGCGATCCGATCGTGGTGGAGAATACATGAGCTTCGAGTTCATTGACTATCTAAAAGAGAATGGGATACAATCCCAATGGACTCCACCGGGAACTCCTCAACTTAATGGAGTCTCTGAACGTCGGAATCGAACTTTATTAGATATGGTTCGATCAATGATGGGGTTCACGAACTTACTGGCATACTTGTTGGGTCATGCACTTCGTACTGCCGCGTGTTTGCTGAATAGAGTTAACACCAAAGCAGTTAAATCCACACCTTATGAACTTTGGCATTCCCGGAAACCCAACTACAAACATATTAGGATATGGGGTTGTCCCGCTAATGTGAAGCGATTAGTGGGAGATAAGTTGGATAGTAAATCCGACTTGTGCTATTTTGTGGGGTATCTCGAAGACTCGATGGGATACGAGTTCTACTATGTCAAAGAAGCAAAGACATTTGTTTCGAGAAATGCCACCTTTTTGGAAAGTGAGTTTCTATCCGATAGAAAGGGCAGCATGATAGAACTTGAAGTAGTTCAAGAACCACAAAGTGAAGTTCAAGCGCAAGAACAAGTAATCGAACCAATACAACAATCCACTAATACACCTCCTGAACCTACGGTACGTAGATCCGAAAGAGTTCGGAAAATGCCGGATAGGTTATTCCTCCTCGAAAATGATGAAGATCATGTTGATCTTGGACAAGATCCAAGAACATACAATGAGGCCGTATCGGATGCGGACATGGGACATTCGCTAACTGCCATGAAATCCGAGATGGACTCGATGTACTCTAACAAGGTGTGGACCTTGGTAGATCCACCCAAAGGAATTGTTCCTATAGGCTACAAGTGGATCTATAAGAAGAAAATTGGAGTTGATGGAAAGGTATCGACCTATAAAGCTAGATTGGTAGCAAAAGGATACACTCAAAGGCAAGGTGTTGACTATGAGAAAACCTTTTTGCCAGTCGCGATGCTGAAGTCCATTAGGATTTTGCTGGCCATAGCTGCGTGGTACGACTACGAGATACGGCAAATGGATGTGAAGACCGCCTTCCTTAATGGAGATATTGAGGAAGAAATTTACATGGCGCAGCCGGAAGGCTTCATATCTTCTGGAAGTGAGCAAAAGGTTTGCAAGCTCCAGCGATCCATTTGTGGATTGAAACAAGCATCCCGTAGTTGGAACATTAGGTTCGACTCAACTATCAAAGAGTTTGATTTTGAAAAGAATCCGGAGGAACCTTGTGTATACAAGAAGGTTATTAGGAGGGCAGTGATATTTTAGTGCTTTACGTTGATGACATTCTACTCATTGGGAATGACGTAGGAATGTTGCAACAAACGAAAGCATGGTTGTCCACACGTTTCTCAATAAAGGATTTGGGAGAAGCATCTTACGTATTGGGAATACGAATCTATAGAGATAGAGCAAGGAAGATGCTTGGCTTATCCCAAACCCTGTACATAGACACCGTTATGAAACGGTTCAGCATGGAAGAATCCAAGAAAGGATTCTTGCCAATGTCCCATGGGGTTCGTCTCTCGAAATCTATGTGTCCGCAAACACCTAATGAAATCGAGGAGATGAAAATGACGCCTTATGCTTCTGCCATAGGTCAGTCTAACCCTGGCCTGGCTCACTGGAAAGCCGTGAAAGATATCCTCAAGTACTTGCGAAGAACTAAGGATATATTTTTTGTCTATGGGGGTGCCGAGTTGAAATTAGAGGGTTTTACTAACTCTAGTTTTCAATCGGATGTGGACGACTCAAAGTCGAATTCAGGATTTATATTCACGCTTAATGGTGGTGCCGTGTGTTGGTAGAGTTCCAAGCAAAGCACGATGGCCGATTCCACTACCGAAGCAGAATACATTGCAGCGTCCGAAGCTGCAAAAGAAGGGACTAGGATAAGGAAGTTCATCCAAGAGTTGGGTGTCATTCCTGATGCTAGTGATCCAGTAACGTTGTACTGTAATAACACCGGAGCCGTGGCGCAAGCTAAGGAGCCGCGATCTCATCAGAAGTCGAAGCATATTCTGAGGAAGTATCACGTGATCCGAGAGATCATTGATAGAGGTGAAGTTAAGGTTGAACGAGTCACCTCGGAAGAGAACGTTGCAGACCCCTTCACGAAGCCTGTACCAAGATTGGTCCATGAGAAACATCGAGAGTCGATGGGATTGCAATTTATGGTTATTTGGCTTTAGGTCAAGTGGGAGATTGTTGGAGTAGGTGACCAACAAGCCAACATGTGGCTGTGGTCTTTCGAATTTATTATTGTAATAAACGAACCTTTATTCGTATTAATGATAAAACACCTTGGCATTCTATATCTTTGTCCCTTTGTCACAAGCATAGATATAGTCCTTACAGTTATTACAAGTCCTAGTAATTGATCGTTAGGATCGTGAGATATTTACTTAAGTATTATAACTGTTAAACGTGTTCCTAGTCGAAGGGTTACGCCACCAATGAGGATATCGGCCTTTTCCATTAAGACTAGCACTTAGTGTATGTGTACTGCATCTCATCAGTAAACGGTATTGTGATATCGGCATGCATAAGTGGGTGTTCGTAAGTTGACGAGTTCACTGAACTCCCTCACCCTAGAAATCTCTAAGTGGTTCCCAATAATCGAGTAGAGATATCTATGGTATAGTTGTACACCATTAGTCCTTATGACCTAGACATCACCATGACATCACTAGAGGACCAGCTGTATCGTGACCTGTCCCTGAGTTCCACCGAGGACCATCCCAAGGGCCAGTGTTCGTGCAGTCCGAAATCTAGTGGGAGGTCTGTGCATTGTAGTCGGGGATTCGATCGCTAGAATAGTCTTGTATGTCCTGTGTGTTCTGAAAGTTTGTAATCATTCTAAGTCTCTTGCCAGAGCTGACTAAGTGATGATTAGAGAATTCGATTCTCTAAGTCATGCACGTGACGATTACAACACTAGGAACGATCGCACCGTCATCGAACATATAAAGAGGTCTCGATGAACCAATGCCTCTAGTTCGATCGGGACATATGGATCGAAGGGACCGTACTGTACGTTAACTATATCTGAAGGTTCTTGCAGGCACTTCATTTGTATCTAGGGAATCATGACGCGTAGTTGCTAGACGCCAATCTTGATTCGTTGGGTGATTAAGGTGAAACGAGCTTCATCTTAATCGTAACTCTAAGGGACGAGTTTTGACCACAAAGGGTTGTGGGCCCACGGCTAGCTTACACCTGAACCATCGAGGGTCACACTGCTCGTGCACATGAGATCTTTGAATAAACGGTCAGAGTTAAAACAGTTTATCTTTGCATGATTGGAAGTCAATATGATTGGATCCAACATTCGTAATTTGGAATTATGAATGAGAATAAGAAAAGGAAACGAATAGGCGAACGTATTAGTGAACTTTCTAAATCGGGAAGTTTCCAAATTTAGAAAGTGCACTGAATTAGGGTTTCCAATTTTGGAAACTTGGAAATTGAGAGTTGGCACTCGTAATGACGAGGATATTATAATGATTCCGAAATTGTAATCGTTGCAAATTTCCGATCATTGAATTGAGAGAGACGAGCAAGTAAAGGAACTAACGAGCTTAAGCTGTTGGGCCCGGTCCAACTTAAGCCCGTTAGGGTTTTATGCAAGGGACTATAAATACTTGATTTATAGGCCTTGCACAAACACACAAGACCTAATCAAAACCCTAGCCGCTCACCTCTCTCTCTCTCGGCCTCTCTCCCGCTGCCATCACCGGCGCCGTCGCCAGAATCGGCCGTTCATTGGCCGATTGCTTTGGTAGTTTCTTTCCTTCTCTTTTTCTTCCATTTTTCTAACTATTACGTGTCTAGTGCCACGTGTTTAGTAGATCAAAGTATACGAGGTGAAATCCGAGAGGAGGTAGATCGAAGATCGAAGAATCGAGGAGCAGCACACGAGCCGAAGCCGCACGCAACCCCACGCGCCGCCGAAAGACCGCGCGTGAGTTACACGCGCCGCCGTGGCCGTTTCGCCGCTGCTGCCGCTGCACCGCTGCTGCCCCGGATTGTACGGATTAGTTTCCGTAGCAATCTCGACTTGTTTAGCGCTCCTACCTCACGCTTCAAGAGGTCAACACACGAATCTCATGTTTCGATTCGTTTACGTTTAAACTAAATATTCATGTTTGCTTTCGTATGATTTTATGTGATTATGTGAAATCATAATTTTATTGCGAGCATGTTATTTGATTTAAACGCGAGCATGCTAGTTGATTTAATTTCGATTAAGTAATTAAGCATGTATGTTGCTTTCAATTTCGCAGGAAGCGCAAAGGTACGCAATTAATTGATTTAATTTATCGGGCATGTGCTTATGTGCTTTAAAGTTGTTTAAATCGCATAAAATTTTTGTTTTCCGCTGCGTACACGTGCCCGGTTCCCAACAGTGGTATCAGAGCTCGTTGCACAATTAATTGCGTTCGTTTTTATATGCTATGAATTTATGCATGAATCGATTTATTAAAGTAGTGGCATGTTAGACCCTCGTACAACTAGACCCACTCTAACTGCAGCACTAGATACAGAAGAGTTAGAAAAACAACGGGAATAAAGACGAGGAAGAAAAAAGAAGAAAACGGCGGCGGCGGCGGCAGAGCGGCGGCGCGACGGCGGTCCGGCGGTGCAGCGGCGGGGCTGCAGCCGTGAGGCGGCGGACGGCCGTGCATCATGCGGCTAGGGTTTGGGGCTGTAAAAACTGATCTCAACTCATCATATGAGTTGTATTTGTACTAGGGTTCATAACCCTCATGGGCTTAAGTCATTGGGCTTGACCCACTGATCCATTAAGCCCACCCCTTCGTCGGCCTCGTTTCTTACAAACGATCGTCCACAAAATTATAACAAAATTATATTTGTGACGAGCATAAAGTCCTCGTCGATACGAGTGCCTCTTTGAAATTTTCAATTTCCAAAATTGGAAACTTCTAATTTAATGGACCTGCTAAATCGGGAAACTTCCCAATTTAGAAAGTTCACTAAATTTCCGCTTATCTCTTTTTCTCCGTTTATTCCAACTCGTAATCCACAATTACGAATCTTAGATTCAATCATATTGACATCCAACTACGCAAAGATTAATACATTAATCTATGCTTGTTGTTTTTCAAGGATCCATGTTACACGAGAAGTGTGACCCTCAATGGTTCAGGTGTAAGCTAGCCGTGGGCTCACAACTCTTTGTGATTCGAACAACACATTGTTCTTATACGAACTCCTCCCAAGAGTCCCGATTAGGGTAAAACTCATTTTACTCAATCGCCGATCAAATTTGTGCCCAACGAATCAAGATTGGCGTCTAGCAACTACGCATCATGATTCCCTAGATACAAATGAAGTGCCTGCATGAACCTTGTGATATAGTTAACGTACACTACAATCCCTTCGCAGCAAATGTCCCGATTGAACTAGAGGTATTGGTCCATCGAGACCTCTTAGTAAGTTCAATAACCGTGCGAACGTTCTAGGTGTTATAATCCGTTCGTGTGTGACTTAGAGAAACACATTTCCCTAATCAGCCCACTATCTACTCCGGCCGGAGATTCCATGGATTACAAACCGACAGAACACACAGGACATCCATGACTACTCAAGCGCTCGAATCCCCTACTACAATGCACAGACTTCACACTAGATTTCGGACTGCACGAACGTTAGCCCTTGGAGCGATCCGCGGTGGGACTCAGGGACAGGTCACGATACAGTCGGTCCTCTAGTGAAGTCACGGTGATGTCTCGGTCTTAAGGACTAATGGTGCACAACTATATCATAGAAACCTATTACTCGATTATTGGGAACCACTTATAGATTTCTAGGCGAGGGAGTTCAGTGAACTCATCTAATATGAGCACCCACTCAAGTATGCCGATGTCACAACACCGATGACTGATGAGACGCAGTACACATACACTAAGTGCTAAACTCAAAAGGGAAAGGCCGGTATCCTCATTATTGGCGTAACCCATCGACTAGGAACAAGGTTTAACAGTTACATTACATTGCTGAGTTACCTCACGATTCTACTAGATCAACTCACAGTAATAGAGTAACTCGTTAGGACTATATCTATGCTGCTTGCATGGGATAAGAGATATAGAATGCCAAAAGGTATTTTACCATTAATTTGAAATAGATTATTTACGAGTAGCGTGAGAAAACACAACACTTAGTTGGCTTATTGGTCACATACTCTAACAATCTCCCACTTGACCTAAAACCAACTACTCATTACCTAAGTCCCATCGACTCTCGATGTTTCTCATGGACCGGTTTGTGTAAAGTCTAAGTAAAGGGATCTAGAATGTTGTCTACCGAGGCAACTCTCTCGAACTAAAGTTAGCCTCTATTAATTATCTTACTAATGAATTAATTTGTATTCAGTATCTGCTTGGATTTCTGATGAGATCTTTTGAATAAATACATTAAACATGTGAATGTAATTTCAAATCCAAACTGCTACGTTTGCGTCATCCAATGCCGCATTATTCTAAGCCTCGGAGGTGGAATCCGCCATCGTGTTACATTTGGAACTCTTTCCAACTCACGGCACCCCGTTATGAAGCATGAATATAATCCCTGATGTCCTTTAAAGTGGTCCATTTCCGATTGAAACGCTAAAGTCGTCGTACGAATTTACTTTCAACTCGGAATCCCCACAGACTATATATGAACAAGTCCTTAGTACTTCGCAAGTATTCAAGGATTTCTTTCATATCTATCCAACTAACTTGGCTGGGGTTAGACTGATATCTGCAGTGACGCTTCACTGCATAAACCATATCAAGTCTATAATATGAATTAGGGTAGCTAAGCAACCTTTTATATTTATCTCTATAAATACGTATCCTCTAATACGTAGGAAGGTTACCCTAAATTCATTCATTGAGAAACGTGTGGACAACCGTGTTTTAGTTGACTGCAACATTCCTACATCGTTCCCAATGAGTAGAATGCCACCAACACAAAACACTATTAAACGTAATGGCGCTCCCACTAACCTTCTAGTGAACTTAAGGCTCTTTCGAACTCTTCACTAAATCAAATCCCTTTGATTTTCGTGTAGAATCAACATTCTAATTTAATGGGATGCTAGGTTCAATCCACAAATGGATCGCTGGAATTTTGCAAACATTTTGCCAATTTCTACAAGATGTGAAACCTTCCGGCTGTACCACTCTGATTCCCTCAATCTCGCCATTGAGGAAGGTAGTTCTCACATTCATTTTCCATATCTCGTAGTCATACTACGCTGAAATGGCTAGCAAAGTCCTAATGGATTTTAAGCACAATGATTTGTGAAACTTTATCTCATAGACAACAACTTGTCTTAGAGTATAACTACCTTTCACGTATCTAGCTTTATAGGTCGATACCTTTCAATCTATTCCAATCTTAAAGATTGTAGATCCACTTTCATCCAACGGGAAAAATTCCATTGGGTGGATCCATCAAGGTCCATACCTTGTTGGAATATATGGAATCCATTTTGGATTTCATGGCTTCACGCCAATGTCCCTTGCCTGCATCAAATACAGACACATTGAAGGTACTTGGATCATATCCGTGGTCAAACTCATTTTGACTACCTTCGATGATCATAAGCCTATTGAGTTCTCTATGGATCCTTTCGAATCTCCACATAGTTGGTTGAGAAGGTACATTAATGGGTGATTAGATTTTGATTGGCTCTTGTCCTATTTATGGTGTTGGAACTTCAATTCGTGGTTCTCGAATTTCTTCGAGTTCTACCATACATTTATTTTATCACATAGAAACTTCTTCTTTAAGAAGGTGACATTCCCCGAGACAAACACTTTTGTTTCAAGGGATAGTAGAATAAGCATCAAAAACAATTTTGAGATACCCCACGAAATGACATAAGTTGGATCGACTATCCAACTCGTCTCCCACTAGCCACTTCATGTAAGTGGATTATCGGGTATGCCGTAGTTCATATGGTGTGGAACAAACTGTTTTAGTGTTAACCCTATTCAACAAATACGCGGTAGTTAGGAGTGCATGACCCCACAGGTATGCCGGCATCTCGGTGAACCCCATCAAAGATCGAACCATGTCCAACAGGGTTCGATTCCGACGTTCGAACACTCCATTCTATTGAGGAGTTCCAGGAGGAGTCCATTGAGAGAGAGAATCTTATTCTCCTTTAGAGATTCAACAAGCTCGGCGCTTAAGTAGTCGCCATCACGATCGAATCGCAGCTTCTTAATACGGCGACAAGTTGGTTTTCTACTTGGTGTCTAAATCTTTGAACCGTTCAAAAATTCCAGACTTGTACTTCATTAAGTAAACGAAACCATACCTAGAAAAATCATCGGTAAAGGTAACGAAGTAGTTGAAACCACCCGTTGCACTAACGCTTAGTGGGCCATACATCTCTGTATGGATCAAATCCAAGAGACCTTTAGCACGTTCCATTTGCCCTTTGAATGGCGACTTGGTCATTTTGCCTTTAAGACAAGATTCACAAGTTTGAAGTGAGTTCACATCATCCAAGGTGAATAATCCCTCACGGACAAACTCATTCATCCTTCTTAAAGAGATGTGACCTAGCCGTGGCGTGCCAAAGTTTTGCGGGATTTTGACTTCTATATCGAGTTCGGGTTAACCTAAAGTTCATTATTTTATACTTCATATAAGTTCAATGAATAACGTATCTTTCTTAGAACATTTCTGAGCAAGACACTCCTTACAGTTTACAGAGCCTAATGGTCTGTCTTTCCACATTGGAAGCAAGCATCACTTATATGCTTGTTTTCTTTGGCCTTGTGAATACTTGATTTACCCCTAGTCTATCTTTTGCTTGGCCGGAAACTATTTTCCTTTTGCTATCTTCTTCGACTTTGAACTATTCTTAGTAAAAGATATAGAAACTACCAAATGCAAAACAGACTTCTCTTCCTTTATAACCGACTCGTATTACAACATGTTGACCAACTCCTTCAAAAGGAGATTCAACCATATTCTTGTTGAAACTAATTATGAACGTTTCATAATAGTTAGTGAGTGATGGAAGTATGAGATACTGAGATCTCTGATGGGAGAACGACGTTGTGGTCACACAACTTCTTTAAGAGTGAGTCATCTTAAAACCATGCTTCAATACCGTAGTCCTCTAGCTCAGTCTAAGAGACATCAACTCCTCAGTTGTCGCGAACCTCATTGCCATAATGTTCTCACCACACACGATCTCAAGGCGAGCATATATGTCAATAACATAAAGGTGGTTCTCATAGTTCCTTGCTAACTTGGGCGACTAGGTGCTATCGTATAAAACTTCGTCGTAATGGACACCCTTCTTCCAATTCTAATAAGTGGTGGTTCCCTAGTGAGTCGAGTTATCATCAAGTTTGGTCGGGGTATTTATTTGAGTATGCACAATTTGCTGTTGGAGCAAACGCGCCAAACGAATTTTATTGAGCCAATCAAGGTAATTATTGCCATTAAGTTTTGTTCGTATCGAGAATTGATGATAAGGGATTCTTAGCATTTATACTGAAACTTTTAAGTAGACTTACATAAGAGATATTTCTTTATTAATGAATGCAATTAATGATTTGGACTTTTATCATTTAATTGTTCTCCCACTAATTTTATCGAATTCCACCACCCTCTAGCAGACAGACGAGAAAACTTATTTTTCCTTAATGGGATTTAGGTCCAATAGCACAAATGTAACCCGTAGTTAATCTAGCCCGATTACATAAGCCTAAAGGTAGAGTACTATCTATCACATCACTATGTGACCCTAAAGACTGTTTTACCTCACACTTGATAATGACCTAAGTTAATCTTGCGAATATCAAAATCTTCGTGTGTCAAGTCTAGCCAACCAATGTGAGATGTCATAGGTCCAACTCTATCAAACCGACCACATTAATCCAATAGAATTTTATCTACAGCTTATCCTATAATAGCACTCCCCGCTAACACGGCTTACTGCACTATTATGAGAGGCTACACATAATCTAGTCGTTGGTAGAAGGAAAGAAGAAAGAACGACAAATCGGTTCTCCTTTATAGCTTGATAATTATTCTTAGAAATGAAGAATGAGGGATTTTTATTAAGTTATGGTTATCTCATCGGAATTATTGGTTATGATCGTTTGGGATTCCTACAACTATATTCTCTAATGTGGAAACGCATATTGATCCTAAGAGAGACATACGATCATCATCGTACTCAATAACAATCATTCATCATATGAATTAATAAATTAAAACGATTAAATGCAAAATAATTAACGGACCTCTTTCATTCATAAATCAATCAAATAAGAACGAGACCCATTATTATATGCCATGTAATAAGATTTGTGTTCCAATCTGTTGAGTTATTTCTTTCCTTCTGCCAACGGTTGGATTATGTGTAGCCCTTTGCTGTAGTGCAGTAAGCCGTGTTAGCGGGGAGTGCTATGGTAGAGTAAGCTGTAATTCAATTGACATAGCGATGAAGGTAGCCATAGAAAAGGGTTATGTTGGATTAACGTGGTCGGCTAGATTAACTAGGGACTGCATTAGTTTGGCATAATCAAGTTCTATGAGCATCTTTGATTAGTAGGTTAGACTTGACACACGACGATTTTGATATTCGCGAGATTAACTTAGGTCATTATCAAGTGTGAGGAAAATTAATTTAGGGTCATATTGTGGATATGATTGATTGTGATCTACCTTTGGGCAAATATAATCGGGCTGGATTAACTACGGGTTATATTTGTCTATTGGACCTAAAGCCCATTAAGAAAAATCAGTTTTCTCGTTTGTCTACTAGAGGGAAGTGGAACTCGATAATAGTACGTATTTTCATGATGTGAAAAATCAGCTTTTGTACTTTTACTTATGTGCATATCTTTTCTAGCGAGTGTGTTTGTGCACGTTTCTTGATGCGCATTCATGTCCTTGAATAATAGTACGTATTTTCATGATCGCTTTCGGTATCCAATTTTTACTATGTTCGAGTCCTAATTTGGAAATTTGCCGTGAGACAGGTGTTAAGTGTATATTTTTACACTTTATCGCACCTTTTTATTTGGGCTTTTGGTGTGTTTTAATTATAATTGGTGCTTAAAAAGTTGATTTATTGTATTTTAGGTGCAAATTGAAGAATTGGCAACTTATGGGGTGAAAACTGCAAATTCGGAGAAAAAGTGGGCCAAAAGTGAAAAAATCAGATGTCTGAAGAATTGAAGACCGCGCGGCCGTGCGGATTTTAAAGCCTATTCTCGCACGGCCGTCCGGATGGTCGAAATAGCGCAGTAAAGGGATTTTAATTGCACAAGGAAACTGCCTTCTTCCCCAAGTTCTTCACCCTATATAAGACCAATCCAAGCACACAATTTGGGGGATTTTTTTACGCAATTTCAAGAGCAACAAAGCAATAACGAAGACGAAGAATCTTAGACTCCAAGCAAAGATTTATCGTCTATGATTTATTTTATTTGCGTTTTTGATTTAATCATGAGTAGCTAAACTACTAATTTCTAGGATTTTATTTGGAACCCTATGTGGGATTTATGAACCCAATTCTATGATTTTATGCAAGTTTTAATTCCGGATTCTTTCTTCTACTTGTTTTATTAAGTGCATGAACTTGATCAACTTATGTGCTTTTATGTTATTGTTAATCGCATGAATCGGAAGATCGGGTTAATAATTAGAACTGTGGTAGAAGAGCCTTTGTGGTATTAACATAGGAATATAGTTAATCTCTTAGGTAGCCATTATTGAGATTTGTGCTTAATGTTGTGTTCTAGTTTTAATTGCATAGGAATATAGTAATTGAATCTAGAGTATTAGAATCGTAATACACGCGGAAGCGGGTTATGATTATTTTAGCATCTCAGGTTAATAATCCGGGTTAATTGCTTGCATAATTGAAGGAATTGGGGGAATAATAATCACATAGGGGGAAGAATAAAATCCTAGGCTTGCATATCTTGATTAAATCTTCGTTTTAATTTGCTTTCTTGTTTTTGCTTGCTTTTAATTGCTTTAGTTTAATTTAGTTTATTAATCCTTTTTCGACTGTGTAGGGTGGGCTTGATAATAATTGGTAGAATTTAGCGTCTAGGATTAGATAATTAAATATTCCCTGTGGGTTCGATATCCGGACTTAATTGTCCACTATATTACTTGTACGATACGTGCACTTGCGTGTAGGTTTTCGACCAACAAGTTTTTAATTGTAGCCCACTGAAATAGTTTCTAATGCCGCCGGACCCCGGTAAATTGGAGTCCGGATGAGAGAGTTATGCTCGACTTCGTGGACACTATCAAATATTTTGAGCGATTCTCTCTTCTAATTTGTTTTTATTTTCAAAATTGCAACTATTTTCTTATTCTTTAATCATTTTTGCTTCCTGGACACCGAATTTTCGATTTATACCTATAAGATACCAAATCCACCAATTAAAACAGAAATGTAAATTAGTCAAAAAAAAATAAAAAATCCACGTAAACGTAAACGTAGAGTGTTGTTTCTATACTCCATTATATCTTTTTTATCTAGTCTTTTTGCTATTGTTTGTTGATGCGTATTAAAGTCCTAGTATTGTAGTTTGTATTTTTATGAACGTTGTTGCGAGTGCACTTTTCCACATAGTTTTTTTACATGTACGTTTGTGCATGTCCATTGGAGCGAGTGTGTTTATGTAGGTTTGTTGATTTGTATTAATGTCCTAGGATTGTAGTTTGGGTTTTCATGATCCTTTTAGCGAATGCACTTTTGCGTGACCACTTTTGTGCATGCTTTTGTACTTCTACTATGTGTGTATCTTTTCTAGTGTTTTTGTGCACATTTCTTGATGCGCATTCATGTCCTTGAATTGCAGTACGTACTTTTATGATCGCTTTTGGTATCCAATTTCGACCATGTTCGAGTACGAATTTTGAAATTTGCGTTGAGGCAGGAATTGTAGCCCCATGAAATAGCTTTCTTATGCTGCCGGAACCAGGTGATTTGGAGTCCGAATGAGAGAATTATACTCGTCTTCGAGCACACTATCAAAGATGTTGAGGGATGCTCTCTTCTAATTTGATTTTATTTTCTTAATTGCAACTTTGTTCCTACTCTTTGATCATTTTTGCTTCCTTGACACCTCATTTTTGATTTGTACCTATAAGATACCACATCCACCAATTAAAGAAGAAATATAAATTAACCCCAAAAAAATCCACGTAAACATAAACGTAGAGTATTATTTCTACACTCCATTGTATATTTTTTATCTAGTGTTTTCGTTGTCGTTTGTTGATGCGTATTAAAGACCAAGTATTGTAGTTTGTGCTTCTATGAACGTTGGTGCGAATGCTCTTTTGCGCATGGTTCTTTACATGTACGTTTGTGCATGTCCAATTGAGCGATTGTGTTTGTGCATGTTTGTTGATTTGTATTAATGTCCCATGGTTGTAGTTTGTGTTTTCATAATCCTTTTCCGAATGCACTTTTGCGGGAGTACTTTTGTGCATGCTTTTGTACTTTTACTTATGTGCATATCTTTTCTAGCGAGTGTGTTTGTGCACGTTTCTTGATGCGCATTCATGTCCTTGAATATTAGTACGTATTTTCATGATCGCTTTCGGTATCCAATTTTTACTATGTTCAAGTCCTAATTTGGAAATTTGCCGTGAGACAGGAATTGTAGCCCACTGAAATAACTTTCTAATGCTGCCGGACCCCGGTAAATTGGAGTCCGGATGAGAGAGTTATGCTCGACTTCGTGGACACTATCAAGTATTTTGAGGGATTCTCTCTTCTAGTTTGTTTTTATTTTCAAAATTGCAACTATTTTCTTATTCTTTAATCATTTTTGCTTCCAGGACACCGAATTTTCGATTTATACACCTAAGATACCAAATCCACAAATTAAAATAGAAATATCAATTAGTCCAAAAAAAAATCAACGTAAACGTAAACGTAGAGTGTTGTTTCTATACTCTATTATATCTTTTTTATCTAGTGTTTTTGCAGTTGTTTGTTGATGCGTATTAAAGTCCTAGTATTGTAGTTTGTGTTTTTATGAATGTAATTGTGAATGCACTTTTGCGCATGGTTTTTTTACAAGTACATTTGTGCTTGTCCATCCGAGCGAGTGTCTTTCTGCATTTTTATTTATTTGTATTAATGTCCTAGGATTGTAGTTTCGGTTTTCATGATCCTTTTTGCGAATGCACTTTGGCGTGAGTACTTTTGTGCATGGTTTTTTACTTTTAATTATGTTCGTATCTTTTCTAGCGAGTGTTTTTTTCAATGTTTCTTAATGTACATTAGTGTCCTTGAATAGCAGTACGTATTTTCATGATCGCTTTTGGTATCCAATTTTGACCAGGTTCAAGTCCGAATTCGGAAATTTGACGTGATACAGGAATTGTAGCCAACTGAAATAGCTTTCTAATGCCGCCGGAACCTGTTGATTTGGAGTCCGGATGAGAGAGTTATGCTCAATTTCGTGGACACTACCAAAGATGTTGAGCAATTCTCTCTTCTAATTTGTTTTTATTTTAGAAATTGCAACTATTTTCTTATTCTTTAATCATTTTTGCTTCCTGGACACCGAATTTTCGATTTAAACCTATAAGATACCAAATCCACCAGTTAAAACAGAAATATAAATTAGTCCAAAAAAAATCCACGTAAACGTAAACGTAGAGTGTTCTTTCTATACTCCATTATATCTTTTTTATCTAGTGTTTTTGCAATTGTTTGTTGATGCGTATTAAAGTCCTAGTATTGTAGTTTGTGTTTTTATGAATGTTGTTGCGAATGCACTTTTGCGCATGGTTTTTTACATGTAGATTTGTGCTTGTCCATCCGAGCGAGTGTCTTTGTGCATTTTTATTCATTTGTATTAATGTCCTAGGATTGTAGTTTCGGTTTTCATGATCCTTTTGGCGAATGCACTTTTGCGTGAGTACTTTTGTGCATGCTTTTTTACTTTAAATTATGTTCGTGTCTTTTCTAGCGAGTGGTTTTTTCCATGTTTCTTAATGCACATTGGTGTCCTTGAATAGCAGTACGGATTTTCATGATCGCTTTTGGTATCCAATTTTGACCAGGTTCAAGTCGGAATTCGGAAATTTGACGTGAGACAAGAATTGTAGCCAACTAAAATAGCTTTCTAATGCCGGCTGTAACACCCCGCATTTTCGGTAAAATAATTTTTACCACCTTTATGTGAATAATTGCGAAATTAGAATTTATAATAATTCTTGCATGATTAGTATTTACGTGAATTAGGTAATTATGCAATTATTATGTGAATTATGTGATTATGTGAATTATGTGATTATGTGAATTATGTGATTATGTGAATTATGTGATTATGTGAATTATGTGATTATGTGAAATATGTGCTTAGGGAAATATTTCGAAATAGAATGTCGAAATAAATTATTTTCATGAATTAGGATTTTATTCTTGCATGTGATTTTTAAATGAGCATTTCATACACAAAATTTTAGAAAATAAATTTCCCCACGCATTTTTGGATTTTTAATTAATGTCGAAAATTAGAAAATGCTCCCCACATTTTCTTGAATTTTCGGACATCACTCACACACACACACATGATTTTTAAATTCTTGCATATTAATTGGTAGAAAAACATGCATTGGTGTGGTTGTACTTTGAGCATAGAAAGAAATACCTAAAGCCTAGTTCCCTACCCTATAGACTAGGCATGCTTTTTTTCACACCTTCAAGTAAGACCAAAGGTCTTCTTCTCCTCCCTTCCCCTTCATCTTTCGGCAGCCACCACCACCACCATAGCCACCACCTTCTCAAGGTTGAACCACCCTAGAACCACCACCACCTCATATTTTCGGAAATTGCAAAATCACCCCCACAAAAAATGCATTTCCCTTTCTTCTCCATTGGCTTTGAAGTCTCCAAAAACTCTATAAATACCACCCATGCCCAAGATCAAAACTCACTCTCAAACTCCACTCTTACTATCCTTAAGTTCAAAGTCTCCTTCTATTTCAATAGAAGAAGAATTTTCGGCCAAGGCTAAGTAAGCTTCCTCTTCCTCTTTTCTTTTTCTTTTTTTCGAAAAGAGCCAAGCTCTTCTTCCTCCAAGTTCTTTTGTTCTTCTTCTTATTTTCTTAATGCCTAATCTAACT
This sequence comes from Erythranthe guttata, assembly GCF_056151865.1. Classification (NCBI taxonomy): domain Eukaryota; kingdom Viridiplantae; phylum Streptophyta; class Magnoliopsida; order Lamiales; family Phrymaceae; genus Erythranthe; species Erythranthe guttata. The sequence continues at coordinate 11,832,442 of NC_142543.1, read as the reverse complement.
CTTAATCTCTTCTTGTATTAGAGATAAAAGAGCTAACAAGCCCTTCCCCTAAAGAGTATAGGTGAGAATTCTTGAATTCTTGCTCAAACCTACAACACCACTAGTAATTTTCGGTTTTTATGTGTTTTCATTGTTGATTCTTGCATATTATGTGATTATATGTTCTAGATGATGATTGCATGTAAGTATTTTGAAAAGATAGCTTTATTCTTGAAATTTTGTGATTTTTCGAAAATTGGGGAAAAATGTTTTAAATGGCTTATTTGGCTCAATTAGTGCTTTGCATGTGTTGATCTAGTGTTTGATTGTTGATTTTTGAAAAGAAAATGAATTTTTGGCCTAGCCATGAAACTTTCGAAATTTTTGGGGAAAATGTTTTAAATTGCTTATTTGGCCTAATTAGTACTTTGCATGTGTTAATCTAGTGTTTGATTGTTGATTTGTGAAAAGAAAATGAATTTTTGACTTAGCTAAGGAACTTTCGAAATTTTTGGGGAAAATGTTTTAAATTGCTTATTTGGCCTAATTAGTACTTTGCATGTGTTAATCTAGTGTTTGATTGTTGATTTGTGAAAAGAAAATGAATTTTTGACTTAGCTAAGGAACTTTCGAATTTTTTAGGTAAAATGCTTGAAATTGCTTATGTGGTTTATTTTGTGTTTTGCATGTGTTGATCTTGTGTTGATTGTTGTTTTAAGGCCTTGCATGTTAAGATTGGTGATTAATTGTTGATCTAAGGTCTTGCATGTTAAGATCTAGTGATCGATGGTTGATCTAAAGTCTTGCATGTTAAGATCTAGTGTTTTCTATGAAAAATGGTTTAAGAACTAAGAACTTGTGCTAATTTGGTTTAAAATACTCTTGCATGTGAAGATCTAGTGTATTTGCTTAAATAAATGGAAAGATGAAAGTCTTGAATTTTATTCTTGTAAAAATGCCAGATCTAGTGAACTTTGTTGTTAGATTGTTTTTGCATGTTAAGATTTCGGTTATTTCTATGTTTTTATGGCTAAATGATTTTGTGAAGCTTTATGTGTATTTTCTATGCGCTCCTATGTGCTCTTGCTTGCTTATGTGAATCATTGGGTGTAAGGATGAGAGAAGGGTAAGTAGAAAGGGTGCATGGGTGGGTGCATTAAGTGTCATGAATTTTTAAAAGATAAAACTATGTTGGAAAGTCTTTCGAAGTTACGGTAAATTTCTCGGGTACGGCGAGCCTGGTACCGTAGGGCCTAGGGGTGGTTTGATCCCACGTAGTTAGTCATGGTTCGAATTACATGGGGTTATTTATCCGTAACTTAGATTGGCTCTTCCGAGGGATTCCCGACAATTTTTCATGTCATGCATGTTGCATTTCGGTGTTGTTGATATAGGCGGGAAAATCTCACTCTATGGTCTTGGGACCGTAGGGTTATAAAGGTGGGAAATTCCTTCTATATTCATCAATACGTGTCATGGCATAGGGTTATAAAAGTGGGATATTCTCACTCTATGGTCTTGGGATCATAGGGTTATAAAGGTGGGAATTATCTCACTCTATGCGTGGTGACAATTATGTGAATGAAGAACGCCGACGAAAAAGGGAAGTATATGATTGTTTTACTTCATGTTGTATGTTCATGTATAAGATATATGTATGTATATATATATATGTATAGATATATGTATGCTCTATGTGCTATGTGTATTCGATATTACTTCAAGATTCTCATTGAGTCCTCAAAGACTCATATAGGTGTTGTATGTTTGTAGGTATACCCGATCTAGGGCCCGAGGAGTGAAGTTGGGAATCGAGCTCGAGAATCGGAAGGGGATCGTATGGAGGGGTTGTGGATAGTGTTGGCTCTTAATTTGGTTATGTGGTTCTATTTGTACAATATGCTTGTAAAAACGTTCGATACGGTTTTAGGTATTTTCTACCGATCGCTTCCTCCGATCGGTGGAAATTATTAAAAGACGACATGTGTAATAGTAATTAGGATTACCCTATTTTGGATAATTAATCGGTAATCCGTAGCCTTTTGTAAGCGAAAGCAAATTTTAACTATCTATATGCATGCATGCTTTCGACTAGTAATTTCTTCGTATTTTGTCTCCATGCTCTAAAGTTATTTTCATATAGGTGCTCTGCTTAGAAAATCATGCAATTTTAGGAGTCTCTGAATCTCTCTGTTCTCATCATATTGGTAGGTCTTGTGCATGATTTGGGTAAGTAGTTATTTAGTTATGATTTGTTTCTCGCTACTGCATCGAAACAGGGTCATTCGGGTGTTTTCTGGTATAACTGGAGTTTTACTCACTCAAATGCCTTTTTTCCACTTGGAAAATGTTTTAAACTTACCTTTCTGCCTTGGTGTAAAATTTGGTAGTTTTTGGGTCAGTGAGTAATTTATTATGAATTTTCAAAACTCCCTCCCCTGTTCTGGATTTTTAAACTGAGTGACTGTGCCATTTTATTTATTTCTCTTAAATGGCCATGCATCTTTCAAAACTGTTTTAACTGAGTGATCTGGACCTGTGTTAGGTGGTATGGTATAATTTTGGGGTTATTTGCATGAGTAGTTTAAGAGGAATTAATTTTTAAAGCTTCTGCATTGAATCTGTCCGCATTTGCATAAAGTTCATCATGCCTAGTTAATTTCTAGTCTTGCATGTAGTATGCCTTTGTGTTAGAATTATATTAGGATTTAGCAAGCTGTGCCCTCTCTCCCTCTGATTTAAAAACAAAAATTTTTACGTAAATTTTATATCCACAAAAATCATGTTTTCAAAAGTCTTCCGCTGAGATTACATATAATAAGGGTAATCGAGAGAGGGGTGTCACACCGGCGGAACCCGTTCATTTGGAGTCCGGATGAGAGAGTTTTGCTCAACTTCGTGGACACTACCAAAGATGTTGAGCGATTCTCTCTTCTAATTTGATTTTTTTTTCTTAAGTGCAACTGTTTTCTTACTCTTTTATCATTTTTGCTTCCTAGACAACTAATTTTCCATTTGTACCTATAAGATACCAAATCCACTAGTTAAAACAAAAATATAAATTAATCCAAAAAAAAAATCCACGTAAACGTTAAGGTAGAGTGTTATTTCTACACTCCACAGTATCTTTTTTGTTGTTTGTTGATGCGTATTAAAGTCCTAGTATTGTAGTTCGTTTTTTATGAACGTTGTTGCTGTTGGGTTTCGGGCACGTGTACGCAGCGGAAAACAAAAATTTTATGCGATTTAAACAACTTTAAAGCACATAAACACATGCCCGATAATTGAAAACAATTAATTGCGTACCTTTGCGCTTCCAGCGAAATTAAAAACCACATACATTGCATACCTTTGCGCTTCCAGGGAAATTAAAACAACATACATGCTTAGTTACTTAATCGAAATTAAATCAATTATCATGCTCGTGTTTAAATCAAATAACATGCTCGCAACATATAAATCAATTTCATGTATCCACATAAAATCATACAAGAACGAACATACATATTTAATTTAAACATAATCGAATTCATCGATAATTGATTCGAAGGTTTACCCCTTGAAGCGTGAGGTACGAGCGCTAAGCAAGTCGAGATTACTACGGAAATCAATCCGTACAATCCGGGGCAGCAGCGGCAATGCAGCGACGGCGATGATCCGAGCTACGGCGGCGCGTGTGATTCACGCGCTGTCCTTGAAGCATGAATCGAACAACGACTCGAGAAGATGGCTAGCTCCTCTTCCCACTCCTATTGATCCAACCTGTTTGCTGATCTGAAATTAAAACCTTGCTCCGACTTCAATATCTCCATTCTTATTTACTGGATGAACAATTCCTTCTAGAATATTGTAGATTTATGAGTCTTTAAGCTACTGTCAAAATTTCACGTCCATACGTTCCCCGGTTGATTTATACTGAATTTTCTCGCTGGGCAGCGCAGAAAATCCGAGAGCAGTTTTTCAGAATTGCCTTCTCGCATCTTCGATTCTTCGATCTTCCTCCTCTTGGATTTCACCTCGTATACTTCGATCTACTAAATACGTGGCACTAGACATGTAATAGTTAGAAAAATGGAAGAACAGAAAGAAGAAATGAAATACCAAAAGGATCGGCCATCGATTCCGGCGAGATGGTGGCGACGGCGGCGTTGGTGGACGTGGGTTGAGATTGGCCGAGAGAGGTGAGAGCGGCTAGGGTTATTACGTGTATTATCTTGTGGGTAAGACCTATAAATCAAGTATTTATAGTGTCTTGCATAAAACCCAAACATGCTTAAGTTGGACAGGGCCCAACAACTTAAGTTCGTTAGTTCTTTTACTTGCTCGTCTCTCTCAATTCAATGATCGGAAAATTGTAACGATTACATTTTCGGAACCATTATAATGTCCTCGTCATAACGAGTGCCAACTCTCGATTTCCAACTTTCCAAAAGTGGAAACCCTAATTCAGTGCACTTCCTAAATTTGGAAACATCCCGATTTAGACTGTCCACTAATATGTTTGCCTATTCTTTTCCTTTTCCTATTCTCATTCATAATTCCAAATTACGAATGTTGGACCCAATCATATTGACTTCCAATCATGCAAAGATAAACCATTTTATCTCTGACCGTTTATTCAAAGATCTCATGTGCACGAGCAGTGTGACCCTCGATGGTTCAGGTGTAAGCTAGCCGTGGGCCCACAACCCTTTGTGTTCAAAAATCGTCCCTTAGAGTTAAGATTAAGATGAAACTCGTTTCACCTTAATCTCCCAACGAATCAAGATTGACGTCTAGCAACTACGCGTCATGATTCCCTATATACAAATGAAGTGCCTGCAAGAACCTTCAGATATAGTGAACGTACAGTACGGTCCCTTCGATTCATATGTCCCGATTGAAATAGAGGCATTGGTTCGTCGAGACCTCTTTATATGTTCAATGACGGTGTGATCGTTCTAAGTATTGTAATCGTCACGTGCATGACTTAGAGAATCAAATTCTCTAATCATCACTTAGTCAGCTCTGGCCAGAGACTTAGAATGATTACAAACTTTCAGAACACACAGGACATCCAAGACTATTCTAGCGATCGAATCCCCGACTAGAATGCACATACCTCCCACTAGATTTCGGACTGCACGAACACTGGCCCTTGGGATGGTCCTCGGTGGAACTCAGGGACAAGTCACGATACAGCTGGTCCTCTAGTGAAGTCACGGTGAAGTCTAGGTCATAAGGACTAATGGTGTACAACTATACCATAGATATCTCTACTCGATTATTGGGAACCACTTAGATATTTCTAGGGTGAGGGAGTTCAGTGAACTCGTCAACTTACGAGCACCCACTTATGCATGCCGATATCACAATACCGTTTACTGATGAGATGCCGTACACATACACTAAGTGCTAGTATCTTAAAGGGAAAGGCCGATATCCTCATTGGTGGCGTAACCCTTCGACCAGGAACACGTTTAACAGTTACAATACTTAAGTATATATCTAACGATCCTAACGATCAATTACTAGTACTTGTAATAACTGTAAGGACTATATCTATGCTTGTGACAAAGGGACAAAGATATAGAATGCAAAGGTGTTTTATCATTAATACGAATAAAGGTTCGTTTATTACAATAATAAATACGAAAGACCACAGCCACATGTTGGCTTGTTGGTCACCTACTCTAATAGTTGGTCACCTACTCTAACAGTTGCGAGTACACTTTTGCGCATGGTTCTTTACATGTTCGTTTGTGCATGTCAATTTGAGCGAGTGTGTTTGTGCATGTTTGTTGATTTGTATTAATGTCCTAGGATTGTAGTTTGTGTTTTCATGATCCTTTTTGCGGGTGCACTTTTGCGTGAGTACTTTTGTGCATGCTTTTGAACTTTTAATTATGTGCGTATCTTTTCTAGCGAGTGTTTTTGTGCACGTTTCTTGATGCGCATTCATGTCCTTGAATTGCAGTACGTATTTTCATGATTGCTTTTGGTATGCAATTTTGACCATGTTCGAGTACGAATTTTGAAATTTGCCGTGAGCCAGGAATTGTAGCCCACTATCAATGATCTCTCGGATCACATGATACTTTCTCAGAATATGCTTCGACTTCTGATGAGATCATGGCTCCTTAGCTTGCGCCAAGGCTCCGGTGTTATCACAGTACAACGGTACTGGATCACTAGCATTAGGAATGACACCCAACTCTTGGATGAACTTCCTTATCCAAGTCCCATCTTTTGCAGCTTCGGATGCTGCAATGTATTCCGCTTCGGTAGTGGAATCGACCGTCGTGCTTTGCTTGGAACTCTTCCAACACACGGCACCACCATTAAGCGTGAATATAAATCCCGAATTCGACTTTGAGTCGTCCACATCCGATTGAAAACTAGAGTCGGTAAAACCCTCTAATTTCAACTCGGTACCCCCATAGAGCAAAAATATATCCTTAGTCCTTCGTAAGTACTTGAGGATATCTTTCACGGCTTTCCAATGAGCCAGGCCGGGGTTAGACTGATATCTGCTTGTGACACTCACAGCATACGCAATATCGGGTCTCGTACACAACATGCCATACATTATGCTTCTTATGGCAGAATCATAAGGCGTCCTTTTCATCTCCTCGATTTCACTAGGTGTTTGAGGACACATCGATTTCGAGAGACGAACCCCATGGGACATTGGCAAGAATCCTTTCTTCGATTCTTCCATGATAAACCGTTTCATAACGGTGTCTATGTACAGGCTTTGGGATAATCCAAGAATCTTTCTTGCTCTATCTCTATAGATGCGTATTCCTAATACATAAGATGCTTCTCCCAAATCCTTCATCGAGAAACGTGTGGACAACCATGCTTTCGTTTGTTGCAACATTTCTACGTCATTCCCAATGATTAGAATGTCATCAACATAAAGCACTAAAAATATCACTGCCCTCCCACTAACCTTCTTGTATACACAAGGTTCCTCCGGATTCTTCTTAAAATCAAACTCTTTGACAGTTGAGTCGAACCTAATGTTCCAACTACGGGATGCTTGTTTCAATCCATGAATGGATCGCTGGAGCTTGCAAACCTTTTGCTCACTTCCAGAAGATATGAAGCCTTCCGGCTGCGCCATGTAAATTTTTTCCTCAATGTCTCCATTAAGGAAGGGGGTCTTTACATCCATTTGCCATATCTCGTAGTCGTACCACGCAGCTATGGCCAGCAAAATCCTAATGGACTTCAGCATCGCGACTGGCGAAAAGGTTTCCTCATAGTCAACACCTTGCCTTGGAGTGTATCCTTTTGCTACCAATCTAGCTTTATAGGTCGATACCTTTCCATCCACTCCAATTTTATTCTTATAGATCCACTTGCAGCCTATAGGAACAATTCCCTTAGGTGGATCTACGAAGGTCCACACCTTGTTGGAGTACATGGAGTCCATTTCGGATTTTATGGCAGTTAGCCAATGTCCCATGTCCGCATCCGATACGGCCTCATTGTATGTTCTTGGATCTTGTCCAAGATCAACATGATCTTCATCATTCTCGAGGAGGAATAACCTATCCGGCATTTTCCGAACTCTTTCGGATCTACGTACCGTAGGTTCAAGAGGTATATTAGTGGTTTGTTGTATTGGTTCGATTACTTGTTCTCGCGCTTGAACTTCACTTTAAGGTTTTTTAACTACTTCAACTTCTATCATGCTGCCTTTTCTATCGGATAGAAACTCCCTTTCTAAAAAGGTGGCATTTCCCGAAACAAACGTCTTTGCTTCTATCTTGTGGCTGTGGTCTTTCCTTTTATCTTGTAATAAAACAATCGTTTTTCGTTCGTAATAATAAAATATTTCATTTGGCATTCTATATCTCTTATCCCATGCAAGCAGCATAGATATAGTCCTAACGAGTTACTCTATTACCGTGAGTTGATCTATTAGAATCGTGAGATAACTCAGCAATGTAATGTAACTGTTAAACCTTGTTCCTAGTCGATGGGTTACGCCAATAATGAGGATACCGGCCTTTCCCTTTTGAGACTAGCACTTAGTGTATGTGTACTGCGTCTCATCAGTACTCGGTGTTGTGACATCGGCATACTTGAGTGGGTGCTCATACTAGATGAGTTCACTGAACTCCCTCGCCCTAGAAATCTATAAGTGGTTCTCATTCATGGAGTAATAGGTTTCTAAGATATAGTTGTACACCATTAGTCCTTAAGACCCAGACATCACCGTGACTTCACTAGAGGACCGATTGTATCGTGACCTGTCCCTGAGTCCCACAGCGGACCACTCCAAGGGCCAACGTTCGTGCAATCCGAAATCTAGTGTGAAGTGTGTGCATTGTAGTAGGGGATTCGAGCGCTTGAGTAGTCATGGATGTCCTGTGTTTTCTGACGGATTATAATCCAAGGAATCTCTTGCCAGAGTTGATATTGGGGTGATTAGGGAAATGTGTTTCCCTAAGTCACACACGAACGGATTTATAATACCTAGAACGTTCGCACGGTTATTGAACTTTATAAGAGGTCTCGGGGCCTCTAGTTCAATCAGGACATGTGCTGCGAAGGGATCGTACTGTACGCTAACTATATCATAAGGTTCTTGCAAGCACTTCACTTGTATCTAGGGAATCATGATGCGTAGTTGCTAGACGCCAATCTTGATTCGTTGGGCACCGATTTGATCGGGGATTAGGTAAAATGAGTTTTACTCTAATCGGGACTCTTGGGAGGAGTTCGTATAAGAACAATGTGTTGTTCGAATCACAAAGAGTTGTGAGCCCACGACTAGCATACACCTGAACCATTGAGGGTCACACGTCTCGTGTAATATAGATCCTTGATAACAACAAGCATAGATTAATATGTTAATCTTTGAACGATTGGATGTCGATATGATTGAATCCAAGATTCGTAATTGTGAATCGCGAATCAAAATTAACGTAGAGAAAGAGAGAAATGCGAAATTTAGTGAACTTTCTAAATTGGGAAGTTTCCCGGTTTAGCAGGTCCACTGAAGTGGAAGTTTCCAATTTTGGAAATTGGAAATTTCGAAGAGGCACTCGTATTGACGAGGACTTTGAGCTCTTCACAAATATAACTTTGTTATAATTTTGTGAACGATCAGAAACGAGGCCGACGAGGGAATGGGCTTAATGCATCAGTGGGTCAAGCCCAATGACTTAAGCCCGCAAGGCTTGAAAACCCTAGTATAAATAGACCTCAAACATGAGTTTGAGATCAGATTTTTTGCACCAAAACCCTAGCCGTCCAAGCCCTAGCCGCTCAGCCCTCTCGGCCGTTGCAGCCCCGCTGCGCCGCTGTTAGAGTATGTGACCAATAAGCCAACTAAGTGTTGTGTTTTCTCACGCTACTCGTAAATAATCTATTTCAAATTAATGGTAAAATAAATTTTGGCATTCTATATCTCTTATCCCATGCAAGCAGCATAGATATAGTCCTAACGAGTTACTCTATTACTGTGAGTTGATCTAGTAGAATCGTGAGATAACTCAGCAATGTAATGTAACTGTTAAACCTTGTTCCTAGTCGATGGGTTACGCCAATAATGAGGATACCGGCCTTTCCCTTTTGAGACTAGCACTTAGTGTATGTGTACTGCGTCTCATCAGTACTCGGTGTTGTGACATCGGCATACTTGAGTGGGTGCTCATACTAGATGAGTTCACTGAACTCCCTCGCCCTAGAAATCTATAAGTGGTTCTCATTCATGGAGTAATAGGTTTCTAAGATATAGTTGTACACCATTAGTCCTTAAGACCCAGACATCACCGTGACTTCACTAGAGGACCGATTGTATCGTGACCTGTCCCTGAGTCCCACAGCGGACCACTCCAAGGGCCAACGTTCGTGCAATCCGAAATCTAGTGTGAAGTGTGTGCATTGTAGTAGGGGATTCGAGTGTTAGAGTAGGTGACCAACAAGCCAACTTGTGGCTGTGGTCTTTCGTATTTATTATGGTAATAAACGAACATTTATTCGTATTAATGATAAAACACCTTGGCATTCTATATCTTTGTCCCTTTGTCACAAGCATAGATATAGTCCTTACAGTTATTACAAGTACTAGTAATTGATCGTTAGGATCGTGAGATATTTACTTAAGTATTATAACTGTTAAACGTGTTCCTAGTCGAAGGGTTACGCCACAAATGAGGATATCGGCCTTTCCCATTAGAAGACTAGCACTTAGTGTATGTGTACTGCATCTCATCAGTAAACGGTATTGTGATATCGGCATGCATAAGTGGGTGCTCGTAAGTTGACGAGTTCACTGAACTCCCTCACCCTAGAAATCTCTAAGTGGTTCCCAATAATCGAGTAGAGATATCTATGGTATAGTTGTACACCATTAGTCCTTATGACCTAGACATCACCGTGACTTCACTAGAGGACCAGCTGTATCGTGACCTGTCTCTGAGTTCCACCGAGGACCATCCCAAGGGCCAGTGTTCGTGCAGTCCGAAATCTAGTGGGAGGTCTGTGCATTGTAGTCGGGGATTCGATCGCTAGAATAGTCTTGGATGTCCTGTGTGTTCTGATAGTTTGTAATCATTCTAAGTCTCTGGCCAGAGCTGACTAAGTGATGATTAGAGGATTCGATTCTCTAAGTCATGCACGTGACGATTACAATACTTAGAACGATCGCACCGTCATTGAACATATAAAGAGGTCTCGATGAACCAATGCCTCTAGTTCAATCGGGACATATGAATCGAAGGGACCGTACTGTACGTTAACTATATCTGAAGGTTCTTGCAGGCACTTCATTTGTATCTAGGGAATCATGACGCGACGTAGTTGCTAGACGCCAATCTTGATTCGTTGGGTGATTAAGGTGAAACGAGTTTCATCTTAATCGTAACTCTAAGGGGATGAGTTTTGACCACAAAGGGTTGTGGGCCCACGGCTAGCTTACACCTGAACCATCGAGGGTCACACTGCTCGTGCACATGAGATCTTTGAATAAACGGTCAAAGATAAAATATGTTTATCTTTGCATGATTGGAAGTCAATATGGTTGGGTCCAACATTCGTAATTTGGAATTATGAATGAGAATAAGAAAAGGAAAAGAATAGGCGAACGTATTAGTGAATCTTCTAAATCGGGAAGTTTCCAAATTTAGAAAGTGCACTGAATTAGGGTTTCCACTTTTGGAAAGTTGGAAATCGAGAGTTGGCACTCGTAATGACGAGGACATTATAATGACTCCGAAAATGTAATCGTTATAATTTTCCGATCATCAAATTGAGAGAGATGAGCAAGTAAAAGAACTAACGAACTTAAGCTGTTGGGCCCGGTCCAACTTAAGCCCGTTAGGGTTTTATGCAAGACATATAAATACTTGATTTATAGGTCTTGCACAAAGAAAACTAAGAGAACACACGTTCATAACCCTAGCCGCTGCCTCTCTCGATCAGCCACCCTCTCCCACGGCCACCACCACCGCGCCGTCGCCGGAAATTCGCCGGAATCGGCCACCCGTTGGCCGATCTCTTTTGGTATTCCTTTCCTTCTTTCTTTTCTTCCGTTATTCTGACTATTATGTGTCTAGTGCCACGTGTTTAGTAAATCGAAGTGTACGAGGTGAAATCCAAGAGGAGGAAGATCGAAGAATCGAAGATGCGAGAAGGCAATTCCGAAAAACTGCTCTCGGATTTTCTGCGCTGCCCAGCGAGAAAATTCGCCATAAATCAACCGGTCATCCGATGGACGTGAAATTTTGACAGCAGCTTCACGACTCATAAATCTACCATCGTCCAGAAGGAATTGTTCATCCAGTAAATACGCATGGAGATACTGAAGTCGGAGCAAGGCTGTAATTTCAGATCAGCAAACAGGTTGGATCAATAGGAGTGGGAAGAGCAGCTAGCCATCTTCTCTGCGCGTGAATCACATGCACCGCCGTAGCTCGGATCATCGCCGTTGCTGCCCCGGATTGCACGGATTGGTTTCCGTAGCAATCTCGACTTGCTTAACGCTCCTACCTCACGCTTCAAGAGGTAAACACACGAACTCAATGTTCTTGATTCGATTACGTTTAAACGCTATATATTCATGTTTGCTTTCGTGTGATTTTATGTGATTATGTGTAATCGTTTTAATCATTGCAAGCATTTTATTTGGTTTAAACGCGAGCATGTTAGTTGATTTAAATTCGGTTAAATTAATTAGCATGTATGTTGTTATTTAAATTTCGCTGGAAGCGCAAAGGTACGCAATTAATTGATTTATATTATCGGGCATGTGCTTATGTGCTTTAAACTCGTTTAATTCGCATAAAATTTTTGTTTTCCGCTGCGTACGCGTGCCCGAAACCCAACAGTGGTATCAGAGCTCGTTGCGTAATTAATTGCGTTGTATAATATGCTATGATTTTATGCATATTCGATTTATTAAAGTAGCGATTGTTGTATTATGTAATTGGGAGTTTTCGTAAGTTTAAAATATTTTCGAAATATTGTTTAGAATTTTTCCAGCTTTAAAATTGTTTAAAATTGGAAAATCGGATCTGAAATTATTTTTAAAACGTCGGTTTTTAATTGTTTGGATCGAACCGGTCGGACCGGCCGGTTCGATGGTTGTGCACGATACAATTGACCGAATCCAAGTGGATTAGGGTCGGTCAGACCGGTTCTCGGGCCGACTGACCCGGCCCACTGATTTGGGTCAACTGGACCAGGCAGAACCGGACCGCTTCGGTCCGAACCGGTCAGACCGGATGGGCCGAACCGGTTCACTGAAAAAAAAAAAAAAAAATTTAATTAATTTCAGATTTCTAAAATTAAACTTAAAACAAATTGATTTTAATTTTCGGAAAATTATTTTCAATTAATCCCAATTAGATAATTGGATCAACAATCATCTATTTTAGTAAATAGGTGTTAGATTAATTGATTAATTTAAATTGTTAAATTGATTTCAATTAATAGAACACAAATATAATATTGATTATAGTTCAACATAATTACTAGTACCTCAACGTTATTTGAATGATTTATGCTAGTTGAGGTTCTATAATTATTTTGAAAAACCCGATAATTCATTAATGTAATTAATTATATAGTTAGGTCGTATGTTCCTCTTAGGACAATATGCGTTTCCATATACCTTTAGAGAACATAGATGTAGGAATCACATAGACCAATCCGAACCTTCTGATGAGATAAAACTTTTAATAAAACCCCTCATTCTTAATCTAATTTAGAATCATTTCAAGCTATAAAGAATGACCCAATCTGTTGAGTTATTTCTTTCCTTCTGCCAACGGTTGGATTATGTGTAGCCCTTTGCTGTAGTGCAGTAAGCCGTGTTAGCGGGGAGTGCTATGGTAGAGTAAACTGTAATTCAATTGACATAGTGATGAAGGTAGCCATAGAAAAGGGTTATGTTGGATTAACGTGGTCGGCTAGATTAACTAGGGACTGCATTAGTTTGGCATAATCAAGTTCTATGAGCATCTTTGATTGGTAGGTTAGACTTGACACACGACGATTTTGATATTCGCGAGATTAACTTAGGTCATTATCAAGTGTGAGGAAAATTAATTTAGGGTCATATTGTGGATATGATTGATTGTGATCTACCTTTGGGCAAATATAATCGGGCTAGATTAACTACGGGTTATATTTGTCTATTGGACCTAAAGCCCATTAAGAAAAATCAGTTTTCTCGTTTGTCTACTAGAGGGAAGTGGAACTCGATAAAATTAGTGGGAGAACAATTAAATAACATAAGTCCAAACATTTAATTGTAACAATCATTTAACGCGAATCTCTAATAATCCTCTTCTCTATATGTCTCAGATAATCATGTCTAAGAATCCCATAATGTCAATCCTCGACAATAAACTCAATGGCCCTAATTACCTAGATTGGTTGCGTAGTCTTAAGCTTGTGCTAACTGTTGAGGGGCGTCTCTATGTTTTGAACGAGAGACTTCCCGCCACTATACCTGCCACAGCGAATGATGCTGAAAAGGAAACTTATGAAGTTTGGGAGAAAGATGACACTCATGCTAGGTGCTATATGATAGCCGCCATGGAGCCCGCGCTTGCGAGGAAATATGAGTCTCACATGCATGCTTTCGATATAAAGGCTCATCTCGATAGCATGTATAGTGAGAATATTAGGGCATCGAGGTACGCTGCTACAAAGGAGTTGATCACAGCGAGACTGCGCGAAGGGACTTCGGTCCACGAGCACTGTCTCAAAATGATCACTCTCCTTGAAAAGCTAGTGAATCTTGATGTCACCCTCCCGGCCGAGCTCTCGTTGGATTTGATCCTGTTGTCTCTTCCTAGTTCCTATGAATCGTTCATAGTGAACTTCAACATGAACAAACTAGATCCTCCCTTGGATGAGTTAATGAATATGTTGGTCAGTTTCGAGTCCACCATTAAGAAAGAGAAGTATGTTCTCATTGCTGCTACTTTTGGAAAGAAGAGTTCTTCCCAAAATAAGAGAAAAGAAAGAGTTCTCTTCCCAAACAGCAAGTTCGAAGTGGGTGAAGGTAGTGGGGGCCCCTAAGGCAAAAATCAGCAAAACGTAAGGAGATAAGTCAAAACCCCGCACAACTTTGGCACGCTAGATTAGGTCATGTCTCTTTAAGAAGGATGAACGATTTTGTCAGTGAAGGATTGTTCTCTTTGGAGGACGTGAATTCACTACAAACTTGTGAATCCTGCCTTAAAGGGAAAATGACCAAGTCACCCTACAAAGGGAAAATGGAACGAGCCGAGGGTCTTTTGGATTTGATCCATACAGACGTATGTGGTCCACTAAGTGTTAGTGCGAAGGGTGGATATAACTACTTCGCTACCTTTACCGACGATTATTCTAGGTATGGGTATGTGTACTTGATGAAGTACAAGTCTAAAACATTTGAAAAGTTCAAAGATTTTAGACACGAAGTGGAAAAGCAACTCGGACGAAGTATTAAGAAGCTACGATCCGATCGTGGTGGAGAATACTTGAGCATCGAGTTCATTGACTATCTAAAAGAGAATGGGATACAATCCCAATGGACTCCACCGGGAACTCCTCAACTTAATGGAGTGTCCGAACGTCGGAATCGAACTTTATTAGATATGGTTCGATCAATGATGGGGTTCACAAACTTACCGGCATACTTATGGGGTCATGCACTTCGTACTGCCGCATATTTGCTGAATAGAGTTAACACCAAAGCAGTTAAATGCACACCTTATGAACTTTGGCATTCCCGGAAACCCAACTACAAACATATTAGGATATGGGGTTGTCCCGCTTATGTGAAGCGATTAGTGGGAGATAAGTTGGATAGTAAATCCGACTTGTGCTATTTTGTGGGGTATCCCGAAGACTCGATGGGATACGAATTCTATTATGTCAAAGAAGCAAAGACGTTTGTTTCAAGAAATGCCACCTTTTTGGAAAGGGAGTTTCTATCCGATAGAAAGGGCAGCATGATAGAACTTGAAGTAGTTCAAGAACCGCAAAGTGAAGTTCAAACGCAAGAACAAGCAATCGAACCAATACAACAAACCACTAATATACCTCCTGAACCTACAGTGCGTAGATCCGAAAGAGTTCGGAAAATGCCGGATAGGTTATTCCTCCTCGAAAATGATGAAGATCATGTTGATCTTGGACGAGATCCAAGAACATACAATGAGGCCGTATCGGATGCGGACATGGGACATTGGCTAACTGCCATGAAATCCGAAATGGACTCCATGTACTCCAACAAGGTGTGGACCTTGGTAGATCCACCTAAAGGAATTGTTCCTATAGGCTGCAAGTGGATCTATAAGAAGAAAATTGGAGTGGATGGAAAGGTGTCGACCTATAAAGCTAGATTGGTAGCAAAAGGATACACTCAAAGGCAAGGTGTTGACTATGAGGAAACTTTTTCGCCAGTCGCGATGCTGAAGTCCATTAGGATTTTGCTGGCCATAGCTGCGTGGTACGACTACGAGATATGGCAAATGGATGTGAAGACCGCTTTCCTTAATGGAGATATTGAGGAAGAAATTTACATGGCGCAGCCGGAAGGCTTCATATCTTCTGGAAGTGAGCAAAAGGTTTGCAAGCTCCAGCGATCCATTTATGGATTGAAACAAGCATCCCGAAGTTGGAACATTAGGTTCGACTCAACTATCAAAGAGTTTGATTTTGAGAAGAATCCGGAGGAACCTTGTGTATACAAGAAGGTTAGTGGGAGGGCAGTGATATTTTTAGTGCTTTACGTTGATGACATTCTACTCATTGGGAATGACGTAGGAATGCTGCAACAAACGAAAGCATGGTTGTCCACACGTTTCTCAATGAAGGATTTGGGAGAAGCATCTTATGTATTAGGAATACGCATCTATAGAGATAGAGCGAGAAAGATGCTTGGTTTATCCCAAAGCATGTACATAGACACCGTTATGAAACGGTTTAGCAAGGAAGAATCCAAGAGGGGATTCTTGCCAATGTCCCATGGGGTTCGTCTCTCGAAATCTATGTGTCCACAAACACCTAGTGAAGTCGAGGAGATGAAAAGGACGCCCTATGCTTCTTCCATAGGAAGCATAATGTATGGCATGCTATGTACGAGACCCGATATTGCGTATGCTGTGAGTGTCACAAGCAGATATCAGTCTAACCCCGGCCCGGCTCATTGGAAAGCCGTGAAAGATATCCTCAAGTACTTGCGAAGGACTAAGGATATATTTTTGGTCTATGGGGGTGCCGAGTTGAAATTAGAGGGTTTCACCGACTCTAGTTTTCAATCGGACGTGGACGACTCAAAGTCGAATTCTGGATTTATATTCACGCTTAATGGTGGTGCCATGTGTTGGAAGAGTTCCAAGCAAAGCACGACGGCCGATTCCACTACCGAAGCGGAATACATTGCGGCATCCGAAGCTGCAAAGGAAGGGACTTGGATAAGGAAGTTCATCCAAGAGTTGGGTGTCATTCCTAATGCTAGTGATCCAGTACCGTTGTACTGTGATAACACCGGAGCCTTGGCGCAAGCTAAGGAGCCAAGATCTCATCAGAAGTCAAAGAATATTCTGAGAAAGTATCATGTGATCCGAGAGATCATTGATAGAGGTGAAGTTAAAGTAGAACGAGTCACCTCGGAAGAGAACGTTGCAGACCCCTTTACGAAGCCTTTACCGAGATCGGTCCATGAGAAACATCGAGAGTCGATGGGATTGCGATTCATGGGTAGTTGGCTTTAGGTCAAGTGGGAGATTGTTAGAGTAGGTGACCAACAAGCCAACTTGTGGCTGTGGTCTTTCGTATTTATTATGGTAATAAACGAACATTTATTCGTATTAATGATAAAACACCTTGGCATTCTATATCTTTGTCCCTTTGTCACAAGCATAGATATAGTCCTTACAGTTATTACAAGTACTAGTAATTGATCGTTAGGATCGTGAGATATTTACTTAAGTATTATAACTGTTAAACGTGTTCCTAGTCGAAGGGTTACGCCACCAATGAGGATATCGGCCTTTCCCATTAGAAGACTAGCACTTAGTGTATGTGTACTGCATCTCATCAGTAAACGGTATTGTGATATCGGCATGCATAAGTGGGTGCTCGTAAGTTGACGAGTTCACTGAACTCCCTCACCCTAGAAATCTCTAAGTGGTTCCCAATAATCGAGTGGAGATATCTATGGTATAGTTGTACACCATTAGTCCTTATGACCTAGACATCACCGTGACTTCACTAGAGGACCAGCTGTATCGTGACCTGTCTCTGAGTTCCACCGAGGACCATCCCAAGGGCAGTGTTCGTGCAGTCCGAAATCTAGTGGGAGGTCGGTGCATTGTAGTCGGGGATTCGATCGCTAGAATAGTCTTGGATGTCCTGTGTGTTCTGATAGTTTGTAATCATTCTAAGTCTCTGGCCAGAGCTGACTAAGTGATGATTAGAGGATTCGATTCTCTAAGTCATGCACGTGACGATTACAATACTTAGAACGATCGCACCGTCATTGAACATATAAAGAGGTCTCGATGAACCAATGCCTCTAGTTCAATCGGGACATATGAATCGAAGGGACCGTACTGTACGTTAACTATATCTGAAGGTTCTTGCAGGCACTTCATTTGTATCTAGGGAATCATGACGCGTAGTTGCTAGACGCCAATCTTGATTCGTTGGGTGATTAAGGTGAAACGAGTTTCATCTTAATCGTAACTCTAAGGGGATGAGTTTTGACCACAAAGGGTTGTGGGCCCACGGCTAGCTTACACCTGAACCATCGAGGGTCACACTGCTCGTGCACATGAGATCTTTGAATAAACGGTCAAAGATAAAATATGTTTATCTTTGCATGATTGGAAGTCAATATGGTTCGGTCCAACATTCGTAATTTGGAATTATGAATGAGAATAAGAAAAGGAAAAGAATAGGCGAACGTATTAGTGAATCTTCTAAATCGGGAAGTTTCCAAATTTAGAAAGTGCACTGAATTAGGGTTTCCACTTTTGGAAAGTTGGAAATCGAGAGTTGGCACTCGTAATGACGAGGACATTATAATGATTCCGAAAATGTAATCGTTACAATTTTCCGATCATCAAATTGAGAGAGATGAGCAAGTAAAAGAACTAACGAACTTAAGCTGTTGGGCCCGGTCCAACTTAAGCCCGTTAGGGTTTTATGCAAGACATATAAATACTTGATTTATAGGTCTTGCACAAAGAAAACTAAGAGAACACACGTTCATAACCCTAGCCGCTGCCTCTCTCGATCAGCCACCCTCTCCCACGGCCACCACCACCGCGCCGTCGCCGGAAATTCGCCGGAATCGGCCACCCGTTGGCCGATCTCTTTTGGTATTCCTTTCCTTCTTTCTTTTCTTCCGTTATTCTGACTATTATGTGTCTAGTGCCACGTGTTTAGTAGATCGAAGTGTACGAGGTGAAATCCAAGAGGAGGAAGATCGAAGAATCGAAGATGCGAGAAGGCAATTCCGAAAAACTGCTCTCGGATTTTCTGCGCTGCCCAGCGAGAAAATTCGCCATAAATCAACCGGTCATCCGATGGACGTGAAATTTTTACAGCAGATTCACGACTCATAAATCTACCATCGTCCAGAAGGAATTGTTCATCCAGTAAATACGCATGGAGATACTGAAGTCGGAGCAAGGCTGTAATTTCAGATCAGCAAACAGGTTGGATCAATAGGAGTGGGAAGAGCAGCTAGCCATCTTCTCTGCGCGTGAATCACATGCACCGCCGTAGCTCGGATCATCGCCGTTGCTGCCCCGGATTGCACGGATTGGTTTCCGTAGCAATCTCGACTTGCTTAACGCTCCTACCTCACGCTTCAAGAGGTAAACACACGAACTCAATGTTCTTGATTCGATTACGTTTAAACGCTATATATTCATGTTTGCTTTCGTGTGATTTTATGTGATTATGTGTAATCGTTTTAATCATTGCAAGCATGTTATTTGGTTTAAACGCGAGCATGTTAGTTGATTTAAATTCGGTTAAATTAATTAGCATGTATGTTGTTATTTAAATTTCGCTGGAAGCGCAAAGGTACGCAATTAATTGATTTATATTATCGGGCATGTGCTTATGTGCTTTAAACTCGTTTAATTCGCATAAAATTTTTGTTTTCCGCTGCGTACGCGTGCCCGAAACCCAACATCGAGCGCTTGAGTAGTCATGGATGTCCTGTGTTTTCTGACGGATTATAATCCAAGGAATCTCTTGCCAGAGTTGATATTGGGGTGATTAGGGAAATGTGTTTCCCTAAGTCACACACGAACGGATTTATAATACCTAGAACGTTCGCACGGTTATTGAACTTTATAAGAGGTCTCGGGGCCTCTAGTTCAATCAGGACATGTGCTGCGAAGGGATCGTACTGTACGCTAACTATATCATAAGGTTCTTGCAAGCACTTCACTTGTATCTAGGGAATCATGATGCGTAGTTGGTAGACGCCAATCTTGATTCGTTGGGCACCGATATGACTGGGGATTAGGTAAAATGAGTTTTACTCTAATCGGGACTCTTGGGAGGAGTTCGTATAAGAACAATGTGTTGTTCGAATCACAAAGAGTTGTGAGCCCACGACTAGCATACACCTGAACCATTGAGGGTCACACGTCTCGTGTAATATAGATCCTTGATAACAACAAGCATAGATTAATATGTTAATCTTTGAACGATTGGATGTCGATATGATTGAATCCAAGATTCGTAATTGTGAATCGCGAATCAAAATTAACGTAGAGAAAGAGAGAAATGCGAAATTTAGTGAACTTTCTAAATTGGGAAGTTTCCCGGTTTAGCAGGTCCACTGAAGTGGAAGTTTCCAATTTTGGAAATTGGAAATTTCGAAGAGGCACTCGTATTGACGAGGACTTTGAGCTCTTCACAAATATAACTTTGTTATAATTTTGTGAACGATCGTTTATTAGAAACGAGGCCGACGAGGGAATGGGCTTAATGCATCAGTGGGTCAAGCCCAATGACTTAAGCCCGCAAGGCTTGAAAACCCTAGTATAAATAGACCTCAAACATGAGTTTGAGATCAGATTTTTTGCACCAAAACCCTAGCCGTCCAAGCTAGCCGTTCAGCCCTCTCGGCCGTTGCAGCCCCGCCGCGCCGCTGTTAGAGTATGTGACCAATAAGCCAACTAAGTGTTGTGTTTTCTCACGCTACTCGTAAATAATCTATTTCAAATTAATGGTAAAATAACTTTTGGCATTCTATATCTCTTATCCCATGCAAGCAGCATAGATATAGTCCTAACGAGTTACTCTATTACTGTGAGTTGATCTAGTAGAATCGTGAGATAACTCAGCAATGTAATGTAACTGTTAAACCTTGTTCCTAGTTTATGGGTTACGCCAATAATTAGGATACCGGCCTTTCTCTTTTGAGACTAGCACTTAGTGTATGTGTACTGCGTCTCATCAGTCATCGGTGTTGTGACATCGGCATACTTCAGTGGGTGCTCATATTAGATGAGTTCACTGAACTCCCTCGCTTAGAAATCTATAAGTGGTTCCCAATCATCGAGTAATAGGTTTCTATGATATAGTTGTGCACCATTAGTCCTTAAGACCCATACATCACCGTGACTTCACTAGAGGACCGACTGTATCGTGACCTGTCCCTGAGTCCCACCGCGGACCGCTCCAAGGGCCAACGTTCGTGCAGTCCGAAATCTACTGTGAAGTCTGTGCATTGTAGTAGGGGATTCGAGCGCTTGAGTAGTCATGGATGTCCTGTGTGTTCTGTCGGTTTGTAATCCATGGAATCTCCGGCCGGAGTTGATAGTGGGGTGATTATTTAAATGTGTTTCTCTAAGTCACACACGAACGGATTATAACACCTAGAACGTTCGCACGGTTATTGAACTTAATAAGAGGTCTCAGTGGACCAATACCTGTAGTTCAATCGGGACATTTGCTGCGAAGGGATCGTACTGTACGTTAACTATTTCACAAGGTTCTTGCAGACACTTCATTTGTATCTAGGGAATCATGATGCGTAGTTCCTAGACGCCAATCCTGATTCGTTGGGCACCGATTTGATCGGCGATTGAGTAAAATGAGTTTTACCCTAATTGGGACTCTTGGGAGGAGTTCGTATAAGAACAATGTGTTGTTCGAATCACAAAGAGTTGTGAGCCCACGGCTAGCTTACACCTGAACCATTTTGGGTCACACTTCTCGTGTAACATAGATCCTTGAAAAACAACAAGCATACCTTCCAAATGTTTCGGACTTGTACTTCATCAAGTACACATACCCATACCTAGAATAATCGTCGGTAAAGGTAGCGAAGCAGTTGTATCCACCCTTCGCACTAACACTTAGTGGACCACATACGTCTGTATGGATCAAATCCAAACGACCTTTGGCTCGTTCCATTTTCCCTTTGTAGGGTGACTTGGTCATTTTCCCTCTAAGGCAAGATTCACAAGTTTGTAGTGATTTCACGTCCTCCAAAGAGAACCGTCCTTCACTAACAAAATCGTTCATCCTTCTTAAAGAGACATGACCTAATCTAGCGTGCCAAAGTTGTGCGGGGTTTTGACCTATCTCCTTACGTTTTGCTGAATTTCGCCTTAGGGGCCCCCACTACCTTCACGCACTTCGAACTTGCTGTTTGGAAAGGGAACTCTTTCCTTTCTCTTCTTTTGGGAAGAAGTCTTCTTTCCAGAAATAACAGCAATGAGAACAAACTTCTCTTTCTTAATGGTGGACTCGAAACTGACCAACATGTTCATTAACTCATCCAAGGGAGGATCTAGTTTGTTCATGTTGAAGTTCACTATGAACGATTCATAGGAACTAGGAAGAGACAACAGGATCAAATCCATCGAGAGCTCGGCCGGGAGGGTGACATCGAGATTCACTTGCTTTTCAAGGAGAGTGATCATTTTGAGACAATGCTCATGGACCGAAGTCCCTTCGCGCAGTCTCGCCGTGATCAACTCCTTTGTAGCAGCGTACCTCGATGCCCTAATATTCTCACTATACATGCTATCAAGATGAGCCTTTATATCGAAAGCATGCATGTGAGACTCATATTTCCTCGCTAGCGCGGGCTCCATGGCGGCTATCATATAGCACCTAGCATGTGTGTCATCCTTCTTCCATGCTTCATAAGTTTCCTTTTCAGCATCAGTCGCTGTGGAAGGTATAGTGGCGTGAATTCTCTCGTTCAAAACATAGAGACGCCCCTCAACGGTTAGCACAAGCTTAAGACTACGTAACCAATCTAGGTAATTAGGGCCATTGAGTTTATTGTCGAGGATTGACATTATGGGATTCTTAGACATGATTATCTGAGAGGTATAGAGAAGAGGATTATTAGATATTCGCGTTAAATGATTGTTTGCAATTAAATTTTTGGTCTTATGTTATTTAATTGTTATCCCACTAATTTTATCGAGTTTCACTTCCCTCTGGTAGACAAACGAGAAAATTTATTTTTCTTAATGGGCTTTAGATCAAATAGACAAATATAACCCGTAGTTAATCTAGCCCGATTATATTTGCCCAAAGGTAGATCACAATCAATCATATCCACAATATGACCCTAAATTAATTTTCCTCACACTTGATAATGACCTAAGTTAATCTCGCGAATATCAAAATCGTCGTGTGTCAAGTCTAATCTACCAATCAAAGATGCTCATAGAACTTCATTATGCCAAACTAATGTAGTCCCTAGTTAATCTAGCCGACCACGTTAGTCCAACATAACCCTTTTCTATGGCTACCTTCATCGCTATGTCAATTGAATTACAGCTTACTCTACCATAGCACTCCCCGCTAACACGGCTTACTGCACTATAGTAAAGGGCTACACATAATCCAACCGTTGGCAGAAGGAAAGAAATAACTCAACAGATTGGGTTTTTCTTTATAGCTTGAAATGATTCTTAATTAGATTAAGAATGAGGGATTTTTGTTAAAAGTTTTATCTCATTAGAAGGTTCGGATTGGTCTATGTGATTCCTACATCTATGTTCTCTAAAGGTATATGGAAACGCATATTCTCCTAAGAGGAACATACGACCTAACTACATAATTAATTACATTAATTAATTATCGGGTTTTTCAAAATAATTATAGAACCTCAACTAGCATAAATCATTCAAATAATGTTGTGGTACTATCAATTAAGTTGAACTATAATCAATATTATATATGTGTTCTATTAATTGAAATTAATTTAACAACTTAAATTAATTAATTAATCTAACACCTATTTACTAAAATAGATGATTGTTGACTCGATTATCTAATTGGGATTAATTGAAAATAATTTTCCAAAAATTAAAATCAATTTTTTTGAAGTTTAATTTTAGAAATTTGAAATAATTTTTTTTTTTTTTTTTTTTAGTGAACCGGTTCGGCCCAACCGGTCTGACCGGTTCGGACCGAAGAGGTCCGGTTCTGTCCGGTCCAGTTGACCCAAATCAGTGGGCCGGGGCAGTCGGCCGAGAACCGGTCTGATCGACCCGAATCCACTTCGATTCGGTCAATTGGATCGCACACAACCATCGAACCGGCCGGTTCGATCCGAACAATTAAAAAAATCGTTTTTCCAATGTTAAACAATTTTAAAGCTGGAAAAAATTCTAAACAATATTTCAAAAATATTTTAAACTTACGAAAACTCCCAATTACATAACACAACAATCGCTACTTTAATAAATCAAACATGCATAAAATCACAGCATATATAAATGAACGCAATTAATTGCGCAACGACCTCTGATACCACTGTTGGGTTTCGGGCACGTGTACGCAGCGGAAAACAAAAATTTTATGCGATTTAATTAACTTTAAAGCACATAAACACATGCCTGGTAATTGAAAACAATTAATTGCGTACCTTTGCGCTTCCAGCGAAATTAAAAAAAACATACATTGCGTACCTTTGCGCTTCCAAGGAAATTAAAACAACATACATGCTTAGTTACTTAATCGAAATTAAATCAATTAGCATGCTCGCGTTTAAATCAAATAACATGCTCGCAACATATAAATCAATTTCATGTATCCACATAAAATCATACAAGAACGAACATACATATTTAATTTAAACATAATCGAATTCATTGATAATTGATTCGAAGGTTTACCTCTTGAAGCGTGAGGTAGGAGCGCTAAGCAAGTCGAGATTGCTACGGAAACCAATCTGTACAATCCGGGGCAGCAGCGGCAATGCAACGACGGTGATGATCCGAGCTACGGCGGCACGTGTGATTCACGCGCTGTCCTTGAAGCATGAATCGAACGACGACTCGAGAAGATGGCTAGCTGCTCTTCCCACTCCTATTGATCCAACCTGTTTGCTGATCTGAAATTAAAGCCTTACTCCGACTTCAATATCTCCATGCTTATTTACTGGATGAACAATTCCTTCTGGAAAATTGTAGATTTATGAGTCGTCAAGCTTTTGTCAACATTTCACGTCCATCCGATCACCGGTTGATTTATGGTGAATTTTCTCGCTGGACAGCGCAGAAAATCCGAGAGCAGTTTTTCAGAATTGCCTTCTCGCATCTTCGATTCTTCGATCTTTCTCCTCTTGGATTTCACCTCATATACTTCGATCTACTTAATAAGTGGCACTAGACACGTAATAGTTTGAAAAACAGAAGAACAGAAAGAAGGAAAGAAATACCAAAAGGATCGGCCAACCGATGGCCGATTCCGGCGAGATGGTGGCGACGGCGGCGTTGGTGGCCGTGGGTTGAGATTGGCCGAGAGAGGTGAGAGCGGCTAGGGTTAGTACGTGTATTCTCTTGTGTGTAAGACCTATAAATCAATTATTTATAGTGTCTTGCATAAAACCCTAACGGGCTTAAGTTGGACAGGGCCCAACAACTTAAGTTCGTTAGTTCTTTTACTTGCTCGTCTCTCTCAATTCAATGATCGGAAAATTGTAACGATTACATTTTCGGAATCATTATAATTTCCTCGTCATAACGAGTGCCAACTCTCGATTTCCAACTTTACAAAAGTGGAAACCCTAATTCAATGCACTTTCTAAATTTGGAAACTTCCCGATTTAGAAAGTCCACTAATACGTTTGCCTATTCTTTTCCTTTTCCTATTCTCATTCATAATTCCAAATTACGAATGTTGGACCATATCATATTGACTTCCAATCATGCAAAGATAAACCATTTTATCTGTGACCGTTTATTCAAAGATCTCATGTGCACGAGCAGTGTGACCCTCGATGGTTCAGGTGTAAGCTAGCCGTGGGCCCACAACCCTTTGTGGTCAAAACTCGTCCCCTTAGAGTTAAGATTAAGATGAAACTCGTTTCACCTTAATCACCCAACGAATCAAGATTGGCGTCTAGCAACTACGCGTCATGATTCCCTTGATACAAATGAAGTGCCTGCAAGAACCTTCAGATATAGTTAACGTACAGTACGGTCCCTTCGATTCATATGTCCCGATTGAACTAGAGGCATTGGTTCGTCGAGACCTATTTATATGTTCAATGACGGTGCGATCGTTCTAAGTATTGTAATCGTCACGTGCATGACTTAGAGAATCAAATTCTCTACTCATCACTTAGTCAGCTCTGGCCAGAGACTTAGAATGATTACAAACTTTCAGAACACACAGGACATCCAAGACTATTCTAGCGATCCGATCCCCGACTACAATGCACAGACCTCCCACTAGATTTCGGACTGCACGAACACTGGCCCTTGGGATGGTCCTCGGTGGAACTCAGGGACAGGTCACGATACAGCTGGTCCTCTAGTGAAGTAACGGTGATGTCTAGGTCATAAGGACTAATGGTGTACAACTATACCATAGATATCTCTACTCAATTATTGGGAACCACTTAGAGATTTCTAGGGTGAAGGAGTTCAGTGAACTCGTCAACTTACGAGCACCCACTTATGCATGCCGATATCACAATACCGTTTACTGATGAGATGTAGTACACATACACTAAGTGCTAGTCTCTTAATGGGAAAGGCCGATATCCTCATTGGTGGCGTAACCCATCGACTAGGAACACGTTTAACAGTTATAATACTTAAGTAAATATCTCACGATCCTAACGATCAATTACTAGTACTTGTAATAACTATAAGGACTATACCTATGCTTGTGACAAAGGGACAAAGATATAGAATGCCAAGGTGTTTTATCATTAATACGAATAAAGGTTCATTTATTACAATCATAAATACGAAAGTCCACAGCCACATGTTGGCTTGTTGGTGACCTACTCTAACAGTTGCGAGTGCACTTTTGCGCATGGTTCTTTGCATGTTCGTTTGTGCATGTCAATTTGAGCGAGTGTGTTTGTGCATGTTTGTTGATTTGTATTAATGTCCTACGATTGTAGTTTGTGTTTTCATGATCCTTTTTGCGAGTGCACTTTTGCGTGAGTACTTTTGTGCATGCTTTTGAACTTTTAATTACGTGCGTATCTTTTCTAGCGAGTGTTTTTGTGCACGTTTCTTGATGCGCATTCATGTCCTTGAATTGCAGTATGTATTTTAATGATTGCTTTTGGTATGCAATTTTGACCATGTTCGAGTACGAATTTTGAAATTTGGCGTGAGCCAGGAATTGTAGCCAACTTAAATAGCTTTCTAATGCCGCCGGAACCAGGTGATTTGGAGTCCGGATGAGAGAGTTATACTCGACTTCATGCACACTACCAAAGATGTTGAAGGATTCTCTCTTCTAATTTGATTTTATTTTCTTAATTGCAACTCTGTTCTTACTCTTTGATCATTTTTGCTTCCTGCACACTACTTTTCGATTTGTACTTATAAGATACCAAATCCACCAATTAAAGAAGAAATATAAATTAACCCAAACAAAAATCCACGTAAACGTAAACGTAGAGTATTATTTCTACACTCCACTGTAGGTTTTTTATCTAGTGTTTTCGCTGTCATTTGTTGATGCGTATTGAAGTTCAAGTATTGTAGTTTGTGCTTCTATGAACGTTGTTGTACGAATGCTCTTCTGCGCATGGTTCTTTACATGTACGTTTGTGCATGTCCATTTGAGCGAGTGTGTTTGTGCATGTTTGTTGATTTGTATTAATGTCCTAGGGTTGTAGTTTGTGTTTTCATAATCCTTTTTGCGAATGCGCTTTTGCGGGAGTATTTGAGGGCATGCTTTTGTACTTTTACTTATGTGCATATCTTTTCTATCGAGTGTTTTTGTGCACAATTCTTGATGCGCATTCATGTCCTTGATTTGTAGTACGTATTTTCACGATCGCTTAAGGTATCCATGTTTTACCATGTTCGAGTCCTAATTTGGAAATTTACCGTGACACAGGAATTGTAGCCAGTGAAATAGCTTTCTAATGCCGCGGGACTTAGGTGATTTGGAGTCCGGTTGAGAGAGTTATGCTCGATTTCGTGGACACTACCAAAGATGTTGAGGGATTCTCTCTTCTAATTTGATTTTATTTCTCAATTGCAACTCTATTTTTACTCTTTGATCATTTTTTCTTCCTGGACACAGAATTATCGATCTGTACCTATAAGATACGAAATCCACAAATTAAAACATAAATATAAATTAATCCGAAAAACTCCACGTAAACGTAAATGTAGAGTGTTATTTCTACACTACAGTGTATCTTTTTTATCTAGTGTTTTTGCTGTTGTTTGTTGATGCGTATTAAGTCCTAGTATTGTACTTCGTGTTTTTATAAACATTGTTGCGAGTGCACTTTTGCGCATGGTTCTTTACATGTACAGTTGTGCATGCGAATTTCAGCGAGTGTGTTTGTGCATGTTTGTTGATTTGTATTAATGTCTAGGATTGTAGTTTGTGTTTTCATAATCCTTTTTCCGAATTAACTTTTGCGTGAGTAGTTTTGTGCATGCTTTTGTACATTTACTAACGTGCGTATCTTTTCTAGCGAGTGTTTTTGTGCATGTTTCTTAATGCGCATTCATGTCCTTGAGTTGTAGTACGTATTTTCATGATCGCTTTTCGTATCCAATTTGACCAAGTTCGAGTCCCAATTTGGAAATATTCCGTGAGACCGTATTTTTTGCCCACTCAAATAGCTTTCTAATGCCGCCAGAACCAGGTGATTTGGAGTTCGGATGAGAGAGTTCTGCTCGACTTCGTGGACACTACCAAAGATGTTGAGGGATTGTCTCTTTTATTTTTATTTTATTTTCTTAATTGCATCTCTTTTCTTACTCTTTTATAATTTTTGCTTCGTGGACACCGAATTTTTGATTTTTACCTATAAGATACCAAATCTACCAATTAAAATAGAAATATTGATTAATCCAAAAAAAAGATCCACGTAAATGTAAACGTAGAGTGTTATTTCTACACTCCACTGTATCTTTTTTATCAAGTGTTTTTGCTGTTGTTTGTTGATGCGTATAAAAGTCCTAGTACTGTACTTTGTGTTTTTATAAACATTGTTGCGAGTGCACTTTTGTGCATGGTTCTTTACATGTACGTTTGTGCATGTCTATTTAAGCGAGTGTGTTTGTGCATGTTTGTTGATTTGTATTAATGTCCTAGGATTGCGGTTTGTGTTTTCATGATTCTTTTTGCGAAGGCTCTTTTGCGTGAGTACTTTTGTGCATGCTTTTGTACTTTTACTTTTGTGGGTATGTTTTCTAGCGAGTGTTTTCGTGCACGTTTCTTAGTGCGCATTCATGTCCTTGAATTGCAGTACGTATTTTCATGATCACTTTTGGTATCGAATTTTGACCATGTTCGTGTCAGAATTTTGAAATTTGCCGTGAGACTGGAATTGTAGCCCACTGAAATAGCTTTCCAATGTTGCCGGACCTAGGTGATTTGGAGTCTGGATGAGAGAGTTATGCTCCACTTCGCATAAACTACCAAAGATGTTGAGGGATTCTCTCTTCTAATTTGATTTTATTTTCTCAATTGCAACTCTTTTCTTACTCTTTGATAATTTTTGCTTCCTGGACACCGAATTATCGATCTGTACCTATAAGATACCAAATCCACCAATTAAAACAAATCCACGTAAACGTAAACGTAGAGTGTTATTTCTACACTACACTGTATCTTTTTTATCTAGTGTTTTTGCTGTTGTTTGTTGATGCGTATTAAAGTCCTAGTATTGTAGTTCGTGTTTTTATGAAAATTGTTGCGAGTGCACTTTTGTGCATGGTTCTTTACAAGTACGTTTGTGCATGTCAATTTGAGCGAGTGTGTTTGTGTATGTTTGTTGATTTGTATTAATGTCCTAGGATTGTAGTTTGTGTTTTCATGATCCTTTTTGCGAATGTATTTTGCGTGAGTACTTTTGTGCATGCTTTTGTACTTTTACTTATGTGCGTGTTTTTTCTAGCGAGTGTGTTTGTGCACATTTCTTAGTGCACATTCATGTGCTTGAGTTGTAGTACTTATTTTGATGAGCGCTTTTGGCATCCAATTTTTACCATGTTCGAGTTCGAATTAGGAAATTTGCCGTGAGACAGGAATTGTAGCCCCCTGAAATAGCTTTCTAATGCCGCCACACCCATGTAAATTGGAGTCCGGATGAGAGAGTTGTGCTCGACTTCGTGGACACTATCAAAGATTTTGAGGGATTCTCTCTTAAAATTTGTTTTTATTTTCTACATTGCAACACTTTTCTTATTCTTTAATCATTTTTGCTCCCTAGACACCGAATTTTCGATTTAGAGTCTCGAGCCCTTTAAAATAAAAGCAGGAGATCCGTTTAGGATTCTCTCTATGCGATCATTACCAAATTCATCCATTGAAGGCTTCTCATAGCGCTTGCTTGATCTAGAGGGCACCTCAAGTTCACTTCTTTATAAGATACCAAATCCACCAATTAAAACAGAAATATAAATAAGTCCAAAAAAAAATATCCACGTAAACGTAAACGTAGAGTGTTGTTTCTACAGTCCATTATATCTTTTTTATCTAGTGTTTTTGCTGTTGTTTGTTGATGCGTATTAAAGTCCTAGTATTGTAGTTTGTCTTTTTATGAATGTTGTTGCGAATGCACTTGTGCGCATGGTTTTTATACATGTACGTTTGTTCTTGTCCATTCGAGCGAGTGTCTTTGTCCATGTTTGTTGATTTGTATTAATGTCCTAGGATTGTAGTTTCGGTTTTCATGATCCTTTTTGCGAATGCACTTTTGCGTGAGTACTTTTGTGCATGCTTTTTTTACTATTAATTATGAGCGTATCTTTACTAGCCAGTGTTTTTGTCCATGTTTCCTAATGCGCATTCGTGTCTCTGAATAGCAGTACGTATTTTCATGATCGCTATTGGTATCCAATTTTGACCAGGTTCGAGTCCGAATTTGGAAATTTGAAGTGAGACAGGAATTGTAGCCCAGTAAAATAGCTCTCTAATGCCGCTGGAACCTGTTGATTTGGAGTCTTGATGAGGGAGTTACGCTATACTTCGTGGACACTACCAAAGATGTTGAGGGATTCTCTCTTCTAATTTGATTTTATTTTCTTAAGTGCAACTCTTTTCTCACTCTTTGATCATTTTTGCTTCCTGGACGCCTAATTTTCGATTTGTTCAAATTAGATAACAAATTAACCAATTAAAACAGAAATATAAATTAGTCCAAAAAAAAATCTACGTAAACGTAAACGTAGAGTGTTATTTCTACGCTCCATGGTATCTTTTCTATCTACAATTTTTGCTGTTGTTTGTTGACGCGTATTAAAGTCCTAGTATTGTAGTTCGTGTTTTTATGAAGGTTGTTGCTAATGCACTTTTGTGCATGGTTCTTTACATGTACGTTTGTGCATGTCCATTTGAGCGAGTTTGTTTGTGCATGTTTGTTGATTTGTATTAATGTCCTAGGATTGTAGTTTGTGTTTTCATGATCCCTTTTGCGAATTTACTTTTGCGTGAGTACTTTTGTGCATGCTTTCGTACTTTTAATTATGCGCGTATCTTTTCTAGCGAGTGTTTTTGTGAACGTTTCTTGATGCGTATTCATGTCCTTGAATTGTAGTACGTTTTTTCATGATCGCTTTTGGTATCCAATTTTGACCATGTTCGAGTCCGAATTTGGAAACTTGCCGTGAGACAGTAATCGTAGCCCACTAAAATAGCTTTCTAATGCCGCTTGAACCTGCTGATTTGGAGTCCGGATGAGAGAGTTATGCTCGACTTCGTGTACACTACCAAAGATGTTGAGGGATTCTCTCTTCTAATTTGATTATATTTTCTTAAGTGAAAATGTTTTCTTACTCTTTCATCATTCTTGTGATGCGATCTCTTGTGTATCATTAGATTTCTTTACTGAACGTAAGAAAACTCTTGTTTATTATTTCTATTCATTATAAAACCCTAGCACAAAACGACTATTTAAAGATAATAAAACCCTAGAATCCTAATCTAACTAGGAAACATAATTACCTATACTAATTAACTACTTAATATATATCCTAAACCTCCTAACCCTAAACCAACGTATGGCTATATTCAATATAAATATACTATGTAATTAATTAATAATAAAATACTAACTAACTAATAATTAAATAATATAATTAAATAATATATCGTATCAAACCACCCCTCTTGAAATGAACCTTGTCCTCAAGGTTCTGCCCAATAATCGTCTCTCTTTTCTGTGTTTCCATCTATGTTTGACGCCATTAAATTTCTTTCCGAGCAAGATGTATTTCTTTGCTTGACCAATTTTCACAAGCACGTGACCATCGTTCTTGATTTTATGAGTGAAGTCATCTTTCTCGGTGGAATTTTGAACCTGGTCTCCAAAGTGATCCACTTTAGCCAGACAAAAACTAGATAACTTGGAGTGGTTTTCCTCTTCACAATAAACAACTAATTCCACCAAATTCTCATCATGTAAAATTGGATCTTCCTTAAAATTTTGAAATTCTTTCAAAATTTCATGCAATTCTTCGTTCTCCTCCTTTGTTAATTTCTCGTTTTCGTCCCACTTTATCTCATTTGACTCCGATTCTTCTTCTTTCGGCTCTTCGTCCCACTTTATCTCAATTGAATCCGATTCTTCTTCTTCTGGCGAACTCACAAAAATTTGGTGTTCTTCGAAAAAGTCATCGTCGTCCTCTTCCTCTCCCTCCGACGATAGGCTCGGCAGCGGCGGCGGCGGTGGCTCTTTGAAAAATTCATCGTCGTCCTCTTCCTCTTCCTCCGGCGATAGGCTCGACAGCGGCAGCGGCGGTGATGGGCGGCGGTCCCTTCGGCTTTGATGATGGCATTGACGTCGTCCTTGACTTTGTTCAAGCAATTTCTGAAAATTAATCCGTAATTTCTCTACGGATTTTTCCAATCGCTCCAACCGTCTTGTTTCTGACATCATGATTTTCACAAAGTTTTGATGTGATCTCTACTTTGCTCCAGCTTAGCGTTGATATAATCGCTGCTTTGCTAACGAAGCGTTGGTGTTATCGCAACTCCGCTCTGATACCAATTGATGTTGGTGTTATCGCAACTTCGCTCTGATACCAATTGATGCGATCTCTTGAGTATCATAAATATTTCCTACGAAACGTAAGATCTATTCTTCTTTATTATTTCTCTGCATAATAAAACCCTAGCACAAGACGACTATTTAAAGATAATAAACTCTAGAATCCTAATCTAATTAGAAAAGATAATTACCCATACTAATAAAATACTTAATATCTATCCTAAATACTAAACACACGGCACTATAAAACTACCTATACTACTTTAATTAATTAATAATCAAATACTAACCTAATCAATAATTAAATATTAATAAATCGTAACAATCCATCCCTCTTGAAATGAACCTTGTCATCAAGGTTCTAATAATAACATCTCTCTCTTTTTGCGTTTCCACCTATGCTTAATGCCATCAAATTTCTTCAAAAAGAATTTGTTCCCATGTAGGATGCTGAGAACACGAATCTCAATCAATTGATCGACTACTTCATCATATGTCTCCACCATCATTGACTCTTTAACGTATTGTTTGTTATGGTCAAACAATTCATTAAACATCATCAAGGAGATATTTGACACTTTTAGTGATACGTCAATATTCTCAATAGCATTGTTAGATCTCTTAATCTCCTTGAAAATCGTAACTACTTCTTCGTCTTCTTTCCTTTGAACATCATGGAAATCTCCCAATATCCACTGTAGTTCTTCGTCCTTTTCCTTAGTTAATTCCCCGTCTTCGTCCCAAATTACCTTAATGGAATCCGATAATTCTTCTTTCGGCGAACTCATAAAAAATTGGGGCTCTTTGAAAAAATCATCGTCGTCCTCTTCCTCTTCCTCCGGCGATAGGCTCGGCAGCGGCAGCAGCGGTGGCGTTGGCGGTGATGGGCGGCGGTCCCTTCGGCTTTTGTGATGGCGTTGACGTCGTCCTTGACTTTGTTCGAACAATTTCTGAAAATTAATCCGTAATTTCTCTACGGATTTTTCCAATCGCTCCAACCGTCTTGTTTCTGACATCATAATTTTCACAAAGTTTTGATGTGATCTCAACTTTGCTCCAACTTAGCTTTGATGTAATCTCTGCTTTGCTAACGAAGCGTTGGTGTTATCGCAACTTCGCTCTGATACCAATTGATGCGATCTCTTGTGTATCATAAGATTTCTTTACTGAACGTAAGAAAACTCTTGTTTATTATTTCTATTCATTATAAAACCCTAGCACAAAACGACTATTTAAAGATAATAAAACCCTAGAATCCTAATCTAACTAGGAAACATAATTACCTATACTAATTAACTACTTAATATATATCCTAAACCTCCTAACCCTAAACCAACGTATGGCTATATTCAATATAAATATACTATGTAATTAATTAATAATAAAATACTAACTAACTAATAATTAAATAATATAATTAAATAATATATCGTATCATCTTGCTTCCTAGACACCTACTTTTCCATTTGTACCTATAAGATACCAAATCAACCAATTAAAACAGAAATATAAATTAATCCAAACAAAAATCCACGTAAACGTAAACGTAGAGTGTTATTTCTACACTCCACTGCATCTTTTTTATCTAGTGTTTTTGATGTTGTTTGTTGATGAGTATTAAAGTCCTTGTATTGTAGTTCTTTCTGTTAGGAACGTTGTTGCGAATGCACTTTTGCGCATGGTTTTTTACATGTACGTCCATTTGAGCTAGTGTGTTTGTGCATGTTTGTTGATTTGTATTAATGTCCTAGGATTGTAGTTTGTGTTATCATGATCCTTTTTACGAATGCACTTTTATGTGAGAACTTTTGTGCATGCTTTTGCACTTTTACTTATGTTCGTATCTTTTCTAGCGAGTGTTTTTGTGCACGTTTGTTGATGCGTATTCATGTCCTTGAAATACAGTATGTAGTTTCGTGATCGCTTTTGGTATGCAATTTAGACCATGTACGAGTCCGAATTTGGAAATTTGCCGTGAGACAGGAATTTTAGCCCACTCAAATCCTTTGTAATGCCGCCGGAACTAGGTGATTTTGAGTCCGGATTAGAGATTTATGCTCGAATTCGTGGACACTACCAAACATGTTGAGGGATTCTCTCTTCTAATTTGATTTTATTTTCTTAATTGCAACTCTGTTCTTACTCTTTGAACAGTTTTGCTTCAAGGACACCTAATTTTCGATTTGTACCTATAAGATACAAAATCCACCAATTCAAGCAGAAATATAATTTAACCCAAACAAAAATCCACGTAAACGTAAACGTGGATTATTATATCTACACTCTACTTTATCTTTACTATCTAATGTTTTTGCTGTTTTTACTATTGTACTTTTATTTATGTGCGTATCTTTTCTAGCGAGTGTTTTTGTACACGTTTTTTGATGCGCATTCATGTCCTTGAATTGCAGTACGTATTTTCATGATCGCTTTTGGTATCCAATTTTAACCATGTTCATCCAAATTTGGAAATTTGCCGTGAGACATGAATTGTAGCCCAATGAAATAGCTTTCAAATGTCGCCAGACCTAGGTCATTTGGAGTCCGAATGAAAGAGTTATGCTCCACTTCACGGACACTACCAAAGATGTTGAGGGATTCTCTCTTCTAATTTGATTTTATTTTCTCAATTGCAACTCTTTTCTTACTCTTTGATCATTTTTGCTTCCTAGACACCGAATTTTCGGTTTGTACCTATAAGATACCAAATCCACCAATTAAAACAGAAATATGAATTAATCCAAAAAAACTTCACGTAAACGTAAACGTAGAGTGTTATTCCTACACTGCAATGTATCTTTTTTATCTTGTGTTTTTGCTGTTGTTTGTTGATGCGTAGTACAGTCCTAGTATTGGAGTTCGTGTTTTTATGATCGTTGTTGCGAGTGCACTCTTGCGCATGGTTCTTTACATGTACGTTTGTGCATGTCAATTTGAGCGAGTGTGTTTGTGCATGTTTGTTGATTTGTATTAATGTCCTAGGATTGTAGTGTGTGTTTTCATGATCCTTTTTGCGAATGCACTTTTGCGTGAGCACTTTTGTGCATGCTTTTTTACTTTTACTTGTGTGTGTATCTTTTATAGCGAGTGTTTTTGTGAACATTTCTTGATGCGCATTCATGTCCTTGAATTGCAGTACGTATTTTCATAATCGATTTTGTTATCCAATTTTGACCATGTTCGAGTCCGAATTTGGAAATTTGCCGTGAGACAGGAATTATAGCCCACTCAAATAGCTTTCTAATGTTGCCGGAACCAGGAGTTTTGGAGTCCGGATGAGAGAGTTATGCTCAACTTCGTGGACAGTACCAATGATGTTGACGGAATGTCTCTTTTATTTTTATTTTATTTTCTTAATTGCAACTCTTTTTTTACTCTTTGATCATTTTTGCTTCCTCGACACCGAATTTTTGAATTTTTAGAGTGTTATTTTTACACTCCACTGTATCTTTATTATCTAGTGTTTTTGCTGTTGTCTATTGATAGCTCGAAGCTAATGCCAAAATCAATGTATGCTAAGTAGAAGCTAATTCCATAAAGAGAGGAATCATGCTTATTTCAAAGCTAATGTTAAAAGAAAAGTAATTGCTTAGCTCAAAGCTAATGCCAAAGTGAAAGTAAGAATTCTTTGCAAAAGCTAATTCAATAAGGTAAGGTAGAATGCTAAGCTCGAAACTAATGCCAAAAGGAACATAAGAATGCTTAGCTCGAAGCAAATGCCAAAAGGAAAGTAAGAATTCTTACCACAAGCCAATCCATAAGAAGAGTGATACTACTTAGATGGAAGCTAATGCGAAAACAAAAGTAAGAATGTTCAGCACAAGCTAATTCCATAAAGAGAGGCAAAATTCTTAGCTCGAAGCTAATGCCAAAAGGAAAGTAAGAATGCTTAGCAAAAGCTAATTCCATAAGGAGAGAAATAATGCTTAGCTCGAAGCTAATGCCAAAACAAAAGTAATAATGCTTAGCAAAAGATAATTCCATAAGTTTAGGAAAAATGCTTAGCTCAAAGCTAATGGCAAAAGGATAGTAATAATTCTTAACTCGAACTAACGCCAAAAGGGAAGTTAGAATGCTTAGCTTGAAGCTAATGCGAAATGGAAAGTAAGAATGCCTAGCATAAGAAAATTCCATAAGGAGAGAAATGAGGCTTAGCTCGAGACAAATGCCAAAAGAAAAGCAAGAATGCTAAGCACTAGCTAACTCCATAAGGTGAAGAATAATGCTTAACTCAAAGCTAATGCCAAAAGGAAACTAATAATTCTTAGCTCGAAGGTAATACCAAAAGGTGAAGGTAAGGGAAAAAGCTAATTCCATAAGAAGAGATGAATGCTTAGCTCGAAGCTAATGCCAAAAGGAAAGAAAGAATGCTTAACTCGAAGCTAATGCCAAAACGAAAGTAAGAATGCTTAACTCGGAGCTAATGCCAAAAGAAGAGGAAAAATGCTTAGCTCGATGCTAATGTTAAAAGAAAATAATTAAGAATGCTTATTACAAGCTAATTCCATGAGGAGAAGAATAATGCTTAGCTCAAAGCTAATGCCAAAAGGAAAGTAATAATGCTTCGCTCGAAGCCAATTCCAAAAGGAATGTAAGAATTGGTTGCAAAAGCTAATTCCAGGAGGAGAGAAATAATACTTAGCTCGAAGATAATGCCAAAAGGTAAGTAAGAATGCTTATAAAAAGATAATTCTGTAAGGAGAGGAAAAATTCTTAGCTCAAAGCTAATCCCAAAAGGAAAGTAATAATGCTTAACTCGAAGCTAATGCCAAAAGGAAAGTAAGAATGCTTAGCTCGAACCTAATGCCAAACGGAAAGTAAGAATGCTTAGCATAAGCTAATTCCATAAGAGGAATAATACTTCTTAGTTCAAAGCTAATGCCAAAACGAAAGCAAGAAGGTTTAGCACAAGCTAATTTCGTAAGGACAGGAATTATTATTTGCTCCAAGCTAATGCCAAAAGGAAAGTAAGAGTGCTTAGCTCGAAGCTAATGCCGAGAAGAAAATTAGAATGCTTAGCACAAGCTAATTTCATAAGAAAATGAATAATGCTTATCTCAAAGCTAATGCTAAAAGGAAAGTAAACATGCTTAGCACGAAGCTAATTCCATAAGGAGGGGAAGAAAGCGTAGCTCGAAGCTAATGCCAAAAGGAAAGATAGAATGCTTAGCACAAGCTAATTCCATAAGGAGAGGAAGAATGCTTAGCTCGAAGCTAATGCCTAAATTAAAGTAAGAATGCTTAGGACAAGATAATTCCATAAGGAGAGGAAAAATGCTTAGCTCAAAACTAATGCCAAAAAGAAAGTAAGAATGCTAAGCACAAGCTAACTCCATAAGGAGAAGAATAATGCTTAGTTCGAAGCTAATGCCGAAAGGAAAGTAAAAATTCTTAGCACAAGTTAATTCCATAAGGAGAGGAACAATTTATAACTCAATGCTAATGCCAAAAGTAAACTAATAATGCTTCTCTCGAAGCGAATGCCAAAGGAAAGTAAGAATGCTTGAAAAAAGCTAATTCCGTAAGAAGAGGAAGAACGCTTAGCTCGAAGCTAATGCCAAAATAAAAGTAAGAATCCTTAGCACATGTTAAGTCCATAAGGAGAGAAATTATGCTTAGCTCAAAACTAATGGCAAAAGAAAAGTAAGAAAGCTTAGCGAAAGCTAATTTCATAAGTAGAGGAACCATCCTTAGCTCTAAGATAATGGTCAAAGGAAAGTAATATTGCTTACCTTGAAGCTAATGCCAAAAGAAAAGTAAGAATGCTTAGCACGAAGCTATAGGCAAACCGAAAGTAAGAATTCTTAGCACAAGCTAATTCAATAAGAAGAGGAATATTGCTTAGCTCCAAGCTAATGCCAAAAGAAATGTAAGAATGTTTAGCACAAGGTAATTCCGTAACGAGCTGAATAATGCTTATCTTAAAGCTAATGCCTAAAGGAAAGTAAGAGAGCTTAGATGGAAACTAATTCCAAAAGGAGAGGAATATTGCTAAGCTTGAAGCTAATGCCCAAAGGAATGTAATAATGCTTAGCGTGAAGCTAATTTCAAAATGAAGCAAAAATGATGAGAAAAAGAAAATTCCATAAGGAGAGGAAGAATTGTAGCTGGAAGCTAATGCCAAAAAAAAGTTAGTTTGATTATCACAAGCTAATTTCATAAGGAGAGAAATAATGCTTAGCTCGAAGCAAATGAAAAAAGGAAAGTTAGAATGGTTAGCAAAAGCTAATGCCATAGAGAGAGAAACCATGCTTAGCACAAAGCTATTGCCAAAAGGAAAGGAAAGTAATAATTCTTAGCTCCAAGCTAATTCCGAAAGGAAAGTAAGAATGCTTAGCTCGAAGCTAATGCCAAACAGAAAGTAAGAATGCTTTGGACAAGCTAATTCCATAAGAACATGAATACTGGTTAGCTCGAATCTAATGCCAAAACAAAAGTAAGAATGCTTAGCACAAGCTAATTCCATAACGCGAGGATAATGCTTCGCTCGAATAATGCTTAGCTCGAAGCTAATACAAAAAAGAAAGTAAGAATGCTTAGCAAAAGCTAATTCCATAAGAAGAGAAACAATGCTTAGCTCAAAGCTCATGACAAAAAGAAATGATTAATGCTTGGCAAAAGATAATTCAATAAGGAGAGGTAGAATGCTTTGCTCGAAGCTAATGCCAAAAGGAAATTAAGAATTCTTAGCTCAAAGCTAATGCCTAAAGGAATGTAAGAATGCTTAGCACGAAGCTAATTACATAAGGAGAGGAAGAATGCTTAGCTCAAAAATGCCTAAAGGAATGTAAGAATGCAAAGCACAAGATAATTCAATATGGAGAGGAAGAATTCTTAGCTCGAAGCTAATGCCAAAACGAAAAGTAAGAATGCTTAACCCGAAGCTAATGCCTAAAGGAATTTTAAAATTGCGTAGCTAAAACCTAATGCCAAAAGGAAGTAAGAATTGTTAGCACTAGCTAATTCCAAAAGGAGAGGAACAATGCTTAGCTCAAAGCTAATGCCTAAAGGAATGTAAAAATGCTTAGCACGAAGCTAATTGCATAAGGAGAGGAAGAATGCTTAACTCGAAGCTAATGCCTAAAGGAAAGTAAGAATGCTAAGTACAAACTCATTCCATAAGGAGAGGAATCATGCTTAGCTCGAAACAAATGCCAAAAGGAAAGTAATAATACTTAGCACAAGCTAACTCCATAAGGTGGAGAATAATGCTTAACTCAAAGCTAATGGAAAAAGGAAACTAATAATTCTTAGCTCGAAGTTAAGGCCAAAAGGAAAAAGTAAGAATGGTTGGCAAAAGAAGAGGATGAATGTTTAGCTCAAAGCTAATGCCAAAAGGAAAGTAAGAATGCTAAACTTGAAGCTAATGGCAAAAGGAAAGTAAGAATTCTTAACACGAAGCTAATGCAAAAAGGAGAGGAAAAATGCTTAGCTCGATGCTAATGCCAAAAGGAAACTAATTAAGATTGCTTATAACAAGCTAATTCCATGAGGAGATGAATAATGATTAGCTCAAAGCTTATGCCAAAAGGAAAGTAATAATGCTTCGCTCGAAGCTAATGCCAAAAGGAATGTAAGAATTGTTAGCAAAAGCTAATTCCATCAGGAGAGAAATAATACTTAGCTCGAAGATAATGCCAAAAGTGTTGGGAATCGGACACGTGTACGCAGCGGAAAACAAAAATTTTATGCGAATTAAACGAATTTAAACCATATAAACACATGCCCGCAAATATTAAATAGTTGATTGCGTACCTTTGCGCTCCAGCGAAATTAAAAACAGCAATCATGCGAATTAATTTAATCAACAGTAAATCAATTAGCATGCTCGCATTAAATCATTTAACGTGCTCGCAGTAAATCATGAATTTCATGCAAACATATAAAACATACAAATTCATAAAACATACTACGAAAACGAACATACATGATTTAATCAAATTTAATCAATATCGAACGAATACCGGATTCGAGAATTACCTCTTAAAGCATGAGGTTGGCGCACGAAACGAACCAAGATTGCCACTGAAACCAATCCGTGCAATCTGGTAGCGGCGACGGCGAAGCAACGGCGGCGACGGTGCGAGCTACGGCGGTGCGTGAGGACCACGCGCTGGCTTCGGGCTGCTCCT
Organism: Erythranthe guttata; assembly: GCF_056151865.1. Classification (NCBI taxonomy): domain Eukaryota; kingdom Viridiplantae; phylum Streptophyta; class Magnoliopsida; order Lamiales; family Phrymaceae; genus Erythranthe; species Erythranthe guttata. The sequence goes on along the minus strand of NC_142543.1, from coordinate 11,791,402 downwards.
TAGTTCTTCGATTCTTCGATCTTCCTCCTCTCGGATTTCACCTCGTACACTTCGATCTACTAAAACGTGGCACTAGACACGCAATAGTCAGAATAAACAGAAGAAAAGAGAAGATGAAAAGAGCTACCATAGTAATCGGCCAAGGGAGGCCGATTTCCGGCGTTGGAACGGCGGCAACGGCGGCGGCCGAGAGTGAGGTTGGTCGAGAGAGAGAGGGGTGAGCGGCTAGGGTTTTGTGAGATGTGTTGTGTATGTGCAAGACCTATAAATCATGTATTTATAGGGTCTTGTATAAATGCCCTAACGGGCTTAAGTTGGACCGGGTCCAACAACTTAAGTTCGTTAGTTCTTTACTCACTCGTTTCTCTCAATTCAATGATCGGAAAATTGTAACGATTACATTTTCGGAATCATTATAATTTCCTCGTCATTACGAGTGCTAACTCTTGATTTCCAACTTTCTACAAGTGGAATCTCTAATTCAGTGCACTTTCTAAATTTGGAAACTTCCCGATTTAGAAAGTCCACTAAGATGTTCGCCTATTTTTTTCATTTTCTTATTCTCATTCATAATTTCATATTACGAATGTTGGACCCAATCATATTGACTTCAAATCATGCAAAGATAATTTTTTTTTTTATCTCTAACTGTTCGTTAAAAGATCTCATTTTCACAAGTAGTGTGACCCTCGATGGTTCATGTGTAAGCTAGTCCTGGGCCCACAACCCTTTGTGGTCAAAACTCGTCCCATAGAGTTACGATTAAGATGAAGCTCATTTCACCTTAATCACCCAACGAATAGAGAATGACGTCTCGTATTCGTAATTTGGAATTATGAATGAGAATAACATATAGTTAACATACTGTAAGAACCTTTTGAAATAGTTAACATACAGTACGATACCTTCGATTCATATGTCCCGATTTAACTAGAGGCATTGGTTCATCGAGACCTCCTTAGTAGTTCAATGACTGTGCAATCGTTCTAAGTGTTCTAATCGGCCATGGCCAAAGACTTAGAGATTACAAACTATGAGAACACACAGGACATCGAAGACTATTATAGCGATCGAATCCCCGACTACGATACACAAACCGCCCACTAGATTTCGGACTGCACGAAGACTGGCCCTTGGGGCGGTCCTCGGTGAAACTCTGGGACAGGTCATGATACAGCTGGTCCTCTAGTGAAGTCACGGTGATTTCTAGGTGATAAGGACTAATGGTGTACAACTATACCATAGATATCTCTACTCGATTATTGAGAACCACTTAGAGATTTCTAGGGTGAGGGAGTTCAATGAACTCGTCAACTTACGAGCACCCACTTATGCATCCTGATATCACAATACCGTTTACTGATGCGATGCAGTACACATACACTAAGTTCTATTTTCTTAATGGGGAAGGACAATATCCTCACTGGTGGCGTAACCCTTCGACTAGAAACACGTTTAGAAATTATAATACTAAAGTAAATATCTCATGATCCTAAAGATCAATTTCTAGCACTTGTAATAACTGTAAGGACTATATCTATGTTTGTGACATAGGGACAAAGATATAGAATGCCAAGGGGCTTTATCATAAATACGAAAAAGGTTTATTTATTACAAGAATAAATGGAAAGACCACAACCACAAGTTGGCTTGTTGGTCACCTAGTCTAACAATATCCCACGTGACCTAAAGCCAACTACCCATGAATTGCAATCCCATCGACTCTCGATGTTTCTCGTGGACCGATCATGGTAAAGGCTTCGTGAAGGGGTCTGCAACGTTCTCTTCTGAGGTGACTCGTTCTACTTTAACTTCACCTCTATCAATGATCTCTCGGATCACATGATACTTCCTCAGAATATGCTTGGAATCCTGATGAGATCTTGGCTCTTTAGCTTGTGCTACGGCTTCGGTGTTATCACAGTACAACGGTACTGGAATGTATTCATCTTGGATGAATTTCCTTATCCAAGTCCCTTCTTTTGCAGCTTCGGAGGCTGCAATGTATTCAACTTTGGTAGTGGAATCGGCCGTCGTGCTTTGCTTGGAACTCTTCCAACACACGGCACCACCATTAAGCGTGAATATAAATCCCGAGTTCGACTTTGACTCATCCACATCCGATTGAAACTAGAGTCCGTAAAGCCCTCTAATTTCAACTCGGCACCGCCATAGACCAAAAATATATCCTTAGACGTTCGTAAGTACTTGAGGATATCCTTTACGGCCTTCCAGTGAGCTGGACCGGGGTTAGACTGATATCGGCTTGTGACACTCACAACATACGCGATATCGGGTCTAGTACACAGCATGCCATACCTTATGCTTCCTATGGCAGAAGCATAAGGCATCCTTTTCATCTCCTCGTTTCCACTATGTGTATGAGGACACATGGATTTTGAGAGACGAACCCAATGGGACATTAGCAAGAATCCCTTCTTGGATTCTTCCATGCTAAACCGTTTCATAACGGTGTCTATGAACAGGCTTTGGGATACACCAAGTATCTTTCTTTCTCTATCTTTATAGATGCGTATTCCTAATACGTAAGATGCTTCTCCCAAATCCTTCATTGAGAAACGTGTGGACAACTATGCTTTTGTTTGTTTCAACATTCCTACATCATTACCAATGAGTTGAATGTTATCAACATAAAGCACCAAAAATATCACTGCCCTCCTACTAACCTTCTTGTATACACAAGGTTCCTCCGAGTTTTTCTCAAAATCAAACTCTTTGATCGTTTAGTCGAACCTAATGTTCCAACTACGGGATGGTTGTTTAAATCCATAAATGGATCGCTGGAGTTTGCAAACCTTTTGCTCACTTCTAGAAGATATGAAGCCTTCATGCTGCGCCATGTAAATTTTTTCCTCAATGTCTCCATTAACGAAAGCGTTCTTCACATCCATTTGCCATATCTCGTAGTCATACCACGCAGCTATGAGCAGCAAATCCCTTATGGACTTCAACATCGCGACTGACGAAAAGATTTTCTCATAGTCAACACCTTGCCTTTGAGTATATCCTTTCACTACCAATCTAGCTTTATAGGTCGATACCTTTCCATCCACTCCAATTTTCTTCTTATGGATCCACTTGCAGCCTATGCGAACTATTGGCTTAGGTGGATCTACCAAGGTCCACGCCTTGTTGGAATACATGGAGTCCATGTTGGATTTCATGGCAGTTAGCCAATGTCCCACGTCCGCATCCGATACGGCCTCATTGTATGTTTTTGGATCTCATCCACGATCAACATGATCTTGATCATTTTCGAGGAGGAATAACCTATCCGGCATTTTCCAAACTCTTTCGGATCTACGCACTGTAAGTTCAGGAGGTATATTAGTGGATTGTTGTATAGGTTCGATTACGTTTTCTTGCGCTTGAACTTCACTTTACGGTTCTTGAACTACAAGTTCTATCATGCTGCCTTTTCTATTGGATATAAATTGCATTTGTAAAAAGGTGGCATTTCTTGAAACAAACATCTTTGCTTCCTTGACATAATAGAATTCGTATCCCATTGAGTCTTCTGGATACCCCACAAAGTAGCATAAGTCGGATTTACTATCCAACTTATCTCCCACTAATCACTTCACATAAGCGGGACAACCCCATATCTTAATATGTTTGAAGTTGGGTTTCCGGGAATGCCAAAGTTCGTATGGTATGGATTTAACTGCTTTGGTGTTAACTCTTTTCAGCAAATAAGCGGCAGTGCGAAGTGCATGACCCCACAAGTATGCCGGTAAGTTGGTGAACCCCATCATAGATCGAACCATGTCTAACAAGGTTCTATTCGGACGTTCGGAAACTCCATTAAGTTGAGGCGTTCCAGGTGGAGTCCATTGAGCTTATATTCCATTCTCTTTTAGATAGTCACTAAACTCGATGCTTAAGTCTTCTCCACCACGACTGGATTGTGGTTTCTTCATACTTCGTCCGAGTTGCTTTTCAAATGTTTCGGACTTATACTTCATCAAGTAGACGTACCCATACCTAGTGTAAGCGTCGGTAAAGGTAGCGAAGTAGTTGTATCCACCCTTCGCACTAGTGGACCACATATGTCTGTATGGATCAAATCCGAAAGACCTTCGGCCCGCTCCATTTTCCCTTTGTAGGGTGACTTGGTCATTTTCCCTTTAAGGCAAGATTCACAAGTTTGTAGTGATTTCACGTCGTCCAAAGTGAACAATCCTTCACTAACAAAATCGTTCATCCTTCTTAAAGAGACATGACCTAATCTAGCATGCCAAAGTTGTGCGGGGTTTTGATTTATGTCCTTACATTTTGCTCATATAACGTTAATTGGTATTTCAGTTGGATTTAGTTCATATAAGTTGTTTAGTAGTGTTAGAGTAGGTGACCAACAAGCCAACATGTGGCTGTGGTCTTTCGTATTTATTATTGTAATAAACGAACCTTTATTCGTATCAATGATAAAACACCTTGACATTCTATATCTTTGTCCCTTTGTCACAAGCATAGATATAGTCCTTACAGTTATTACAAGTACTAGTAATAGATCGTTAGGATCGTGAGATATTTACTTAAGTATTATAACTGTTAAATGTGTTCCTAGTCGAAGGGTTATGCCACCAATGAGGATATCGGCCTTTCCCATTAAGACTAGCACTTAGTGTATGTGTACTGCATCTCATCAGTAAACGGTATTGTGATATCGGCATACATAAGTGGGTGCTCGTAAGATGACGAGTTCACTGAACTCCCTCACCCTAGAAATCTCTAAGTGGTTCCCAATAATCGAGTAGAGATATCTATGGTATAGTTGTACACCATTAGTTCTTATGACCTAGACATCACCGTGACTTCACTAGAGGACCAGCTGTATCGTGACCTGTCCCTGAGTTCCACCGAGGACCATCCCAAGGGCCAGTGTTCGTGCAGTCCGAAATCTAGTGGGAGGTCTGTGCATTGTAGTCGGGGCTTCGATCGCTAGAAAAGTCTTGGATGTCCTGTGTGTTCTGAAAGTTTGTAATCATTTTAAGTCTCTGGCCAGAGCTGACTAAGTGATGATTAGAGAATTCGATTCTCTAAGTCATGCACGTAAGGATTACAACACTTAGAACGACTGCACCGTCATTGATCAAATAAAGAGGTCTCGATGAACCAATGCCTCTAGTTCAATCGGGACATATGAATCGAAGGGACCGTACTGTACGTTAACTATATCTGAAGGTTCTTGCAGGCACTTCATTTGTATCTAGGGAATCATGACGCGTAGTTGCTAGACGCCAATCTTGATTCGTTGGGTGATTAAGGTGAAACGAGTTTCATCTTAATCGTAACTCTAAGGGGACAAGTTTTGACCACAAAGGGTTGTGGGCCCACGGCTAGCTTACACCTGAACCATCGAGGGTCACACTGCTCGTGCACATGAGATCTTTGAATAAAAGGTCAAAGGTAAAATATGTTTATCTTTGCATGATTGGAAGTCAATATGATTGGGTCCAACATTCGTAATTTGGAATTATGAATGAGAATAAGAAAAGGAAAAGAATAGGCGAACGTATTAGTGAACCTTCTAAATCGGGAAGTTTCCAAATTTAGAAAGTGCACTGAATTAGGGTTTCCACTTTTGGAAAGTTGGAAATCGAGTTGGCACTCGTAATGACGAGGACATTATAATGATTCCGAAAACGTAATCGTTACAGTTTTCCGATCATCGCATTGAGAGAGATGAGCAAGTAAAAGAACTAACGAACTTAAGCTGTTGGGCCCGGTCCAACTTAAGCCCGTTAGGGTTTTATGCAAGACATATAAATACTTGATTTATAGGTCTTGCACACACACAACTAAGAGAACACACGTTCATAACCCTAGCCGCTGCCTCTCTCGATCAGCCACCCTCTCCCACGGCTACCACCACCGCGCCGTCGCCGGAAATTCGCCGGAATCGGCCACCCGTTGGCCGATCTCTTTCGGTATTCCTTTCCTTCTTTCTTTTCTTCCGTTATTCTGACTATCACGTGTCTAGTGCCACGTGTTTAGTAGATCGAAGTATACGAGGTGAAATCCAAGAGGAGGAAGATTGAAGAATCGAAGATGCGAGAAGGCAATTCTGAAAAACTGCTCTCGGATTTTCTGCGCTGTCCAGCGAGAAAATTCGCCATAAATCAACCGGTGATCGGATGGACGTGAAAGTTTGACAGAAGCTTCACGACTCATAAATCTACATTCTTCCAGAAGGAATTATCCATCCAGTAAATAAGCATGGAGATATTGAAGTCGGAGCAAGGGTGTAATTTCAGATCAGCAAACAGGTTGGATCAATAGGAGTGGGAAGAGCAGCTGGCCATCTTCTCGAGTCTTCATTCGATTGATGCTTCAAGGACAGCACGTGAATCACACGCGCCACCGTAGCTCGGATCATCGCCGTTGCTGCCCCGGATTGCACGGATTGGTTTCTGTGGCAATCTAGCTTTGCTTAGTGCGCCTACCTCACGCTTCAAGAGGTAATGTTTCGAATCTATTGTCATTCGGTTCGGTTACGTTTAAATTAATATATGCATGTTCGTTTTAATAAGAAACTTGTATGACTTTATGTGTCTACATGAAATTGGTTTTATTATTGCGAGCATGATTATTTGATTTAAACGCGAGCATGCTAATTGATTTAATTTCGATTATGTAATCAAGCATGTTGTTGTTTTTAATTTCGCTGGAAGCGCAAAGGTACGCAATTAATTGATTTAATTTTGTCGGGCATGTGCTTGTGTTCTTTAAAGTCGTTTAAATCACATAAAATTTTTGTTTTCCGCTGCGTACGCGTGCCCGAAACCCAACAAGTAGTCGTCCCTTGCAAATCACATTTTCATTCTTTTGTATATTGCAAATCAAATTTCCAAAAACAAAACTGAAACCTTCAATATCCAAAACACGAAAAAAAATAAGGTTTCTAATGAGAGACGGAACAAATAAACAATCGTCCAAAACAATAGGAAAACTAGAATCCAAAACATTTAAGTGTGCCAATGGCTTCTGCATCAACTCTTGCTCCATTCCTGATATGATCCTAACTACATCCAACACGAAGAATTGGAACACAAGGAAGACGGAAATTTGTTGGACAAGTCGAATTTCATGCATCCCGAAAGTCCCGTATAATTCTGACAGAGTACACTACTTGGCTTATTACTTTCTCATCTGAAGTTCAATTAAGGTGATTCGAATGGCTACGGAAAGCCAACTTAAAAATCTAAAACTTTGTTGTTTTGATCCGAGAGAGATTCGGAGTGGAAGATGTCAGAAATCGAGCTTGAAGTGAAGACACGTGCACAACCAAATGTCTACTCGAGTTATGAAGAATGTTCGTGTCGTCGACTTGATATTTGGAATTTAGATTTTATTAAATTACGTTTTTATATTAGGTTTAATATATTTATGTTATTTTAGAGTTAGTTATGGCTAGGATTTTCTTATTTATTAGTTTCCTTATTATAAATTAGGTAAGAGTCATTTTCCTTGTGAAAAAGGAGTCTTTTTTAGATCTTATAAATATGTAGCCAATTTGGCTGATTTTAATGGACGAATTTTGATGATTAAATGGAGTTTATTTTCTTTGGTTCTTTAAGAACTGTTCGAACATTTCGGTGGATTCCGTTTGTTCACCCCGACTTATCAACCGATATTCCGCAATCGATTGTGGCGTCTTCACATACCAAGGTTCTTGCCTCTTTATAGGCAATGGGTCGCGGTTCCACCTTTGATTCCTTCTTTGGACGGTCCTGGATTTGATATCCGAAGTATTGATATCGGGTCTCGTCACGATCTTGGTGTGGTTCGTATTTTAGAATAACAGTACTCAAACTTCCATCTAAAATATAAAATCTAACATAAAAACCAATGAGTTACATTAATAAAAAAACGACCATATGTAAAATTTAAAAAACATTGCAACATTAGGTTTAATAATAAACTAATAGGGGTAAACTCAACGATCCTGCTAATTTCCATCAATAAGCTCCACTGTTAAGACATTTTTATTAACGTTGTACTGAAAAGAGTACGTTTTCCCAACTTTCATGTTATATTTGACGAACAATGCAGGCCTGTTGACAATTCAAATCTTCTGTTGCCATAATTACCCCTGACATGCATAGTTATGCCATCTGGTGTCTGTCCTTCATACAACACGTTTATTTCCATTGTCTTCGTCAAACCAAACTCTTTAGCAAAAACTACAGGAATATTTTGCATCTGTAATAAATAAACTATATTATATCTGAAAATATGCTTATATTTCATCGTTAATGAAGTAAATATATTTATTAATTTACCAATCTCGACTTATTGAAACGTGTCATCGTTTTTTCAAACTTAATTGGTTTGATGCTGTTATCTTCATAAATGTGGTTGTCGAGAATTTCATCAGCGATTCCACACTCTTCTTCGTTATTTATTATTTTCTGGTGGGCCTCAATCATTTGTTGCGATGCGTCATGGTCTATAAATACCAAACACAACAGACAACGAAGTACATCGAAGTAAGGAACAATATTGAATTATTGCATAAATGATTGGAAATTATTGAAGTAGTATGTACAAATAAGATCGGTCTACCTTTTTTAACTTCAACACTTTCTCCATTATGGATATAAATATCTCTATCCTTGTCAACGCATAGATTTTTTGTTGGTTGTTCCGCATGATACTTGAAGTTGTACCCAAATCCCGGCTTTTCGCAACCATCAACACCATAGGCAATCACATACATCGTTGATCCGTTAATAAGTGTAAAATGCAACATATGGTGTTTACAAAATGTTGTTTTCCATCACAAATTGTTTCCAACCAAGTGTAATGCATACTTCTCTACTATCCGCCATCTTCTCCATGTGAACGTACCATGATTTACCGTTGCTCACTATTAGTGTCATTGAACTTGCACCTAATGGTAATGATGAACCGTACATCTTCGTAAAATTTTCCGGTACGATCTGGAACGACATATATGTAAATATAACAACATTATTATATCTATTGTTTTTACTATTAACACATTGACGATTCTAGAACGTATAGTATGCAATGTCAATGTACGGAAAAACATAACTCGTGATCAAATTATTCATTAGTTTCAATTAATACTACTTACGATTCTTGAGCTGAATTACATAACATGTGGTCAAATTAATCAATATTTTCAATTAATACTACTTACGATTCTTTCGCGGTAATCTCGCATAATGATGAAAATAAAACACGACGGTACACAGAACATGTTCTCCATTCTTCGAAGCTCTTAATTTTTTGTTTATGTTATATCGGAAACAACAATATTTATATACTTGCACATAGAAATATTAGTTATTTATTTAATAATACACGTGTGTATATTTATAGTTATATAACAAATATGTAAAGATCACACAATATTTTATTTCCAATATTCCCAATATTCTCACATATTTACATAAAATTATGAACACATTTAATGACATGGCTATACTGCATATATACATAAATACGTATATATATATATATATATATATATATATATATATATATATATATATATATATATACATATATATATATATATATATATATATATATATATATATATATATTTAACCAAGAGTATATTTTTTTTCCTTAATATAATATCAACATGTACTATAATTTAGGGATTAGTTGGAAAAAAAATGGAATATTTAAAAAGCATATTATTCACATTTACTCTAACTTAGGCATTAATATAGGATTGTGATTGTTTTTTTTATATTATTTACATTTACTATAATTCAGGGATTATTACTATAATTTAGTAACCATTAAGTATTATGATCAACATATAGAGACTTTTAAAACGGATAATAAATCTATTTTATTATAAAATTACTATTAATTAATGAAAGTTAGGTAATTATGTTTCATTAACTAGAATCTGACTATTTATTGCAAGAAAAATTTTGTACATTAAATAGTTTTGTAACATGCTTACAAAATATCCAAATCAACCATTAAATTAGGAACTAATTACTATAATTTTTGAATAATTACTTCTTACCATCTTATATATATACACCGTTTATTTCATTTCATTGGTTGTATAAAGTGCAGAAAAATTATATTATTCAATCATCATTTAGATATCGTTCTCTTTTTATAAATATTGAGTATAATAGTATTCTTACAATCCGATCCACGCAATACGGTACGTGGCATACATGATCGATATTTTGTAGTTAACTTTTTTTTTTCATTTATTTTATAGTGTTCGAGTATAGTTTTACCGAACGAGTACATGTAGTTATTAGTTATTTACTATGTATTGCTATTAAATCACATATAGTTCACGTTGTGTAATCATCTCTTCATCTTTCCTTAGGCTCTCGAAATCATATATCTACTTTTTATTTTCTGCATATAGTCATGACTTTACACTTTAGTCCAATTTATGTATATTGTGGAACATTTATACAATTTTTATTCGCATTTGTTTCAAAGTATGTTTTATGTTACGTATACAATTTTATTTTATTTATTTACATATAAACATTTTCGAGTTGAGTAGATCTTATTCATATATGATCTATGTATTTATATACATATCTCTTATAAATGATTTAACAATTTATATGAAACATTTTTTTCATATGAAAGTCATTCAATTTTCTATGTATATAATTACAATATATTCTTCTTTTTTCCCATTCTAAGACACAGCGATGAAGAGATATTTTTGAATGCTACAAATATTGATTACATTTAATTATATTTAATAGAAACATGCATACACACATCTAATTGTGCAGCTTAAGTTTTGCAGGTTTATGTGCATAGTATTTACATATGCATAATAAACAAAAGAAGCCTTCTTCACCTGAAAAATCTATATTATACGATGTACCTATTGGTAAGCTACATATTCGTGTTGTAAATGTAAATATTTTTCAGGTGTATTTTCGATTAATTTTTTTATCTATGGTTTCAGATCTATCAATAGAAACAATTATTAAAAGGGATGCAAGCCCATGGCCACAGGATTACCTTCATAACACTAGGTCTCCTGCAAATACTTACCAACGTAAGTTATCAATAATCGTTATTTACTTCATAATTCTATAGATGAAATATTTTTTTAAAATTATGGATATATAGATCATAACAAACTCTATTTGTTTTTATTACATGGTCATATATTTTCTTTAAATTAACTGTTATTTGTTCAAATTCATTGGACTGAGATAAACAAACTCCAATTCAGTCAGTATTTTCAACTCGAGAAGTCATCATGGACAATAATGTTTTGTCTCCAAAATTTTTTGGAAGTAAGTATTATCATTTTGTCATATATATATATATATATATATATATATATATATATATATATATATATATATATATATATATATATATATATATATATATATATATATATATATATATATATTAAAGTACAACAAATTAATATGAAAACATTGCAACAATAAAAAAATCGCAGGTTTTCCAAAGTCCTGTCAATTGACTGTCGACAGATCTCAGATGAAAGAGAACCAATTCGCTAGAAACATGTCTGACAATAGTACGTCATATATACATACCTATTTTTGTAGTTATTGATTGGGTATGGTTAATATTTATTATTAAATACGTTATCCTTTACTATTCATCAATATAAACGTGTAGGTTATATTGATAAAGGAAAATGCAAAGAAATAATGATTGAACAAGTTGGAAGCAAACGAGATAAAGGAAGCATTACTAGACAAAATAAATTGCATGGTGACGCCTTCAAGGGAATTAATCTTGATCGAATGCGTGATAACGACGTTCTAACCGACATATCCAATGGTTAGCTATTCAACTATATAAGGTTTAATTGCGTCTTTATTAATATATATTATATGCTACGCATGTATGAAATTTTATTGAATGGTCTTAATGAATATTTACATCTTCTTCATATTATAAGAAGTCAAATATTTTTGAAATACAAGTTTAAATATCTAATTATATTTAAGTTTATATAATGCATTTAACACATATATTCATATATCTATATATATATATATATATATATATATATATATATATATATATATATATATATATATATATATTTCCACATATAATTAATATCTAGGGTTTTAATGTGTATACTACAGTATATGGAAGTCCGCACTCATCTTTGGAGCATGTTACAAAAGAAAAGGCTAAAGGTATTATTCCTAAACAAACAAAATTGCTAGGTGATCCTTCAAATCGAGTGAACATGGATCAAACCCAATCGAGTTATACTACAACTAATCGTTCAATTGGTTAGTATAGATCTTCTGAATCACCAATCAGCATGTCCTCGGGAATCTCTAGCGAAGCTTTTCCATTATTTTGTTCCCTAACTTCCCCATTACCAACCTTCAATATCCAGTCTGTTGGAGAAGAACATGACTACAATCTCATGTTCTTACTCTACATCATGACACGACAGAAATTCCACAACGAAGAGGAGCTTACCGTAGCATGTACTATGTCCTACCTTGATGCTTTGAGTACAACTCGTAAAATCTGCCTAAAATCTACTCCAAGAACAACCACCTTACCTCCAAACTGTTTGTCTACGTGTAATATTGACTTAATTGTCTTGTCAAGCACTTCAAAACAATACATATGCATCATAGGTGCCTCGTCCTATATAATAAGCTTAGCCCTAATTAGCAACTCCACTTGTGGACTTTGTTGCGTTATGCTGTAGGTAGAAGTCTGGTGTACATTTATGGGTAGTCCGAGAATGAGCTGTTCTTCCACCGGGAAGCAATAACGATGATATACCACTGAATGCAACATTAATGACAATCTCTCCCTTGAAACGGATTGCAGCCGAAAGAATTTTCCAGAGAAACGTCTTTCCCGTCCCACCATGACCATATAGAAAGAACATTCCACCATGGTCATTAGATATAGCATCCATGAATACATTATAAACCTTTCTTTGCTCGTCTGTAATTGAGTCAAGACACCGTTGAAGTTCTTTGCCCATTTCAAACCGGTCTTAATCCAGTTTATCTAAGACCAATATGTTTACTGTGTCCTCCACCACAAATTCGATTGGAAATTGCATGGTCGCGTAATTACGTAGACTTTTACCATTACTTTGCAATATTTTCTCTATTTTAGTGATATAGTTCATCAAGCTTTCATCCGATATAGATAAATCAGCACAAAAATTTGATACATTATGTGCATTTAGTTCAAAACTCAAAGAGACAATATTAAAAAAATGAGTAATATTTAAAATCTAATTGAATAATGTGCCATACCTGGATTATTATGAAACCGTTGTTGTTTGTAAATAATACCCTCAAACTTTGCCTAACATGTTCGGGCCGGCTTAAGCTATTCGAAAGTAGCATAACCGCAAATAACCTCCTTACATAATCCCCAGCTGCACAAGAATTCACTTCTCTTATTGCATCTATCTATTCTTTGTCGTTGTCTAACAAAACCAACACATAACACGCATCCCTGAACGTAGGGTAGACGTAGCCAGCAACTTTTCTGGTGTCCTCGTAACACGTGCAGCCCCTCTGAATGTTAAGTAGGAAACTAAGGTAATAGTCTTCCCCCTTTCCAGGGGGAACATTCGCAATCCTACCAATAGAAAATCCTTTTTTTTTCTTGACGACCAAGTGCGAGAACCCTCCTTATACACAAACTGCTGTGGAAAATCTTTGTACCTCAAGTCCGTGGCATATGGACAATTCTTGTTCGCCTCAAACCACGCTAAGAATATCGCTTGCTTGGCAGATGGCGTATCTAGAATACTTTGTAATGATTGGTTTTCATTCAATACCGGCTGATGATCGGGGAGATGAAAGCTTAGCCTAATTATATATGGGCTTTTGTAATGAATATCAAAATTAAACTTCCTCCACATTGCCTCGCATACCGAAAGATATCGGCAGTCGTTGTACATCTTTATCTCATCACGAATCTCAGCACCGCCATCTGTATTGCGTGTTTCATAAAATGACGTCGTAACACGATCATGGCCCTTGTTGACCTATTTGAACAGGTATTTGATTGACTTGTTTTGGTGGCATAGCTCTATAATAATGGTAGCTTTGTATTTACTCAACAATTTCCCGATTGTACGGAACTACAAACCCATTGTCAAGAGTAGTCTTCTTCTTCATAAGTGTTTTGACATTTTCTCTTCTTCTGTACACAGTATAACCTTCTGCATCTGACTCAGTTTGCTGCACAAATGGCTTTGGAAATCGCTTCATGCAAACTCGATCCTTGATACAGGGAGATTTTAAATTCGCCTGACCGTACGGTCATGTATCATATACTTCTCCACCAACTGGTACATCTTTCTGTTGGTTTATTCGTCAGGAATTTCAGTACTTATAATCCTGTCAATTTCTTTTGGGGTCTTGCGCTTTTCATCATTATGAAACCACAACAAAATATTTGCATGCGGTAGACTCACTTCAGAAATTCAACAATATAGTGCACACGTCTGGAGAGAAACTGTAAATAAATGATATTAAACAATATGCATTAATTTAGTTAATGAATAAATAAATATTTAAACTCCCACATGATCCATATCTCTAATTCCTATGATTTTAGTAAATGTATAATTATAAATTGAGATCTAATTTAATACTTACATGCTCTAATACGTCCGAATATATGTCATTTCTTAATTTCTATCATCATACTATCGAGCTTCATCTTGAACACACGGCACAAAATGTCTGGCCGATCCTCCGGTATGAGATTTGTATCTTTCAACACCCTTTGTATTTCATGCCGTTGAGGATTGCATGCGATAGTGATGAAGAGAGTTAGAAATCCTATAATGTGAAAATAAACAATAGTTAAATATAGTTATAATAAGATTTTATAAATGGTTCATATTTGTATTTTATTGAAAATTTACGAATAAATAATATAGCAAATACATTGTTATTACCTCATTTGTGTCACTCAATTCGTCCAAATTATTTCTAACAGTCTTACGTATGAAATCATCTTGCATCGAGTAAGAAGACTGCGATGACATCTGACTTATCACTTGTCCACTATTCGGTTCACTCCGAATGAAACTGAAATAAAAAATGTATGCTAATAAATCGTAATGAACGAAATAAATGTAAAAACAAAATAATTAATATATTTAAATATAAAACTATAACCTCGATTTGAATTCGTTAATTGCAGGAATATCCTCATTTATAAGCACACACAATGAATAGCAATAGTTGGATACCTGGACTTCACCTAGAAAGCATAAGAATAGTCATGAAATGTCATAAATGTCCTTCACATTCATTAAACCAAATAAATAAGAGAAATATTAAGCAAATTAATACCATTCTTAATCTCAATCGTTGCAAATTGTATTACAACAATATATACGGCCCACACCAACATCGTGACGAGACCCGATATCAATACTTCGGATATCAAATCCAGGACCGTCCAAAGAAGGAATCAAAGGTGGAACCGCGACCCATTGCCTATAAAGAGGCAAGAACCTTGGTATGTGAAGACGCCACAATCGATTGCGGAAGATCGGTTGATAAGTGTGGGTGAACAAACGGAATCCACCGAAATGTTCGAACAGTTCTTAAAGAACCAAAGAGAATAAACTCCATTTAATCATCAAAATTCGTCCATTAAAATCAGCCAAATTGGCTACATATTTATAAGATCTAAAAAAGACTCATTTTTCACAAGGAAAATGACTCTTACCTAATTTATAATAAGGAAACTAATAAATAAGAAAATCCTAGCCATAACTAACTCTAAAATAACATAAATATATTAAACCTAATATAAAAACGTAATTTAATAAAATCTAAACTCCAAATATCAAGTCGATGACACGAATATTCTTCATAACTCGAGTAGACATTTGGCTGTGCACGTGTCTTCACTTCAAGCTCGATTTCTGACCTCTTCCACTCCGAATCTCTCTCGGATCAAAACAACAAAGTTTTAGATTTTTAAGTTGTCTTTCCGTAGCAATTCGAATCACCTTAATTGAACTTCAGCTGAGAAACTAATAAGCCAAATAGTGTACTCTGCCAGAATTATACGGGACTTTCGGGATGCATGAAATTCGACTTGTCCAACAAATTTCCGTCTTCCTTGTCTTCCACTTCTTCGTGTTGGATGTAGTTAGGATCATATCAATTCCCCATACTTAGGTAGGTCTCACCCGCTCTATGTTTTCTACTTCTTGTCATTAGCTGCAAATAATTACATAAGTATGAGACACAACCCGTATCCAATATACAAGAAGAAGAATGGACATACAAATTTATGTCAATGAAATACTTACCCTTTTCAGAACGTTTCTGCTTTAGGTAAGCCTTGCAGTTGCGGCGCCAATGTCCTTTCTTTCCACAATGATGGAAAGCATCATCAACTTGCTTGCTGACCTTTGCCTTGGGGCCCCCACTACCTTCACCCACTTCGAACTTGCTGTTTGGGAAGGGAACTCTTTCCTTTCTCTTCTTTTGGGAAGAAATTTTCTTTCCGGAAGTAGCAGCAAAGAGAACAGACTTCTCTTTATTAATGGTGGACTCGAAACCGACCAACATGTTCATTAACCCATCCAAGGGAGGATCTCGTTTGTTCATGTTGAATTTCACTATGAACGATTCATAAGAACTAGGAAGAGACAATAGGATCAAATCCAACGAGAGCCGGCAGGGAGGGTGACATGAAGATTCACTAGCTTTTCAAGGAGAGTAATCAATTTGAGACAGTGCTGGTGGGCCGAAGTCCCTTTGCGCAGTCTTGCAATGATCAAGTCTTTTGTAGCAGTGTACCTCGATCCCTAATATTCTCACTATACATTCTATCGAGATGAACCCTGATATCGAAAGCATGTTTATGAGACTCATATTTCCTCGCAAGCGCGGGCACCATGGCGGCTATCATATAGCACCTAGCATGAGTGTTGTCTTTCTTCAATGCTTCATAAGTTTCCTTTTCAGCATCGGTTGCAATGTCGGGTATAGTGGCAGGAAGTCTCTTATTAAGGACATAGAGACGTCCCTCAACGGTTAGCACAAGTTTAAGACTACGCAACCAATCTAGGTAATTAGGGCCATTGAGTTTATTGTCGAGGATTGACATTATGGGATTCTTAGACATGATTATCAGAGGTTTAGAGAAAATGATTATTACAGATTCGTATTAAATGAATTTTACAATTAAATGTTTGGACTTATGTTATTTAACTGTTCTCCCACTAATTTTATCGAGTTCCACTTCCCTCTAGTAGACAAACGAGAAAACCGATTTTTCTTTAATGGACTTTAGATCCAATAGACAAATATAACTCGTAGTTAATCTAGCTCGATTATATTTGCCCAAAGGTAGATCACAATCAATCGTATCCTCTATATGACCCTAAATTAATTTTTCTCACACTTGATAATGACCTAAGTTAATCTCGCGAATTAAAAATTGTCGTGTGCCAAGTCTAACCTACCAATCAAAGATGCTCATAGAACTTTATTATGCCAAACTAATGCAGTCCCTAGTTAATCTAGCCGACCACGTTAATCTATCATAACCTTTTTCTATGGCTACCTTCATCGTTACGTCAATTGAATTACAACTTACTTTACCATAACACTCCCCGCTAACACGGCTTACTGCACTACGGTAAAGGGCTAAACATAAGTCAATCGTTGGCAGAAGGAAAGAAAAATTCAACAAATTTGTTTTTCTTTATAGCTTGAAATAATTCTTAATTAGATTAAGAATGAGGGATTTTTTTTTATAAAAAAAGTTTTATGTCATCACAAGGTTCGGATTGGTCTATGTGATTCCTACATCTATGTTCTATAAAGGTATATGGAAGCGCATATTTTCCTAAGAGGAACATACGACCTAACTATATAATTAATTACATTAATTAGTTATCAGGTTTTCAAAATAATTATTGGACCTCAACTAGCATAAATATATCAAATAATGTTGAGGTACTAGTAATTAAGTTGAAGTATAATCAATATTATATGTGTGTTCTTATAATTAAAATCAATTTAACAATTTAAATTAATCGAACATGCATCAAAATAAGCATATCATATAAAAACGCAATTAATTGCGCAACAAGCTATGATAATACTGTTGGGAATCAGACACGTGTATGCAGCGGGAATAAAAAAATTATGCGAATTAAACGAATTAAAATCACATCAACACATGCCCGATAATAATAAACAATTAATTGCGTACCTTTGCGCTTCCAGCAAAATTAAAAACAACAATCATGCGAATTAAATTAATTGACAGTAAATCAATTAGCATGCTCGCATTAAATGATTTAACGTGCTCGCAGTAAATCATGAATTTCATGCAAACATGTAAAACATAAAAAATCATAAAACATACTACGAAAACGAACATACATGATTTAATCAAATTAAATTAATATCGAACGAATTCCGGATTCGAGAATTACCTCTTGAAGCGTGAGGTTGGCGCACGAAACGAAGAAAGATTGAAACGTAAACCAATCCGAGAGAGGCAAGTGCGATGCATCGGCGGCGACTGTGCGAGCTACAGCGGCGGTGACGATCACGCGATGTCTTCGGGCTGCTCCTCGGTTCTTCGATTCTTCGATCTTCCTCCTCTCGGATTTCACCTCGTATACTTCGATCAACTAAAAAGTGGCACTAGACACGCAATATTTACAATAAACGGAAGAAAAGAAAAGATGAAAAGAGCTACCATAGTAATCGGCCAAGGGAGGCCGATTTCCGGCGGTGGAACGGCAGCGACGGCGGCGGCCGTGAGTGAGATCGGTCGAGAGAGAGAGAGAGAGAGAGAGAGAGAGAGAGAGAGAGAGAGAGAGGCGAGCGGCTAGGGTTTTCTGAGATGTGTTGTGTATGTGCAAGACCTATAAATCATGTATTTATAGTGTCTTGTAGAAATGCCCTAACGTGCTTAAGTTGGATCATGCCGAACTACTTAAGTTCGCTAGATCTTTACTCGCTCGTTTCTCTAAATTCAATGATCTATAAATTGTAACGATTACATTTTCTGAATCATTATAATGTCCTCGTCCTTCAATTCTCGATTTCCAGCTTTCTACAAGTGGAAACCCTAATTCAGTGCACTTTCTAAATTTGGAAACTTCCCGATTTAGAATGTCCACTAAGATGTTCGCCTATTCTTTTCCTTTTCTTATTCTCATTCATATTTCCAAATTACGACTATTGGATCCAATCGTATTGACTTCCAATCATGCAAAGATAAAATATTTTTATCTCTGACCGTTCATTAAATGATCTCATGTTCACGAGCAGTGTGACCCTCGATGGTTCAGGTGTAAGCTAGCCGTGGGCCCACAATCCTTTGTGGTCAAAATTCGTCCCAATGAGTTACGATTAAGATGAAGCTCATTTCACCTTAATCACCAACGAATCAAGATTGGCGTCTAGCAACTACGCGTCATGATTCCATAGATACAAATGAAGAACCTGCAAGAACCTTTTGATATAGTTAACGTACAATACGATCCCTTCGATTCATATGTCCCGATTGAACTAGAGTCATTGGTTCATCGAGACCTGCGAGCATGATGTATTTTAATTTACAATGGAAGCACTAAGGTACGCAATTAATTGCTATTATCGAGTACGTGTTTATAAGATTAAAATTAATTTTCATATAACATTTTTGTTTCCGCTGCGTACACGTGCCCGTTTCCCAACAGTGGTATAAGAGCTCGTTGCGCAATTAATTGTGTTAATGCATTTTGCTTATTTTAATGCATGTTCGATTTATTAAAATTGTAATTGTTGTATTATTTAATTGGGTGTTTTTCGAGAGTTTAAAATATTTTTCAAATATTGTTTAGGATTTTTTCTAGCTTTAAAATTGTTTTAAATTGGAATCTCAGATCTGAAAGTTATTAAAACTGCCGATATTAATTTTGTCCGGATCAAACTGATCGGACCGGCTGGTTCGATGGTTCCGTTCGATCCAACTTAACGAATCGACGAGGATTCGGATCGGTCAGACCGGTTCTCGGTCTGACTGATCCGACCCACTGATTTGGCCAGCTAGGCCGGACTAAACCGGACCGTTTCGGTTCGAACCGGTCAGACCGGTCGGACCAGATCGGTTCACTAAAAAATTAAAAAATTAAAAAATTAAAAAATTAAAAAATTAAAAACAAAATAAAAAAAATAAAAAAATAAAAAAAATATTTTTTTTTTCGAATTTTTAAAATTAAACTTAAATAAAATTGATTTTAATTTTTTTTAAATTATTTTCAATTAAACCTAACTAGATAATTGATTCAACAGTCATCTATTTTAGTAAATAGGTATTTGATTAATTAATCAATCTAAATTGTTAAATTGAACTTAATTAATAGAACAACATATAATATTGATTAAATTAAATGCTTATATTGGTATTTATGATTTTGCTTGAATGTTTTCGTAAAATTGATTATGTATGATTTTGCTTGAATGTTTTCGTGAAATTGTTTATGTATGAATTGTGATTTACTACGAGTATGCTACATGGTTTAATTATCGAATTAATATGCATGTTGTATTTTAATTTGCACTGGAAGCATTAAGGTACGCAATTAATTACTATTATCGAGTACGTGTTTATGTGATTAAAATTGTTTTTCGTGTAACATTTTTGTTTTCCGCTGCGTACACGTACCCGATTCTCAACATTGGTACTAGACCAGTTCTCGTTCTGACTGATCCGACCCACTGATTCGGCTAGTTGCGCTGGACTGAACCAGACCGTTTCGGCCAGAACCAGTCAGGCCGGACCGGTTGACTGAAAATTAAAAAAATAACAAAACATAAAATTAATTTTTTTTTTCAGATTTCTAAAATTATACTTAAAAAAAATTATTTCAATTTTGGGAAATTATTTTCAATTAAACCCAATTAGATAATTGATTCAACAAACATCTATTTTAGTAAATATGTGTTTGATTAATTAATTAATTTAAATTGTTAATTGATCTTAATTAATAGAACACATATAATATTGATTATACTTCAACTTGATTATTAGTACCTCAACATTATTTGATTGATTTATGCTTATTGTGGTCGTATAATTATTTTGAAAAACCAAACAATTAATTAATGTAATTACTTATATAGTTAGGTCGTATGTTCCTCTTAGGACAATAAGCGTTTCTATATACCTTTAGAAAACATAGAATGTAAGAATGCTTAGCATACGCTAATTCCATAAGAAGAGAAATAATGCTTAGCTGGAAGCTAATGCCAAAACAATGTTAAGAATGCTTAGCACAAGCTAATTCCATAAGGAGAGGAACAATGCCTAGCTCAAAGCTAATGCAAAAAGGAAAGTAATAATGCTTAGCTCGATGCTAGTGCCAAAAGAAAATTAGGAATGCTTAGCTAAAAGATGATATCAAAAGGAATGTAAGAATGCTTAGATGAAGCTAATTCCATAAGAGCATGAATAATGCTTAGCTCGACGCTAATGCAAAAAGTAAAGTACGAATGCTTAGCACAAGTTAATTCCTTAAGTAGAGGAGCAATGCTTAGCTCAAAGGTAATGCCAAAACGAAAGTAATAATGCTTGGCTAGAAGCTAATGCCAAAAGGAAAGTAAGAATGCTTGGCAAAAGCAAATTCCATAAGGAGGGAGCTCGAAGCTAATGCTAAAATCAAAATAAGAATGCTTAGTACAAGTTAATTCCATAAGGAGAGGAATAATACTTAATTCAAAGCTAATTCCAAAAGAAAATTAATAAGTCTTAGCTCGAAGTTAATGCCAAAAACTAAGTACGAATGTTTAGCAAAAGCTAATTCAATGAGAGGAAGAATGATTAGCTCAAACTAATGGTAAAAGGAAAGTAAGAATGTTTAGGAAAAGCTAATTCCATAAGAAGAGGAACAATGGTTAGCTCAAAGCTAATGCCAAACATAAATTAACAATGCTTAGCTCGAATCTAATGCCAAAAGGAATGTAGGAATGTTTAGCTCAAAGCTAATACGAAATGAAAAGTAAGAATGCTTAGCACAAGCTAATTCCAAAAGAAGAGAAACACTACATAGCTCGAAGCTAATGCCAAAATGAAATTAAGAATGCTTAGCACAAGCTAATTCCATACCGAGAGGAATAGTGCTTAGGTCAAAGCTAATGCCAAAAGGAAAGTAAGAGTGATTAGCTCGAAGCTAATGCCAAAAATATGTTAAGATTACTTAGCACAAGCAAATTTCATAAGGAGAGGAATAATGCTTAGCTCGAAGCTAATGCCAAAATCAATGTATGCTAAGTAGAAGCTAATTCCATAAAGAGAGGAATCATGCTTATTTCAAAGCTAATGCTAAAACAAAAGTAATTGCTTAGCTCAAAGCTAATGCCAAAGCGAAAGTAAGAATTCTTTGCAACAGCTAATTCAATAAGGTAAGGTAGAATGCTAAGCTCGAAACTAATGCCAAAAGGAAATTACGAATACTTAGCTCGAAGCTAATGCCAAACGCAAAGTAAGAATTCTTACCACCAGCCAATCCATAAGAAGAGTGATACTACTTAGATCAAAGCTAATGCGAAAACGAAAGTAAGAATGTTCAGCACAAGCTAATTCCATAAAGAGAGGAAGAATTCTTAGCTCGAAGCTAATGCCAAAAGGAAAGTAAAAATGCTTAGCAAAAGCTAATTCCATAAGGAGAGTGTTAGAGTAGGTGACCAACAAGCCAATTTGTGGCTATGGTCTTTCTCTTTTTCTTGTAATAAAACAACCGTTTTTTGTTTGTAATAATAAAATATTTCATTTGGCATTCTATATCTCTTATCCCATGCAAGTAGCATAGATATAGTCCTAACGAGTTACTCTATTACTGTGAGTTGATCTAGTAGAATCATGAGATAACTCAGCAATGTAATGTAACTGTTAAACCTTGTTCCTAGTCGATGGGTTACGCCAATAATGAGGATACCGGCCTTTCCCTTTTGAGACTAGCACTTAGTGTATGTGTACTGCGTCTCATCAGTCCTCGATGTTGTGACATCGGCATACTTGAGTGGGTGCTCATACTAGATGAGTTCACTGAACTCCCTCGCCCTAGAAATCTATAAGTGGTTCTCATTCATCGAGTAATAGGTTTCTAAGATATAGTTGTACACCATTAGTCCTTAAGACCCAGACATCACCGTGACTTCACTAGAGGACCGATTGTATCGTGACCTGTCCCTGAGTCCCACAGCGGACCACTCCAAGGGCCAATGTTCGTGCAATCCGAAATCTAGTGTGAATTCTGTGCATTGCAGTAGGGGATTCGAGCGCTTGAGTAGTCATGGATGTCCTGTGTGTTCTAACGGTTTATAATCCAAGGAATCTCTCGCCAGAGTTGATAGTGGGGTGATTAGGGAAATGTGTTTCCCTAAGTCACACACGAACGGATTTATAATACCTAGAACGTTCGCTCGGTCATTGAACTTTATAAGAGGTCTCGGTGAACCAATGCCTCTAGTTCAATCGGGACATGTGCTGCGAAGGGATCGTACTGTACGCTAACTATATCATAAGGTTCTTGCAGGCACTTCACTTGTATCTAGGGAATCATGATGCGTAGTTGCTAGACGCCAATCTTGATTCGTTGGGCACCGATTTGATCGGGGATTAGGTAAAATGAGTTTTACTCTAATCGGGACTCTTGGGAGGAGTTCATATAAGAACAATGTGTTGTTCGAATCACAAGGAGTTGTGAGCCCACAACTAGCATACACCTGAACCATTCAGGTTCACACTTCTCGTGTAATATAGATCCTTGATAACAACAAGCATAGATTAATATGTTAATCTTTGAACGATTGGATGTCAATATGATTGAATCTAAGATTCGTACTTGTGGATTACGAATTGGAATGAACGTAGAGAAAGAGACATGCGGAATTTAGTGAACTTTATAAATTGGGAAGTTTCCCGATTTAGCAGGTCCACTGAATTAGAAGTTTCCACTTTTGGAAATTGGAAATTTCGAAGAGACACTCGTATCGACGAGGACTTTGAGCTCGTCACAAATATAATTTTGTTATATTTTTGTGAACGATCGTTTGTGAGAAACGAGAACGACAAGGCGATGGGCTTAATGGATCAGTGGGTCAGGCCAAATGACTTAAGCCCACTAGGGTTGAGAACCCTGGTATAAATAGACCTCAAAAGAGAGTTTGAGATCAGATTTTTTCACTCAAAAGCCCTAGCCGTCCAGCTCTCTCGGCCGCCGCTGCCCCGCCGCGCTGCCGCTTGTCACCGGTTTACATCTAGTGCTGTAGTTCGAGTGGGTTAAAATATACGAGGTGAAACCTGATTGGAGGAGAGGAAGACCGCTGCCCCACCGCCGAAGTCGCACGCGCCGCCGTTACGCAGCACGCGCCTTTCGCGTGAGTCGCACGCGCCGCCGTCTGCCATCTGCTGGACCAGTTTGCTCCAACCGTGAGTTGTTGCCCCGAGGATTGGTAATTCGCAGCTTGTACGTGTTCGGTTCTAGATTTCGATTCGTCGAAATCCCACGCTTCAAAAGGTAAACCGAAATCTCTCGTAATATATTATAAATTTGGATTAATGATTTATTTGCGAGCATGTTGACGTTGTGAATTAATTGTTATCATGATTTATGAAATTGTGTGAACTAGCATGTTTTATATTTTTCGGTTTTACATGTTTTGATAAAAATCGATAATTACCATGTGTATGGCGGAGGCATTAAGGTCCGTTGGCTATGTGATTAGTTTATGCATGTAATCGAAACTAGTTCGATCTAAAAATTTTAAATTCCGCTGCTTATACATGCACGATCCCCAACAGTGGTATCAGAGCCACGGGTTAATCGTTTATTTGTCAACGTGTTTATCGCTTTCGAAAGCATGTTTCGATTTGTTGAATTGTTGAATTTTTGGTGTTATCGAATTAGGTGGATTAATATTAATTGAATATTTTGAATATTTCAGAAAATATAAAAAAAAATTAATTTAAAAACTCGGATTTTTCCTGCTGATTTTTGTCGGTTTTCAGCTGACCGAACCGGTCAGCACACAAAAAAAAAATATTTTTTTGATTTTCTTATCTTAATATTAAAATTAATTTATTTTTAATTTTTTAAATTATTTATCAATTAAACCTTATTAGATAATTGATCCATTAATTTAATTTGAATTCAAAGAAAAGTGTTGGATTAATTATTTAATTTAATCGTTAAATTAGTTTAATTAATGGAACACAAATTAAATGGCAAATAATTAATGGACTTCATTCTTATTTGATTGATTTATGAATGAAGGGAGTCCGTTAATTATATTTGCAATTAATCGTATTAATTAATTAATTCATGAGATGAATGATTGTAATTAAGTACAATGATGATCCTTTGTCTCTCTTAGGATCAATATGCGTTTCCACATACCTAGAGAACATAGTTGTAGGAATCACAAACGATCATAACCTAATACTTCCGATGAGCTAATAAAAATTAATAAATAAAATCCCTCATTCTTAATCAAGAATAATTATCAAGCTATAAAGAAAACCAAATTGTTGAATTTTTCTTTCCTTCTACCAACAATTAAATTATGTGTAGCCTCTCATAATAGTGCAGTAAGCCGTGTTAGCGGGGAGTGCTATTATCGGATGAGCTGTAATTTAATTGACATTAGATGGAGATACGGTCATAGATAAAATTCTATTGGATTAATGTGGTCGGCTAGATTAACTAGGGATTGCATTAGTTTGATATAGTTGGATCTATGACATCTCATGTTGGTAGGCTAGACTTGACACACGAAGATTTTGATATTCGCTAGATTAACTTAGGTCATTATCAAGTGTGAGGTAAATCAAACTTTAGGGTCACATAGTGATGTGATTGATAATACTCTACCTTTAGGCTTATGTAATCGGGATAGATTAACTACGGGTTACATTAGCGCTATTGGACCTAAAGCCTATTAAAGAAAAATAAGTTTTCTTGATTGTCTGCTAGAGGGTGGTGGAATTCGATAAAATTAGTGCGAGAACAATTAAAATATAAAATTCCAAAAATTTTAATTGTCACGATTATTACGAAACAAACTCTAATTATTGTCTTCTTAAAATTTTCTCAGCAACAATGTCCAAACATCCCCTTTCCTCTATCCTCGACCAAAACAAACTCACCGGTCCAAACTATCTGGATTGGCTTCGCAATCTGAAACTTGTGCTCCAAGTCGAGGAGCGTATCTATGTGCTCAATGAACGCCCCCCCGCTGCTCTCCCTGCGACTGCTACTGCTGACGAGACTGCCACTATCGAGGCATGGAAGAAGGACAACCTCCATGCAAGGTGCTACATGCTAGCATCCATGGTGCCACAGCTCGCGAGGAGGTATGAGTCTCACGTGCATGCTTATGATATCAAGCATCATCTTGAAAGCATGTACAGTGAGAATACTAGGGCATCAAGGTACTCAGCTACCAAGGAGTTGATCACCATGAGGCTGCGTGAATGGGCTTCGGTCCACGAGCACGGTCTCAAGATGATGACTCTCCTTGAGAAGTTGGTGAGCCTTGATTTCACCCTCCCGGCCGAGCTCTCGGTGGATTTGATCCTACTGTCCCTTCCTAGTTCTTATGAATCGTTCATAGTGAACTTCAACATGAACAAGCTCGATCCACCATTGGATGAGTTGTTGAACATGTTGGTCAGCTATGAGTCCACGATCAAGAAGGAGAAATCTGTTCTCCTAGTTGCTCCTTCTGCGAAGAAAGGTTCTTTCCAGAAGAAGAGGAAAGAAAGGAGTTTCGGCCCGAGCAAGAAACTTGAGAAGGGCGAGTCGAGCGGAGTGAAGAAGGACAAGGTCACCAAGCAAGTTGATGACGCTTGCCATCATTGTGGAAAGAAGGGCCATTGGCGACGCAACTGCAAGGCTTACCTCGATCAGAAACGTTCTGAAAAGGGTATGTATTTAGTTGAAGTTAATTTGTCCATTAAATCTTCTTCTTGGGTATTGGATACTAGTTGTGGATCACATCTTTGTAATGATTTGCAGCTCATGACAAGAAGTTGGAGACTTAATGTGGGTGAGACCTACCTAAGAATGGGCAACGGAGCAAGGGTTGCTGCTGAAGCCATTGGGACGATTTTTCTTTCTGTTTTCGATTCTAGTTTTTCCATTGTTTTGAACAATTATTTATTTGTTCCGTCACTTTTTCGAAACCTTATTTCTATTCCTGTTTTGGATAATGAAGGTTTTACATTTGTTTTTGGAAATTCGATTTGCATTATACAAAAGGATCAAAATATGATTTGTAAGGGACAACTTATAAACAACTTATATGAACTAAATCCAAGTGAAATACCAATTAACGTTATATCAGCAAAACGAAAAGATATAAGTCTTAATCCCGCACAACTTCGGCACGCTCGACTGGGTCATATTTCCTTGAGAAGGATGAACGAATTTGTAAGTGAAGGATTGTTCTCCTTGGAGGACGTGAAATCACTTCAAACTTGTGTATCCTGCCTTAAAGGAAAAATGACCAAAACTCCCTTCAAAGGGAAGATGGAAGGAGCCGAGGGTCTTTTGAATTTGATCCATTCAGACGTGTGTGGTCCACTAAGCGTTAGTGCTAGGGGTGGTTTTAACTACTTCGTTACCTTTACCGACGATTATTCTAGGTATGGTTTCGTGTACTTAATGAAGTATAAGTCTGAAACTTTTGAAAAGTTCAAAGATTTTAGACACCAAGTAGAAAACCAACTTCGTAGACGTATTAAGAAACTACGATCCGATCGTGGTGGCGAATACTTAAATACTGAGTTTATAGACTATCTTAAAGAGAATTGGATTCTGTCTCGATGGACTCCTCCTGGAACTCCTCAACTTAATGGAGTTTCCGAACGTCGGAATCGAACACTGCTAGACATGGTTCGATCTATGATGGGGTTCACCGAGCTACCGGCATACCTGTGGGGTCATGCACTCCTAACAGCCGTGTATTTGCTGAATAGGGTTAATAGCAAAGCAGTTAACTCCACACCTTATGAACCTTGGCACTCCAGGAAACCCACGTTTAAACATATTAGGATATGGGGTTGTCCCGCTTACGTGAAGCGGCTAGTGGGAGATAAGTTGGATAGAAAATCCGACTTATGCTATTTTGTGGGGTATCCCGAGGATTCCATGGGATACGAATTCTACTATGTTTCCGAGGCGAAGGTGTTCGTCTCGAGAAATGCCGTGTTCCTTGAAAAGGAATTTATATCGGATAGAAAGGGTAGTGTCGTTGATCTCGAAGAAGTTCGAGAACCACAATCTGAAGTTCAAGCACAACAATCAGATAATGAACCAATTCAACAAACCACTAATAAACCTCCTGAACCGTCGCTGCGTAGATCCGAAAGAGTTCGGAGAGCGCCCGATAGGTTATTCCACGTTGATGAAGTTGACCAAGGATGTGATCCTAGAACTTTCAACGAAGCTGTATCGGATACAGACAAGGGACATTGGCTTAATGCCATGAAATCTGAAATGGACTCTATGTACTCCAACAATTTATGGACCTTGGTAGATCCACCCGAGGGAATCGTTCCCATAGGCTGCAAGTGGATCTATAAAAAGAAAATTGGAGTAGATGGAAAGGTATCGACCTACAAGGCTAGATTGGTAGCGAAGGGTTATACTCAAAAGTAAGGAGTTGACTATGTGGAAACCTTCTCTCCAGTTGCTATGCTTAAGTCCATTAGGATTTTGCTGGCCATCTCTGCGTGGTATGACTACGAGATATGTCAAATGGATGTGAAGACCGCTTTCCTTAATGGGGACATTGAGGAAGAAATTTACATGGCGCAGCCGGAAGGCTTCATATCTTCTGCAGATGAGCAAAAGGTTTGCTAACTCGAGCGATCCATTTATGGATTGAAACAAGCATCCCGTAGTTGGAACAAAAGGTTCGACACAACTATCAAAGAGTTTGAATTTGTGAAAAACCCGGAGGAACCTTGTGTCTACAAGAAGGTTAGTGGGACTGCAGTGACTTTCCTTGTACTTTATGTTGATGACATACTACTCATTGGGAATGATGTAGGCATGTTACAGTCAACTAAAGTATGGTTATCCACACGTTTCTCGATGAAGGATTTGGGAGAAGCATCCTACGTATTGGGAATACGGATCTATAGAGATAGATCGAGGAGATTACTTGGCTTGTCCCAATCCATGTACATAGACACCGTTCTTAAACGGTTTAGCATGGAAGAATCCAAGAAGGGATTCTTGCCAATGTCCCATGGGGTTCGTCTCTCGAAATCCATGCGTCCTCAAATGCAAAAGGAAATCGAGGAGATGAAAGGACACCTTATGCATCCGCTATAGGAAGCATAATGTATGGCATGCTATGTACACGACCTGATACTGCGTATGCTGTGAGATATCAGTCCGACCCCGGCCCAGCCCATTGGAAGGCTGTGAAGGACATTCTCAAGTACTTGCGAAGAACTCGAGATTTGTTTTTGGTCTATGGGGATACCGAGTTGAAATTAGAAGGCTTCAAGTATTATAGTTTTCAATCGGACGTGGATGACTCGAAGTCAAACTCGGGGTATATATTCAAAGTCAACGGGGGTCCCGTGTGTTGGAAGAGTTCCAAACAAGGCACGACGGCTGATTCCACCACCGAGGCTAAATATATTGCAGCATCAGATGCTTCAAAGGAAGGGTCATGGATTAGGAAATTCATCCAAGAATTGGGTTTATTTCCGAACGCTAGCGATCCAGTACAGCTGTACTACGATAACAACGGAACCGTAGCGCAAGCTAAGGAACCAAGAGCTCATCAGAAGTCGAAACACGTGTTGAGAAAATACCATGTGATCCGAGATATCATAGAGAGAGGTGAAGTCAAGCTAGACAGAGTCACCTCGGAGGACAATATTGCAGATCCCTTCACCAACCCTTGTCAGGATCAGTCCACGAGAAACATCGAAAGTCGATGGGACTTAGATTTATGAGTTGTTGGCTTTAGGTCAAGTGGGAGATTGTTAGAGTAGGTGACCAACAAGCCAACTTGTGGATGTGGTCTTTCTCTTTTTCTTCAAATAAAACAATCGTTTTTCGTTCGTAATAATAAAATATTACATTTGGCATTCTATATCTCTTATCCGATGCAAGTAGAATAGATACAGTCCTAACGAGTTACTCTATTACTGTGAGTTGATCTAGTAGAATCATGAGATAACTCAGCAATGTAATGTAACTATTAAACCTTGTTCCTAGTCGATAGGTTATGCCAATAATAAGGATACCAGCCTTTCCCTTTTGAGACTAGCACTTAGTGTATGTGTACTGCGTCTCATCAGTCCTCGATTTTGTGACATCGGCATACTTGAGTGGGTTCTCATACTAGATGAGTTCACTGAACTTCCTCGCCCTAGAAATCTATAAGTGGTTCTCATTCATCGAGTAATGGGTTTCTAAGATATAGTTGTACACCATTAGTCCTTAAGACCCAGATATCACCGTGACTTCACTAGAGGACCGATTGTATCGTGACCTGTCCCTGAGTCCCTTACCTAACATTGCAACATTAGGTTTAATAATAAACTAATAGGGGTAAACTCAACGATCCTGCTAATTTCCATCAATAAGCTCCACTGTTAAGACATTTTTATTAACGTTGTACTGAAAACAGTACGTTTTCCCAACCTTCATGTTATATTTGACGAACAATGCTGGCCTGTTGACAATTCAAATCTTCTGTTGCCATAATTACCCCTGACATGCATAGTTATGCCATCTGGTGTCTGTCCTTCATACAACACGTTTATTTCCATTGTCTTCGTCAAACCAAACTCTTTAGCAAAAACTACAGGAATATTTTGCATCTGTAATAAATAAACTATATTATATCTGAAAATATGCTTATATTTCATCGTTAATGAAGTAAATATATTTATTAATTTACCAATCTCGACTTATTGTAACGTGTCATCGTTTTTTCAAACTTAATTGGTTAGATGCTGTTATCTTCATAAATGTGGTTGTCGAGAATTTCATCAGCGATTCCACACTCTTCTTCGTTATTTATTATTTTCTGGTGGGCCTCAATCATTTGTTGCGATGCGTCATGGTCTATAAATACCAAACACAACAGACAACGAAGTACATCGAAGTAAGGAACAATATTGAATTATTGCATAAATGATTGGAAATTATTGAAGTAGTATGTACAAATAAGATCGGTCTACCTTTTTTAACTTCAACACTTTCTCCATTATGGATATATATATCTCTATCCTTGTCAACGCATAGATTTTTTGTTGGTTGTTCCGCATGATACTTGAAGTTGTAGCCAAATCCCGGCTTTTCGCAACCATCAACACCATAGGCAATCACATACATCGTTGATCCGTTAATAAGTGCAAAATGCAACATATGGTGTTTACAAATGTTGTTTTCCATCACAAATTGTTTCCAACCAAGTGTAATGCATACTTCTCTACTATCCGCCATCTTCTCCACGTGAACGTACCATGATTTACCGTTGCTCACTATCAGTGTCATTGAACTTGCACCTAATGGTAATGATGAACCGTACATCTTCGTAAAATTTTCCGGTACGATCTGGAACAACATATATGTAAATATAACAACATTATTATATCTATTGTTTTTACTATTAACACATTGACGATTCTAGAACGTATAGTATGCAATGTCAATGTACGGAAAAACATAACTCGTGATCAAATTATTCATTAGTTTCAATTAATACTACTTACGATTCTTGAGCTGAATTACATAACATGTGGTCAAATTAATCAATATTTTCAATTAATACTAGTTACGATTCTTTCGCGGTAATCTCGCATAATGATGAAAATAAAACACGACGGTACACAGAACATGTTCTCCATTCTTCGAAGCTCTTAATTTTTTGTGTATGTTATATCGGAAACAACAATATTTATATACTTGCACATAGAAATATTAGTTATTTATTTAATAATACACGTGTGTATAGTTATAGTTATATAACAAATATGTAAAGATCACACAATATTTTATTTCCAATATTCCCAATATTCTCACATATTTACATAAAATTATGAACACATTTAATGACATGGCTATACTGCATATATACATAAATACGTATATATATATATATATATATATATATATATATATATATATATATATATATATATATATATATATATTGAACCAAGAGTATATTTTTTTTCCTTAATATAATATCAACATGTACTATAATTTAGGGATTAGTTGGAAAAAAAATGGAATATTTAAAAAGCATATTATTCACATTTACTCTAACTTAGGCATTAATGTAGGATTGTGATTGTTTTTTTATATTATTTACATTTACTATAATTCAGGGATTATTACTATAATTTAGTAACCATTAAGTATTATGATCAACATATAGAGACTTTTAAAACGGATAATAAATCTATTTATTATAAAATTACTATTAATTAATGAAAGTTAGGTAATTATGTTTCATTAACTAGAATCTGACTATTTATTGCAAGAAAAATTTTGTACATTAAATAGTTTTGTAACATGCTTACAAAATATCCAAATCAACCATTAAATTAGGAACTAATTACTATAATTTTTGAATAATTACTTCTTACCATCTTATATATATACACCGTTTATTTCATTTCATTGGTTGTATAAAGTGCAGAAAAATTATATTATTCAATCATCATTTAGATATCGTTCTCTTTTTATAAATATTGAGTATAATAGTATTCTTACAATCCGATCCACTCAATACGGTACGTGGCATATAAGATCGATATTTTGTAGTTAACTTTTTTTTTTCATTTATTTTATAGTGTTCGAGTATAGTTTTACCGAACGAGTACATGTAGTTATTAGTTATTTACTATGTATTGCTATTAAATCACATATAGTTCACGTTGTGTAATCATCTCTTCATCTTTCCTTAGGCTCTCTAAATCATATATCTACTTTTTATTTTCTGCATATAGTCATGACTTTACACTTTAGTCCAATTTATGTATATTGTGGAACATTTATACAATTTTTATTCGCATTTGTTTCAAAGTATGTTTTATGTTACGTATACAATTTTATTTTATTTATTTACATATAAACATTTTCGAGTTGAGTAGATCTTATTCATATAAGATCTATGTATTTATATACATACATCTTATAAATGATTTAACAATTTATATGAAACATTTTTTTCATATGAAAGTCATTCAATTTTCTATGTATATAAATACAATATATTCTTCTTTTTTCCCATTCTAAGACACAACGATGAAGAGATATTTTTGAATGCTACAAATATTGATTACATTTAATTATAATTAATAGAAACATGCATACACACATCTAATTGTGCAGCTTAAGTTTTGCAGGTTTATGTGCATAGTATTTACATATGCATAATAAACGAAAGAAGCCTTCTTCACCTGAAAAATCTATATTATACGATGTACCTATTGGTAAGCTACATATTCGTGTTGTAAATGTAAATATTTTTCAGATGTATTTTCGATTAATTTTTTTATCTATGGTTTCAGATCTATCAATAGAAACAATTATTAAAAGGGATGCAAGCCCATGGCCACAGGATTACCTTCATAACACTAGGTCTCCTGCAAATACTTACCAACGTAAGTTATCAATAATCGTTATTTACTTCATAATTCTATAGATGAAATATTTTTTTAAAATTATGGATATATAGATCATAACAAACTGTATTTGTTTTTATTATATATATATATATATATATATATATATATATATGTATATATATATATATATATATATGTATATATATATATATATATATATATATATATGTATATATATATATATATATATATATATATATATATATATATATATATATATATTAAAGTACAACAAATTAATATGAAAACATTACAACAATAAAAAAATCGCAGGTTTTCCAAAGTCCTGTCAATTGACTGTCGACAGATCTCAGATGAAAGAGAACCAATTCGCTAGAAACATGTCTGACAATAGTACGTCATATATACATACCTATTTTTGTAGTTATTGATTGGGTATGGTTAATATTTATTATTAAATACGTTATCCTTTACTATTCATCAATATAAACGTGTAGGTTATATTGATAAAGGAAAATGGAAAGAAATAATGATTGAACAAGTTGGAAGCAAACGAGATAAAGGAAGCATTACTGGACAAAAGAAATTGCTTGGTGACGCCTTTAAGGGAATTAATCTTGATCGAATGCGTGATAACGACGTTCTAACCGACATATCCAATGGTTAGCTATTCAACTATATAAGGTTTAATTGCGTTTTTATTAATATATATTATATGGTACGCATGTATGAAATTTTATTGAATGGTCTTAATGAATATTTACATCTCTTCATATTATAAGAAGTAAAATATTTTTGAAATACAAGTTTAAATATCTAATTATATTTAAGTTTATATAATGCATTTAACACATATATTCATATATCTATATATATCTATATATATATATATATATATATATATATATATATATATATATATATATATATATATATATATATATATATATATATATATATATATATATATATATATTTCCACATATAATTAATATCTAGGGTTTTAATGTGTATACTACAGTATATGGAAGTCCGCACTCATCTTTGGAACATGTTACAAAAGAAAAGGCTAAAGGTATTATTCCTCAACAAACAAAATTGCTAGGTGATCCTTCAAATCGAGTGAACATGGATCAAACCCAATCGAGTTATACTACAACTAATCGTTCAATTGGTTAGTATAGATCTTCTGAATCACCAATCAGCATGTCCTCGGGAATCTCTAGCGAAGCTTCTCCATTATTTTGTTCCCTAACTTCCCCATTACCAACCTTCAATATCCAGTCACCAAATTTTCTTACCACATCCACATTAGATGGAGAACAACATGACTACAATCTCATGTTCTTACTCTACATCATGACACGACAGAAATTCCACAACGAAGAGGAGCTTACCGTAGCATGTACTATGTCCTACCTTGATGCTTTGAGTACAACTCGTAAAATCTGCCTAAAATCTACTCCAAGAACAACCACCTTACCTCCAAACTGTTTGTCTACGTGTAATATTGACTTAATTGTCTTGTCAAGCACTTCAAAACAATACATATGCATCATAGGTGCCTCGTCCTATATAATAAGCTTAGCCCTAATTAGCAACTCCACTTGTGGACTTTGTTGCGTTATGCTGTAGGTAGAAGTCTGGTGTACATTTATGGGTAGTCCGAGAATGAGCTGTTCTTCCACCGGGGAGCAATAACAATGATATACCACTGAATGCAACATTAATGACAATCTCTCCCTTGAAACGGATTGCAGCCGAAAGAATTTTCCAGAGAAACGTCTTTCCCGTCCCACCATGACCATATAGAAAGAACATTCCACCATGGTCATTAGATATAGCATCCATGAATACATTATAAACCTTTCTTTGCTCGTCTGTAATTGAGTCAAGACACCGTTGAAGTTCTTTGCCCATTTCAAACCGGTCTTAATCCAGTTTATCTAAGACCAATATGTTTACTGTGTCCTCCACCACAAATTCGATTGGAAATTGCATGGTCGCGTAATTACGTAGACTTTTACCATTACTTTGCAATATTTTCTCTATTTTAGTGATATAGTTCATCAAGCTTTCATCCGATATAGATAAATCAGCACAAAAATTTGATACATTATGTGCATTTAGTTCAAAACTCAAAGAGACAATATTTAAAAATTGAGTAATATTTAAAATCTAATTGAATAATGTGCCATACCTGGATTATTATGAAACCGTTGTTGTTTGTAAATAATACCCTCAAACTTTGCCTAACATGTTCAGGCCGGCTTAAGCTATTCGAAAGTAGCATAACCGCAAATAACCTCCTTACATAATCCCCAGATGCACAAGAATTCACTTCTCTTATTGCATCTATCTATTCTTTGTCGTTGTCTAACAAAACCAACACATAACACGCATCCCTGAACGTAGGGTAGACGTAGCCAGCAACTTTTCTGGTGTCCTCGTAACACGTGCAGCCCCTCTGAATGTTAAGTAGGAAACTAAGGTAATAGTCTTCCCCCTTTCCAGGGGGAACATTCGCAATCCTACCAATAGAAAATCCTTTTTTTTTCTTGACGACCAAGTGCGAGAACCCTCCTTATACACAAACTGCTGTGGAAAATCTTTGTACCTCAAGTCCGTGGCATGTGGACAATTCTTGTTCGCCTCAAACCACGCTAAGAATATCGCTTGCTTGGCAGATGGCGTATCTAGAATACTTTGTAATGATTGGTTTTCATTGAATACCGGCTGATGATCGGGGAGATGAAAGCTTAGCCTAATTATATATGGGCTTTTGTAATGAATATCAAAATTAAACATCCTCCACATTGCCTCGCATACCGAAAGATATCGGCAGTCGTTATTCATCTTTATCTCATCACGAATCTCAGCACCGCCATCTGTATTGCGTGTTTCATAAAATGCCGTCGTAACTCGATCATGGCCCTTGTTGACCTATTTGAACAGGTATTTGATTGACTTGTTTTGGTGGCATAGCTCTATAATAATGGTAGCTTTGTATTTACTCAACAATTTCCCGATTGTACGGAACTACAAACCCATTGTCAAGAGTAGTCTTCTTCTTCATAAGTGTTTTGCCATTTTCTCTTCTTCTGTACACAGTATAACCTTCTGCATCTGACTCAGTTTGCTGCACAAATGGCTTTGGAAATCGCTTCGTGCAAACTCGATCCTTGATACAGGGAGATTTTAAATTCGCCTGACCGTACGGTCATGTATCATATACTTCTCCACCAACTGGTACATCTTTCTGTCGGTTTATTCGTCAGGAATTTCAGTACTTATAATCCTGTCAATTTCTTTTGGGGTCTTGCGCTTTTCATCATTATGAAACCACAACAAAATATTTGCATGCGGTAGACTCACTTCAGAAATTCAATAGTGCACACGTCTGGAGAGAAACTGTAAATAAATGATATTAAACAATATGCATTAATTTAGTTAATGAATAAATAAATATTTAAACTCCCACATGATCAATATCTCTAATTCCTATGATTTTAGTAAATGTATAATTATAAATTGAGATCTAATTTAATACTTACATGCTCTAATACGTCCGAATATATGTCATTTCTTAATTTCTATCATCATACTATCGAGCTTCATCTTGAACACACGGCACAAAATGTCTGGCCGATCCTCCGGTATGAGATTTGTATCTTTCAACACCCTTTGTATTTCATGCCGTTGAGGATTGCATGCGATAGTGATGAAGAGAGTTAGAAATCCTATAATGTGAAAATAAACAATAGTTAAATATAGTTATAATAAGATTTGATAAATGGTTCATATTTGTATTTTATTGAAAATTTACGAATAAATAATATAGCAAATACATTGTTATTACCTCATTTGTGTCACTCAATTCGTCCAAATTATTTCTAACAGTCTTACGTATGAAATCATCTTGCATCGAGTAAGAAGACTGCGATGACATCTGACTTATCACTTGTCCACTATTCGGTTCACTCCGAATGAAACTGAAATAAAAAATGTATGCTAATAAATCGTAATGAACGAAATAAATGTAAAAACAAAGTAATTAATATATTTAAATATAAAACTATAACCTCGATTTGAATTCGTTAATTGCAGGAATATCCTCATTTATAAGCACACACAATGAATAGCAATAGTTGGATACCTGGACTTCACCTAGAAAGCATAAGAATAGTCATGAAATGTCATAAATGTCCTTCACATTCATTAAACCAAATAAATAAGAGAAATATTGAGCAAATTAATACCATTCTTAATCTCAATCGTTGCAAATTGTATTACAACAATATATACGGCCCACACCAACATCGTGACGAGACCCGATATCAATACTTCGGATATCAAATCCAGGACCGTCCAAAGAAGGAATCAAAGGTGGAACCGCGACCCATTGCCTATAAAGAGGCAAGAACCTTGGTATGTGAAGACGCCACAATCGATTGCGGAAGATCGGTTGATAAGTCTGGGTGAACAAACGGAATCCACCGAAATGTTCGAACAGTTCTTAAAGAACCAAAGAGAATAAACTCCATTTAATCATCAAAATTCGTCCATTAAAATCAGCCAAATTGGCTACATATTTATAAGATCTAAAAAAGACTCATTTTTCACAAGGAAAATGACTCTTACCTAATTTAAAATAAGGAAACTAATAAATAAGAAAATCCTAGCCATAACTAACTCTAAAATAACATAAATATATTAAACCTAATATAAAAACGTAATTTAATAAAATATAAACTCCAAATATCAAGTCGATGACACGAATATTCTTCATAACTCGAGTAGACATTTGGCTGTGCACGTGTCTTCACTTCAAGCTCGATTTCTGACCTCTTCCACTCCGAATCTCTCTCGGATCAAAACAGCAAAGTTTTAGATTTTTAAGTTGGCTTTCCGTAGCAATTCGAATCACCTTAATTGAACTTCAGATAAGAAACTAATAAGCCAAATAGTGTACTCTGCCAGAATTATACGGGACTTTCGGGATGCATGAAATTCGACTTGTCCAACAAATTTCCGTCTTTCTTGTCTTCCAATTCTTCGTGTTGGATGTAGTTAGGATCATATCAATTCCCCATCCTTAGGTAGGTCTCACCCGCTCTATGTTTTCTACCTCTTGTCATTAGCTGCAAATCATTACATAAGTATGAGACACAACCCGTATCCAATATACAAGAAGAAGAATGGACATACAAATTTATTTCAATGAAATACGTACCCTTTTCAGAACGTTTCTGCTTTAGGTAAGCCTTGCAGTTGCGGCGCCAATGTCCTTTCTTTCCACAATGATGGAAAGCATCATCAACTTGCTTGCTGACCTTTGCCTTGGGGCCCCCACTACCTTCACCCACTTCGAACTTGCTGTTTGGGAAGGGAACTCTTTCCTTTCTCTTCTTTTGGGAAGAAATTTTCTTTCCGGAAGTAGCAGCAAAGAGAACAGACTTCTCTTTATTAATGGTGGACTCGAAACCGACCAACATGTTCATTAACCCATCCAAGGGAGGATCTCGTTTGTTCATGTTGAATTTCACTATGAACGATTCATAGGAACTAGGAAGAGACAATAGGATCAAATCCAACGAGAGCCGGCAGGGAGGGTGACATGAAGATTCACTAGCTTTTCAAGGAGAGTAATCAATTTGAGACAGTGCTTGTGGACCGAAGTCCCTTTGCGCAGTCTTGCAATGATCAAGTCTTTTGTAGCAGCGTACCTCGATCCCTAATATTCTCACTATACATTCTATCGAGATGAGCCCTGATATCGAAAGCATGTTTATGAGACTCATATTTCCTCGCAAGCGCGGGCACCATGGCGGCTATCATATAGCACCTAGCATGAGTGTTGTCTTTCTTCAATGCTTCATAAGTTTCCTTTTCAGCATCGGTCGCAATGTCGGGTATAGTGGCAGGAAGTCTCTTATTAAGGACATAGAGACGTCCCTCAACGGTTAGCACAAGTTTAAGACTACGCAACCAATCTAGGTAATTAGGGCCATTGAGTTTATTGTCGAGGATTGACATTATGGGATTCTTAGACATGATTATCAGAGGTTTAGAGAAAATGATTATTACAGATTCGTATTAAATGAATTTTACAATTAAATGTTTGGACTTATGTTATTTAACTGTTCTCCCACTAATTTTATCGAGTTCCACTTCCCTCTAGTAGACAAACGAGAAAACCGATTTTTCTTTAATGGACTTTAGGTCCAATAGACAAATATAACTCGTAGTTAATCTAGCCCGATTATATTTGCCCAAAGGTAGATCACAATCAATCGTATCCTCTATATGACCCTAAATTAATTTTTCTCACGCTTGATAATGACCTAAGTTAATCTCGCGAATTAAAAATTGTCGTGTGCCAAGTCTAACCTACCAATCAAAGATGCTCGCATAGAACTTTATTATGCCAAACTAATGCAGTCCCTAGTTAATCTAGCCGACCACGTTAATCTATCATAACCTTTTCTATGGCTACCTTCATCGTTACGTCAATTGAATTACAACTTACTTTACCATAACACTCCCCGCTAACACGGTTTACTGCACTACGGTAAAGGGCTAAACATAAGTCAATCGTTGGCAGAAGGAAAGAAAAATTCAACAAATTTGTTTTTCTTTATAGCTTGAAATAATTCTTAATTAGATTAAGAATGAGGGATTTTTTTTTTATAAAAAAAGTTTTATGTCATCACAAGGATTGGATTGGTCTATGTGATTCCTACATCTATGTTCTATAAAGGTATATGGAAGCGCATATTTTCCTAAGAGGAACATACGACCTAACTATATAATTAATTACATTAATTAGTTATCGGGTTTTCAAAATAATTATTGGACCTCAACTAGCATAAATATATCAAATAATGTTGAGGTACTAGTAATTAAGTTGAAGTATAATCAATATTATATGTGTGTTCTTATAATTAAAATCAATTTAACAATTTAAATTAATCGAACATGCATCAAAATAAGCATATCATATAAAAACGCAATTAATTGCGCAACAAGCTATGATAATACTGTTGGGAATCAGACACGTGTATGCAGCGGAAATAAAAAAATTTATGCGAATTAAACGAATTAAAATCACATCAACACATGCCCGATAATAATAAACAATTAATTGCGTACCTTTGCGCTTCCAGCGAAATTAAAAACAACAATCATGCGAATTAAATTAATTGACAGTAAATCAATTAGCATGCTCGCATTAAATGATTTAACGTGCTCGCAGTAAATCATGAATTTCATGCAAACATGTAAAACATAAAAAATCATAAAACATAATACGAAAACGAACATACATGATTTAATCAAATTAAATTAATATCGAACGAATTCCGGATTCGAGAATTACCTCTTGAAGCGTGAGGTTGGCGCACGAAACGAAGAAAGATTGACACGTAAACCAATCCGAGAGAGGCAAGTGCGATGCATCGGCGGCGACTGTGCGAGCTACAGCGGCGGTGACGATCACGCGATGTC
The DNA here is from genome assembly GCF_056151865.1 of Erythranthe guttata. Taxonomy (NCBI): domain Eukaryota; kingdom Viridiplantae; phylum Streptophyta; class Magnoliopsida; order Lamiales; family Phrymaceae; genus Erythranthe; species Erythranthe guttata. Next base: position 11,750,233 of record NC_142543.1, on the reverse strand, counting down.
TTCGGGCTGCTCCTCGGTTCTTCGATTCTTCGATCTTCCTCCTCTCGGATCAACTAAAAAGTGGCACTAGACACGCAATATTTACAATAAACGGAAGAAAAGAAAAGATGAAAAGAGCTACCATAGTAATCGGCCAAGGGAGGCCGATTTCCGGCGGTGGAACGGCGGCGACGGCGGCGGCCGTGAGTGAGATCGGTCGAGAGAGAGAGAGAGAGAGAGAGAGAGAGAGAGAGAGAGAGAGAGAGAGAGAGAGAGAGAGAGAGAGAGAGAGAGAGAGAGAGAGAGAGAGAGAGAGAGAGAGAGAGAGAGAGAGAGAGAGAGAGAGAGACAGAGAGAGAGAGAGAGAGAGAGAGAGAGAGAGAGAGAGAGAGAGAGAGAGGCGAGCGGCTAGGGTTTTGTGAGATGTGTTGTGTATGTGCAAAACCTATAAATCATGTATTTATAGTGTCTTGTAGAAATGCCCTAACGTGCTTAAGTTGGATCATGCCCAACTACTTAAGTTCGCTAGTTCTTTACTCGCTCGTTTCTCTAAATTCAATGATCTATAAATTGTAACGATTACATTTTCTGAATCATTATAATGTCCTCGTCATTCAATTCTCGATTTCCAACTTTCTACAAGTGGAAACCCTAATTCAGTGCACTTTCTAAATTTGGAAACTTCCCGATTTAGAATGTCCACTAAGATGTTCGCCTATTCTTTTCCTTTTCTTATTCTCATTCATATTTCCTAATTACGACTGTTGGATCCAATCGTATTGACTTCCAATCATGCAAAGATAAAATATTTTTATCTCTGACCGTTCATTAAATGATCTCATGTTCACGAGCAGTGTGACCCTCGATGGTTCAGGTGTAAGCTAGCCGTGGGCCCACAATCCTTTGTGGTCAAAATTCTTCCCAATGAGTTACGATTAAGATGAAGCTCATTTCACCTTAATCACCAACGAATCAAGATTGGCGTCTAGCAACTACGCGTCATGATTCCATAGATACAAATGAAGAGCCTGCAAGAACCTTTTGATATAGTTAACGTACAATACGATCCCTTCGATTCATATGTCCCGATTGAACTAGAGTCATTGGTTCATCGAGACCTGCGAGCATGATGTATTTTAATTTACAATGGAAGCACTAAGGTACGCAATTAATTGCTATTATCGAGTACGTGTTTATAAGATTAAAATTAATTTTCATATAACATTTTTGTTTCCGCTGCGTACACGTGCCCGTTTCCCAACAGTGGTATAAGAGCTCGTTGCGCAATTAATTGTGTTAATGCATTTTGCTTATTTTGAATGCATGTTCGATTTATTAAAATTGTAATTGTTGTATTATTTAATTGGGTGTTTTTCGAGAGTTTAAAATATTTTTCAAATATTGTTTAGGATTTTTTCTAGCTTTAAAATTGTTTTAAATTGGAATCTCAGATCTGAAAGTTATTAAAACTGCCAATATTATTTTTGTCCGGATCAAACTGATCGGACCGGCTGGTTCGATGGTTCCTTTCGATCCAACTTAACGAATCGACGAGGATTCGGATCGGTCAGACCGGTTCTCGGTCTGACTGATCTGACCCACTGATTTGGCCAGCTAGGCCGGACTAAACCGGACCGTTTCGGTTCGAACCGGTCAGACCGGTCGGACCAGATCGGTTCACTAAAAAATTAAAAAATTAAAAAATTAAAAAATTAAAAACAAAATAAAAAAATAAAAAAAATAATTTTTTTCGGATTTTTAAAATTAAACTTAAATAAAATTGATTTTAATTTTTTTTAAATTATTTTCAATTAAACCTAATTAGATAATTGATTCAACAGTCATCTATTTTAGTAAATAGGTGTTTGATTAATTAATCAATCTAAATTGTTAAATTGAACTTAATTAATAGAACACACATATAATATTGATTAAATTAAATGCTTATATTGGTATTTATGAATTTGCTTGAATGTTTTCGTGAAATTGTTTATGTATGAATTGTGATTTACTACGAGTATGCTACATGATTTAATTATCGAAATAATATGCATGTTGTATTTTAATTTGCACTGGAAGCATTAAGGTACGCAATTAATTACTATTATCGAGTACGTGTTTATGTGATTAAAATTGTTTTTCGTGTACCATTTTTGTTTTCCGCTGCGTACACGTACCCGATTCTCAACATTGGTACTAGACCAGTTCTCGTTCTGACTGATCCGACCCACTGATTCGGCTAGTTGCGCTGGACTGAACCAGACCGTTTCGGCCAGAACCAGTCAGACCGGACCGGTTGACTGAAAATTAAAAAAATAACAAAACATAAAATTTGTTTTTTTTTTCAGATTTCTAAAATTATACTTAAAAAAAATTATTTCAATTTTGGAAAATTATTTTCAATTAAACCCAATTAGATAATTGATTCAACAAACATCTATTTTAGTAAATAGGTGTTTGATTAATTAATTAATTTAAATTGTTATAGATCTTAATTAATAGAACACATATAATATTGATTATACTTCAACTTGATTATTAGTACCTCAACATTATTTGATTGATTTATGCTTATTGTGGTCGTATAATTATTTTGAAAAACCAAACAATTAATTAATGTAATTACTTATATAGTTAGGTCGTATGTTCCTCTTAGGACAATAAGCGTTTCTATATACCTTTAGAAAACATAGAATGTAAGAATGCTTAGCATACGCTAATTCCATAAGAAGAGAAATAATGCTTAGCTGGAAGCTAATGCCAAAACAAATGTTAAGAATGCTTAGCACAAGCTAATTCCATAAGTAGAGGAACAATGCCTAGCTCAAAGCTAATGCAAAAAGGAAAGTAATAATGCTTAGCTCGATGCTAGTGCCAAAAGAAAATTAGGAATGCTTAGCTAAAAGATGATGTCAAAAGGAATGTAAGAATGCTTAGATGAAGCTAATTCCATAAGAGCATGAATAATGCTTAGCTCGACGCTAATGCAAAAAGTAAAGTACGAATGCTTAGCACAAGTTAATTCCTTAAGTAGAGGAGCAATGCTTAGCTCAAAGGTAATGCCAAAACGAAAGTAATAATGCTTAGCTAGAAGCTAATGCCAAAAGGAAAGTAAGAATGCTTGGCAAAAGCAAATTCCATAAGGAGGGAGCTCGAAGCTAATGCTAAAATCAAAATAAGAATGCTTAGTACAAGTTAATTCCATAAGGAGAGGAATAATACTTAATTCAAAGCTAATTCCAAAAGAAAATTAATAAGTCTTAGCTCGAAGTTAATGCCAAAAACTAAGTACGAATGTTTAGCAAAAGCTAATTCAATGAGAGGAAGAATGATTAGCTCAAACTAATGGTAAAAGGAAAGTAAGAATGTTTAGGAAAAGCTAATTCCATAAGAAGAGGAACAATGGTTAGCTCAAAGCTAATGCCAAACATAAATTAACAATGCTTAGCTCGAATCTAATGCCAAAAGGAATGTAGGAATGCTTAGCTCAAAGCTAATACGAAATGAAAAGTAAGAATGCTTAGCACAAGCTAATTCCATAAGAAGAGAAACACTACATAGCTCGAAGCTAATGCCAAAATGAAATTAAGAATGCTTAGCACAAGCTAATTCCATACCGAGAGGAATAGTGCTTAGGTCAAAGCTAATGCCAAAAGGAAAGTAAGAGTGATTAGCTCGAAGCTAATGCCAAAAATATGTTAAGATTACTTAGCACAAGCAAATTTCATAAGGAGAGGAATAATGCTTAGCTCGAAGCTAATGCCAAAATCAATGTATGCTAAGCAGAAGCTAATTCCATAAAGAGAGGAATCATGCTTATTTCAAAGCTAATTCTAAAACAAAAGTAATTGCTTAGCTCAAAGCTAATGCCAAAGCGAAAGTAAGAATTCTTTGCAACAGCTAATTCAATAAGGTAAGGTAGAATGCTAAGCTCGAAACTAATGCCAAAAGGAAATTACGAATACTTAGCTCGAAGCTAATGCCAAACGCAAAGTAAGAATTCTTACCACCAGCCAATCCATAAAAAGAGTGATACTACTTAGATCAAAGCTAATGCGAAAACGAAAGTAAGAATGTTCAGCACAAGCTAATTCCATAAAGAGAGGAAGAATTCTTAGCTCGAAGCTAATGCCAAAAGGAAAGTAAAAATGCTTAGCAAAAGCTAATTCCATAAGGAGAGTGTTAGAGTAGGTGACCAACAAGCCAATTTGTGGCTATGGTCTTTCTCTTTTTCTTGTAATAAAACAATCGTTTTTTGTTTGTAATAATAAAATATTTCATTTGGCATTCTATTGTTGGAGTAGGTGACCAACAAGCCAACTTGTGGCTGTGGTCTTTCCTTTTATCTTGTAATAAAACAATCGTTTTTTCGTTCGTAATAATAAAATATCTTATTTGGCATTCTATATCTGTTATCCCATGCAAGCAGCATAGATATAGTCCTAACGAGTTACTCTATTACTGTGAGTTGATCTAGTAGAATCGTGAGATAACTCAGCAATGTAATGTAACTGTTAAACCTTGTTCCTAGTCGATGGGTTACGCCAATAATGAGGATACCGGCCTTTCCCTTTTGAGACTAGCACTTAGTGTATGTGTACTGCGTCTCATCAGTCCTCGGTGTTGTGACATCGGCATACTTGAGTGGGTGCTCATATTGGATGAGTTCACTGAACTCCCTCGCCCTAGAAATCTATAAGTGGTTCTCATTCATCGAGTAATAGGTTTCTAAGATATAGTTGTACACCATTAGTCCTTAAGACCCAGACATCACCGTGACTTCACTAGAGGACCGATTGTATCGTGACCTGTCCCTGAGTCCCACCGCGGACCACTCCAAGGGCCAACGTTCGTGCAATCCGAAATCTAGTGTGAAGTCTGTGCATTGTAGTAGGGGATTCGAGCGCTTGAGTAGTCATGGATGTCCTGTGTGTTCTGACGGTTTATAATCCATGGAATCTCTGGCCAGAGTTGATAGTGGGGTGATTAGGGAAATGTGTTTCCCTAAGTCGCACACGAACGGATTTATAATACCTAGAACGTTCGCACGGTTATTGAACTTTATAAGAGGTCTCGGTGAACCAATGCCTCTAGTTCAATCGGGACATGTGCTACGAAGGGATCGTACTGTACGCTAACTATATCATAAGGTTCTTGCAGGCACTTCATTTGTATCTAGGGAATCATGATGCGTTGTTGCTAGACGCCAATCTTGATTCGTTGGGCACCGATTTGATCGGGGATTAGGTAAAATGAGTTTTACTCTAATCGGGACTCTTGGGAGGAGTTCGTATAAGAACAATGTGTTGTTCGAATCACAAAGAGTTGTGAGCCCACGGCTAGCATACACCTGAACCATTGAGGGTCACACTTCTCGTGTAATATAGATCCTTGATAACAACAAGCATAGATTAATGTGTTAATCTTTGAACGATTGGATGTCGATATGATTGAATCCAAGATTCGTAATTGTGAATTGCGAATTGGAATAAACGTGGAGAAAGAGAGAAATGTGGAATTTAGTGAACTTTCTACATTGGGAAGTTTCCCGATTTAGCAAGTCCACTGAAGTGGAAGTTTCCAATTTTGGAAATTGGAAATTTCGAAGAGGCACTCGTATCGACGAGGACTTTGAGCTCGTCACAAATATAATTTTGTTATAATTTTGTGAACGATCGTTTATTAGAAACGAGGCCGACGAGGGAATAGGTTTAATGCATCAGTGGGTCAAGCCCAATGACTTAAGCCCGCTAGGGTTGAAAACCCTAGGTATAAATAGACCTCAAACAAGAGTTTGAGATCAGATTTTGAGCACCAAACCCTAGCCGCTCAAGCCCTAGCCGCTCCCCTCTTCGGCCCTTGCTCCACCGGCGCGCCACCGCCGACCACCGCCGGAAAACCGCCGGTTTTTCTTCTCTCGTTTCCTTCGTTTTACTCTTGTTGTTATCTAACTCGTTTACATCTAGTGCTGTAGTTCGAGTGGGTCGAAAATACGAGGTGAAACCTAATTTGAGAGGAGCTGCTGCCCCAACGAATCCACGCACCGCCGCACGCGCCGATACGCCGCTCACGCGCCGCCGCTGCTGCTGCCACGCGCCGCCGCTGCTGCTGCCGTTCACCGCCGTTCGTCGCTTGCTGGATCAGCTTGGTCCAGCCGTGAGTTGCAGCCCCGAGGATTGGTAATTTGCAGCTTGTACGTGTTTGAGTTTTGGATTTCGATTCGTCGAAATCTCACGCTACAAGAGGTAATTAAATCGGAACTTTCGTAATTCGATTCGAACATCTTTGTATGATTTTTAATTTACGAGCATGAGTAATATGTGATTACGTGTTTCGATTTTATTGAATGATGAATAAGCATGTTTCGTGATTTTCGGTTTTACGTATTTTTCAATTAAATCGATAATTACCATATGTATGGCGGAAGCGTTAAGGTACGTTGACTATGTGATTAGTTTATGCATGTAATCGAAATTAGTTCGATCTAAAATTTTAAATTCCGCTGCGTATACATGCACGATCCCCAACAGTGGTATCAAAGCCACGGGTTAATCGTTTATTTGTCAACGTGTTTATCGTTTTCGAAAGCATGCTTCGATTTGTTGAATTGTTGAATTATTGGTGTTATCTAATTGGGTGGTTTAATATTAATTAAATATTTTGAATATTTCACAATATATAAAAAAATTCGATTTTTGCTGCTGTTTTTCAGCTGACCGAACCGGTCCGGTCAGCACAACAAAAAAAAAAAAAAAAATTAATTTGATTTTCGGAAATTAATATTAAAAATTAATTGATTTTTAATTTTTGAAATTATTTATCAATTAAACCCAAATTAGATAATTGATCCATTAATTTAATTTGAATTCAAAGAATAGTGTTGGATTAATTATTTAATTTAATCGTTAAATTAGTTTAATTAATGGAACACAAATTAGATAGCAAATAATTAATGGACTTCATTCTTATTTGATTGATTTATGAATGAAGGGAGTCCGTTAATTATATTTGCAATTAATCGTATTAATTAAATAATTCATGAGATGAATAATTGTGATTAAGTACGATGATGATCGTATGTCTCTCTTAGGATCAATATGCGTTTCCACATACCTAGAGAACATAGTCGTAGGAATCACAAACGATCATAACCTAAAACTTCCGATGAGCTAATAAGATTTAATAAATAAAATCCCTCATTCTTAATTAAGAATAATTATCAAGCTATAAAGAAAAACCAAATTGTTGAATTTTTCTTTCCTTCTACCAACAATTAAATTATGTGTAGCCTCTCATAATAGTGCAGTAAGCCGTGTTAGCGGGGAGTGCTAATGTGGGATAAGCTGTAATTTAATTGACATTAGATGGAGATACGGTCATAGATAAAATTATGTTGGATTAATGTGGTCGGCTAGATTAACTAGGGATTGCATTAGTTTGATATAGTTGGATCTATGACATCTCATATTGGTAGGCTAGACTTGACACACGAAGATTTTGATATTCGCTAGATTAACTTAGGTCATTATCAAGTGTGAGGTAAATCGATCTTTAGGGTCACATAGTGATGTGATTGATAGTACTCTACCTTTAGGCTTATGTAATCGGGATAGATTAACTACGGGTTACATTAGCGCTATTGGACCTAAAGCCCATTAAAGAAAAATAAGTTTTCTCGATTGTCTGCTAGAGGGTGGTGGAATTCGATAAAATTAGTGGGAGAACAATTAAAACATAAAAGTCCAAATATTTTAATTGTAACGATTATTACGAACTAAACTCTAATTATTGTCTTCTTAAAATTTTCTCATCAACAATGTCCAAACATCCCTTTTCCTCTATCCTCGACCAAAACAAACTAACCGGTCCAAACTATTTGGATTGATTTCGCAATCTGAAACTTGTGCTCCTAGTAGAGGAGACGCAACTGCAAGGCTTACCTCGATCAGAAACGTTCTGAAAAGGGTACGTATTTAGTTGAAGTTAATTTGTCCGTTAAATCTTCTGCTTGGGTATTGGATACTGGTTGTGGCTCAGATCTTTGTAATGATTTGGAGCTCATGACAAGAAGTAGGAAGCTTAATGTGGGGGAGACCTACCTAAGAATGGGCAACGGAGCAAGGGTTGCTGCTGAAGCCATTGGGACAATTTATCTTTCTGTTTTGGATTCTAGTTTTTCCATTGTTTTGAACAATTGTTTATTTGTTCCGTCACTTATTCGAAACCTTATTTCTATTCCTGTTTTGGATAATGAAGGTTTTACTTTTGTTTTTGGAAATTTGATTTGCATTATACAAAAGGAACAAAATATGATTTGTAAGGGACAACTTATAAACAACTTATATGAACTAAATCCAAATGAAATACCTATTAACGTTATATCAGCAAAACGAAAAGATATAAGTCTTAACCCCGCACAACTTTGGCACGCTCGACTAGGTCACATTTCCTTGAGAAGGATGAACAAGTTTGTTAGTGAAGGAATGTTCTCCTTGGAGGACGTTAAATCACTTCAAACTTGTGTATCCTGCCTTAAAGGAAAAATGACCAAGACTCCCTTCAAAGGGAAGATGGAACGGGCCGAGGGTCTTTTGGATTTGATCCATTCGGACCTGTGTGGTCCACTAAGCGTTAGTGCTAGGGGTGGTTTTAACTACTTCGTTACCTTTACCGATGATTATTCTAGGTATGGTTTCGTGTACTTAATGAAGTATAAGTCTGAAACTTTTGAAAGGTTCAAAGATTTTAGACACCAAGTAGAAAACCGACTCGGTAGACGTATTAAGAAACTACGATCCGATCGTGGTGGCGAATACTTAAGTACTGAGTTTATAGACTGTCTTAAAGAGAATGGGATTCTGTCTCAATGGACTCCTCCTGGAACTCCTCAACTTAATGGAGTTTCCGAACGTCGGAATCGAACATTGTTAGACATGGTTCGATCTATGATGGGGTTCACCGAGTTACCGGCATACCTGTGGGATCATGCACTCCTAACTGCCGTGTATTTGCTGAATAGGGTTAATACCAAAGCAGTTAACTCCACACCTTATGAACTTTGGCACTCCAAGAAACCTACGTTTAAACATATTAGGATATGGGGTTGTCCCGCTTACGTGAAGCGGCTAGTGGGAGATAAGTTGGATGGAAAATCCGACCTATGCTATTTTGTGGGGTATCCCGAGGATTCCATGGGATACGAATTCTACTATGTTTCCGAGGCAAAGGTGTTCGTCTCGAGAAATGTCGTGTTCCTTGAGAAGGAATTTCTATCGGATAGAAAGGCCAGTGTAGTTGATCTCGAAGAAGTTCGAGAACCACAATCTGAAGTTCAAGCACAACAATCAGATAATGAACCAATTCAACAAACCACTAATATACCTCCTGAACCGTCACTGCGTAGATCCGAAAGAGTTCGGAGAGCGCCCGATAGGTTATTCCTCGTTGATGTGTTAGAGTAGGTGACCGGCAAGCCAACTTGTGGCTGTGGTCTTTCTCTTTTCTTTGTAATAAAACAATCGTTTTTCGTTCGTAATAATAAAAATATCTTATTTGGCATTCTATATCTGTTATCCCATGCAAGCAGCATAGATATAGTCCTAACGAGTTACTCTATTACTGTGAGTTGATCTAGTAGAATCGTGAGATAACTCAGCAATGTAATGTAACTGTTAAACCTTGTTCCTAGTCGATGGGTTACGCCAATAATGAGGATACCGGCCTTTCCCTTTTGAGACTAGCACTTAGTGTATGTGTACTGCGTCTCATCAGTCCTCGGTGTTGTGACATCGGCATACTTGAGTGGGTGCTCATACTGGATGAGTTCACTGAACTCCCTCGCCCTAGAAATCTATAAGTGGTTCTCATTCATCGAGTAATAGGTTTCTAAGATATAGTTGTACACCATTAGTCCTTAAGACCCAGACATCACCGTGACTTCACTAGAGGACCGATTGTATCGTGACCTGTCCCTGAGTCCCACCGCGGACCGCTCCAAGGGCCAACGTTCGTGCAATCCGAAATCTAGTGTGAAGTCTGTGCATTGTAGTAGGGGATTCGAGCGCTTGAGTAGTCATGGATGTCCTGTGTGTTCTGACGGTTTATAATCCATGGAATCTCTGGCCAGAGTTGATAGTGGGGTGATTAGGGAAATGTGTTTCCCTAAGTCGCACACGAACGGATTTATAATACCTAGAACGTTCGCACGGTTATTGAACTTTATAAGAGGTCTCGGTGAACCAATGCCTCTAGTTCAATCGGGACATGTGCTACGAAGGGATCGTACTGTACGCTAACTATATCATAAGGTTCTTGCAGGCACTTCATTTGTATCTAGGGAATCATGATGCGTAGTTGCTAGACGCCAATCTTGATTCGTTGGGCACCGATTTGATCGGGATTAGGTAAAATGAGTTTTACTCTAATCGGGACTCTTGGGAGGAGTTCGTATAAGAACAATGTGTTGTTCGAATCACAAAGAGTTGTGAGCCCACGGCTAGCATACACCTGAACCATTGAGGGTCACACTTCTCGTGTAATATAGATCCTTGATAACAACAAGCATAGATTAATGTGTTAATCTTTGAACGATTGGATGTCGATATGATTGAATCCAAGATTCGTAATTATGAATTGCGAATTGGAATAAACGTAGAGAAAGAGAGACATGCGGAATTTAGTGAACTTTCTAAATTGGGAAGCTTCCCGATTTAGCAAGTCCACTGAAGTGGAAGTTTCCAATTTTGGAAATTGGAAATTTCGAAGAGGCACTCGTATCGACGAGGACTTTGAGCTCGTCGCAAATATAATTTTGTTATAATTTTGTGGACGATCGTTTATTAGAAACGAGGCCGACAAGGGGATGGGCTTAATGCATCAGTGGGTCAAGCCCAATGACTTAAGCCCGCTAGGGTTGAAAACCCTAGGTATAAATAGACCTCAAAAGGAGTTTTGAGATCAGATTTTGAGCAACCAAACCCTAGCCGCTCAAGCCCTAGCCGCCCCCTCTTCGGCCGTTGCATCTCCGCCGCGCCACCGCCGACCACCGCCGGAAACGCCGCCGGTTTTCTCCTCTTTCTCCTTCGTTTTATTCGTGTTGTTATCTAACTCGTTTATATCTAGTGCTATAGTTCGAGTGGGTCGAAAATACGAGGTGAAACCTAATTGGAGAGGAGCTACTGCCCCGACGAATCCGTGCACCACCGCACGCGCCGCACCGCCGCTCACGCGCCGCCGCTGCCGCTGCCACGCGCCGCCGCTGCTGCTGCCGTTCGTCGCCGTTCGTTGCCTGCTGGATCAGCTCGGTCCAGCCGTGAGGTGCAGCCCCGTGGATTGGTAATTAGCAGCTTGTACGTGACTCGTTCTAGGATTTCGATTCGTCGAAATCTCACGCTACAAGAGGTAATCAAATCGGAACTTTCGTAATTCGATTCGAACATGTTTGTATGATTATTAATTTGCAAGCATGAGTAATACGTGATTACATGTTTCGATCTTATTGAATGATGAATAAGCATGTTTCGTGAATTTTCGGTTTTATGTATTTTAATTAAATCGAAAATTACCATATGTATGGCGGAAGCGTTAAGGTACGTTGACTATGTGATTAGTTATGCATGTAATCGAAATTAGTTCGATGTAAAATTTTTAAATTCCGCTGCGTATACATGCACGATCCCCAACAGTGGTATCAGAGCCACGGGTTAATCGTTTATTTGTCAACGTGTTTATCGTTTTCGAAAGCATGCTTCGATTTGTTGAATTGTTGAATTTTTGGTGTTATCAAATTGGGGGTTTAATATTAATTAAATATTTTGAATATTTCAGAAAATATAAAATTTTTAATTTTTGAAAATTTCGGATTTTCACTGCTGTTTTTTTCCAGCTGGCCGAACCGGTCCGGTCCGACCGGTCCGACCGGTCCGGTCAGCGCAAACAAAAAAAAAAAAAAAAAAAAAAAAAAATTTTTATTCGATTTTCTGAGAATTAATATTAAAATTAATTGATTTTTAATTTTTGAAATTATTTATCAATTAAACCCAATTAGATAATTGATCCATTAATTTAATTTGAATTCAAGGAATAGTGTTGGATTAATTATTTAATTTAATCGTTAAATTAGTTTAATTAATGGAACACAAATAAGATGGCAAATAATTAATGGACTTCATTCTTATTTGAATGATTTATGAATGAAAGGGGTCCGTTAATAATATTTGCAATTAATCGTTTTAATTAATTAATTCATGAGATGAATAATTGTAATTAAGTACGATGATGATCGTATGTCTCTCTTAGGATCCATATGCGCTTCCACATACCTAGAGAACATAGTTGTAGGAATCACAAACGATCATAACCTAAAACTTCCGATGAGCTAATAAGATTTAAAAACAAAATCCCTCATTCTTAATCAAGAATAATTATCAAGCTATAAAGAAAAAACAAATTGTTGAATTTTTCTTTCCTTCTACCAACAATTAAATTATGTGTAGCCTCTCATGATAGTGCAGTAAGCCGTGTTAGCGGGGAGTGCTATTGTGGGATAAGCTGTAATTTAATTGACATTAGATGGAGATACGGTCATAGATAAAATTATGTTGGATTAATGTGGTCGGCTAGATTAACTAGGGATTGCATTAGTTTGATATAGTTGGATCTATGACATCTCATATTGGTAGGCTAGACTTGACACACGAAGATTTTGATATTCGCTAGATTAACTTAGGTCATTATCAAGTGTGAGGTAAATCGATCTTTAGGGTCACATAGTGATGTGATTGATAGTACTCTACCTTTAGGCTTATGTAATCGGGATAGATTAACTACGGGTTACATTTGCTCTATTGGACCTAAAGCCCATTAAAGAAAAATAAGTTTTCTCGATTGTCTGCTAGAGGGTGGTGGAATTCGATAAAATTAGTGGGAGAACAATTAAAACATACAAGTCCAAAATTTTAATTGTAACGATTATTACGAACTAAACTCTAATTATTGTCTTCTTAAAATTTTCTCAGCAACAATGTCCAAACATCCCCTTTCCTCAATCCTCGACCAAAACAAACTCACCGGTCCAAACTATTTGGATTGGCTTCGCAATCTGAAACTTGTGCTCCAAGTGGAGGAGCGTCTCTATGTGCTCAATGAACGTCCCCCCGCTGCTCTTCCTGCGACTGCTACTGCTGACGAAACTGCCACTTTCGAGGCATGGAAGAAGGACGACCTCCATGCGAGATGCTACATGCTAGCATCCATGGTGCCAGAGCTCGCGAGGAAGTATGAGTCTCACGTGCATGCTTATGATATCAAGCACCATCTTGAAAGCATGTACAGTGAGAATACTAGAGCATCGAGGTACTCAGCTACCAAGGAGTTGATCACCATGAGGCTGCGTGAAGGGGCTTCGGTCCACGAGCACGGTCTCAAGATGATCACTCTCCTTGAGAAGCTGGTGAACCTTGATGTCACCCTCCCGGCCGAGCTCTCGGTGGATTTGATCCTACTGTCCCTTCCTAGTTCTTATGAATCGTTCATAGTGAACTTCAACATGAACAAGCTCGATCCACCATTGGATGAGTTGTTGAACATGTTGGTCAGCTATGAGTCCACGATCAAGAAGGAGAAATTTGTTCTCCTAGTTGCTCCTTCTGTGAAGAAAGGTTCTTTGCAGAAGAAAAGGAAAGAAAGAAGTTTCGGCCCGAGCAAGAAACTTGAGAAGGGCGAGTCGAGCGGAGTGAAGAATGACAAGGTCACCAAGCAAGTTGATGACGCTTGTCATCATTGTGGAAAGAAGGGCCATTGGCGACGCAACTGCAAGGCTTACCTCGATCAGAAACGTTCTGAAAAGGGTACGTATTTAGTTGAAGTTAACTTGTCCGTTAAATCTTCTGCTTGGGTATTGGATACTGGTTGTGGCTCACATCTTTGTAATGATTTGCAGCTCATGACAAGAAGTAGGAAGCTTAATGTGGGTGAGACCTACCTGAGAATGGGCAACGGAGCAAGGGTTGCTGCTGAAGCCATTGGGACAATTTATCTTTCTGTTTTGGATTCTAGTTTTTCCATTGTTTTGAACAATTGTTTATTTGTTCCGTCACTTATTCGAAACCTTATTTCTATTCCTGTTTTGGATAATGAAGGTTTTACTTTTGTTTTTGGAAATTCGATTTGCATTATACAAAAGGAACAAAATATGATTTGTAAGGGACAACTTATAAACAACTTATATGAACTGAATCCAAGTGAAATACCTATTAACGTTATATCAGCAAAACGAAAAGATATAAGTCTTAACCCCGCACAACTTTGGCACGCTCGACTTGGTCACATTTCCTTGAGAAGGATGAACAAGTTTGTTAGTGAAGGAATGTTCTCCTTGGAGGACGTTAAATCACTTCAAACTTGTGTATCCTGCCTTAAAGGAAAAATGACCAAGACTCCCTTCAAAGGGAAGATGGAACGGGCCGAGGGTCCTTTGGATTTGATCCATTCAGACGTGTGTGGTCCACTAAGCGTTAGTGCTAGGGGTGGTTTTAACTACTTCGTTACCTTTACCGATGATTATTCTAGGTATGGTTTCGTGTACTTAATGAAGTATAAGTCTGAAACTTTTGAAAAGTTCAAAGATTTTAGACACCAAGTAGAAAACCAACTCGGTAGACGTATTAAGAAACTGCGATCCGATCGTGGTGGTGAATACTTAAGTACTGAGTTTATAGACTATCTTAAAGAGAATGGGATTCTGTCTCAATGGACTCCTCCTGGAACTCCTCAACTTAATGGAGTTTCCGAACGTCGGAATCGAACACTGTTAGACATGGTTCGATCTATGATGGGGTTCACCGAGCTACCGGCATACCTGTGGGGTCATGCACTCCTAACTGCCGTGTATTTGCTGAATAGGGTTAATACCAAAGCAGTTAACTCCACACCTTATGAACTTTGGCACTCCAAGAAACCCACGTTTAAACATATTAGGATATGGGGTTGTCCCGCTTACGTGAAGCGGCTAGTGGGAGATAAGTTGGATGGAAAATCCGACCTATGCTATTTTGTGGGGTATCCCGAGGATTCCATGGGATACGAATTCTACTATGTTTCCGAGGCAAAGGTGTTCGTCTCGAGAAATGCCGTGTTCCTTGAGAAGGAATTTCTATCGGATAGAAAGGGCAGTGTAGTTGATCTCGAAGAAGTTCGAGAACCACAATCTGAAGTTCAAGCACAACAATCAGATAATGAACCAATTCAACAAACCACTAACATACCTCCTGAACCGTCGCTGCGTAGATCCGAAAGAGTTCGGAGAGCGCCCGATAGGTTATTCCTCGTTGATGAAGTTGACCAAGGATGTGATCCTAGAACTTTCAACGAAGCTGTATCGGATACAGACAAGGGACATTGGCTACATGCCATGAAATCCGAAATGGACTCTATGTACTCCAACAAGGTATGGACCTTGGTAGATCCACCCGAGGGAATCGTTCCCATAGGCTGCAAGTGGATCTATAAGAAGAAAATTGGAGTAGATGGAAAGGTATCGACCTACAAGGCTAGATTGGTAGCGAAGGGTTATACTCAAAAGCAAGGAGTTGACTATGAGGAAACCTTCTCTCCAGTTGCTATGCTTAAGTCCATTAGGATTTTGCTGGCCATCTCTGCGTGGTATGACTACGAGATATGGCAAATGGATGTGAAGACCGCTTTCCTTAATGGGGACATTGAGGAAGAAATTTACATGGCGCAGCCGGAAGGCTTCATATCTTCTGGAGATGAGCAAAAGGTTTGCAAACTCCAGCGATCCATTTATGGATTGAAACAAGCATCCCGTAGTTGGAACAAAAGGTTTGACACAACTATCAAAGAGTTTGAATTTGTGAAAAACCCGGAGGAACCTTGTGTCTACAAGAAGGTTAGTGGGAGTGCAGTGACTTTCCTTGTACTTTATGTTGATGACATACTACTCATTGGGAATGATGTAGGGATGTTGCAGTCGACTAAAGTAGGGTTATCCACACGTTTCTCGATGAAGGATTTGGGAGAAGCATCCTACGTATTGGGAATACGGATCTATAGAGATAGATCGAGGAGATTGCTTGGCTTGTCCCAATCCATGTACATAGACACCGTTCTCAAACGGTTTAGCATGGAAGAATCCAAGAAGGGATTCTTGCCAATGTCCCATGGGGTTCGTCTCTCGAAATCCATGCGTCCTCAAACGCAAATGGAAATCGAGGAGATGAAAAGGACACCTTATGCATCCGCTATAGGAAGCATAATGTATGGCATGCTGTGTACACGACCTGATATTGCGTATGCTGTGAGCGTCACAAGCAGATATCAGTCCGACCCCGGCCCAGCCCATTGGAAGGCTGTAAAAGACATTCTCAAGTACTTGCGAAGAACTCGAGATTTGTTTTTGGTCTATGGGGATACCGAGTTGAAAATAGAAGGCTTCACGGATTCTAGTTTTCAATCGGACGTGGATGACTCAAAGTCAAACTCGGGGTATATATTCAAGGTCAACGGGGGTGCCGTGTGTTGGAAGAGTTCCAAACAAGGCACGACGGCTGATTCCACCACCGAGGCTGAATATATTGCAGCATCAGATGCTTCAAAGGAAGGGTCATGGATTAGGAAATTCATCCAAGAGTTGGGTGTATTTCCGAACGCTAGCGATCCAGTACGGCTGTACTGCGATAACAACGGAGCCGTAGCGCAAGCTAAGGAACCAAGAGCTCATCAGAAGTCGAAGCACGTGTTGAGAAAATACCATGTGATCCGAGAGATCATAGAGAGAGGTGAAGTCAAGCTAGACAGAGTCACCTCGGAGGACAATATTGCAGATCCCTTCACCAAGCCATTGTCAGGATCAGTCCACGAGAAACATCGAGAGTCGATGGGACTTAGATTTATGAGTAGTTGGCTTTAGGTCAAGTGGGAGATTGTTAGAGTAGGTGACCGGCAAGCCAACTTGTGGCTGTGGTCTTTCTCTTTTCTTTGTAATAAAACAATCGTTTTTCGTTCGTAATAATAAAAATATCTTATTTGGCATTCTATATCTGTTATCCCATGCAAGCAGCATAGATATAGTCCTAACGAGTTACTCTATTACTGTGAGTTGATCTAGTAGAATCGTGAGATAACTCAGCAATGTAATGTAACTGTTAAACCTTGTTCCTAGTCGATGGGTTACGCCAATAATGAGGATACCGGCCTTTCCCTTTTGAGACTAGCACTTAGTGTATGTGTACTGCGTCTCATCAGTCCTCGGTGTTGTGACATCGGCATACTTGAGTGGGTGCTCATACTGGATGAGTTCACTGAACTCCCTCGCCCTAGAAATCTATAAGTGGTTCTCATTCATCGAGTAATAGGTTTCTAAGATATAGTTGTACACCATTAGTCCTTAAGACCCAGACATCACCGTGACTTCACTAGAGGACCGATTGTATCGTGACCTGTCCCTGAGTCCCACCGCGGACCGCTCCAAGGGCCAACGTTCGTGCAATCCGAAATCTAGTGTGAAGTCTGTGCATTGTAGTAGGGGATTCGAGCGCTTGAGTAGTCATGGATGTCCTGTGTGTTCTGACGGTTTATAATCCATGGAATCTCTGGCCAGAGTTGATAGTGGGGTGATTAGGGAAATGTGTTTCCCTAAGTCGCACACGAACGGATTTATAATACCTAGAACGTTCGCACGGTTATTGAACTTTATAAGAGGTCTCGGTGAACCAATGCCTCTAGTTCAATCGGGACATGTGCTACGAAGGGATCGTACTGTACGCTAACTATATCATAAGGTTCTTGCAGGCACTTCATTTGTATCTAGGGAATCATGATGCGTAGTTGCTAGACGCCAATCTTGATTCGTTGGGCACCGATTTGATCGGGATTAGGTAAAATGAGTTTTACTCTAATCGGGACTCTTGGGAGGAGTTCGTATAAGAACAATGTGTTGTTCGAATCACAAAGAGTTGTGAGCCCACGGCTAGCATACACCTGAACCATTGAGGGTCACACTTCTCGTGTAATATAGATCCTTGATAACAACAAGCATAGATTAATGTGTTAATCTTTGAACGATTGGATGTCGATATGATTGAATCCAAGATTCGTAATTATGAATTGCGAATTGGAATAAACGTAGAGAAAGAGAGACATGCGGAATTTAGTGAACTTTCTAAATTGGGAAGCTTCCCGATTTAGCAAGTCCACTGAAGTGGAAGTTTCCAATTTTGGAAATTGGAAATTTCGAAGAGGCACTCGTATCGACGAGGACTTTGAGCTCGTCGCAAATATAATTTTGTTATAATTTTGTGGACGATCGTTTATTAGAAACGAGGCCGACAAGGGGATGGGCTTAATGCATCAGTGGGTCAAGCCCAATGACTTAAGCCCGCTAGGGTTGAAAACCCTAGGTATAAATAGACCTCAAAAGGAGTTTTGAGATCAGATTTTGAGCAACCAAACCCTAGCCGCTCAAGCCCTAGCCGCCCCCTCTTCGGCCGTTGCATCTCCGCCGCGCCACCGCCGACCACCGCCGGAAACGCCGCCGGTTTTCTCCTCTTTCTCCTTCGTTTTATTCGTGTTGTTATCTAACTCGTTTATATCTAGTGCTATAGTTCGAGTGGGTCGAAAATACGAGGTGAAACCTAATTGGAGAGGAGCTACTGCCCCGACGAATCCGTGCACCACCGCACGCGCCGCACCGCCGCTCACGCGCCGCCGCTGCCGCTGCCACGCGCCGCCGCTGCTGCTGCCGTTCGTCGCCGTTCGTTGCCTGCTGGATCAGCTCGGTCCAGCCGTGAGGTGCAGCCCCGTGGATTGGTAATTAGCAGCTTGTACGTGACTCGTTCTAGGATTTCGATTCGTCGAAATCTCACGCTACAAGAGGTAATCAAATCGGAACTTTCGTAATTCGATTCGAACATGTTTGTATGATTATTAATTTGCAAGCATGAGTAATACGTGATTACATGTTTCGATCTTATTGAATGATGAATAAGCATGTTTCGTGAATTTTCGGTTTTATGTATTTTAATTAAATCGAAAATTACCATATGTATGGCGGAAGCGTTAAGGTACGTTGACTATGTGATTAGTTATGCATGTAATCGAAATTAGTTCGATGTAAAATTTTTAAATTCCGCTGCGTATACATGCACGATCCCCAACATGATGAAGTTGACCAAGGATGTGATCCTAGAACTTTCAACGAAGCTGTATCGGATACAGACAAGGGACATTGGCTAAATTCCATGAAATCCGAAATGGACTCTATGTACTCCAACAAGGTACGAACCTTGGTAGATCCACCCGAGGGAATCGTTCCCATAGGCTGCAAGTGGATCTATAAGAAGAAAATTGGAGTAGATGGAAAGGTATCGACCTACAAGGCTAGATTGGTAGCGAAGGGTTATACTCAAAAGCAAGGAGTTGACTATGAGGAAACCTTCTCTCCAGTTGCTATGCTTAAGTCCATTAGGATTTTGCTGGCCATTTCTGCGTGGTATGACTACGAGATATGGCAAATGGATGTGAAGACCGCTTTCCTTAATGGGGACATTGAGGAAGAAATTTACATGGCGCAGCCGGAAGGCTTCATATCTTCTGGAGATGAGCAAAAGGTTTGCAAACTCCAGCGATCCATTTATGGATTGAAACAAGCATCCCGTAGTTGGAACAAAAGGTTCGACACAACTATCAAAGAGTGTGAATTTGTGAAAAACCCGGAGGAACCTTGTGTCTACAAGAAGGTTAGTGGGACTGCAGTGACTTTCCTTGTACTTTATGTTGATGACATACTACTCATTGGGAATGTTGTAGGGATGTTGCAGTCAACTAAAGTATGGTTATCCACACGTTTCTCGATGAAGGATTTGGGAGAAGCATCCTACGTATTGGGAATACGGATCTATAGAGATAGATCGAGGAGATTGCTTGGCTTGTCCCAATCCATGTACATAGACACCGTTCTTAAACGGTTTAGCATGGAAGAATCCAAGAAGGGATTCTTGCCAATGTCCCATGGGGTTCGTCTCTCGAAATCCATGCGTCCTCAAACGCAAATGGAAATCGAGGAGATAAAAAGGACACCTTATGCATCCGCTATAGGAAGCATAATGTATGGCATGCTATGTACACGACCAGATATTGCGTATGCTGTGAGCGAGCAGATATCAGTCCGACCCCGGCCCAGCCCATTGGAAGGCTGTGAAGGACATTCTCAAGTACTTGCGAAGAACTAGAGATTTGCTTTTGGTGTATGGGGATACCGAGTTGAAATTAGAAGGCTTCACGGATTCTAGTTTTCAATCGGACGTGGATGACTCAAAGTCAAACTCGGGATATATATTCAAAGTCAACGGAGGTGCCGTGTGTTGGAAGAGTTCCAAACAAGGCACGACGGCTGATTCCACCACCGAGGCTGAATATATTGCAGCATCAGATGCTTCAAAGGAAGGGTCATGGATTAGGAAATTCATCCAAGAGTTGGGTGTATTTCCGAACGCTAGCGATCCAGTACGGCTGTACTGCGATAACAACGGAGCCGTAGCGCAAGCTAAGGAACCAAGAGCTCATCAGAAGTCGAAGCACGTGTTGAGAAAATACCATGTGATCCGAGAGATCATAGAGAGAGGTGAAGTCAAGCTAGACAGAGTCACCTCGGAGGACAATATTGCAGATCCCTTCACCAAGCCATTGTCAGGATCAGTCCACGAGAAACATCGAGAGTCGATGGGACTTAGATTTATGAGTAGTTGGCTTTAGGTCAAGTGGGAGATTGTTGGAGTAGGTGACCAACAAGCCAACTTGTGGCTGTGGTCTTTCCTTTTATCTTGTAATAAAACAATCGTTTTTTCGTTCGTAATAATAAAATATCTTATTTGGCATTCTATATCTGTTATCCCATGAAGGCAGCATAGATATAGTCCTAACGAGTTACTCTATTACTGTGAGTTGATCTAGTAGAATCGTGAGATAACTCAGCAATGTAATGTAACTGTTAAACCTTGTTCCTAGTCGATGGGTTACGCCAATAATGAGGATACCGGCCTTTCCCTTTTGAGACTAGCACTTAGTGTATGTGTACTGCGTCTCATCAGTCCTCGGTGTTGTGACATCGGCATACTTGAGTGGGTGCTCATACTGGATGAGTTCACTGAACTCCCTCGCCCTAGAAATCTATAAGTGGTTCTCATTCATCGAGTAATAGGTTTCTAAGATATAGTTGTACACCATTAGTCCTTAAGACCCAGACATCACCGTGACTTCACTAGAGGACCGATTGTATCGTGACCTGTCCCTGAGTCCCACCGCGGACCACTCCAAGGGCCAACGTTCGTGCAATCCGAAATCTAGTGTGAAGTCTGTGCATTGTAGTAGGGGATTCGAGCGCTTGAGTAGTCATGGATGTCCTGTGTGTTCTGACGGTTTATAATCCATGGAATCTCTGGCCAGAGTTGATAGTGGGGTGATTAGGGAAATGTGTTTCCCTAAGTCGCACACGAACGGATTTATAATACCTAGAACGTTCGCACGGTTATTGAACTTTATAAGAGGTCTCGGTGAACGAATGCCTCTAGTTCGATCGGGACATGTGCTGCGAAGGGATCGTACTGTACGCTAACTATATCATAAGGTTCTTGCAGGCACTTCATTTGTATCTAGGGAATCATGATGCGTAGTTACTAGACGCCAATCTTGATTCGTTAGGCACCGATTTGATCGGGGATTAGGTAAAATGAGTTTTACTCTAATCGGGACTCTTGGGAGGAGTTCGTATAAGAACAATGTGTTGTTCGAATCACAAAGAGTTGTGAGCCCACGGCTAGCATACACCTGAACCATTGAGGGTCACACTTCTCGTGTAATATAGATCCTTGAGAACAACAAGCATAGATTAATGTGTTAATCTTTGAACGATTGGATGTCGATATGATTGAATCCAAGATTCGTAATTGTGAATTGCGAATTGGAATAAACGTGGAGAAAGAGAGAAATGCGGAATTTAGTGAACTTTCTAAATTGGGAAGTTTCCCGATTTAGCAAGTCCACTGAAGTGGAAGTTTCCAATTTTGGAAATTGGAAATTTCGAAGAGGCACTCGTATCGACGAGGACTTTGAGCTCGTCACAAATATAATTTCGTTATAATTTTGTGAACGATCGTTTATTAGAAACGAGGCCGACGAGGGAATAGGTTTAATGCATCAGTGGGTCAAGCCCAATGACTTAAACCCGCTAGGGTTGAAAACCCTAGGTATAAATAGACCTTAAACAAGAGTTTGATATCAGATTTTGAGCACCAAACCTAGCCGCTCAAGCCCTAGCCGCTCCCCTCTTCGGCCCTTGCTCCACCGGCGCGCCACCGCCGACCACCGCCGGAAAACCGCCGGTTTTTCTTCTCTCGTTTCCTTCGTTTTACTCTTGTTGTTATCTAACTCGTTTATATCTAGTGCTGTAGTTCGAGTGGGTCGAAAATACGAGGTGAAACCTAATTGGAGAGGAGCTGCTGCCCCGACGAATCCACGCACCGCCGCACGCGCCGATACGCCGCTCACGCGCCGCCGCTGCTGCTGCCACGCGCCGCCGCTGCTGCTGCCGTTCACCGCCGTTCGTCGCTTGCTGGATCAGCTTGGTCCAGCCGTGAGTTGCAGCCCCGAGGATTGGTAATTTGCAGCTTGTACGTGTTTGAGTTTTGGATTTCGATTCGTCGAAATCTCACGCTACAAGAGGTAATTAAATCGGAACTTTCGTAATTCGATTCGAACATGTTTTTATGATTTTTAATTTACGAGCATGAGTAATATGTGATTACGTGTTTCGATTTTATTGAATGATGAATAAGCATGTTTCGTGATTTTCGGTTTTACGTATTTTTCAATTAAATCGATAATTACCATATGTATGGCGGAAGCGTTAAGGTACGTTGACTATGTGATTAGTTTATGCATGTAATCGAAATTAGTTCGATCTAAAATTTTAAATTCCGCTGCGTATACATGCACGATCACCAACATCTATATCTCTTATCCCATGCAAGTAGCATAGATATAGTCCTAACGAGTTACTCTATTACTGTGAGTTGATCTAGTAGAATCATGAGATAACTCAGCAATGTAATGTAACTGTTAAACCTTGTTCCTAGTCGATGGGTTACGCCAATAATGAGGATACCGGCCTTTCCCTTTTGAGACTAGCACTTAGTGTATGTGTACTACGTCTCATCAGTCCTCGATGTTGTGACATCGGCATACTTGATTGGGTGCTCATACTAGATGAGTTCACTGAACTCCCTCGCCCTAGAAATCTATAAGTGGTTCTCATTCATCGAGTAATAGGTTTCTAAGATATAGTTGTACACCATTAGTCCTTAAGACCCAGACATCACCGTGACTTCGCTAGAGGACCGATTGTATCGTGACCTGTCCCTGAGTCCCACAGCGGACCACTCCAAGGGCCAACGTTCGTGCAATCCGAAACCTAGTGTGAATTCTGTGCATTGCAGTAGGGGATTCGAGCGCTTGAGTAGTCATGGATGTCCTGTGTGTTCTAACGGTTTATAATCCAAGGAATCTCTCGCCAGAGTTGATAGTGGGGTGATTAGGGAAATGTGTTTCCCTAAGTCACACACGAACGGATTTATAATACCTAGAACGTTCGCTCGGTCATTGAACTTTATAAGAGGTCTCGGTGAACCAATGCCTCTAGTTCAATCGGGACATGTGCTGCGAAGGGATCGTACTGTACGCTAACTATATCATAAGGTTCTTGCAGGCACTTCACTTGTATTTAGGGTATCATGATACGTAGTTGCTAGGCGCTAATCTTGATTCGTTGGGCACCGATTTGATCGGCGATTAAGTAAAATGAGTTTTACTTTAATCGGGACTCTTGGGAGGAGTTCATATAAGAACAATGTGTTGTTCGAATCACAAGGAGTTGTGAGCCCACAACTAGCATACACCTGAACCATTCAGGGTCACACTTCTCGTGTAATATAGATCCTTGATAACAACAAGCATAGATTAATATGTTAATCTTTGAACGATTGGATGTCAATATGATTGAATCTAAGATTTGTAATTGTGGATTACGAATTGGAATGAACGTAGAGAAAGAGACATGCGGAATTTAGTGAACTTTATAAATTGGGAAGTTTCCCGATTTAGCAGGTCCACTAAATTAGAAGTTTCCACTTTTGGAAATTGGAAATTTCGAAGAGACACTCGTATCGACGAGGACTTTGAGCTCGTCACAAATATAATTTTGTTATATTTTTGTGAACGATCGTTTGTGAGAAACGGGAACGACAAGGCGATGGGCTTAATGGATCAGTGGGTGAGGCCCAATGACTTAAGCCCACTAGGGTTGAGAACCCTGGTATAAATAGACCTCAAAAGAGAGTTTGAGATCAGATTTTTTCACTCAAAAGCCCTAGCCGTCCAGCTCTCTCGGCCGCCGCTGCCCCGCCTCGCCGCCGCTTGTCACCGGTTTTCTCCTCTCTTCTCCTTCGTTTATCTAACTTCTTTACATCTAGTGTTGTAGTTCGAGTGGGTTAAAATATACGAGGTGAAACCTGATTGGAGGAGAGGAAGACCGCTGCCCCACCGCCGAAGTCGCACGCGCCGCCGTTACGCAGCACGCGCCTTTCGCGTGAGTCGCACGCGCCGCCACCGTGTCTGCCACGCGCCGCCGTCTGCCATCTGCTGGACCAGTTTGCTCCAGCCGTGAGTTGTTGCCCCGAGGATTGGTAATTCGCAGCTTGTACGTGTTCGGTTCTAGATTTCGATTCGTCGAAATCCCACGCTTCAAAAGGTAAACCGAAATCTCTCGTAATATATTATAAATTTGGATTTATGATTTATTTGCGAGCATGTTGACGTTGTGAATTAATTGTTATCATGATTTATGAAATTGTGTGAACTAGCATGTTTTATATTTTTCGGTTTTACATGTTTTGATAAAAATCGATAATTACCATGTGTATGGCGGAGGCATTAAGGTCCGTTGGCTATGTGATTAGTTTATGCATGCAATCGAAACTAGTTCGATCTGAAAATTTTAAATTCCGCTGCTTATACATGCACGATCCCCAACAGTGGTATCAGAGCCACGGGTTAATCGTTTATTTGTCAACGTGTTTATCGCTTTCGAAAGCATGTTTCGATTTGTTGAATTGTTGAATTTTTGGTGTTATCAAATTGGGTGGATTAATATTAATTGAATATTTTGAATATTTCAGAAAATATAAAAAAAATTAATTTAAAAACTCGGATTTTTCCTGCTGATTTTTGTCGGTTTTCAGCTGACCGAACCGGTCAGCACACAAAAAAAATATATATTTTTTTGATTTTCTTATCTTAATATTAAAATTAATTTATTTTTAATTTTTGAAATTATTTATCAATTAAACCTTATTAGATAATTGATCCATTAATTTAATTTGAATTCAAAGAAAAGTGTTGGATTAATTATTTAATTTAATCGTTAAATTAGTTTAATTAATGGAACACAAATTAAATGGCAAATAATTAATGGACTTCAGTCTTATTTGATTGATTTATGAATGAAGGGAGTCCGTTAATTATATTTGCAATTAATCGTATTAATTAATTAATTCATGAGATGAATGATTGTAATTAAGTACAATGATGATCGTATGTCTCTCTTAGGATCAATATGCGTTTCCACATACCTAGAGAACATAGTTGTAGGAATCACAAACGATCATAACCTAATACTTCCGATGAGCTAATAAAAATTAATAAATAAAATCCCTCATTCTTAATCAAGAATAATTATCAAGCTATAAAGAAAACCAAATTGTTGAATTTTTCTTTCCTTCTACCAATAATTAAATTATGTGTAGCCTCTCATAATAGTGCAGTAAGCCGTGTTAGCGGGGAGTGCTATTATGGGATAAGCTGTAATTTAATTGACATTAGATGGAGATACGGTCATAGATAAAATTCTATTGGATTAATGTGGTCGGCTAGATTAACTAGGGATTGCATTAGTTTGATATAGTTGGATCTATGACATCTCATGTTGGTAGGCTAGACTTGACACACGAAGATTTTGATATTCGCTAGATTAACTTAGGTCATTATCAAGTGTGAGGTAAATCAAACTTTAGGGTCACATAGTGATGTGATTGATAATACTCTACCTTTAGGCTTATGTAATCGGGATAGATTAAATACGGGTTACATTAGCGCTATTGGACCTAAAGCCTATTAAAGAAAAATAAGTTTTCTTGATTGTCTGCTAGAGGGTGGTGGAATTCGATATAATTAGTGGTAGAACAATTAAAATATAAAATTCCAAAAATTTTAATTGTCACGATTATTACGAAACAAACTCTAATTATTGTCTTCTTAAAATTTTCTCAGCAACAATGTCCAAACATCCCCTTTCCTCTATCCTCGACCAAAACAAACTCACCGGTCCAAACTATCTGGATTGGCTTCGCAATCTGAAACTTGTGCTCCAAGTCGAGGAGCGTCTCTATGTGCTCAATGAACGCCCCCCCGCTGCTCTCCCTGCGACTGCTACTGTTGACGAGACTGCCACTATCGAGGCATGGAAGAAGGACGACCTCCATGCAAGGTGCTACATGCTAGCATCCATGATGCCAGAGCTCGCGAGGAAGTATGAGTCTCACGTGCATGCTTATGATATCAAGCATCATCTTGAAAGCATGTACAGTGAGAATACTAGGGCATCAAGGTACTCAGCTACCAAGGAGTTGATCACCATGAGGCTGCGTGAATGGGCTTCGGTCCACGAGCACGGACTCAAGATGATGACTCTCCTTGAGAAGTTGGTGAGCCTTGATTTCACCCTCCCGGCCGAGCTCTCGGTGGATTTGATCCTACTGTCCCTTCCTAGTTCTTATGAATCGTTCATAGTGAACTTCAACATGAACAAGCTCGATCCACCATTGGATGAGTTGTTGAACATGTTGGTCAGCTATGAGTCCACGATCAAGAAGGAGAAATCTGTTCTCCTAGTTGCTCCTTCTGCGAAGAAAGGTTCTTTCCAGAAGAAGAGGAAAGAAAGGAGTTTCGGCCCGAGCAAGAAACTTGAGAAGGGCGAGTCGAGCGGAGTGAAGAAGGACAAGGTCACCAAGCAAGTTGATGACGCTTGCCATCATTGTGGAAAGAAGGGCCATTGGCGACGCAACTGCAAGGCTTACCTCGATCAGAAACGTTCTGAAAAGGGTATGTATTTAGTTGAAGTTAATTTGTCCGTTAAATCTTCTTCTTGGGTATTGGATACTAGTTGTGGCTCACATCTTTGTAATGATTTGCAGCTCATGACAAGAAGGTGGAGACTTAATGTGGGTGAGACCTACCTAAGAATGGGCAACGGAGCAAGGGTTGCTGCTGAAGCCATTGGGACGATTTTTCTTTATGTTTTCGATTCTAGTTTTTTCATTGTTTTGAACAATTATTTATTTGTTCCGCCACTTATTCGAAACCTTATTTCTATTCCTGTTTTGGATAATGAAGGTTTTACATTTGTTTTTGGAAATTCGATTTGCATTATACAAAAGGATCAAAATATGATTTGTAAGGGACAACTTATAAACAACTTATATGAACTAAATCCAAGTGAAATACCAATTAACGTTATATCAGCAAAACGAAAAGATATAAGTCTTAATCCCGCACAACTTCGGCACGCTCGACTGGGTCATATTTCCTTGAGAAGGATGAACGAATTTGTAAGTGAAGGATTGTTCTCCTTGGAGGACGTGAAATCACTTCAAACTTGTGTATCCTGCCTTAAAGGAAAAATGACCAAAACTCCCTTCAAAGGGAAGATGGAAGGAGCCGAGGGTCTTTTGAATTTGATCCATTCAGACGTGTGTGGTCCACTAAGCGTTAGTGCTAGGGGTGGTTTTAACTACTTCGTTACCTTTACCGACGATTATTCTAGGTATGGTTTCGTGTACTTAATGAAGTATAAGTCTGAAACTTTTGAAAAGTTCAAAGATTTTAGACACCAAGTAGAAAACCAACTTCGTAGACGTATTAAGAAACTACGATCCGATCGTGGTGGCGAATACTTAAATACTGAGTTTATAGACTATCTTTAAGAGAATTGGATTCTGTCTCGATGGACTCCTCCTGGAACTCCTCAACTTAATGGAGTTTCCGAACGTCGGAATCGAACACTGCTAGATATGGTTCAATCTATGATGGGGTTCACCGAGCTACCGGCATACCTGTGGGGTCATGCACTCCTAACAACCGTGTATTTGCTGAATAGGGTTAATACCAAAGCAGTTAACTCCACACCTTATGAACTTTGGCACTCCAGGAAACCCACGTTTAAACATATTAGGATATGGGGTTGTCCCGCTTACGTGAAGCGGCTAGTGGGAGATAAGTTGGATAGAAAATCCGACTTATGCTATTTTGTGGGGTATCCCGAGGATTCCATGGGATACAAATTCTACTATGTTTCCGAGGCGAAGGTGTTCGTCTCGAGAAATGCCGTGTTCCTTGAAAAGGAATTTATATCGGATAGAAAGGGTAGTGTAGTTGATCTTGAAGAAGTTCGAGAACCACAATCTGAAGTTCAAGCACAACAATCAGATAATGAACCAATTCAACAAACCACTAATAAACCTCCTGAACCGTCGCTGCGTAGATCCGAAAGAGTTCGGAGAGCGCCCGATAGGTTATTCCACGTTGATGAAGTTGACCAAGGATGTGATCCTAACTTTCAACGAAGCTGTATCGGATACAGACAAGGGACATTGGCTTAATGCCATGAAATCTGAAATGGACTCTATGTACTCCAACAATTTATGGACCTTGGTAGATCCACCCGAGGGAATCGTTCCCATAGGCTGCAAGTGGATCTATAAAAAGAAAATTGGAGTAGATGGAAAGGTATCGACCTACAAGGCTAGATTGGTAGCGAAGGGTTATACTCAAAAGTATGGAGTTGACTATGAGGAAACCTTCTCTCCAGTTGCTATGCTTAAGTCCATTAGGATTTTGCTGGCCATCTCTGCGTGGTATGACTACGAGATATGGCAAATGGATGTGAAGACCGCTTTCCTTAATGGGGACATTGAGGAAGAAATTTACATGGCGCAGCTGGAAGGCTTCATATCTTCTGCAGATGAGCAAAAGGTTTGCAAACTCGAGCGATCCATTTATGGATTGAAACAAGCATCCCGTAGTTGGAACAAAAGGTTCGACACAACTATCAAAGAGTTTGAATTTGTGAAAAACCCGGAGGAACCTTGTGTCAAAAAGAAGGTTAGTGGGACTGCAGTGACTTTCCTTGTACTTTATGTTGATGACATACTACTCATTGGGAATGATGTAGGCATGTTACCGTCAACTAAAGTATGGTTATCCACACGTTTCTCGATGAAGGATTTGGGAGAAGCATCCTACGTATTGGGAATACGGATCTATAGAGATAGATCGAGGAGATTACTTGGCTTGTCCCAATCCATGTACATAGACACCGTTCTTAAACGGTTTAGCATGGAAGAATCCAAGAAGGGATTCTTGCCAATGTCCCATGGGGTTCGTCTCTCGAAATCCATGCGTCCTCAAATGCAAAAGGAAATCGAGGAGATGAAAGGACACCTTATGCATCCGCTATAGGAAGCATAATGTATGGCATGCTATGTACACGACCTGATATTGCGTATGCTGTGAGCGTCACAAGCAGATATCAGTCCGACCCCGGCCCAGCCCATTGGAAGGCTGTGAAGGACATTCTCAAGTACTTGCGAAGAACTCGAAATTTGTTTTTGGTCTATGGGGATACCGAGTTGAAATTAGAAGGCTTCAAGTATTATAGTTTTCAATCGGACGTGGATGACTCGAAGTCAAACTCGGGGTATATATTCAAAGTCAACGGGGGTGCCGTGTGTTGGAAGAGTTCCAAACAAGGCACGACGGCTGATTCCACCACCGAGGCTGAATATATTGCAGCATCAGATGCTTCAAAGGAAGGGTCATGGATTAGGAAATTCATCCAAGAGTTGGGTTTATTTCCGAACGCTAGCGATCGAGTACAGCTGTACTACGATAACAACGGAACCGTAGCGCAAGCTAAGGAACCAAGAGCTCATCAGAAGTCGAAACACGTGTTGAGAAAATACCATGTGATCCGAGATATCATAGAGAGAGGTGAAGTCAAGCTAGACAGAGTCACCTCGGAGGACAATATTGCAGATCCCTTCACCAACCCTTGTCACGATCAGTCCACGAGAAACATCGAGAGTCGATGGGACTTAGATTTATGAGTTGTTGGCTTTAGGTCAAGTGGGAGATTGTTAGAGTAGGTGACCAACAAGCCAACTTGTGGATGTGGTCTTTGTCTTTTTCTTCAAATAAAACAATCGTTTTTCGTTCGTAATAATAAAATATTTCATTTGGCATTCTATATCTCTTATCCGATGCAAGTAGAATAGATACAGTCCTAACGAGTTACTCTATTACTGTGAGTTGATCTAGTAGAATCATGAGATAACTCAGCAATGTAATGTAACTGTTAAACCTTGTTCCTAGTCGATAGGTTATGCCAATAATAAGGATACCAGCCTTTCCCTTTTGAGACCAGCACTTAGTGTATGTGTACTGCGTCTCATCAGTCCTCGATTTTGTGACACCGGCATACTTGAGTGGGTTCTCATACTAGATGAGTTCACTGAACTTCCTCGCCCTAGAAATCTATAAGTGGTTCTCATTCATCGAGTAATGGGTTTCTAAGATATAGTTGTACACCATTAGTCCTTAAGACCCAGATATCACCGTGACTTCACTAGAGGACCGATTGTATCGTGACCTGTCCCTGAGTCCCACAGCGGACCACTCCAAGGGCCAACGTTCGTGCAATCCGAAATCTAGTGTGAATTATGTGCATTGTAGTAGGGGATTCGAGCGCTTGAGTAGTCATGGATGTCCTGTGTGTTCTAACGGTCTATAATTCAAGGAATCTCTCGCCAGAGTTGATAGTGGGGTGATTAGGGAAATGTGTTTCCCTAAGTCACACACGAACGGATTTATAATACCTTGAACGTTCGCACGGTCATTGAACTTTATAAGAGGTCTCGGTGAACCAATGCCTCTAGTTCAATCGGGACATGTGCTACGAAGGGATCGTACTGTACGCTAACTATATCATAAGGTTCTTGCAGGCACTTCACTTGTATCTAGGGAATCATGATACGTAGTTGCTAGGCGCCAATCTTGATTCGTTGGGCACCGATTTGATCGGCGATTAAGTAAAATGAGTTTTACTTTAATCGGGACTCTTGGGAGGAGTTCATATAAGAACAATGTGTTGTTCGAATCACAAAGAGTTGTGAGCCCACGGCTAGCATACACCTGAACCATTGAGGGTCACACTTCTCGTGTAATATAGATCCTTGATAACAACAAGCATAGATTAATATGTTAATCTTTGAACGATTGGATGTCAATATGATTGAATCCAAGATTCGTAATTGTGGATTACGAATTGGAATGAACGTAGAGAAAGAGACATGCAGAATTTAGTGAACTTTATAAATTGGGAAGTTTCCCGATTTAGCAGGTCCACTGAATTAGAAGTTTCCACTTTTGGAAATTGGAAATTTCGAAGAGACACTCGTATCGACAAGGACTTTGAGCTCGTCACAAATATAATTTTGTTATATTTTTGTGAACGATCGTTTGTGAGAAACGAGAACGACAAGGCGATGGGCTTAATGGATCAGTGGGTCAGGCCCAATGACTTGAGCCCACTAGGGTTGAGAACCCTGGTATAAATAGACCTCAAAGGAGAGTTTGAGATCAAATTTTTTCACTGAAAATCCCTAGCCGTCCAACTCTCTCGGCCGCCGCTGCCCCGCCACGCCGCCGCCGCTTGTCGCCAGCTTTCTCCTCTCTTCTCCTTCGTTTATTCTTTGTTTTTTATCTAACTCGTTTACGTCTAGTGCTGTAGTTCGAGTGGGTCAAAATTTACGAGGTGAAACCTGATGGGAGGAGGGGAAGACCGGTGCCCCGCCGCCAAAGTCGCACGCGCCGCCGTTACGCACCACACAGCTTTCGCGTGAGTCGCACGCGCCGCCACCGTGTGTGCCACGCGCCGCCGTCTGCCATCTGCTGGACCAGTTTGCTCCACCCGTGAGTTGCTGCCCCGAGGATTGGTAATTCGCAGCTTGTACGTGTTCGGTTCTAGATTTTGATTCGTCGAAATCCCACGCTTCAAAAGGTAAACCGAAATCTCTCGTAATATATTATAAATTTTGATTTATGATTTATTTGCGAGCATGTTGATGTTGTGAATTAATTGTTATCATGATTTATGAAATTGTGTGAACTAGCATGTTTTATATTTTTTCGGTTTTACATGTTTTTGTAAAAATCGATAATTACCATGTGTATGGCGGAAGCGTTAAGGTACGTTGGCTATGTGATTAGTTTATGCATGTAATCGAAACTAGTTCGATCTAAGAATTTTATATTCCGCAGCGTATACATGCACGATCCCCAACAGAGAGAAATAATGCTTAGCTCGAAGCTAATGCCAAAACAAAAGTAATAATGCTTAGCAAAAGCTAATTCCATAAGTTTAGGAAAAATGCTTAGCTCAAAGCTAATGGGAAAAGGATAGTAATGATTCTTAACTCGAACTAACGCCAAAAGGGAAGTTAGAATGCTTAGCTTGAAGCTAATGCGAAATGGAAAGTAAGAATGCCTGGCATAAGCAAATTCCATAAGGAGAGAACTAATGCTTAGTTCGAGACAAATGCCACAAGGAAAGTAAGAATGCTTAGCACAAGTTAACTCCATAAGGTGAAGAATAATGCTTAACTCAAAGCTAATGCCAAAAGGAAACTAATAATTCTTTGCTCGAAGGTAATGCCAAAAGTTAAAAGTTAGGGCAAAAGCTAATTCCATAAGAAGAGGATGAATGCTTAGCTCGAAGCTAATGCCAGAAGGAAAAAGAGAATGCTTAACTCGAAGCTAATGCCAAAAGGAAAGTAAGAATGCTTAACTCGGAGCTAATGTCAAAAGAAGAGGAAAAATGCTTAGCTCAATGCTAATGTTAATAGAAAACTAATTAAGAATGCTTATTACAAGCTAATTCCATGAGGAGATTAATAATGCTTAGCTCAAAGCTAATGCCAAAAGGAAAGTAATAATGCTTCGCACGAAGCTAATTCCAAAAGGAAAGTAAGAATTGTTTGCAAAAGCTAATTCCATGAGGAGAGAAATAATACTTAGCTCGAAGATAATGCCTAAAGGTAAGTAAGAATGCTTAGAAAAGGATAATTCTGTAAGGAGAGGAAAAATGCTTAGCTCAAAGCTAATCCCAAAAGGAAAGTAATAATGCTTAACTCGAAGCTAATGCCAAAAAGACAGTAAGAATGCTTAGCTCGAACCTAATGCCAAACGGAAAGTAAGAATGCTTAGCATAAGCTAATTCCATAAGAAGAATAATACTTCTTAGTTCGAAGCTAATGTCAAAACGAAAGCAAGAAGGTTTAGCACAAGCTAATTTCGTAAGGACAGGAAGTATTATTTGCTCTAAGCTAATGCCAAAAGGAAAGTAAGAGTGCTTAGCTCGAAGCTAATGTCGAGAAGAAAATTAGAATGCTTAGCACAAGCTAATTTCATAAGAAATGGAATAATGCTTATCTCAAAGCTAATGCTAAACGGAAATTAAACATGCTTAGCACGAAGCTAACTCCATAAGGAGGGGCGTAGCTCGAAGCTAATGCCAAAAGGAAAGATAGAATGCTTAGCACAAGCTAATTCCATAAGGAGAGGAAGAATGCTTAGCTCAAAGCTAAATCCTAAAGTAAAGTAAGAATGCTTAGGACAAGCTAATTCCGTAAGGAGAGGAATAATGCTTAGATCAAAACTAATGCCAAAAAGAAAGTAAGAATGCTAAGCACAAGCTAACTCCATAAGGAGAAGAATAATGCTTAGTTCGAAGCTTTTGCCGAAAGGAAAGTAAGAATTCTTAGCACAAATTAATTCGATAAGGAGAGGAACAATTCATAACTCAAAGATAATGCCAAAAGTAAACTAATAATGCTTCGCTCGAAGCGAATGACAAAAGGAATGTAAGAATGCTTGAAAAAAGCTAATTTCGTAAGAAGATGAAGGACGCTTAGCTCGAAGCTAATGCCAAAAGAAAAGTAAGAATCCTTAGCACATGTTAAGTCCATAAGGAGAGAAATTATGCTTAGCTCAAAACTAATACCAAAATAAAAGTAAGAAAGCTTAGCGAAACCTAATTTCATATGGAGAGGAACCATCCTTATCTCAAAGATAATGGTCAAAGGAAAGTAATATTGCTTACCTTGAAGCTAATGCCAAAAGAAAAGTAAGAATGCTTAGCGCGAAGCTATAGCCAAACGGAAAGTAAGAATTCTTAGCACAAGCTAATTCAATAAGAAGAGGAATACTGCTTACCTCGAAGCTAATCCCAAAACAAATGTAAGAATGTTTAGCACAAGGTAATTCCGTAACGAGCGGAATAATGCTTATCTTAAATCTAATGCCTAAATGAATTTTAAAATTGCGTAGCTAAAACCTAATGCCAAAAGGAAGTAAGAATTGTTAGCACTAGCTAATTCCAAAAGGAGAGGAACAATGCTTAGCTCAAAGCTAATGCCTTAAGGAAAGTAAAAATGCTTAGCACGAAGATAATTGCATAAGGAGAGGAATAATGCTTAAATCGAAGCTAATGCCTAATGGAAAGTAAGAATGCTAAGTACAAACTCATTCCATAAGGAGAGGAAGAATGCTTAGCTCGAAGCTAATGCCATAAGGAAAGTAAGAATGCTGGGCAAAAACTGATTCCATAAGGAATGAAATAATGCATAGCTCGAAACAAATGCCAGTAGGAAAGTAAGAATTCTTGGCAAAGGCAAATTCCATAAGGAGAGTAACATTGCTTAACATTGCTAATGCCAAAAACAAAGTAAGAATGATTAGCTTAAAACTTATGCCTAAAGGAAAGTAAAAATGCTTAGCACAAAGTTAATTCCATAAGGAGAGGAAGAATGCTTAGCTCGAAGCAAATTCGTAAAGGAATGTAAGAATTCTAAGAAAAAGTTAATTACATAAGGAGTGGAAAAATGCATAGCTTGAATCTAATGCGAAAAGAAATGTAAGAATGCTCTTACCTCAAGCTAAGTCATTAAGGAGAGAAATAATTCTTATCCCGAAACTAATGCCAAAAGGAAAGTATGAATGCTTTGCAACAGCTAATTCCATAAAAAAGGAACAATACTTAGCTCAAAGCTTATGTCAAAGCGAAAGTAATATTACTTTGCTCGAAGCTAGTGCCAAAAGGAAAGTAAGAATGCTTTGCAGGAAGCTAAGTCCAAACGGAATGAAAGAATGCTTATCACAGCCTAATTCTATAAGAAGAGCAATATTACTTAGCTCGAAGTTAATGTGCGAATC
The DNA here is from genome assembly GCF_056151865.1 of Erythranthe guttata. Taxonomy (NCBI): domain Eukaryota; kingdom Viridiplantae; phylum Streptophyta; class Magnoliopsida; order Lamiales; family Phrymaceae; genus Erythranthe; species Erythranthe guttata. The sequence goes on along the minus strand of NC_142543.1, from coordinate 11,714,803 downwards.
AAAGTAAGAATGCTTAGCACAAGCTAATTCCATAAGGAGAGGAATAATGCTTATCTCAAAGCTAATGCCAAAGGAAAAGTAATAATTCTTAGCTCGAAGCTAATGCCAAAAAGAAAGTAAGAATGCTTAGCACAAACTAATTCAATAAGGAGAGGAAGGATGCTTAGCTCGAACCTAATGCCTAAAGGAAAGTAAGAATGCTTAGCTCATAGCTAATGTTAAAAGGAATGTAAAATGCGTAGCACGAAGCTAATTCCATAAGGAAAAGAAGAATGCTTAGGTCGAAGCTAATGCCAAAAGGAAAGTAAGAATGCTTAGCACACGCTAATTGCATAAGGAGCGGAAGAATGTGTAGCTCGAAGCTAATGCCAAAAGAAAAGTACAAATGCTTCGCAAAAGCTAAGTCCATAAGAAGAGGAACAATAGTTAGCTCAAAGCTGATGCCAAAAGGAAAAGTTGTAATGCTTATCTCCTAGCTAATAAAAAAGGGAAAGTAAGAATGCTTAGCACAAGCTAATTCCATAAGAAGACAATACTACTTGGCTCGAAGCTAATGCCAAAATGAAAGAAAGAATGCAAGCACAAGCTAATTCCATAAGGAGAGGAATAATGCTTAGGTCGAAGCTAATGCCAAAAGGAAATTAAGAGTGCTTAGCTCGTAGCTAATGCAAAAAGGAAATTAAGAATGCTTGGCACAAGAAAGTTCCATAAGGAGAGGAGTAATGCTTAGCCTCAAGCTAATTACAAAGCCAAAGTAAGAATGCTTATCACAAGCTAAGTCCATAAGGAGAGGAAGAATGGTTATTTCAAAGCTAATGCCAAAAGAAAAGAAATAACGCTTAGCTCGAAGCTATTGTCTAAGAAAGTAAGAATGCTTAGCACAAGCTAATTCAACATGGAGAGGAAGAATGCTTAGCTCGAACCAAATGCCAAAAGAAAATTAACAATTCTTAGCTAAAAGCTAATGACGAAAGGAAAGTAAAAATTCTTAGCACGATGCTAATTCCGTAAAGAGGAGAAGAATGATTAGCTCGAAGCTAATGCCAAAAGAAAAGTAAGAATACTTAGCACAAGCTAATTCCATAAGTAGAGGAAGAATGCTTAGCTCGAAGCTAATGCCAAAAGTAAAGTAAGAATGCTTGGCACAAGATAATTCCATAAGTAGATGAATAATGCTTAGCTCGAAACTAATTTCAAAAGGAAAGTAAGACTTAGCACAAGTTTACTCCATAAGGAGAAGAATAATTCTTAGCTCGAACCTAATGCCGAAAGGAAAGCAAGAATCCTTAGCACAAGGTAATTCCATAAGGAGAGGAACAATGCTTAAGTCGAAGCTAATGCCAAAAGGAAACTTATAATGCTTAGATCGAAGCTAATGCCAAAAGGAAAGTAAGAATGTTGTGCATAAGCTAATTCCATAAGGAGAGGAAGAATGCTTAGCTCGACGCTAATGCCAAAAGTAAAGTAAGAATGCTTAGCACAAGCTAATTCCATAAGGAGTGGAATAATGCTTAGCTCGAAACTAATGCCAAAAAGAAAGTTAGAATGCTTAGCACAAGCTAAATCCATAAGGAGAAGAATAATGTTTAGTTCGAAGCGAACACCGAAAGGAAGGTACGAATGCATAGCACAAGCTAAATCCATAAGGAGATGGAACAATGCTTAACTTAAAGATAATGCCAGAAGTAGACAAATAATAGTTAGCTCAAAGCTAATCACAAAAGAAAAGTAAGAATACTTAGCACAAGCTTATTCCATAAGGAGAGGGAGAATAATTAGCTCGAAGCTAATGCCAAAAAGAAAGTAAGAATGCTTGGCACAAGTTAATTGCATAAGGAGAGGAATAATGCTTAGCTCGAAGCTAATGCCAAATTGAAAGTAAGAATGCTTCGCTGAAAGCTAATTTAATAAGTAGAGGAACAATGCTTAGCTCAAAGCTAATCCCCATAGGAAAGTAATAATGCTTAACTCGAAGCTAATGCCTATAGGAATTTTAAAATTGCGTAGCTAAAACCTAATGCCGAAAGGAAGTACGAATTGCTAGGACTAGTTAAGTCCAAAAGGAGAGGAACGAAGCTTATGCCAAATGGAAAGTAAGAATGCTTAGCTAAAAGCTAATGCCGAAAGAAAAATAAGGATGCATACCAAAAGCTAATTCCATGTGGATAGGAGAAATGCTTAGCTCGAAGCTAATCCCATAAGGAAAGTAATAATTTTTATCTCAAAGTTAATGCCAAAAGGAAAGTAATAATGCCTAGATCGATGTAATGCCAAAAGAAAAGTAAGAGTGCATAGCTCAAAGCTAACGCCAAAAGGAATGTAAGAGTGCTTAGCACAACCAAATTTCATAAGCAGAGTAATAATGCTTAGCTCGACGCTAATGCCAAAAGAAAAGTAAGAATGCTTAGCACAACTTGATTCCATAAGGACATGAATAATTCTTAGCTCGAAGCTAATGACAAAAGGAAAGTTAGAATGCTTACGTCAAAGCTAATTCCAAAAGGAAAGTAAAAATGCTTAGCATAAGCTAATTCCATAAGGAGAGGAAAAATGCTTTGCTCGTAGCTAATGCCAAAGGGAAAGTAAGAATCCTTAGCACAAGCTAATTCCATAGGGAGAGGAATAAACCTTAGCTCTAAGTTAATGCCCAAAAGGAAAATAGGAATGCTTAGCTAAAAGTTAATGTCCAAAGGAATGTAAGAATGCTTAGCTCAAATGTAAGAATGCTTAGGAGAGGAACAATACTTAGCTCAAAGCGAAGGCCAAAAGTAAAGTGAGATGCTTAGCTAATGCCAAAAGGAAAGTTAGAATGCTTAGCTCAAAGCTAATGCCAAAAGTATTGCATGAATACTTAGAAAAAGCTAATTCCATAAGGATCGGAAAGTAATAATGCTTAGCTCGACACTAATGCCTTCAGGAATGTATGAATGCATAGATAGACTCTAAAGCCTAAAGGATGTAAGAATGCTTAGCACTAGCTAATTCCAAAAGGAGAGGAACAATGCATAGCTCGAAGCTAATGCAAAAAGGATTGTATGAATGCTTAGCTTATGGCTAATGCCAAAAGGAAAGTAAAAATGCTTAGCACAAGCTAATTATATAAGGAGAGGAAGAATTCTTAGAACAAAGCTAATCCCAAAAGTAAAGTAAGAATGCTTTGCTCGAAGCTACTCCGAAAAGGAAAGTAAGAAATCTTAGCACACGTGAATTCCTTGAGGAGAAAGATGATACTCAGCTCGAAGCTAACGCCAATAGGATGTAAGAATGCTAAGCACAAGTTAGTTCCATAAGGAGACGAATAACGCATAGCTTGAAACTAATGCCAACAGGAAAGTAAGAATGCTTAGCTCCAAGCTAATGCAAAAAGGAAAGTAAGAATTCTTAGCACCTGCTAATTCCATAAGGACATGCAAAATGCTTAGCTCGAAGCTAATGCCTAAAGGAAATAAAGAATTCTTATCTCAAAGCTAATGCTTAGCACAAGCTATTTCCATAAGCTATTTCCATAAGGGAAAGTAAGAATGCTTAGCACAAGCTATTTCCATAAGGCTGGAAGAATGCTTAGCACGAAGCTAATGCCAAAACGAAAGTAAGAATGCTTAGCACAAGACAATTCCGTAAAGAGAGGAACAATGCTTAGCTCAAAGCTAGTTCCAAAAGGAAAGTAATAATGCTTAGCTCGAAGCTAATCCCAAAAGGAGAGTAAGAATGCTTGGCAAAAGTTGTTTCCATAAGAAGAAGAAAAATTCTTAGCTCGAAGCTAATGCAAAAAGGAAAGTAAGAATTCTTAGCACAAGCTAATTCCATAAGGAGAGTAACAATGCTTAGGTGAAAGCTAATGCCAAGAGGAAAGTAATAATGCTTAGCACACGATAATTTCATAAAGAGACAAACAATGCTTAGCTCAAAGCAATGATGCCAAAAGGAGTGTAACAATGCTTATGGAACCCTCCTTTGAAACTACAAATTGAAAAAGACATGGCAGTTAATACCGAAGAGAAAACATCATCATCAAATCATGTTCCACCAGAGATAATCAAAATTGTGCTGTTAAAATTACTGATTAAGTATCTTCTTTGATTCAATACAGTTTGTACGTCTTGGAATACTATGATCTCCGATCCCGTATTTACCCGTATTCATCTCGATTCCTCGAACAACTCTCCGAATAATTATGAAATCTCTTCCTAACTGGAAAAGGAGAGATACTTAAAGAGGGTTTCTTTGTTTAAATTGGAAGGTTGAAAACTCCACGCTGTTCGAGTATCGGGAAACCCTAGTTTCCCCATGGTAATTTTATGCGAATATAATGATGTGCTACTCTTGAGGGACTCTTCGGGCGTAAACAACAACAGTAATTTCACATTGTGGAATTCGTCAACTAGTAGAGTGAGATGTTTCGATGACCCGTACGGTTCTACATTAAATTACGGGTTGTGTTACGATCCGATAACGGATGATTTCAAGGTCGTTTTCATGAATTGTATTTATTACTTAATATTTTCGTGTAATAAAGATTCTTGGACCGAAGTGGAAGAAAGTCCAAGCTATGATTCTGTTAGTTGTTCGGGAGTATTCACTGGCGGAGCTATCTATTGGCTCTTTTATTTCAAAAGGGTGCGCTTCGGTCCCTGAACACACGATCTCAAGGCGTTGCGGAAGGCTGAACAACTAGGAGATTTGACGAATTAAGCCTCGGTCGTTTGATATGCAGTCTGTGTTTGTACAACAACAATACTGGAGACGACGAGAGAGGAATTCCAATGTGGATAAAGGAAAAAAATTCTAATGATTGGGAGGCGTTTGTTGCCATTAAGAATGTGCCGACGACTCCCGTTACGTCTATTAATGTCCTATATTTTGTCGGAAATAAGATTTTAATCGGGTTATATCGCACAAGCATTAGATTATACAATTGCCCTTCCGAAAAGACGTTTGAGAAAATTATTGCAGATTGTGGTATGGATCTGTGTAGACTCGTTCCGTTTCGGAATAATCTATATTTCCCCGATGTCAAGACAAAGACTCTATCCGGATATGCTTGCGAGTCTGTATTTCCGTTTTGTGTAGTGCGAAGATGATTACTCATTTCGTAAGCTCTCTACTTTACGATCCAATCCTCACAAGTTGTTGCGTAGGTTAAAGATAATAAGTAGTTTGGTTTGATATATACTTGAACTTTTTTTTCTTGGATATTTAAGTACTTATGCAGTAGTATGTCGGACTGACATGTTTTTATTCAGTGAAGCTCAGTTTTCTAGAGTTTGTCAATTGCACTCGAAAAAATTGACAGATTTTTGTCTTTTGGTATTTCTAAGAGTTTTAATTATTTTGTTTGTATACTAATCTTGTTATTGGTTAATTAGGTCGATGTTCTGTGTATTTAGTATGATTGAAGTCAATTCTATCCATCTATTCTCTAGAATAGATTATTTTGTTTGTATACTAATCTTGTTATTGGTTAATTAGGTCGATGTTCCATGTATTTAGTATGATTGAAGATGCTAAGTATGATTCAAACTTGTGTTTTGCTATGTTATTTAGGGATGTTCCAAAACTCATATGTAACCCCGTGTTGATGAATAAAATCATTATTTAAGTTTGAAAATATTTGCAAGAATCTTGCATTGAAAGTGAATGATTCATCTTTACAAGTGATAGATGAGTGGTTTGAATACGATCTTCTCAACTTCTTATATATACATATATTGAACGTTAATAGCATTTTGCCACCCGTATTTTAAACTTTTATAACACTATATCTTCTAATTTGCCCGTCTTTGCACTTTTAGACCTTAACAAACAATCCAAATTGCACAGGCCCACCCAAACCCCTTAGTTTGACTCACTTAACCGTCTAAGGCGAATATTTTGGCAAATCCTCACAATTTCAGACTCGTCTTTGAGTTTTGGTTCTATCTTTTCTACTAAAAGACTAAAATCTTATCCCGGTGATTCTGAATAAAGATTGAGATTATTATTCACTTTTAAAAAACTTTGCGGTGTTTGAATTAAAAAGTATCACTCAACCCGTATTAGAAAAGCACTACATAAACCCTAAAATTACGAACACGCATATGATCATCCAAGTCTCTTTTCCGGTTCTATTTTTTTTCCAAATGAATTATGGAGTATCATGATTTCTTATCATGTATTTCTCCATATTGATCCGATATTAAAACATGATTATTTTTATTTTTTATTTTGGTTAAATCGAAAGGTCGGAAATCCCAGACACAGAAGCATTATCGAAGAAGATTGTTGCACTAAAACAGGGTTTTTTTAGTGAACATTCGTTCCGCAACAACAATTATGTTTCGTGAAAAAAAAGATTTTGAATTTTACCATATTATTCAAGCTTCGGAAAAGACGAAACGCATAACTTGAAGAGATCTCGTTCGGAGAAATAATCTCCAGTACTCAACAATCATTGGAAGTTCTTAAACACTATATAAATTGATTAAAAGCTCAGCAGTCTGGTTTGATGTTTTCCTTTTCCCTAAAGAATTTCTTATTAATAAATTTATTTATTTATTTATTTATTTATTTATTTTAGGCATAGATGACGTACTCCAAAATAATTAGTGTTGCATGTCGGGCCAAGCCGGGCCGGGCCAAAAAATGTTATCTATAAACCCTAAAACAAGCGAATTTACACGCATAGAAAAAACCATGGCTGTAGAATTAGAGAAAACACCATCATCATATCTTCCCTCCGACATCGTCGAAATTATCGTGTTGCAATCACCATCGGTTAAATCTTTTCTTCGATTCAAAAAAGTTTGCAAGTCATGGAATACGATGATCTCCGATCCTGCATTCATCCGCAAACATCTCAAACAATCGAAAAACTCCCCAAATAATAATAATCTCTTCCTAAGCACGTAAAAGACCAGTACCCAAAGGTTTTCTCCGTTTAAATTCAAACATTCAAGAGTCCACGCTGAATGAGTAGAGGAGAATATTCACTACATCTATGACATTATATTATGCGAATGCAACAACGTGCTACTCTTGAAGGAATCTCCGTGCTACACAAGAAAGAACGTGTTGTGGAATCCGTATGCACAAAACGTGATGTATTTTGAAGGCCCACCTACATTTAGAGTATGTTAATTAGTGAATGATCACGGGATTTGTTACGATGCGATAACTCACGATTTCAAGGTTGTCTTTTTTTTTTTTTCCGCGATGAAATATGCAATTTACTCGTGTAACAACCGTCCGTAGATGGAAAAGAAAAACGAACTAGAGATTGGAAACTATAGCAGTCATGCAGGAATATTCGTTGACGGAGCTATCTATTGGGTTTCGAAGACCGGGCAATTAGTCGTGTATTTCGATCCAAGAACCGACGGGCTCAAGACTTTGCAGATGCCCGAAGTACTAAATGGCGACGAAACGTCAACTATTATGATAACTTCTTTGAGAGGGAGTCTTTATTTGTACTACGACAACAGAGGCCTGGACACGGTTCGAATCTGGATCAAGCAGAAGGGTATTTTTGAGAATTGTTGGAACGAGTATAACGATCGAGAATTTGATGCCTTGGAATAAATGGTGGCTCCATCCACAATGTTTCGTGGAAAAAAAGATTTTAATTTGATTGGATGGGAAACGATTGGTCTACTATACCCCATCCGAGAAGACGTTCGAATAATTTGAACAGATTGGTATATACGGCTGTGAAATTGTTCCTTATTCGAGTAGTCTCTATTTCTCACATGCTTCATATGTGCATATATAGATTTATGCATCAATAGATTTAGCCAAGAATAATAGATTTGTGCATAATAATAGATTTTTCATTATGATTATTTTATTTTCTTTTTTATCTTTTGATTTTTTGTTAAGAATATCGTATTAATTAAAAGAATAATAAAAATCTACACTTTTTTTTTATCATCTATGGTAAGTACCGTTGAAACAGTTTGTACTATTTGGTAACTAAGTCAGCATTAATAACTGCCAAAACAATTTACGACAATAGATTTTCCGGTTAAAACATACATCTAGAAAAAAAAAGTTAAAAACCAAAAATGGACATGGTTGCTCTCTCTCTCAACATGTCTTTTCAGATAACAAACGCACGTGGTCGAGGCTGAATTTTTATTGGGTTGAATCTTTACTTTTTTTAAATCTAAGTTAATGTACATTTAGGTCATTAGATATAAAAAAACAGCACATGGTTGAGGTGAAGTTTTTGTGTTGAATATGTAATTTTTAAAATTTCTTATTTAATGATCTTTGTAGCGCACGATCGGGTGTCAGAGATCTTTATTGCTTTGAGTTTACAGGCCAGGTCCTTGCTATCTTTTTAAAAAATAAGAAGAAAAAAAAACTCGAAAGAATTCTTACAAGTAAAATCCTAGCCATATTACTCGTTCCCAAAAAGCTCTGTACAACAAACCTAAAAGAACCAACACAGACATGGCAACAAAATTACAGAAATAATCATCATCGAATATTCCACTGGAGATCGTTGAAACTATCCTGTCAAAATTATCATCTGTTAAGTCTCTTCTTCGATTCAAAACAAATTGGAAGTCATGGAATACGATAATCTCCGATTCTGTATTCATCCGAAATCTTCTTGAAAACTCTCCGAACAATCTCTTCCTCAATACGGAACGAGCTCATAGTGAAGGAGGGTATCCTTTGTTTAAACAGGAAGGTCGGCAATTCCGAGTCGCCAATGTGGTACCGGTACCACCGACAAATAGTATGTACAATCGCTACAAAACAATATTATGTGAATGTAACAACGTACTACTATTGAGCAACAGTAGATTCGACTATAGCAAAACACATTTGATGAGGAATCCATCCACGCGGAGGGGATATGTACATCGAATGCCCTTACGCGTATAGTGGACATTGTGCATCGAATCACGGGATTTGTTATGATCGGATAACAGATGATTTCAAGGTGATTTTCATTACCGACGAGCGTTACACGATCTATTCGTGTAAAAACAATTCTTGGTCAAAAAAGAAATTAGGAATCAAGTACCATAGCTTTTTTGAAGGAGTATTAGTTGATGGAGATACCTATTGGGTTTTAAGTGACGAAAATTGCACGCGTAAGTAGTTTATTTCGATCAGATAATTGACGAGCTCAAGTGTTTGCAGAAACCCGAACAACTTGAACAAATGATTAATGATTGTGATGGTGACCTACTTGTTAGTGTCGCTTGTTTGAGAGATAACACTTATTTGTACTGCGTCTCCGCAGAAGGTGACGATGATAAGTCAAAATTTTGAATGTGGAGAAAGGAAAAGGGCATTGGTGTTGGGGGAACCCAAATTGGGAGGAGTTTATAAGTTTAAAAAACAGAAATACTCGGGATTGGTCAATAGGACTGCTTTGTTTCGTCGAAAATAATATTGTATTTTGGTTGGATGAGAGATCATTTGTCTACTATAGCCCTTCGGAGAAAACGTTTGAAGAAACTGACGGGACTGAGACTAATAATATATAAACCATTTATTCCAGTCAATTAGTTCGATATCGGGATAGTCTGTATTTCACCGTGAAGAAAGAGACTTGTTCGATATCTTGGGATCGTGATAGACTTTTTCTTTTCGTAACTTTTTTTTGCTAAATAATGTCTTATTGATTAAAAAAATTGGACGCGAACAATGTTTAAGGTAATTGTTTATTTTAAAAAACTCTTCATATACAAAAAAAATAATCGAAAAAATCACTCCTCCTCTTTAAAAAAAGCACTAGATAAACCCTAAAATTACAAACACGCATATTATCATCCAAGTCTCTTCTTCGATTCAAAACTATTTACGATTGTGTATTTTTCCATACTCATTCCGAAAAGACGAAACGCAGTTTTTGAAGAGATCTCTTTTGGAGAAATAATTGCAAGTTCTCTAAAGAATGTCTTTTCAATAAATATAATTTTTATATTTATTTTATGCATAGATAAAGTACTCCAAATTAATTAGTATTACATGTCAGGTCGAATGGGCCGGGCCAAAACATGTTATCTATAAATAAACCATTAATCAAGCGAATTAAAGCACATTGGAAAAGCCATGGCGATAGAATTAGATAAAACACACACATCATATCTTCCCTTCGACATGGTCAAAATTATCATGTCGAAATCACCATCGGTTAAATATCTTCTTCGATTCAAAACTGTTTGCATGTCATGGAATACGATGATCTCCGATTCTGTATTCGTCCGAAAACATCTCGAAAACTCGAAAAATAATCTCCTCCTTGTTAGAGTAGGTGACCAACAAGCCAGCTTGTGATTGTGGTCTTTCCATTTATTCTTAAAATAATATTTTTACGTATTAATGATTAAAACACCTTGGCATTCTATATCTTTTTCCCTTTGTCTCAAACATAGATATAGTCCTTACATTTATTACAAGTACTAGCAATTGATCTTTAAGGTCGTGAGATATTTACTTTAATATTATAACTGTCACACGTGTTCCTAGTCGAAGGGTTACGACACCAATGACGATATCGGCCTTTCCCATTAAGAGACTAGCACTTAGTGTATGTGTACTGCATCTCATCAATAAACAGTATTGTGATATCGGCATGCATAAGTGGGTGCTCGTAAGTTGACGAGTTCACTGAACTCCCTCACCCTAGAAATCTCTAATTGGTTCCCAATAATCGAGTAGAGATATCTATGGTATAATTGTACACCATTAGTCCTTATGACCTAGACATCATCGTGACTTCACTAGAGGACCAGCTGTATCGTGACCTGTCCCTGAGTTCCACCGAGGACTGCCCCAAGGGCCAGTGTTCGTGCAGTCCGAAATCTAGTGGAAGGTCTGTGCATTGTAGTCGGGGATTCGATCGCTAGAATAGTCTTGGATGTCGTATTTGTTCTTATAGTTTGTAATCTCTCTAAGTGCCAGAGCTGACTAAGTGATGATTAGAGAATTCGATTCTTTAAGTCATGCACGTAACGATTACAACACTTAGAACTATCGCACCGTCATTGAAAAAATAAAGAGGTCTCGATGAACCAGTGCCTCTAGTTCAATCGGGACATAGGTTTTGAAGGGATCGTACTGTACGCTAACTATATCTGAAGGTTCTTGCAGGCACTTCATTTGTATCTAGGGAATCATGACGTGTAGTTGCTAGACGCCAATCTTGATTCGTTGGGTGATTAAGGTGAAACGAGCTTCTTCTTAATCGTAACTCAAAGGGACGAGTTTTGACCACAAAGGGTTGTGGGCCCACGGCTAGCTTACACCTGAACCATCGAGGGTCACACTGCTCGTGCACATGACATCTTTGAATAAATGGTCAGAGATAAAATTGTCTATCTTTGCATGAATGGAAGTCAATGTGATTGGTTCCAACATTCGTAATTTGGAATTATGAATGAGAACAAGAAAAGGAAAAGAATAGGCAAACATATTAGTGGACTTTCTAAATTGGGACCTTTCCAAATTAAGAAAGTCCACTGAATTAGGGTTTCCACTTTTGAAAAGTTGGAAATTGAGAGTTGGCACTCGTAATGACGAGTACATTACTATGATTGCGAAAATGTAATCGTTACAATTTTCCGATCATTGTGTTGTGGGAAACGAGCGAGTAAAGAACTTATGAACTTAAGTTGTTGGGCACGGTCCAACTTAAGCCGGTTAGGGATTTTATACAACACACTATAAATACATGATTTATAGGTATTGCACAAAATACAACACATGACAAAACTCTAGCCGCTCGGATCTCACACCTCACGACCGAACCAACACCCATGGCCGTCGGCACCATCGCCGGAATCGGCCACGTGCCTCATTCGTCGTTGGTAGTTTTCTTTCCTTTCGTCTTTTCTTCCGTCTATTATAACTTTTGCGTGTCTAGTGCCATGTATTTAGTAGATCTAAGTATACGAGGTGAAATCTGAGAGGAGGAAGATCAAGGAGTCGAATAACAGAGAAGCCGCTGCCGAGCCACCGCCGCACGCGCCTCCACGCACTGCGGGAAGACAGCGCGTAGACTCCACGCGCCACCGTTGTTGAGCGCGTACACCGCCACTGCACTGCCGCTGCTCCTCTCGACTGCACAGATTGGTTTCCGTGGCCGTTTGCTTGGATCCGTCAGTTCGCCTCATGCTTCAAGAGGTAATGTTTCGGATCTATTAGTTAAAACGATTTATTAAATTTGATTAAATTATATGCTATATGTTTTTCATGAATTGATATGTATGTTATACTTGATCGGTTTCGTGAAATTATACGCATGTTTATTTCGTTTCGTTGTGAGCATGCTACGTGTTTTCATTATCGAATTAATTAGCGTGATGTAATTTTAATTTTTGCTGGAAGCGTTAACGTACGTAATTAATTTCTTAAATACGAATTGAGCAAGTGATTATATGATTTAAATTGTTTATTTCATGTAAAAATTTTGTTTTCCGATGCGTACACATGCCTAATTCCGAACATTCCTAAGTAAGAACCAACCTCGTATTGAAGGAGTGTATCCTTTGTTTAAATTGGAAGGTCGAATATTCCACGCCGAAGCAGTACCGGTACCAACGACGAATAGTTACACATGCTATGAAACAGTATTATGTGAATGTAACGGTGTACTACTCTTGAGCAACCAGTAGGTTCAACTATAGCGAAAAACACGTGTTGTGGAATCCATATACTTGGAGGGAGATGTACATCGAATGCCCTCACGCGTATGATGAACCTTATAAACTGAATCTCGAGATTTTTTACATCCGGTTAACGGATGATATCAAGGTTGTTTGGGTTATCGGCGATCGTTACGCAATTTATACGTGTAAGAACAATTCTTTGTCACAAAATAAATTTGGAATCAAATACCAAGGATTATTTACAGGAATATTCGTTGATACAGCTACGTATTGGGCTTTAAGGGATGACAAGTACACTATTCAAATAGTGTATTTCGATCCAAGAACTGACGAGCTCAAGAGTTTGCAGAAACACAAACAAATAAATAGTGATTGTAATAGTAAAATAATTATTAGTGCGGCTTGTTTGAGAGAGAACATGTGTTTTAAGAATTCAAAGATGGGGAAGGAAAAGGGCATTGATGTGGGGGAGAACCCTAATTGGGAGGAGTTGCTAACTTTCGAAAATAGGAAGCCTCGGGATTGGTGGGTAGAAGAGCTTTGTTTCATCGAAAACAAGATTGTAATTCGGTTGGATGAGAAAACATTCGTCTACTATAGTCCTTCTGAGAAGACGTTTGAAGAAATTGACGGGACCGAGACTTGTAAATTATATAGCAAATATTTCGGTGAATTACTTCGATATCGGAACAGTCTGTATTTCCTTGTGTGGACGGAGACTCGTTCGATATCTTGAATTCTTGACAGACGTTTTTCTTTTAGTTTTTCTTTTGGGTAAAGAATATCTGATTGGTTAGAAAAGCAAAATATATGGTGTTGTCTTTATAATGCAGTTTGCACATAAGTAAAATCCAAGAACTGGTTGTTATTATACTACAGTAGCTTTATAGCACGAAAAAACCATAGGTAAATCCATTCTCGCGAACCATGATCTGAAGTGATATGTATATCGGTAAAACATGGATCATAAACACGCGTCTATGTTCAAGTGCAGAAGATTCAAAAAACTCAGAAGAAGGGATTATTGATGGCACTGTTTAACTCACTCCCTGCAGAGTGAAGCACCGGGATGTCAACTTTCTATCTAAGTTGATACAAGAATTTGCCCCCTTCGATTGTCTCAAATCCGCAAAGTTCGAGAAATTCAATGCCTCATTTCAGTTTCCCAACTGGATCCTGTCAATCATGAGAAACGTGTTATAATAAATTAAACAAACTACATACTACAAGGATTGGTATGAAATTTTGAAATTGTGGGTTATAACTTAAAAACTATTCAATTGGTATGTTTAGGAGAGAAATCTCTATTGCAGATCGATTATGTGTCAACTAAATCAAACCATTGGCCTTGTGGTCCAACAAGGCCCTCAACGACAAACTAGTATTTAGGTAAACAATTTAAAATGATAATTTGGAGCGTAAAAAAAATTTATTATTCCTGAAAAGGCTCTGTATAGATTCGACAGTTGACAGTTGGAGTCTCTCGAATTAATAATAAATGGGTAAAGACACAGGATACTCAAATTATTGCACAATGTTTACCTATGGATCCAGGATTCTAACACATCCTTTTTTTTACATAGATGACTCCAAAAGAATTTATCCACAAACATATGATATTTTCAGTCAAGACTTGTTAGACAAAACATGCTCAGAGAAAGTCAACTAAAATAAATGTACAAATACAAAAATATCGGAAGAGAATGAACCTGAAAACTAGCATACGTGTGTCTAATCTTTCGGAATTTCTCCTCGTTTGGATTTGGTGTAACATTTTTCGCGAAAGTTAATAGTGTGCTGAAAGCGGTCTTCACTTCTGCATTAGCTTTTTCCAAGTACTCTTACTTTCCTTTTAGCATTAGCTTCGAGCTAAGCATTATTACTTTCCTGTTGGCATTATCTTTGAGCTATGCAATATTCCTCTGCATATGGAATTAGCTTGTGCTAATCATTCTTAGTTTCCTTTTGGCATTAGGTTCGAACTAAGAATTCTTCCTGTCCTTTTAAAAGAAAAAAGAATCCTTAGCTTCGATCTAGCACTGCGGAAAGCAGATAAACATGAAGAACAAAGAGCTCGGGAGAAAATTCGTCAAAAGTTGAAAGGAATATAAGGTCCGTGTACTTATATTCACTATATGCTATCCGTTCAGTATCTAACTACTCTTCTAAGAGGCAGTAGATAATACAAATCCATGATCGGTCAGAGTATTAAAATAAATTAATAGAATATATTCTTTTCCACTCACTTCCTTTTTTTTTGGCTAAATAAATTTCTTTCAGCTCTGACAGGCAGAGAGACATAGATAACATGGGTTGGCGCTAGAAGATCCAGCTAATGTAAAGCCTTTTGCTCCACCGGTGGAGGACAAAAAGGTATTGCTTCTGCTGAGTTATAATATATTTATAAATCATAAAATTGTTTCCTGTAAGCTCTTTTAAGCTGATCTTCTCGAAATACATCTACAGAGCTTCTTGCCTGTCTACCCAGCTACAAAGGCAGAGCAGATGAGAGACTGCTTAAGAACCCTTAAACAAACTTACATGGTAATAACTACATGTTCTGGGTATTAATGAATTGTATAAATTTGAGTTAAAAATGAATGTTAATTTGAGTCAAACCTAATGCCAAAACGAAAGTACGAATTGTTAGCACAAGCTAATTCCATAAGGAGAGGAATAATGCTTAGCTCGAAGCTAATGCCGAAAAGGAAAGTAAGAATGCGAAGCATAAGCTAATTCCATGAAGCGCGGAAGAATAATTAGCTTTAAGCTAATTCCAAAAGGAAAGTTGTAATTCTTATCTAAAAGCTAATGCAAAAAAGGAATGCAAGAGTTTTTAGCACAAGCTTATTCCATAAGGAGAAGACCATTACTCAGCTCAAAGCTAATACCAGAAGGAAAGTAATTATGCTTAGCTCGAAGCTAATGCACAACTGAAAGTAAGAATGCTTGGCATAATATAATTCCACAAAAAGAGGAAGAATGCTTAGCTCGAAGCTAATGCAAAAAAAAATGTAAGAATGCTTAGCACAAGCTAATTCCATAAGGAGAGGAACTATGCTTAACTGAAAGCTAATGTCAATAGGAAATTAATAAGCGTAGCTCGAAGCTAATGCCAAAAAGAATGTAAGAATGCTAAGCTCGAAGCTAGTGCCAAACGGAAATAAGAATGGTTAGGACAAGCTAATATCATGAGGAAAAATATAAAAAAAATTCAAATAATTGAAAAAAAAAAGATAATTAGATAGGAAGATGAATAATGCTTAGCTCAAAGCAAATGCCAAAACGAAAGTAAGAATGCATAGCATAAGCTAATTCCTTAAGGAGAGGAATAATGCTTGGCTCAAAGCTAATGCCAAAAGGAAAGAAAGAGTGCTTAGCACAAGCAATTCCTTAAGTAGAAGAAATAATGCTTAGCTCAAACCTAATGCCAAAACGAAAGTAAGAATCCTTAGAACAGGCTAATTCCATAAAGAGACGAATAATGCTTAGCTGAAAGATAATGCAAAAAGGAAAGTAATAATGCTTAGCTCAAAGCTAATGACAAAAGAAAAGTAAGAATACTTAGCAAAATCTAATTCCAGAAGGAGAGGAACAATGCTTATCTCAAACCTAACTCAAAAATGAAAGTAAGAATATTGCTTAGCTAAAAGCAAATTCCAAAAGCAAAGTAAGAATGCTTAACACAAGCTTATTCCATAAGGAGAGCATCAATGCTTAACTCAAAGTTAATGCCAATACGAAATTAACAATGCTTAGCTCAAAGCTAATGCCTAAAGAAAAGTACGAATGCTTAGCTAAAACCAAATGCCAAAAGAAAGAAAGAAAGTTTAGCACTAGCTAATTCCAGAAGGAGAGGAAGAATGATTAGCTTGAAGCTAATCACAAGAGGAAATAAATAATCCTAGCTCAAAGCTAATGCTAAAAGGAATGTAAGAATGCTTAGCACAAGCTAGTTCCATAAGGAGAGGAAGATTTCTTAGCTCGAAGTTAATGCCAAAAAGAAATAAATAATGCTTAGCTCGAAGCTAATTCCCTAAGGAGAGGATTAATGCTTAGCTCAAAGCCAATGCCATAACAAAAGTAAGAATGGTTAGTTCAATCTAATTCCATAAGAAGAGAAATAATGCTTAGCTCGGAGCTAATGCCCAAAAGGAATGTAAGAATGCATAGCACAAGCTAATTCCATAAGGAGCGGAACAATAAATAGCTTTAAGCTAATGCCAAAAGGAAAGTTGGAATTCTTACCTAAAAGTTAATGCTAAAAGGAAATTAAGAATGCTTAGCACTAGCTGAATCCATAAGGAGAGGACCAATGCTTAGCTCAAATCTAATGGCAAAGGGAAAGTAAGAATGCTTACCTCAAAGTTAATGCCAAAAGGAAGGTAAGAATTCTTAGCACATGCTAATTCCATAAGGAGAGGAAGAATTAGTAACAATGCTTAGATAGAAGCTAATGCCATAGGGAAAGTAAAAAGGCTTAGCAGTAACAAATTCCACAAGGAGAGGAATAATGCTTAGCTTGAAGCTAATCCCGAGAGAAAATAAAGAATGCTTAGCTAAAAGCTAATGCCAAAAGAAAAAGTAAAAAGTCTTAGCACAAGCTTATTCCATAAGGAGATGAGGATTGCTAAGCTCGAAGTTAATGCCAAAAGGAAAGTAATAATGCTTAGCTCGAAGGTAATTCCATAAGAAGAGGAATAATTCTTAGCTCAAAACTAATGCCAAAACAAAAGTAAGAATGGTTAGAACAAGCTAAGTAAATAATGAGAGGAATAATGCTTAGCTTAAGGCTAATGCCCAAAAGCAAAGTAAGAATGTATAGCCCAAGCTAATTCTATAAAGAGCGGGATAATGCTTAGCTCTAAGCTTATGCCAAAAGGAAAGTATGAATTCTTAGCTAAAACCTAATGCGAAAAGGAAAGTAAGAATGCTTAGCCGAAGCTAATTCAATAAGGACATGACAAATGCTTAGCTCAAAGCTAATGACAAAATGAAAGTAATAATGCTTAGCTCGAAGCTAATGCCAAAATGGAAGTATGAATGTTTGGCAAAATCTAATTCCATGAAAAGAGGAAGAATGCTTAGCTCGAAGCTTATGCCAAAAGGAAAGTAAAAATGCTTAGCTCACGCTAATTCCATTAGGAGAGGAACTATGCTTAATTCAATGCTAATGCGAATTGGAAATTAATAAGCTTAGATCGATGCCAATGCCAAAAGGAAAGTAAGAATGCTAAGCTTGAAGCTAATGCTAGACGAAAATAAGAAAGGTTAGCACAAGCAAATTCCATAAGAAAAAAAAAATTCAAAAATTCAAAAATTAAAAAAAATAACAAAAACTAAAATAAATGACAAAGGAAAGTTATTTCCATAAGAAGAGGAATAATGCTTAGCTCAAACCTAATGCCAAAACGAAAGTAAGAATGCTTAGCACAAGCTAATTCCATAAGGAGAGGAATAATGTTTAGCTCGAAGCTAACGCCGAAAGTAAAGAAAGAATGCATAGCACAAGCTAATTCCATAAGGAGCGGAATAATAGTTAGATTAAAGCTAATGACAAAAAGAAAGTAGGAATGCTTAGCTCAAAATCTAATGTCAAAACGAAAGTATGAATACTTAGCACAAAGCTAATTCCATAAGAAGAGGAATAATGCTTAGCTCGAAGCTAATGCCAAAAGGAAAGTAATAATGCTTACCATAAGCTAATTCCATATGAAGAGGAATAATGGTTAGATCGAACCTATTTCGCAAAAAACGAAAGTAAGAATGCTTAGCACAAGCTAATTCTATAAGGAGAGGAACAAAGCTTAGCTCAAAGTTAACTACAAAAGGAAAGTAAGAATTCTTTGCTCGAAACTTATGACAAAACAAAAGTAAGAGTGATTAGCACAAGCAAATTCCATACGGATAGGAATAATGCTTAGATCGAAGCTAATGCCCAAAGGAAAGTAAGAATGCTTAGCACAAATTTACTCCATAAGGAGAGGGACAATGCTTAGCTCAAGGCTAATGCCAAAAGGAAATTAATAATGCTTAGCTCGAAGCTAATTCCATAAGGAGATGAATAATGCTTATCTCAAAGCTAATGCCGAAACAAATGTAAGAATTGTTAGCACAAGCTAGTTCCATAAGGAGAGGAATAACGCTTAGCTCGAAGCTAATGCCCAAAATGAAAGTTATAATGCATTGCACAAGCTAATTCCATAAGGAGCAGAATAATACTTAGCTTTATGCTAATGCCAAAAGGAAAGTAGGAATTCTAAGCTAGAAGCTAATGCTATAAGGAAAGTATGAATGCTTAGCACAAGCTTATTCCATGAGGAGAGACCAATGCTTAGCGCAAAGCTAATGCCAAAAGGAAACAAAGAATGCTTAGGTCAAAGCTAATGCAAAAAAGCAAAGTAAGAATTCATAGCCCAAGCTAATTCCATAATGAAAGGAAGAGTACTTAGCTCGAAACTAATGGCAAAAAGAAAGTAAGAATGCTTAGCTAAAACGAAATGCCAAAAGAATGTAAGAAAGTTTAGAACTAGCTATTTGAGAAGGAGAGCAAGAATGCTTAGCTCGAAGCTAATCAAAAGAGGAAAGAAAGAATGCTTAGCTCAAAGCTAATGCTAAAAGGAATGTAAGAATGCTTAGCACATGCTAATTCCACAAGGAGAGGAAGATTGCTTAGCTCGAATTCCCTAAGGAGAGGAAGATTGCTTAGCTCGAATTCCATAATGCTTAGCACATGCTAATTCCACAAGGAGAGGAAGATTGCTTAGCTCGAATTCCATAAGGAGAGGAATTTAATTGCAAAAGGAAAGTAATAATGCTTAGCTCGAAGCTAATTCCATAAGGAGAGGAATAATGCTTTGGTCAAAGCTAATGCAAAAACGAAAGTAAGAATGGTTAGCACAAGCTAACTCCATAAGGAGCGAAATAATTCTTAGCTCGAAGCTAATGCCCAAAAGGAAAGTAAGAATGCTTAGCATAATCTAATTCCATAAGAAAAGAATAATGGTTAGCTCGAACCTAATTACAAAACGAATGTAAGAATGCTTAGCACAAGCTAATTCTATAAGGAGAGGAACAAAGCTTAGCTCGAAGTTAACTGCAAAAGGAAAGTAAGAATTCTTAGCTCGAAGCTAATGCCAAAAGGAAAGTAAGAGTGCTTAGCACAATAAAATTCCATAAGGAGAGGAATACTGCTAACTCAAAGCTTATGCCAAAAGCAAAGTAAGAATGTTTAGCACAAGCTAATTCCATAAGGAGAAGAATAGTGCTTAATGCATGGTTAATGCAAAAAGGAAAGTCATAATGGTTTGCTCAAAACTAATGCCAAAAGGAAAGTATGAATGCTTAGTTCAAATCTAATGCCAAAAAAGTAAGAATGCTTAGCACAAGCTAAATACATAAGGAGAGGAACAATGCTAATCTCAATGCTAATGCAAAAACGAAAATAAGAATGCTTAGGTCAAAGATAATGCCAAAAGGAATGTAAGAATGCTTAGCTGAAAGCTAATGCCAAAAAGAATGTACGAATGCTTAGCACAAGCTTATTCCATAAGCAGTGAACTATGCGTAACTCAAAGGTAGTGGCAATAGGAAACTAATAAGTGTAGCTCAAAGGTAATGGCAAAAGGACTGTAAAAATGCTGAGCTCCAAACTAATGCCAACGGAAATAAGAAATGTTATCAAAATCTAAGTCCATAAGAAAATTGAAAAAAAATAAGAAAAGATAAATAAAAAATATTAAAAATATAAAATAAATGGAAAACAAAAGAAGTTAGTTCCATAAGAAGAGGAATAATGCTTAGCTCAAAGCTAATGCCAAAACGAATGTTAGAATGCTTGGCACAAGCTATTTCCATAAGGAGAGGAACAATGTTTTGCTCAAATAAAATGCCAAAAGGAAAGTAATAATGCTAAGCTTGAAACTAAGGCAAAAACGAATGTAAGAATGCTTCGCAAAAGGTAATTCGATAAAAAGAGTTGAACGTAGCTCGAAGCTAATGCCTAAAAGAATGTAAGAATGCTTACCAAAAGCTAATTCCATAAGAAAAGGAATAAAGCTTAGCCCAAAGCCAATGCCAAAATGAAAGTAATGATGATTAGCAAAACCTAATTCCATAAGGGGAGGAACAATGCTTAGCTCGAAGCTAATGCCCAAAAGAAAAATAAGAATGCATAGTACAAGCTAATACCATAAGGAGCGGAATAATACGTAGCTTTAAGCTAATAAAAAAAGAAAAGTACAAATTCTTAGCTAAAACCTAATGCCAAAACGAAAGTAAGAATGCTTAGCACAAGCTAATTCCATAAGGATAGGACCAATGCTAAGTTCAAAGCTAATGCCAAAAGGAAAGTAATAATGCTTAGCTCGAAGCTAATAGCAAATGGAAAGTATGAATGCTTGGCAAGAGCTAATTCCATAAAAAGAGGAAGAATGCTTAGCTCGAAGATAATGGCAAAAAGAATGTAAGAATGCTTAGCACAACGTCATGCCATCAGGAGAGGAACTATGCTTAACTCAAAGATAATGGCAATAGTAAATAATAAGCTTAGCTCGAAGCTAATGCCCAAAGGAAAGTAAGAATGCTAAGCTCGAAGCTAATGCGAAATGCAAATAAAAATGGTTAGCACAAGCTAATTTCATAAGAAAAAAAATTACAAATTAAAAAAGATAAATAAAAAAAATAAAAAATGAAAACAAATGAGAAAAAAAGATAATTCCATAAGAAGAGGAATAAAACTTAGTTCAAAGCTACAGGCAAAGCGAAAGTAAGAATGCTTAGCACAAGCTAATTTCATAAGGAGGGGACTAATGTTTTGCTCAAAGCTAATGCCCAAAAGGAAAGTAATAATGCATAACACAAGCTAATTCCACAAGGAGCGGGATAATACTTAGCTTAAAGGTAATGCCAATAGGAAAGTAGGAACGCTTAGCTAAAAGTTGATTCCACAAGGAGCGATTATACTTAGCATAAAGCTAATACCAATAGAAAAACAAGAATGCTCAGCACGTAGCTGATTCCATATGAAGAGGAATAATGCTTATCTCGAAGCTAATGCCAAAAGGAAAGTAAGAATTCTTAGCACAAGTTAATTCCGTAAGAAGATGAATAATTCTATTAGGAGAGGGATAAAAGAAAAATAAGAATGCTTAGCACGAAGCTAATGCCAAAAGGAAAGTAAGAGTGCTTAGCACAAGCAAATTCCATAAAGAGAGGAATAATGCTTAGCTCGAAGCTAATGCCAAAAGGAAAGTAAGAATGCTTAGCACAAACTTACTCCATAAGGAGAGGGACAATGCTTAGCTCAAGTCTAATGCCAAAAGGAAATTAATAATACTTAGCTCGAAGCTAATTCCATAAGGAGGGGAATAATGCTTAGCTCGAAGCTAATGCCGAAAGGAAAGTAAGAGTTCTTAGCACAATCAAATTCCATAAGAAGAGGAAGAATGCCTAGCTCCAAGATAATGCAAAAAGGAAAGTAAGAATCCTGTTGAGTGTATATCTTACACTCAATATATACTCACTTACAAGGATTTTTGTATACTTTGATTGATTTAATGGTGCTTAATGAGTGGTTTATTGTATTTTAGGTGCAATTTGAAGATTCGGGAGTTTCAAGGATGAAACGTGCGAAAAAAAGGTCTTAGACGGAAGAGAACAATCGGATGCTGAAAATTGGCCTGACACGGCCGTGTGAAAAATAGCCTATTTCTGGCATGGTCGTGCCAACTACAGAATTTGGGCAGAAAGCTTCGGGATTTTAGACGGCCGTGTGAGAATTGTACAGATTCTCACGCGGCCGTGTGAAAACACGCTCGAAGGAATTTTGGGTTTTTGATTACACAAGGAAACCCAAATCTTCTTCCATATTAGGACATATTTTTATAGGCAAAGACCAAGCATGAATTAAACACTTCTTACACAATCTTAGAGCAAGAGGAGCGAGAGAATTGAAGACGAAGATGAAGACTTGACGAATCTTCAAGATAGTTCTTCTTTTACTTTTCTTTTCTACTTTTATGTATTTTAGTATTTTTATCATGTTTTTCGTAGAGAACATGAGTAGCTAACTTTAAATCTAGGATTTTGTGGGAACCCTATGTGGTAATTTTAACCCAAGTTTTCTACTATTATGCAAGTTTAATTCTATGATTATTTCTACTCTGTGATCTTATTCAGTGCATGAACCTAGCTAATTTATGTTGCTATGTGTTTTTTTTAGAATTGAATCGACAGATCTTTTTAATAATTAGAAAAAGGATAAAATATCCTTCGAGTAGTTTTCCCCAGATTAGTGTCTTAATTGCATGTGTTATCGTAGACATACAGATAACACCTTAGGTAGCCCTTCACGAGACTTGTTAGTTAATACTTTATTCATAATTGGTTTGTATAGACATATAGTGAACTGTTTATAATAATAGACTTATAAAACACGAGACAACGGGTTATGAGTAATTTAGTGTCTCGGGTTAATAATTATAAATCGTAACTTGCATGATAGAGGTTTAATTGGGTATTGAATTATCGCATAGGGGGAAGATAAAATCCTAGCTTCATTTTTATATTGATACATTCTCGTGATTTTTTGCTTTCATAATTAGTTTAATTATTTAGTTGATTAAATTTGACCACTTTGCGTAGGCGGGGTAAAAATCATAATTGTTAGAATTTGGTACCTTAGGATTAGATAATTTGAGAATTCCATGTGGGATCAACATCCGACTCTCCCGAGTCCACTATTACTACTTGTTTGTGATACGTGCACTTGGGTGTTAAGTATTTAGCCTAACAATTTTTTGGCGCTATTGCTGGGGACTACGGCAAAATTATCTATCTATTCTAAAACCAAATTGGAAAAAAATTCTTACTCCAGCCATTTTATTTATTTATTTATTTTCTTATATTTTTTGTTTTATTTATTTATTTATTTATTTATTTTATGTACTTTTTATGCGAAGAAGACACAACATGAACTTGCTACCTTATGATCCCGAAATCGAGCAAACTTTTAGTCACGCGAGGAGAAATCAACGGTTAGCTCAAAATATTCCCGCAACAATGGAATAAGAAAATAATCGCAGGAGATATGACCAAGGACACTTACTAGATGCTGAAGGAAATATCATCAACGAGCTGAAGCAATTCCAGCTCGTGAATCCACAACCTTGTCAACGAGCATTGCATGAGTACACCGTTCCGACATTCAATAGGTTTCAGTCAAGCATCCAAAAGCCCCCAATTGAAGCCAATAATTTTGTAATTCGACTGGGAAATTTGCCCTTCCGATTAGACGTTTGAGAAAATTATTGCAGATTGTGGTATGGATCTATGTAGACTCGTTCCGTTTCGGAATAGTCTGTATTTCCCCGATGCCAAGACAAAGACTCTATCCCGTTATTCTTGTGAGTCTGCGTTTCCGTTTTGTCTGGTGCGAAGACGATTACTCGTTTCGTAAGCTCTCAACTTTACGATCCAATCCTCACAAGTTGTTGCGTAGATTAAAGATAATAAGCAGTTTGGTTTGATATTTACTTGAACTTTTTTTTTCTTGGATATTTAAGTACTTATGCAGTAGTATGTCGGACTGACTTGTTTTTATTCAGTGAAGCTCAGTTTTCTAGAGTTTGTCAACTGCACTCGAAAAAATTGACAGATTTTTGTCTTTTGGTATTTCTAAGAGTTTTAATTATTTTGTTTGTATATTAATCTTGTTATTGGTTAATTAGGTCGATGTTCTATTTATTTAATATGATTGAAGTCAATTCTATCCATCTATTCTCTAGAATAAGAAGATGCTAAGTATGATTCAAACTTGTGTTTTCCTATGTTATGTAGGCATGTTCCAAAACTCATATGTAACTCCGTGTTGATGAATAAAATCATTATTTAAGTTTAAAAATATTTGCACGAATCTTGCATTGAAAGTATTAGATTCATCTTTACAAGTGATCGATGAGTGGTTTGAATACGATCTTCTCAAGTTCTTATATATACGTATATTGAACGTTAATAGCATTTTGCCACCCGTATTTTGAACTTTTACAACCCTATATCTTCTAATTTGCCCGTCTTTGCACTTTGACACCATAACAAACAATCCAAATTGCAAAGGCCCACCCAAATCCTTTAGTTTGACTCACTTAACCGTCTAAGACGAATATTTTGGCAAATCCTCACAATTTCAGACGCACCTTTGAGTTTTGGTTCTATCTTTTCTACTAAAAGTCTAAAATCTTATCCTGGTGATTGTGAGTAAAGCTTGAATAATTATTCACTTCTAAAAACTTTCCGGTGTTTGCATTAAAAAGTATCACTCCACCCGTATTAGAAAAGCACTACATAAACTCTAAAATTATGAACACGCATATGATCATCCAAGTCTCTTTTTCGATTCAATTTTTTTTCCAAATGAATTATGGAGTATCATGATTTCTTATCATGTATTTGTCCATATTGATCCGATATTAAAACATGATTATTTTTATTTTTTATTTTGGTTAAATCGAAAGGTCGGAAATCCCACACACGGAAGCATTATTGAAGAAGATTCGTGCACTAAAACAGGGTTTTTTTTAGTGAACATTCGTTCCGCAACAACAATTATGTTTCGTGAAAAATAAGATTTTTAATTTTACCGTATTATTCAAGCTTCAGAAAAGACGAAACGCATAATTTGAAAAGATGTCGTTCGGAGAAATAATCTCTAGTACTCAACAATCATTGGAAGTTCTTAAACACTATATAAATTGATTAAAAGCTCAACATTCTGGTTTGATGTTTTCCTTTTCCCTAAAGAATTTCTTATTAATAAATATATTTATTTATTTATTTATTTTAGGCATAGATGACGTACTCCAAAATTATTAGTGTTGCATGTCGGGCCAAGCCAGGCCAGGCCAGATAATTTTATCTATAAATAAACCCTAAAACAAGCGAATTTACACGCATAGGAAAAACCATGGCGGTAGAATTAGAGAAAACACCATCATCTTATCTTCCCTCCGACATCGTCGAAATTTATCCTGTTGCAATCGCCATCGGTTAAATCTCTTCTTCGATTCAATAAAGTTTGCAAGTCATGGAATACGATGATCTCCGATCCTGCATTCATCCGCAAACATCTCAAACAATCGAAAAAATCCCCAAATAATAACAATCACTTACTAAGCACGTAAAAGAACAATACCCAAAGGTTTTCTCAGTTTAAATTCAAACATTCAAGAGTCCACGCTAAATGAGTAGAGGAGAATATTCACTACATTTATGACATTATATTATGCGAATGCAACAACGTGCTACTCTTGAAGGAATCTCCGTGCTACACAAGAAAGAACGTGTTGTGGAATCCGTATGCACAAAACGTGATGTATTTCGAAGGCCCACCTACATTTAGAGTATGTGAATTAGTGAATGATCACGGGATTTGTTACGATGCGATAACTCACGATTTCAAGGTTGTCTTTTTTTTCCGCGATGAAATATGCAATTTACTCGTGTAACAACCGTTCGTAGATGGAAAAGAAAACCGACCTAGAGATTGGTAACTATAGTAGTCATGCAGGAATATTCGTTGACGGAGCTATCTATTGGGTTTCGAAGACCAGAAAATTAGTCGTGTATTTCGATCCAAGAATCGACGAGCTCAAGACTTTGCAGAAGCCTGAAGTATTAAATGGCGACGAAACGTCAACTATTATGATAGCTTCTTTGAGAGGGAGTCTTTATTTGTACTACAACAAGAGAGGCCAGGACACGGTTCGAATCTGGATCAAGAAGAATGGTATTTTCGAGAATAGTTGGAACGAGTATATAACGATCGAGAATTTGATTCTTCGGAATAAATGGTGGCTCCATCCACAATGTTTCGTGGAAAACAAGATTTTAATTTGATTGAATGGGAAACGATTCGTCTACTACACTCCATCCGAGAAGACGTTCGAATAATTTGAACAGATTGGTATATATGGCTGTGAAATTGTTCCTTATTCGAGTAGTCTCTATTGCTCACATGCTTCATATGTGCATATATAGATTTATGCATCAATAGATTTAGCCAAGAATAATGGATTTGTGCATAATAATAGATTTATTATTATGATTATTTTATTTTCTTTTTTATCTTTTGATTTTTGGTTAAGAATTTCGTATTAATTAAAAGAATAATAAAAATCCACACTTTTTTTTTATCATCTACGGTAAGCACTGTTGAAACAGTTTGTACCATTTGGTAACTCATTCAACATTAATAACTGCCAAAACAATTTACGACAATAGATTTTCCGGTTAAAACATACATCTAGAAAAAAAAAGTTAAAAACCAAAAATGGACATGGTCGCTCTCTCTCTCAACATGTCTTTTCAGATAAAAAACGCAAGTGGTCAAGGCTGAATTTTTATTGTGTTGAATCTTTACTTTTTTATATTTCTAATTTAATATTTATTTAGGTCATTACATATAAAAAAATAGCGTGGTTGAGGTGAAGTTTTTGTGTTGAATTTGTAATTTTTAAAATTTCTTATTTAAAGTATATTTAGGTTTTTTCAGACTACAAAGAAATGCACACTCAATCGCATATATGATCAGTGTAGCGCACGATCGGGTGTTAGAGATATTTATTGCTTTGAATTTACAGGACAGGTCCTTGCCATCTTTTTAAAAAATATGATGAAAAAAAACTAGAAAGACTTCTTACAAGTAAAATCCTAGCCATATCTCGTTCCCGAAAAGCTCTGTACAACAAACCTAAAAGAATCAACACAGACATGGCAACAAAATTACAGAAATAATCATCATCGAATAATCCAGTAGAGATCGTCGAAACTATCCTGTCAAAATTATCATTTGTTAAGTCTCTTCTTCGATTCTAAACAAATTGGAAGTCATGGAATACGATAATCTCCGATTCTGTATTCGTCCGAAATCTTCTCGAAAACTCTCCGGACAATCTCTTCCTAGGTACCGAACGACCTCGTATTGAAGGAGGGTATCCTTTGTTTAAACTGGAAGGTCGGCAATTCCGCGTCGCCAATGTGGTACCGGTACCACCGACAAATAGTATGTACAATCGCTAGAAAACAATATTATGTGAATGTAACTCGGAGGGGATATGTACATCGAATGCCCTTACGCGTATAGTGGACATTGTGCACCGAATCACAGGATTTGTTACGATCAGATAAGATGATTTCAAGGTGATTTTCATTACCGACGAGCGTTACACGATCTATTCGTGTAAAAACAATTCTTGGTCAAAAAGTAAATTAGAAATCGAGTACCATATCTTTTTTGAAAGAGTCTTCGTTGATGGAGATACCTATTGGGTTTTAAGTGACGAAAACTGCACTACGTAGGTAGTTTATTTAGATCCGATAATTGACGAGCTCAAGTGTTTGCAAAAACCCGAACAACTTGACCAAATGATTAATGATTGTAATGGTGACCTACTTGTTAGTGTCGCTTGTTTGAGAGATAACACTTATTTGTACTGCGTCACCGCAGAAGGTGACGATGATAAGTCAAAATTTTGAATGTGGAGAAAGGAAAAGGGCATTGGTGTGGGGGGAACGCAAATTCGGAGGAGCTTATAAGCTTAAAAAATAGAAATACTCGGGATTGGTCGGTAGGACTGCTTTGTTTTGTCGAAAAATAATATTGTATTTTGGTTGGATGAGAGATCATTCGTCTACTATAGCTCTTCGGAGAAAACGTTTGAAGAAACTGACGGGACTGAGACTAATTATATATATACCATTTATTCCAGTCAATTAGTTCGATATCAGGATAGTCTGTATTTCCCCGTGCAGAAAGAGACTCGTTCGATATCTTGAGCTCTTGATACAATTTTTTTCTTTTCGTAACTTTTTTGTTGCTAAAGAATGTCTTATTGATTAAAAAAATTGGACCCGAATAATGTTTGAGGTAATTGTTTATTTTAAAAAACTTTTCATATACAAAAAAAATAATCGAAAAAATCACTCCTCCTCTTTAAAAAAAGCACTAGATAAACCCTAAAATTACAAACACGCATATTATCATCCAAATCTCTTCTTCGATTCAAAACTATTTATGATCGTGTATTTTTCCATACTCATTCTGAAAAGACGAAACCCATATTTTGAAGAGATCTCTTTTGGAGAAATAATTGCAAGTTCTTAAATACTATATAAATAGATTTAAAGCTCAGCAATCCGGTTTGATGTTTTGTTTTTTTCCCTAAAGAATCTCTTATCAATAAATATAATATTTATATTTATTTTATGCATAGATAACGTACACAAAATTAATTAGTATTACATGTCAGGTCGAATGGGCCGGGCCAAAACATGTTATCTATAAATAAACCCTAAAACAAGCGAATTAAAGCACATTGGAAAAGCCATGGTGATAGAATTAGGTAAAACACACACATCATATCTTCCCTTCGACATGGTCAAAATTATCATGTCGAAATCACCATCGGTTAAATCTCTTCTTAGATTCAAAACTGTTTGCACGTCATGGAATACGATGATCTTGTTAGAGTAGGTGACCAACAAGCCAACTTGTGGCTGTGCTCTTTCGTATTTATTATGGTAATAAACGAACCTTTATTCGTATTAATGATAAAACACCTTGGCATTCTATATCTTTGTCCCTTTGTCACAAGCATAGATATAGTCCTTACAGTTATTACAAGTACTAGTAATTGATCATTAGGATCGTGAGATATTTACTTAAGTATTATAACTGTTAAACGTGTTCCTAGTCGAAGGGTTACGCCACCAATGAGGATATCGGCCATTCCCATTAGAAGACTAGCACTTAGTGTATGTGTACTGCATCTCATCAGTAAACGGTATTGTGATATCGGCATGCATAAGTGGGTGCTCGTAAGTTGACGAGTTCACTGAACTCCCTCACCCTAGAAATCTCTAAGTGGTTCCCAATAATCGAGTAGAGATATCTTTGGTATAGTTGTACACCATTAGTCCTTATGACCTAGACATCACCGTGACTTCACTAGAGGACCAGCTGTATCGTGACCTGTCTCTGAGTTCCACCGAGGACCATCCCAAGGGCCAGTGTTCGTGCAGTCCGAAATCTAGTGGGAGGTCTGTGCATTGTAGTCGGGGATTCGATCGCTAGAATATACTTGGATGTCCTGTGTGTTCTGATAGTTTGTAATCATTCTAAGTCTCTGGCCAGAGCTGACTAAGTGATGATTAGAGGATTCGATTCTCTAAGTCATGCACGTGACGATTACAATACTTGGAACGATCGCACCGTCATCGAACATATAAAGAGGTCTCGATGAACCAATGCCTCTAGTTCGATCGGGACATATGTATCGAAGGGACCGTACTGTACGTTAACTATATCTGAAGGTTCTTGCAGGCACTTCATTTGTATCTAGGGAATCATGACGCGTAGTTGCTAGACGCCAATATTGATTCGTTGGGTGATTAAGGTGAAACGAGTTTCATCTTAATCGTAACTCTAAGGGGACGAGTTTTGACCACAAAGGGTTGTGGACCCACGGCTAGCTTACACCTGAACCATCGAGGGTCACACTGCTCGTGCACATGAGATCTTTGAATAAACGGTCAAAGGTAAAATATGTTTATCTTTGCATGATTGGAAGTAAATATGATTGGGTCCAACATTCGTAATTCGGAATTATGAATGAGAATAAGAAAAAGGAAAAGAATAGGCGAAAGTATTAGTGAACCTTCTAAATCGGGAAGTTTCCAAATTTAGAAAGTGCACTGAATTAGGGTTTCCACTTTTGGAAAGTTGGAAATCGAGAGTTGGCACTCGTAATGACGAGGAAATTATAATGATTCCGAAAATGTAATCGTTACAGTTTTCCGATCATCGAATTGAGAGAGATGAGCAAGTAAAAGAACTAACGAACTTAAGCTGTTGGGCCCTGTCCAACTTAAGCCCGTTAGGGTTTTATGCAAGACATATAAATACTTGATTTATAGGTCTTGCACACACACAACTAAGAGAACACACGTTCATAACCCTAGCCGCTGCCTCTCTCGATCAGCCACCCTCTGCCACGGCCACCACCACCGCGCCGTCGCCGGAAATTCGCCGGAATCGGCCACCCGTTGGCCGATCTCTTTCGGTATTCCTTTCCTTCTTTCTTTTCTTCCGTTATTCTGACTATTACGTGTCTAGTGCCACGTGTTTAGTAGATCGAAGTATACGAGGTGAAATCCAAGAGGAGGAAGATTGAAGAATCGAGGATGCGAGAAGGCAATTCTGAAAAACTGCTCTCGGATTTTCTGCGCTGTCCAGCGAGAAAATTCGCCATAAATCAACCGGTGATCGGATGGACGCGAAATTTTGACAGAAGCTTCAAGACTTGTAAATATACAATCTTCCATAAGGAATTGTCCATCCAGTAAATAAGGATGGAGATATTGATGTCGGAGCAAGGCTGTAATTTCAGATCAGCAAACACGTTGGATCAATAGGAGTGGGAAGAGCAGCTGGCCATCTTCTCGAGTCTTCGTTCGATTGATGCTTCAAGGACAGCACGTGAATCACACGCGCCGCCGTAGCTTGGATCATCGCCGTTGCTGCCCCGGATTGCACGGATTGGTTTCCGTGGCAATCTAGCTTTGCTTAGTGCGCCTACCTCACGCTTCAAGAGGTAATGTTTCGAATCTATTGTCATTCGATTCGGTTACGTTTAAATTAATATATGCATGATCGTTTTAATAAGAAACTTGTATGATTTTATGTGTCTACATGAAATTGGTTTTATTATTGCGAGCATGATTATTTGATTTAAACGCGAGCATGCTAATTGATTTAATTTCGATTAAGTAATTAAGCATGTTGTTATTTTAATTTCGCTGGAAGCGCAAAGGTACGCAATGTATGTTGTTTTAATTTCGCTGGAAGCGCAAAGGTACGCAATTAATTGGTTTCATTTAATGGGCATGTGTTTATGTTCTTTAAAGTTGTTTAAATCGCATAAATTTTTTGTTTTCCGCTGCGTACACGTGCCCGAAACCCAACAGATCTCCGATTCTGTAATCGTCCGAAAACATGTCGAAAACTCGAAAATCAATCTCCTCCTTGTTAGAGTAGGTGACCAACAAGCCAGCTTGTGGTTGTGGTCTTTCCTTTTATTATTAAAATAATACTTTTACGTATTAATGATAAAACACCTTGGCATTGTATATGTTTTTCCCTTTGTCTTAAACATAGATATAGTCCTTACATTTATTACAAGTATTAGAAATTGATCTTTAAGATCGTGAGATATTTACTTTAATATTATAACTGTCAAACGTGTTCCTAGTCAAAGGGTTACATCACCAATGAGGATATCGGTCTTTCCTATTAAGAGACTAGCACTTAGTGTATGTGTACTGCATCTCGTCAGTAAACGGTATTATGATATCGGCATGCATAAGTGGGTGCTCGTAAGTTGACGAGTTCACTGAACTCCCTCACCCTAGAAATCTCTAAGCGGTTCTCAATAATCGAGTAGAGATATCTATCCTATAGTCGTACACCATTAGTCCTATGACCTAGACATCACCGTGACTTCACTAGAGGACCAGCTATATTGTGACCTGTCCTTGAGTTACACCGAGGACCGCCCCAAGGGCCAGTGTTCTTGCAGTCCGAAATTTGTGGGAGGTCTGTGCATTGTAGTCGGGGATTCGATAGCTAGAATAGTCTTGGATGTCCGGTGTGTTCTCATAGTTTCTAATCTCCATGTCTCTGGCCCGAGCTGACTAAGTGATGATTAGAGAATTCGATTCTCTAAGTCATGCACGTACTGATTACAACACTTAGAACAATCGAACCGTTATTGGTCTACTAAGGAGGTCTCGATGAACCAATGCCTCTAGTTCAATCGGGACATATCTATCGAAGGAATCGTATTGTACGTTAACTATATCAAAAGGTTCTTGCAGGCACTTCATTTGTATTTAGGGAATCATGACGCGTAGTTGCTAGACGCTAATCTTGATTCGTTGGGTGATTAAGGTGACACGAGCTTCATCTTAATCGTAACTCTAAGGGACGATTTTAGACCACAAAGGGTTGTGGACCCACTGCTAGCTTACACCTGAACCATCGAGGATCACACTGCTCGTGCACTGTAGATCCTTGAATAAACGATCAAAGATAAAAATGTTTAATCTTTGCATGAATGGAAGTCAATGTGATTTGAGTTCAACATTCAAAATTTGGAATTATGAATTAGAATAATAATGGAAAAGAATAGGCGAACATCTTAGTGAACTTTCTAAATTGGGACGTTTCCAAATTTAGAAAGTCCACTGAATTAGGGTTTCCACTTTTAGAAATTGTTAATCGAGAATTGGCACTCGTAATGACGAGGACAATACAATGATTCCGAAAATTTAATCGTTACAATTTTCCGATCATTGATTTGTTGGAAACGAGCGAGTAAAGAACTAATGACCTTAAGTTGTTGGGCACGGTCCAACTTAAGCCCGTTAGGGATTTTATACAAGACACTATTGTTAGAGTAGGTGACCAACAAGCCAACATGTGGCTGTGGTCTTTCGTATTTATTATTGTAATAAACGAACCTTTATTCGTATTAATGATAAAAGACCTTGGCATTCTATATCTTTGTCCCTTTGTCACAAGCATAGATATAGTCCTTACAGTTATTACAAGTACTGGTAATTGATCGTTAGGATCGTGAGATATTTACTTAAGTATTATAACAGTTAAACGTGTTCCTAGTCAAAGGGTTACGCCACCAATGAGGATATCGGTCTTTCCCATTAAGAGACTAGCACTTAGTGTATGTGTACTGCATCTCATCAGTAAACGGTATTGTGATATTGGCATGCATAACTGGGTGCTCGTAAGTTGACGAGTTCACTAAACTCCCTCACCCTAGAAATCTCTAAGTGGTTCCCAATAATCGAGTAGAGATATCTATTGTATAGTTGTACACCATTAGTCCTTATGACCTAGACATCACCGTGACTTCACTAGAGGACCAGCTGTATCGTGACCTGTCCCTGAGTTCCACCGAGGACCATCCCAAGGGCCAGTGGTTGTGCAGTCCGAAATCAAGTGGGAGGTCTGTGCATTGTAGTCGGGGATTCGATCGCTAGAAAAGTCTTGGATGTCCTGTGTGTTCTGAAAGTTTGTAATCATTCTAAGTCTCTGGTCAGAACTGACTAAGTTATGATTAGAGAATTCGATTCTCTAAGTCATGCACGTAAGGATTACAACACTTAGAACGATCGCACCGTCATTGAACAAATAAAGAGGTCTCGATGAACCAATGCCTCTAGTTCAATCGAGACATATGAATCGAAGGGACCGTACTGTACGTTAACTATATCTGAAGGTTCTTGCTGGCACTTCATTTGTATCTAGGGAATCATGACGCGTAGTTGCTAGACGCCAATCTTGATTCGTTGGGTGATTAAGGTGAAATGAGTTTCATCTTAATCGTAACTCTAAGGGGTACAACAAAATGATGATATTAGGACACTTTCGTAGAGACACTTTTTATTATGTGCCCCAAAGGTAAAATATTAGGACACTTAAAATTTGTGTCTCAATTCCAAAACTAACGAGACACTTAATCTCAAATTAATTTAATATTTAATTTTTCCTTAATTATAAATTTATAAGGCGGTTTCTTTTTCTTTTTACCCACAAGGGCCATAACCATTTCCCCATTATTTTTCACTCTTTACGTTCTATCTTTTTCCTGTACCACGATTTTAATTAATTGAAACTGGGGTTTGATTAACGACCATCTAAATGGTTAAAATTCCTTCAATTCAATGAAAAATTGGCTGGGATAGATTTTTTTTGCTCGACGGCAAGTAGAGGGATTCAGTGTTCGCGATTTCCGACGGTGGCAAGACGAGTTATAACGACAACGATGAAGGAGTGGATGAAATACGACGGAAACACCGAAATACCTTTCGTTTTCCCATTTGGGTAGTAGCATCGAGCGATATTTTAAATTTTTTTATATGAATCGATTATTTATAAAAGTGCAGATTTATTTGTTCATTTTTCAAAGTTTAGGAATTGCACACTTAGTTTAAAATCTGTGTTGATGATTTTGCAAATAGTTCTTGCATTTTCTATAGTATATAAAATAGTCTCTCGAACAGTGATTTACTTGGGTATATTGCTTAAAGCTCTTTCAATTTCTTTTTGGAGTATTAATTTTTTATTTTTTTTAATATACTTTAGGGTTCCCCTTACTGTCTTTGATGAGGTTTATTGAGAATGCTCAGTGAATTGAAGAAATATGAAAACCCCCAATTTCTCACAGAACTACCAACTATGATTTCTTCTCTAATGAATTTTTAGTTGAAATGACAGAAATTGTAATCAAGAAATGATTGGTCTTATACTGTTTGTGTGAAAAACTTTTTTTTCTAATGGATATTTGATTTATAGCTTATTCATCTAAAAAGTTTAAACTTTTTAACCTCTGTTATTGCATTATTGTATACATTGTTCATTTAATATACTATGGCAGTGATGGAACTTATTATACCATTTTTTCTTCTCAACAGAGAGTAAGGCTTTTGGATCCTCCAACAAGTTTTGAAGCATCAAAGCTAAAAGTATTATTTATGGGAGAATAAGTCAGATTTGTACCAAGAACATACATTTTCTCCTATTGTGATTTCACAGTCAATTTACTTCTTAACCATACCAAGCATAATTGACTGTGATCAGGTAATATATCGATGTTTTGCTAATCAATTCTTGTTGAATAAAAATCATTTCTTTGAAGTAGAGTTATATATTCAAGTGTTTGCACTATCATCAACTGCAGTTTAAGGGTGGTACAATCAGGTCGAATGTTGGGGGGGGGGGGGGGGGGGGGGGGCATTGAAGGACGCTGCTATGGTAATTCTATTCAAATGCTATTGCGGAAGATGATAATTCTTTAATCCCTTTGCTTATGGTAATACCATTTTGAAATTTTGAGAATAATATTCTGTTGATAATATTAATTGAAGACATTTCTATGTTATATATAATTTAATATTCACTTTGTTCCTTCTCAGTACCTAATGGATATATAGTGTACTTGCAACTAGTAAAAAATAATATATTTGCATATTTAGTATTCAAGTATTTGGTTAAGTAATTGTTCAATATTTAGTGTTTACAGCATACCATCAATTTTCAAGCTTTTCAACCACGAGAATATCTACTTTACTTGAAGGAGTTGAATGAGGGGAAGAAACAGAGGCTTTTGATTTAGCAGACTGTGGGAAGAAGACAAACTTTGGTAATTGCTTGTTTCTATCCAAAAGTTCTTATGGAGTATATCTTTGCCACTTTCCAGATTATATTTTACACACACACACACACACACACATATGTATGTGTGCGTGTGTTACTTATGTAGTCTTGAAGTGCTGAAATTAGTTAGTTCTAGTAGACATTTAATTGAAGAATTCTCAAATTTGTGGTTCAGATGTTTCTAAAACAGTTATTTCTCGGAGCTTCCAGGCTGATTTTGTGGTTCGACTAACCAAACTTTAATATCTTCTCATCTATACACTTTATAAGGGTTGTTAAGTGTTTTCCTTTCTTTTACACATACTTATTGGAAGAGAGATTTTTTTTTTCTACTTCTGCAGATTTATGTTTCGTGTTGGCATCATATTACGAACATGAGGAAGAGAAAAACCTCGAAAGGAAGAAAACAACTTGGCTGGAGTAGTTATCTAGAGGACTGTTGTATATGTTGTCGGTGAGGACTCTTGAATTAGTTGTGGGCTAGTTATATACATACTTTTGTACATGTGGCTTTTCCACTGGATATTAGTTGAGATTTTGTTGCCATCTCATCAATATAAATGAAATCGACGAATTTTAATTGATTGTATTTGATTTGAGAGCATGAATTATGCTCTACTTTCACTATATATGAAATTTTAGATATATTTATGCTTTGATAATGAGGGTGCTGGAAATTTAGAAATTGTCATTTTATTGCTGTTCATAAATGTACTAATAAAATGCCTAATAGGACACTTAATTCGATCACTAGTTTTACAATGACATTTATAAGTGTCCCTAGTATAAACTGTTGAGATACATGTAAATCTCCCATATAAGTTTGAAGGCAAAAGTAAGTGTCCCCAAAACATTCATTACTGTATACTTGAGTTTTTTTGGGGACAGTTATTTGTGTCTTTGTAAGCATGTTATAATAACATATGTAAATGACTCGATAAGGTATGATATAGGGACACTTTAAGTGTCCCGAACTTAATAGGACACACATACACGCGACACTTATAATAAATGTCCCTAAAATTGAAAGTGTCCCAACATATACCATATTGGGACACTTTTCCGTGTCTCCAAAGACACTTTTTGTTGTAGTGGGGACGAGTTTTGACCACAAAGGGTTGTGGGCCCACGGCTAGCTTACACCTGAACCATCGAGGGTCACACTGCTCGTGCACATGAGATCTTTGAATAAACGGTCAGAGATAAAATGGTTTATCTTTGCATGATTGGAAGTTAATATGATTGGGTCCAACATTCGTATTTTGGAATTTTGAATGAGAATAAGAAAAGGAAAAGAATAGGCAAACGTATTAGTGGACTTTCTAAATGGGGAAGTTTCCAAATTTAGAAAGTGCACTGAATTAGGGTTTCCACTTTTGGAAAGTTGGAAATCAAGAGTTGGCACTCGTAATGATGAGGATATTATAATGATTCCGAAAATGTAATCGTTACAATTTTCCGATCATTGAATTGAGAGAGACGAGCAAGTAAAAGAACAAACGAACTTAAGTTGTTGTGCCCTGTCCAACTTAAGCCCGTTAGGGTTATATGCAAGACACTATAAATACTTGATTTATAGGTCTTACACATATGAGACTACACGAACTAACCCTAGCCGTTCTCACCTCTCTCGGCCAATCTCAAACCGCGGCCATGACCGCCGATGTCGCCACCATCTTGCCGGAATCGGCCATCCGTTGGCCGATCCTTTTGGTATTTCTTTCCTTGTTTCTATTCTTCCGTTTTTCTGACTATTACGTGTCTAGTGCCACGTATTTAATAGATTGAAGTATACGATGTGAAATCCAAGAGGAGGAGGATCGAAGAATCGAAGATGCGAGAAGGCAATTCTGAAAAACTGCTCTCGGATTGTCTGCGCTGTCCAGCGAGAAAATTCGCCATAAATCAACGGGTGATCGGATGGACCTGAAATTGTGACAGAAGCTTCAAGACTCACAAGTCTACAATCATCCAGAAGGAATTGTTCATCTAGTAAATAAGCATTGAGATATTGAAGTCAGAGCAAGGCTGTAATTCCAGATCAGCAAATAGGTTGGATCAATAGGAGTGGGAAGAGCAGCTAGCCATCTTCTCGAGTCGTCGTTCGATTCATGCTTCAAGGACAGCGCGTGAATCACACGCGCCACTGTAGCTCGGATTATCGCCGTCGCTGCATTGTGGTTGCTGCCCCGGATTGCACGGATTGGTTTCCGTGGCAATCTAGCTTTGCTTAGTGCGCCTACCTCACGCTTCAAGAGGTAATGTTTCGAATCTATTGTCATTCGATTCGGTTACG
Organism: Erythranthe guttata; assembly: GCF_056151865.1. Lineage (NCBI taxonomy): Eukaryota > Viridiplantae > Streptophyta > Magnoliopsida > Lamiales > Phrymaceae > Erythranthe > Erythranthe guttata. The sequence continues at coordinate 11,676,609 of NC_142543.1, read as the reverse complement.
TTTAAATTAATATATGCATGTTCGTTTTAATAAGAAACTTGTATGATTTTATGTGTCTACATGAAATTGGTTTTATTATTGCGAGCATGATTATTTGATTTAAACGCGAGCATGCTAATTGATTTAATTTCGATTAAGTAATTAAGCTTGTTGTTGTTTTAATTTCGCTTGAAGCGCAAATGTACGCAATTAATTATTTATAATCATCGGGCATGTGTTTATGTGTTTTAAAGTTGTTTAAATCGCATAAAATTTTTGTTTTCCGCTGCGTACACGTGCCTGAAACCCAACAGTGGTATCAGAGCTCGTTGCGCAATTAATTGCGTTAGTTTATATATGCTACGATTTTATGCATGTTCGATTTATTAAAGTAGCGATGTTGTGTTATGTAATTGGGAGTTTTCGTAAGTTTAAAATACTTTTGAAATATTGTTTAGAATTTTTTCCTGCTTTAAAATTGTTTAAAATTGGAAAAACGGATCTGAAATTATTTTTAAAACGTCGTTTTTTAATTGTTCGGATCGAACCGGTCGGACCGGCCGATTCGATGGTTGTGCACGATCCAATTGACCGAATCGAAGTGGATTCGGGTCGGTCAGACCGGTTCTCGGTCTGACTGACCCGGCCCACTGATTTGGGTTAACTGGACCGGGCAGAACCGGACCGCTTCGGTCCGAACCGGTCAGACCGGTTGGGCCAAACCGGTTCACTGAAAAAAAAAAAAAAAAAAAAATTATTTCAGATTTCTTAAATTAAACTTAAAACAAATTGATTTTAATTTCTGGAAAATTATTTTCAATTAATCCCAATTAGATAATCGGATCAGTAATCATCTACTTTAATAAATAGGTGTTAGATTAATTAATTAATTTAAATTGTTAAATTGATTTCAATTAATAGAACACACGTATAATATTGATTATACTTCAACTTAATTAATAGTACCTCAACATTATTTGATTGATTTATGTTAGTTGAGGTTCTATAATTATTTTGAAAACCCCGATAATTAATTAATGTAATTAATTATGTAGTTAGGTCGTATGTTCCTCTTAGGACAATATGCGTTTCCATATACCTTTAGAGAATAGAGATGTAGGAATCACATAGACCTATCCGAACCTTCTGATTAGATAAAACTTTTAATAAAAATCCCTCATTCTTAATCTAATTAAGAATCATTTCAAGTTATAAAGAAAAACCCAATCTGTTGAGTTATTTCTTTCCTTCTGCCAACGGTTAGATTATGTGTAACCCTTTATTGTAGTGCAGTAAGCCGTGTTAGCGGGGAGTGCTATGGTAGAGTAAACTGCAATCCAATTGACATAGCGATGAAGGTAGCCATAGAAAAGGGTTATGTTGGATTAACGTGGTCGGCTAGATTAACTAGGGACTGCATTAGTTTGGCATAATCAAGTTCTATGAGCATCTTTGATTGGTAGGTTAAACTTGACACACGACGATTTTGATATTCGCGAGATTAACTTAGGTCATTATCAAGTGTGAGGAAAATTAATTTAGGTTCATATTGTGGATATGATTGATTGTGATCTACCTTTGGGCAAATATAATCGGGCTAGATTAACTACGGGTTATATTTGTCTATTGGACCTAAAGCCCATTAAGAAAAATCAGTTTTCTTGTTTTTCTACTAGAGGGAAGTGGAACTCGATAAAATTAGTGGGAGAACAATTAAATAACACAAGGCCAAACATTTAATTGCAAACAATCATTTAACGCGTATCTCTAATAATCCTCTTCTCTATACCTCTCAGATAATCATGTCTAAGAATCCCATAATATCAATTCTCGACAATAAACTCAATGGCCCAAATTACCTAGATTGGTTGCGTAGTCTTAAGCTTGTTCTAACCGGTGAAGGGCGTCTCTACGTTCTGAACGAGAGACTTCCCGCCACTATACCTGCCACAACGACTGATGCTCAAAAGGAAACTTATGAAGCTTGGAAGAAAGGTGACACTCATGCTAGGTGCTATATGATAGCCGCCATGGAGCCCGCGCTTGCGAGGAAATATGAGTCTCACATGCATGCTTTCGATATAAAGGCGGCTCATCTCGATAGCATGTACAGTAAGAATATTAGGGCATCGAGGTACGCTGCTACAAAGGAGTTGATCACGGCGAGACTGCGCGAAGGGACTTCAGTCCACGAGCACTGTCTCAAAATGATGAATCTCCTTGAAAAGCTAGTGAATCTCGATATCACCCTCCCGGCCGAGCTATCGTTGGATTTGATCCTGTTGTCTCTTCCTAGTTCCTATGAATCGTTCATACTAAACTTCAACATGAACAAACTTGATCCTCCCTTGGATGAGTTAATGAACATGTTGGTCAAATTCGAGTCCACCATTAAGAAAGAGAATTATGTTCTCATTGTTGCTACTTCAGGAAAGAAGAGTTCTTCCCAAAAGAAGAGAAAGGAAAGAGTTCCCTTTCTAAACAACAAGTTCGAAATGGGTGAAGGTAGTGGGGGCCCCTGAGGCGAAAATCAGCAAAACGTAAGGAGATAGGTCAAAACCCCGCACAACTTTGGCACGCTAGATTAGGTCATGTCTCTTTAAGAAGGATGGACGATTTTTTTAGTGAAGGATTGTTCTCTATGGAGGACGTGAAATCACTACAAACTTGTGAATCTTGTCTTAAAGGGAAAATGACCAAGTAACCCTACAAAGGGAAAATGGAACGAGCCGAGGATCTTTTGGGATTTGATCCATACACACGTGTGTGGTCCACTAAGTGTTAGTGCGAAGAGTGGATACAACTAGTTCTCTACCTTTACCGACGATTATTTTAGGTATGGGTATGTATACTTGATGAAGTACAAGTCTGAAACATTTGAAAGGTTCAAAGATTTTAGACACGAAGTAGAAAAGCAACTCGGACGAAGTATTAAGAAGCTGCGATCCGATCGTGGTGGAGAGTACTTGAGCATCGAGTTCATTGACTATCTAAAAGAGAATGGAATACAATCTCAATGGACTCCACCTGAACTCCTCAACTTAATGGAGTCTCCGAACGTCAGAATCGAACTTCATTGGATATGGTTCGATCAATGATGGGGTTCACGAACTTACCGGCATACTTATAGGGTCATGCACTTCGTACTGCCGTGTATTTGCTGAATAGAGTTAACACCAAAGCAGTTAAATCCGCACCTTATGAACTTTGGCATTCCCCGAAACCCAACTACAAACATAATAGGATATGGGGTTGTCCCGCTTATGTGAAGCGATTAGTGGGAGATAAGTTGGATAGTAAATCCGACTTGTGCTATTTTGTGGGGTATCCCGAAGACTCGATGGAATACGAATTCTATCATGTTAATGAAGCAAAGATGTTTGTTTTGACAAATGCCACCTTTTTCGAAAGGGAGTTTCTATCCGATAGAAAAGGCAGCATGATAGAACTTGAAGTAGTTCAAGAACCACAAAGTGAAGTTCAAGCGCAAGAACAAGTAATCGAACTAATACAACAATCCACTAATATACCTCCTGAACCGACGGTACGTAGATCCGAAAGAGTTCGGAAAATGCCGGATAGGTTATTCCTCCTCGAGAATGATGGAGATCATGATGATCTTGGACAACATCCAAGAACATACAATGAGGCCGTATCGGATGCGGACATGGGACATTGGCTGACTGCCATGAAATCTGAGATGGACTTCATGTACTCCAACAAGGTGTGGACCTTGGTAGATCCACCTAAGAGAATTGTTCCTATAGGCTGCAAGTGGATCTATAAGAAGAAAATTGGAGTGGATGGAAAGGTATCGACCTATAAAGCTAGATTGGTAGCGAAAGGATACACTCAAAGGCAAGGTGTTGACTATGAGAAAACCTTTTCGCCATTCGCGATGCTGAAGTCCATTAGGATTTTGCTGGCCATAGCTGCGTGGTACGACTACGAGATATGGCAAATGGATATGAAGACCGCCTTTCTTAATGGAGATATTGAGGAAGAAATTTACATGGCGCAGCCGGAAGGCTTCATATCTTCTGGAAATGAGCAAAAGGTTTGCAAGCTCCAGCGATCCATTTATGGATTGAAACAAGCATCCCGTAGTTGGAACATTAGGTTCGACTCAACTATCAAAGAGTTTGATTTTGAGAAGAATCCGGAGGAACCTTGTGTATACAAGAAGGTTAGTGGGAGGGCATTGATATTTTTAGTGTTTTACGTTGATGACATTCTACTCATTGGGAATGACGTAGGAATGTTGCAGCAAACGAAAGCATGGTTGTCCACACGTTTCTCAATGAAGGATTTGGGAGAAGCATCTTATGTATTGGGAATACGCATCTATAGAGATAGAACAAGAAAGATGCTTGGATTATCCCAAAGCGTGTACATAGACACCGTTATGAAACGGTTTAGCATTGAAGAATCGAAGAAAGGATTCTTGCCAATGTCCCATGGGGTTCGTCTTTCGAAATCTATGTGTCCTCAAACACCTAGTGAAATCGAGGAGATGAAAAGGACGCCTAATGCTCCTGCCATAGGAAGCATAATGTATGGCATGCTATGTACGAGACCCGATATTGCGTATGCTGTGAGTGTCACAAGCAGATATCAGTCTAACCCCGGCCCGGCTCACTGGAAGGCCGTGAAAGATATGCTCAAGTACTTACGAAGGACTATGGATATATTTTTGGTCTATGGGGGTGCCGAGTTGAATTTAGAGAGCTTTACCGACTCTAGTTTTCAATCGGATGTGGACGACTCAAAGTCGAACTCTGGATTTATATTCACGCTGAATGGTGGTGCCGTGTGTTGGAAGAGTTCCAAGAAAAGCACGACGGCCGATTCCACTACCGAAGCGGAATACATTGCAGCGTCCAAAGCTGCAAAAGATGGGACTTGGATAAGGAAGTTCATCCAAGAGTTGGGTGTCATTCCTAATAATAGTTATCCAGTACCGTTGTACTGTGATAACACCGGAGCCTTGGCGCAAGCTAAGGAGTCGAGATCTCATCAGAAGTCAAAGCATATTCTGAGAAAGTATCATGTGCTCCGAGAGATCATTGATAGAGGTGAAGTTAAAGTAGAACGAGTCACCTCGGAAGAGAACGTTGTAAACCCCTTTACGAAGCCTTTACCGAAATCAGTCCACGAGAAACATCGAGAGTCGATGGGATTATAATTCATGGGTAGTTGGCTTTAGGTCAAGTGGGAGATTATTAAAGTAGGTGACCAACAAGCCAACATGTGGCTGTGGTCTTTCGTATTTATTATTGTAATAAACGAACCTTTATTCGTATTAATGATAACAGACCTTGGCATTCTATATCTTTGTCCCTTTGTCACAAGTATAGATATAGTCCTTACAGTTATTACAAGTACTGGTAATTGATCGTTACGATCGTGAGATATTTACTTAAGTATTATAACAGTTAAACGTGTTCCTAGTCAAAGGGTTACGCCACCAATGAGGATATCGGCCTTTCCCATTAAGAGACTAGCACTTAGTGTATGTGTACTGCATCCCATCAGTAAACGGTATTGTGATATCGGCATGCATAAGTGGGTGCTCGTAAGTTGACGAGTTCACTAAACTCCCTCACCCTAGAAATCTCTAAGTGGTTCCCAATAATCGAGTAGAGATATCTATGGTATAGTTGTACACCATTAGTCCTTATGACCTAGACATCACCGTGACTTCACTAGAGGACCAGCTGTATCGTGACCTGTCCCTGAGTTCCACCGAGGACCATCCCAAGGGCTAGTGTTCGTGCAGTCCGAAATCTAGTGGGAGGTCTGTGCATTGTAGTCGGGGATTCGATCGCTAGAAAAGTCTTGGATGTCCTGTGTGTTCTGAAAGTTTGTAATCATTCTAAGTCTCTGGTCAGAGCTGACTAAGTGATGATTAGAGAATTCGATTCTCTAAGTCATGCACGTAAGGATTACAACACTTATAACGATCGCACCGACATTGAACAAATAAAGAGGTCTCGATGAACTAATGCCTCTAGTTCAATCGAGACATATGAATCGAAGGTACTGTACTGTACGTTAACTATATCTGAAGGTCCTTGCAGGCACTTTATTTGTATCTAGGGAATCATGACGCGTAGTTGCTAGACGCCAATCTTGATTCGTTGTGTGATTAAGGTGAAATGAGTTTCATATTAATCGTAACTCTAAGGGGACGAGTTTTGACCACAAAGGGTTGTGGGCCCATTGCTAGCTTACACCTGAACCATCGAGGGTCACACTACTCGTGCACATGAGATCTTTGAATAAACGGTCAGAGATAAAATGGTTTATCTTCGCATGATTGGAAGTCAATATGATTGGGTCCAACGTTCGTAATTTGGAATTATGAATGAGAATAAGAAAAGGAAAAGAATAGGCAAACGTATTAGTGGACTTTCTAAATGGGGAAGTTTCCAAATTTAGAAAGTGCACTGAATTAGGGTTTCCACTTTTGGAAAGTTGGAAATCGAGAATTGGCACTCGTAATGTTGAGGATATTATAATGATTCCGAAAATGTAATCGTTACAAATTTCCGATCATTGAATTGAGAGAGACGAGCAAGTAAAAGAACTAACGAACTTAAGCTGTTGGGCCATGTCCAACTTAAGCCCGTTAGGGTTTTAAGCAAGACACTATAAATACTTGATTTATAGGTCTTACACATATGAGAATACACGAACTAAACCTTGCCGCTCTCATCTCTCTCGGCCAATCTCAACCCGCGGCCATCACCGCCGATGTCGCCACCATCTTGCCGGAATCGGCCATCCGTTGGCCGATTCTTTTGGTATTTCTTTCCTTGTTTCTGTTCTTACTTTTTTCTAACTATTACGTGTCTAGTGCCACGTATTTAGTAGATCGAAGTATACGAGGTGAAATCTAAGAGGAGGAAGATCGAAGAATCGAAGATGCGAGAAGGCAATTCTGAAAAACTGCTCTCGGATTTTCTGCGCTGTCCAGCTAGAAAATTCACCATAAATCAATTGGTGAAAGGATGGACGTGAAATTGTGACAGCAGCTTCACGACTCATAAATCTACAATCGTCCAGAAGGAATTATTCATCCAGTAAATAAGCATGGAGATATTGAAGTCGGAGCAAGGCTGTAATTTCAGATCAGCAAATAGGTTGGATCAATAGGAGTGGGAAGATCAGCTAGCCATCTTTTCGAGTCATCGTTCGATTCATGCTTCAAGGACAGCGCGTGAATCACACGCGCCACTGTAGCTTGGATCATCGCCGTCGCTGCATTGTCGTTGCTGCCCCGGATTGCACGGATTGGTTTACGTGGCAATCTAGCTTTGCTTAGTGCGCCTACCTCACGCTTCAAGAGGTAATGTTTCGAATCTATTGTCATTCGATTCGGTTACGTTTAAATTAATATATGCATGTTCGTTTTAATAAGAAACTTGTATGATTTTATGTGTCTACATGAAATTAGTTTTATTATTGCGAGCATGATTATTTGATTCAAACGCGAGCATGCTAATTGATTTAATTTCGATTAAGTAATTTAGCATGTTGTGTTGGGGATCGTGCATGTATACGCAGTGGAATTTAAAAAAAAAATAGATCGAACTAGTTTCGATTACATGCATGAACTAATCACATAGTCAACGTACCTTAACGCTTCCGCCATACACATGGTAATTTTCGATTTTATTAAAACATGTAAAATCGAAAAATATAAAACATGCTTGTTCACACAATTTCATAAATCATGTTACAAAATCGAAACATGCAATCACATATCGCACATGCTCGTAAATTAATATTCATACAAACATGTTCGAATTAAATTTACAAAAGTTTCGATTTAATTACCTCTTGTAGCGTGAGATTTCGACGAATCGAAATCGAACTCAAACCCGTACAAGCTGCGTTATAACACTCCTAGGGGCTGCAAGAATACTACCAAGCAGCAGCTGGTCCGACGGTGAGGCGACGGCGGCGCGTGCGAGTCAGCGGCGGCGGCGCGTGGGCGGTGCAGCGACGCGTGCGGCGGTGCAGCGGCGGTGTGGTGATTCGTTTGGGGCAGCAGCTCCTCCAATCAGGTTTCACCTCGAATAAACCGATCTCCCCCTATTGTAGCACTAGATACGAAGGGGTTAGATAACAAGGGAAATACGAGGGAGAAAGAAGAGGGAAAACCGGCGGTTTCTGGCCGCGGACAAAGCCGGTGCGGTGGGGCAGCGGCGGCCGAGAGGCTTGGGCGGCTAGGGTTTGACGGCTAGGGTTTTTGGAGTAAAAAATCTGATCTCAAACTCTTGTTTGAGGTCTATTTATACTAGGGTTGTCAACCCTTGTGGGTTTAAGTCATTGGGCTTGACCCACTGATGCATTAAGCCCATTCCCTCGTCGGCCTGGTTTCTAACAAACGATCGTTCACAAAATTATAACAAAATTATATTTGTGACGAGCTCAAAGTCCTCGTCGATACGAGTGCCTCTTCGAAATTTCCAATTTCCAAAAAATGGAAACTTCCACTTCAGTGGACCTGCTATATCGGGAAACTTCCCAATTTAGAAAGTTCACTAAATTCCGCATGTCTCTCTTTCTCTACGTTCATTCCGACTCGTAATCCACAATCACGAATCTTGTACTCAATCATATTGACCTGCAACTTTTCAAAGATTAACATATTAACCTATGCTCATTGTTATCAAGGATCCGTATTACACGAGAAGTGGGACCCTCAATGGTTCAGGTGTATGCTAGCCGTGGGCTCACAACTCTTTGTGATTCGAACAACACATTGTTCTTATACGAACTCCTCCCAAGAGTCCCGATTAGAGTAAAACTCATTTTACTTAATCGCCTATCAAATCGGTGCCCAACGAATCAAGATTGGCGTCGAGCAACTACGCATCATGATTCCCTAGATACAAGTGAAGTGCATGCAAGAACCTTATGATATAGTTAGCGTATAGTACGATCCCTTCGCAGCACATGTCCTGATTGAACTAGAGGCATTGGTTCACTGAGACCTCTTATAAAGTTCAATGACCGTGCGAACGTTCTAGGTATTATAAATCCGTTCGTGTGTGACTTAGGGAAACACATTTCCCTAATCACTCCACTATCAACTCTGGCCAGAGATTCCTTGGATTATAAACCGTTAGAACACATAGGACATCCATGACTACTCAAGCGCTCGAATCCCCTACTACAATGCACAGACTTCACACTAGATTTCGGATTGCACGAACGTTAACCCTTGGAGTGGTCCGCTGTGGGACTCAGGGACAGGTCACGATACAATTGGTCCTCTAGTGAAGTCACGGTGATGTATGGGTCTTAAGGACTAATGGTGTACAACTATATCTTAGAAACCTATTACTCGATGAATGCGAACCACTTACTGATTTCTAGGGCGAGGGAGTTCTGTGAACTCATCTAGTATGAGCACCCACTAAAGTATGCCGATGTCACAACACCGATGACTGATGAGACGCAGTACACATACACTAAGTGCTAGTCTCAAAAGGGAAAGGCCGGTATCCTCATTATTGGCGTAACCCATCGACTAGGAACAAGGTTTAACAGTTACATTACATTGCTGAGTTATCTCATGATTCTACTAGATCAACTCACAGTAATAGAGTAACTCGTTAGGACTATATCTATGCTACTTGCATGGGATAAGAGATATAGAATGCCAAATGAAATGTTTTATTATTACGAACGAAAAACGATTGTTTTATTACAAGAAAAAGAGAAAGACCACAACCACAAGTTGGCTTGTTGGTCACCTACTCCAACAATCTCCCACTTGACCTAAAGCCAACTACTCATAAATCTAAGTCCCATCGACTCTCGAAGTTTCTCGTGGACTGATCCTGACAATGGCTTGGTGAAGGGATCTGCAATACTGTCCTCCGAGGTGTCTCTGTCTAGCTTGACTTCACATCTCTCTATCATCTCTCGGATCACATGGTATTTTCTCAACACGTGCTTCGACTTCTGATGAGCTCTTGGTTCCTTAGCTTGCGCTACGGCTCCGTTGTTATCGCAGTACAGCTGTACTGGATCGCTAGCGTTCAGAAATACACCCAACTCTTGGATGAATTTCGTAATCCATGACCCTTCCTTTGAAGCATCTGATGCTGAAATATATTCAGCCTCGGTGGTGGAATCAGCCGTCGTGCCTTGTTTGGAACTCTTCCAACACACGGCACCCCCGTTGACTTTGAATATATACCCCGAGTTTGACTTCGAGTCATCCACGTCCGATTGAAAACTAGAATCCGTGAAGCCTTCTAATTTCAACTCGGTATCCCCATAGACCAAAAACAAATCTCGAGTTCTTCGCAAGTACATGAGAATGTCCTTCAGTGCTTTCCAATGGGGTGGGCCGGGGTCGGACTGATATCTGCTTGTGACGCAGCATACGCAATATCAGGTCGTGTACATAGCATGCCATACATTGTGCTTCCTATAGCGGATGCATAAGGTGTCCTTTTCATCTCCTCGATTTCCTTTTGCGTTTGAGGACGCATGGATTTCGAGAGACGAACCCCATGGGACATTGGCAAGAATCCCTTCTTGGATTCTTCCATGCTAAACCGTTTAAGAACGGTGTCTATGTACATGGATTGGGACAAGCCAAGTTATCTCCTCGATCTATCTTTATAGATCCGTATTCCCAATACGTAGGATGCTTCTCCCAAATCCTTCATCGAGAAACGTGTGGATAACCATACTTTAGTTGACTGTAACATCACTACATCATTCCCAATGAGTAGTATGTCATCAACATAAAGTACAAGGAAAGTCACTGCACTCCCACTAACCTTCTTGTAGACACAAGGTTCCTCCAGGTTTTTCACAAATTCAAACTCTTTGATAGTTGTGTCGAACCTTTTGTTCCAACTACGGGATGCTTGTTTCAATCCATAAATGGATAGCTGGAGTTTGCAAACTTTTTGCTCATCTCCAGAAGATATAAAACCTTCCGGCTGCGCCATGTAAATTTCTTCCTCAATGTCCGCATTAAGGAAAGCGGTCTTCACATCCATTTGCCATATCTCGTAGTCATACCACGCAGAGATGGCCAGAAAAATCCTAACGGACTTGAGCATAGCAACTGGAGAGAAGGTTTCCTCATAGTCAACTCCTTGCTTTTGAGTATAACCCTTCGCTACCAATCTAGCCTTGTAGGTCGATACCTTTCCATCTACTCCAATTTTTTTCTTATAGATCGACTTGCAGCCTATGGGAACGATTCCCTCGGGTGGATCTACCAAGGTCCATACCTTGTTGGACTACATAGAGTCCATTTCGGATTTCATGGCATTAAGACAATGTCCCTTGTCTGTATCCGATACAACTTCGTTGAAAGTTCTAGGATCACATCCTTGGTCAACTTCATCAACGAGGAATAACCTATCGGGCGCTCTCCGAACTCTTTCGGATCTACGTAGCGACGGTTCACGAGGTATATTAGTGGTTTGTTGAATTGGTTCATTATCTGATTGTTGTGCTTGAACTTCAGATTGTGGTTCTCGAACTTCTTCGAGATCAACTACACTACCCTTTCTATCCGATAGAAATTCCTTTTCAAGGAACACGGCATTTCTCGAGACGAACACCTTCGCCTCGGAAACATAGTAGAATTCGTATCCCATGGAATCCTCGGGATACCCCACAAAATAGCATAAGTCGGATTTTCTATCCAACTTATCTCCCACTAGCCGCTTCACGTAAGCGGGACAACCCCATATCCTAATATGTTTAAACGTGGGTTTCCTGGAGTGCCAAAGTTCATAAGGTGTGGAGTTAACTGCTTTGGTATTAACCCTATTCAGCAAATACACGGCTGTTAGGAGTGCATGACCCCACAGGTATGCCGGTAGCTCGGTGAACCCCATCATAGATCGAACCATGTCTAGCAGTGTTCGATTCCGACGTTCGGAAACTCCATTAAGTTGAGGAGTTCCAGGAGGAGTCCATTGAGACAGAATCCCATTCTCTTTAAGATGGTCTATAAACTCAGTACTTAAGTATTCGCCACCACGATCGGATCGTAGTTTCTTAATACGTCTACCGAGTTGGTTTTCTACTTGGTGTCTAAAATCTTTGAACTTTTCAAAAGTTTCTGACTTATACTTCATTAAGTACACGAAACCATACCTAGAATAATCGTCGGTAAAGGTAACGAAGTAGTTGAAACCACCCCTTGCACTAACGCTTAGTGGACCACACACGTCTGAATGGATCAAATCCAAAAGACCCTCGGCTCGTTCCATCTTCCTTTTGAAGGGAGTTTTGGTCATTTTTCCTTTAAGGCAGGATACACAAGTTTGAAGTGATTTCACGTCCTCCAAGGAGAACAATCCTTCACTTACAAATTCGTTCATCCTTCTCAAGGAAATATGACCCAGTCGAGCGTGCCAAAGTTGTGCGGGGTTAAGACTTATATCTTTTCGTTTTGCTGATATAACGTTAATTGGTATTTCACATGGATTTAGTTCATATAAGTTGTTTATAAGTTGTCCCTTACAAATCATATTTTGATCCTTTTGTATAATGCAAATCGAATTTCCAAAAACAAAAGTAAAACCTTCATTATCCAAAACAGGAATAGAGATAAGGTTTCGAATAAGTGACGGAACAAATAAAAAATTGTTCAAAACAATGGAAAAACTAGAATCCAAAACAGAAAGATAAATCGTCCCAATGGCTTCAGCAGCAACCCTTGCTCCGTTGCCCATTCTTTGGTAGGTCTCACCCACATTAAGCCTCCTACTTCTTGTCATGAGCTGCAAATCATTACAAAGATGTGAGCCACAACCAGTATCCAATACCCAAGAAGAAGATTTAACGGACAAATTAAGTTCAACTAAATACGTACCCTTTTCAGAACGTTTCTGATCGAGGTAAGCCTTGCAGTTGCGTCGCCAATGGCCCTTCTTTCCACAATAATGGCAAGCGTCATCAACTTGCTTGGTGACCTTGTCATTCTTCACTCCGCTCGACTCGCCCTTCTCAAGTTTCTTGCTCGGGCCGAAACTCCTTTCTTTCCTTTTCTTTTGGAAAGAACCTTTCTTAGCAGAAGGAGCAACTAGGAGAGCAGATTTCTCCTTCTTGATCGTGGACTCATAGGTAACCAACATGTTCAACAACTCATCCAATGGTGGATCGAGCTTGTTCATGTTGAAGTTCACTATGAACGATTCATAAGAACTAGGAATGGACAGTAGGTTCAAATCCACCGAGATTTCGGCCGGGAGGGTGACATCAAGGCTCACCAACTTCTCAAGGAGAGTGATCATCTTGATACCGTGCTCGTGGACCGAAGCCCATTCACGCAGCCTCTTGGTGATCAACTCCTTGGTAGCTGAGTACCTCGGTGCCCTAGTATTCTCACTGTACATGCTTTCAAGATGATGCTTGATATCATAAGCATGCACGTGAGACTCATACTTCCTCGCGAGCTCTGGCACCATGGATGCTACTGTCACAGGGGTTAATTTACTCAAGAATTTTTTTCCCGTGCGGCCTGATTTGCCCACCAAATCAGTCAGCCTTCCTCACGATTTTCGTCGCACAAACGCACACAAACACTGAGTCTTTTGAACCACGTAAACGAACACAAGAGTATGCAGCGGAAAACAAACACACAAGCACGTTTACGGGCAATGCCCAACCTTTATATTAATTCCCACAATGAATACAAAGGAGACTAAGGTGCACACACAAAATCCTCACTCAGAATTGCCCAACAATTGCAATCTGAACTCTCATATGCTAGATGATACTAGATGCCTCGGATTTGTGCACTCATAGCCCAATAAATACAAGGAAAAGGTAGTTTTCACACAAAACTACCTAAGGACACATGGCAGCATACAAACATGACACTTGGCTAACTATTACAAGTAATAAGGGGCAGTTTTCATGCATTTTCAGGCCTCAACCGCTCCGTAACTTCCCTCAAATCCGCCCCTAAGGCTGATTTTCGAAGCCCAACTTGATCAGGCCCGCGAGAGCGCGCCAAACGGCCCAATCAGCCCGGCCGGTTGCTAGGCAGCCCATCTGCCTTGCCTTTTTCGCACGTTTGCTTGCCTTTACCGATTACTTGCCAGTTCTTTGCCAACACGGTCTTTAGCACGCCCACTCATCGGGCTGCCTTCATTGACTTGCCAATCAGTCGTGCCAAATTGCCCACACTTGTCAAGTCGTGGTCGATTTCCCTCGAACGTTCGTTTGCCCAAGTTATCGGCCGCATGCCGATCACTGCCCACGCTTGTCCGCATTTGCTACCGAGCAACGCTCGTGCCAGCCACAAGTACTTTCGATCACCGTTCCCACTTGAACCAAGCCGATCCTTGCTTTCTCGGCCAAGCACCCCAAATGCTTGCCGAACACTCGAGCACTCATTGGCTGATTGTGTGGCTGCCTTGTGCCAATCCCCACTTGGCACCATTTATCGGTCATGACTCCGCCACACTCGAGTCATTACCGATATCACCGATTAACGGGGTAACAGACCTCCCCCACCAACGGTGTTCGACGCCCTCGTCGAACCGACACCATCGGCTTCAGCTTTCCCTCGTTTCCACTTGTCTTGCCACCGTCTTCGATTGTGCTTGAGCACCAGCACCACATCGAATCTCGAATTCCAAGTCTGATCCCACGAACTTCCCACAAATTCTTTCAGCCCTCGGAAAAACGAACGCCAACCACCTTCAAACAGCAGCACCCAACCACAAGTGAAAACGCTAGTTTTTGGCACAATTAGCATTTTATCTCGATTGCCTCTCCAATGAAGAAAGCAGACCTCCAGCCCACGGAAATCACCCAAGCACGGCTTCCATTTCATCCATAACAGAAACCTGCCCAACAAAAACCCAACATGCCACATAAATTCAGAAAATACCACATTTCGAACCCACGAGTTGTGCCACACACGGCAGCAACTTAGAACAAAAGTAAGGCCAAAATGCCCATTCATAAGTCCAAATGAATACCTTAACTTGCCTTTGGCCCTCGATGACTCCACGTCGTTCGATTCTGCCTCCAATTGCACCGCAGCCAACATTGCCACCGGTCTCTTTCCCGCCTTTGCTTTCGTCAAGTACGAGCATTCGACGAAGCATGGACGCTCTTCGTCCATAATCATCAACCCTCCGTGAAACGGTGTCACCGCAGCCTTGGCAGCAAATAAGAACTCTTGCCCCAATATCACGTCAAAATCATCTAGTGGTACGGCAGTCAATCCGCACTGCCCTTTCCAAGAACCGATCACTAGATCGACATCGGTTCTGCGTTTCACCGGCCCCGCTTCTGAATTTACAGCCTTCACTTGACTTGCATGTTTTGAGAGAGTCAAGCCCAGCTTCTTGACTTCTCTCTCGGCAACGAAGTTATGAGTTGCTCCCGAGTCAACCATTGCCTTCACTTCCTTGCCATTGATCAGCACCGAAGCATACATCAAGCCCTTGGTGCCGTTGGGTGCCTTGTCCACGACCAAAGCACTCAACAACTGAATCGGATTCGCACGCCTCGTCTCGTCTGAATCTTCCTCACTATCCGACTCCCGCATCAAAGCATTCAACTTACTCCTCTTCGGACACTCCCTCATTCGGTGGTTGCCATCACATAGAAAACAGCCTCGGTTTTGTTTATTGACGACGGGCTGTCCACCGGTCTTGGCATGCACCGTGGATCCCTCGCCCTCACCGCTCTCTTTCTGCTTCCAATTTTGGCCACCCTTGCCACCGAACTTCTTCCCCTTGGATATATCCTTCTTCGAGCATTCCTTATCGGAATCATCGGCCCCCATCACCTTGTAATCGACCGCTAACTATTACAAGAAATAAAGGGCAGTTTTCATGACACTTGGCTAACTATTACAAGAAATAAGGGGCAGTTTTCATGCATTTCCAGGCCTCAACCGCTCCGTAACTTCCCTCAAATCCGCCCCTAAGGCTGATTTTCGAAGCCCTACTTGATCAGGCCCGCGAGAGCGCGCCAAACGGCCCAATCAGCCCGGCCGGTTGCTAGGCAGCCCATCTGCCTTGCCTTTTTCGCACGTTTGCTTGCCTTTACCGATTACTTGCCAGTTCTTTGCCAACACGGTCTTTAGCACGCCCACTCATCGGGCTGCCTTCATTGACTTGCCAATCAGTCGTGCCAAATTGCCCACACTTGTCAAGTCGTGGTCGATTTCCCTCGAACGTTCGTTTGCCCAAGTTATCGGTCGCATGCCGATCACTGCCCACGCTTGTCCGCATTTGCTGCCGAGCAACGCTCGTGCCAGCCACAAGTACTTTCGATCACCATTCCCACTTGAACCAAGCCGATCCTTGCTTTCTCGGCCAACCACCCCAAATGCTTGCCGAACACTCGACCACTTATTGGTCGATTGTGTGGCTTCCTTGTGCCAATCCCCACTTGGCACCATTTATCGGTCATGACTCGGCCACACTCGAGTCATTACCGATATCACCGATTAAGGGGGTAACAGATGCTAGCATGTAGCACCTCGCATGGAGGTCGTCCTTCTTCCATGCCTCGAAAGTGGCAGTCTCGTCAGCAGTAGCAGTCGCAGGGAGAGCAGCGGGGGGACGTTCATTGAGCACATAGAGACGCTCCTCAACTTGGAGCACAAGTTTCAGATTGCGAAGCCAATCCAAATAGTTTGGACGGGTGAGTTTGTTTTGGTCGAGGATAGAGGAAAGGGGATGTTTGGACATTGTTGCTAAGAAAATTTTAAGAAGCCAATAATTAGAGTTTATTTCGTAATAATCGTAACAATTAAAATTTTGGACTTTTTTGTTTTAATTGTTCTTCCACTAATTTTATCGAATTCCACCACCCTCTAGCAGACAATCGAGAAAACTTATTTTTCTTTAATGGGCTTTAGGTCCAATAGCTCTAATGTAACCCGTAGTTAATCTATCCCGATTACATAAGCCTAAAGGTAGAGTACTATCAATCACATCACTATGTGACCCTAAAGTTTGTTTTATCTCACATTTGACAATGACCTTAGTTAATCTAGCGAATATCAAAATCTTCGTGTGTCAAGTCTAGCCTACCAATATGAGATGTCATAGATCCAACTATATCAAACTAATGCAATCCCTAGTTAATCTAGCCGACCACATTAATCCAATAGAATTTTATCTATGACCGTATCTCCATCTAATGTCAATTAAATTACGGCTTATCCCACAATAGCACTCCCCGCTAACACGGCTTACTGCACTATTATGAGAGGCTACACATAATTTAATTGTTGGTAGAAGGAAAGAAAAATTCAACAATTTTGTTTTTCTTTAAAGATTGATAATTATTCTTGATTAAGAATGAGGGATTTTATTTATTAAATCTTATTAGCTCATCGGAAGTATTAGGTTATGATCGTTTGTGATTCCTACAACTATGTTCTCTAGGTATGTGGAAACGCATATTGATCCTAAGAGAGACATACGATCATCATCGTACTTAATTACAATCATTCATCTCATGAATTAATTAATTAACACGATTAATCGCAAATATAATTAGCGGACTCCCTTCATTCATAAATCAATCAAATAAGAATGAAGTCCATTAATTATTTGCCATTTGATTTGTGTTTCATTAATTAAACTAATTTAATGATTAAATTTGATAATTAATCCAACACTATTCTTTGAATTCAAATTAAATTAATGGATCAATTATCTAATTGGGTTTAATTGATAAATAATTTCAAAAATTAAAAATCAATTAATTTTAATATTAATATCAGAAAATCAATAATTTTTTTTTTTTTTGTGTGTGCTGACCGGACCGGTCAGAATGGTCCGACCGAACCGGTTCGGTCAGCTGAAAACCGACAAAAATCAGCAGAAAAAAAAAATCCGAGTTTTAAAATTAAAAATTTTATATTTTCTGAAATATTCAAAATATTTAATTAATATTAAACCACCCAATTTGATAACACCAAAAATTCAACAATTCAACAAATCGAAGCATGCTTTCGAAAGCGATAAACGCGTTGACAAATAAACGATTAACCCGTGGCTCTGATACCACTGCTAGGGATCGTGCATGTATACGTGGCTCCGAACCGGTTCGGTCGGACCATTCTGACCGGTCCGGTCAGCACACACAAAAAAAAAAAAAATTATTGATTTTCTGATATTAATATTAAAATTAATTGATTTTTAATTTTCGATTTTATTAAAACATGTAAAACAGAAAAATATAAAACATGCTTGTTCACACAATTTCATAAATCATGTTACAAAATCGAAACACGCAATCACATATCGCACATGCTCGTAAATTAAAATTCATACAAACATGTTCGAATTAAATTTACAAAAGTTTCGATTTAATTACCTCTTGTAGCGTGAGATTTCGACGAATCGAAATCGAACTCAAACCCGTACAAGCTGCGTTATACCACTCCTAGGGGCTGCAAGAATACTACCAAATGGCAGCTGGTCCGACGGTGAGGCGACGGCGGCGCGTGCGAGTCAGCGGCGGCGGCGCGTGGGCGGTGCAGCGACGCGTGCAGCGGTGCAGCGGCGGTGTGGTGATTCCTTCGGGGCAGCAGCTCCTCTCCAATCAGGTTTCACCTCGAATAAACCGATCTCCCCCTATTGTAGCACGAGAAACAAAGGGGTTAGATAAAAAGGGAAATACGAGGGAGAAAGAAGAGGGAAAACCAGCGGTTTCCGGCGGCGGACGGCGCCGGTGCGGTGGGGCAGCGGCGGCCGAGAGGCTTGGGCGGCTAGGGTTTGATGGCTAGGGTTTTTGGAGTAAAAAATCTGATGTCAATCTCTTTTTTGAAGTCTATTTATACTAGGGTTCTCAACCCTTGTGGGTTTAAGTCATTGGGCTTGACCCACTGATGCATTAAGCCCATTCCCTCGTCGGCCTCGTTACTAACAAACGATCGTTCACAAAATTATGACAAAATTATATTTGTGACGTGCTCAAAGTCCTTGTCGATACGAGTGCCTCTTCGAAATTTCCAATTTCCAAAAAATGGAAACTTCCACTTCAGTGGACCTGCTATATCGGGAAACTTCCCAATTTAGAAAGTTCACTAAATTCCGCATGTCTCTCTTTCTCTACGTTCATTCCGACTCGTAATCCACAATCACGAATCTTGGACTCAATCATATTGACCTCCATTTTTGCAAAGATTAACATATTAACCTATGCTCATTGTTATCAAGGATCCATATTACACGAGAAGTGTGACCCTCAATGGTTCAGGTGTATGCTAGCCGTGGGCTCACAACTCTTTGTGTTTCGAACAACACATTGTTCTTATACGAAATCCTCCCAAGAGTCCCGATTAGAGTAAAACTCATTTTACTTAATCGCCGATCAAATCGGTGCCCCACGAATCAAGATTGGCGTCTAGCAACTACGCATCATGATTCCCTAGATACAAGTGAAGTGCATGCAAGAACCTTATGATATAGTTAGCGTACAGTACGATCCCTTCGCAGCACATGTCCTGATTGAACTAGAGGCATTGGTTCACCGAGACCTCTTATAAAGTTCAATGACCATGCGAACGTTCTAGGTATTATAAATCCGTTCGTGTGTGACTTAGGGAAACACATTTCCCTAATCACCCCACTATCAACTCTGGCCAGAGATTCCTTGGATTATAAACCGTTAGAACACACAGGACATCCATGACTACTCAAGTGCTCGAATCCCCTACTACAATGCACAGAGTTCGCACTAGATTTCGGATTGCACGAACGTTGGCCCTTGGAGTGGTCCGTTGTGGGACTCAGGGACATGTTACGATACAATCGGTCCTCTAGTGAAGTCACGGCGATGTATGGGTCTTAAGGACTAATGGTGTAAAACTATATCTTAGAAACCTATTACTCGATGAATGCGAACCACTTACAGATTTCTAGGGCGAGGGAGTTCTGTGAACTCATCTAGTATGAGCACCCACTCAAGTATGCCGATGTCACAACACCGAGGATTGATGAGACGTAGTACACATACACTTAGTGCTAGTCTCAAAAGGGAAAGGCCGGTATCCTCATTATTGGCGTAACCCATCGACTAGGAACAAAGGTTTAACAGTTACATTACATTGCTGAGTTATCTCATGATTCTACTAGATCAACTCACAGTAATAGAGTAACTCGTTAGGACTATATCTATGCTACTTGCATGGGATAAGATATATAGAATGCCAAATGAAATGTTTTATTATTACGAACGAAAAATGATTGTTTTATTACAAGAAAAAGAGAAAGACCACAACCACAAGTTGGCTTGTTGGTCACCTACTCCAACATGTTGTTGTTTTAATTTCGCCGGAAGCGCAAAGGTACGCAATTAATTGTTTATAATCATCGGGCATGTGTTTATGTGTTTCAAAGTTATTTAAATCGCATAAAATTTTTGTTTTCCGCTGTGTACACGTGCTCGAAACCCAACAACTATAAATACATAATATATAGGTATTGCACAAAATACAACACATGACAAAACCCTAGCCGCTCAGATCTCACACCTCACGACCGAACCAACAACCACAGCCGTCGGCACCATCGCCGGAATCGGCCACGTGCCTCATTCGTCGTTGGTAGTTTTCTTTCCTTTCGTATTTTCTTCCATCTATTCTAACTTTTGCGTGTCTAGTGCCACGTATTTAGTAGATCTAAGTATACGAGGTGAAATCTGAGAGGAGGAAGATCAAGGAGTCGAATAACCGAGAAGCCGCTGCCGAGCCACCGCCGCACGCGCCTCCACGCGCTGCGTGAAGACAGCGCGTAGACTCCACGCGCCGCCGTCGTTGAGCGCGTACACCGCCACCGCACCGCCGCTGCTCCTCCCGACTGCACGGATTGGTTTCCGTGGCAGTTTGGTTCGATCCGTCAGTTCGCCTCATGCTTCAAGAGGTAATGTTTCGGATCCATTAGTTAAAACGATTTATTTAATTAGCTTAAATTATATGCTATATGTTTTTCATGAATTGATATGTATGTTATACTTGATCGTTTTCGTGAAATTATACGCATGTTTATTTCGTTTCGTTGTGAGCATGCTACGTGTTTTAATTATCGAATTAACTAGCGTGATGTAATTTTAATTTTCGCCGGAAGCGTTAACGTACGTAATTAATTTCTTAAATACGAATCAAGCAAGTGATTATATGATTTAAATTGTTGATTTCATGTAAAAATTTTGTTTTCCGCTGCGTACACGTGCCTGATTCGGAACACTCCTAAGTAAGTGTTAGAGTAGGTGACCGGCAAGCCAACTTGTGGTTGTGGTCTTTCTCTTTTCCTTGTAATAAAACAATCGTTTTTCGTTCGTAATAATAAAATATCTTATTTGGCATTCTATATCTGTTATCCCATGCAAGCAGCATAGATATAGTCCTAACGAGTTACTCTATTACTGTGAGTTGATCTAGTAGAATCGTGAGATAACTCAGCAATGTAATGTAACTGTTAAACCTTGTTCCTAGTCGATGGGTTACGCCAATAATGAGGATACCGGCCTTTCCCTTTTGAGACTAGCACTTAGTGTATGTGTACTGCGTCTCATCAGTCCTCGGTGTTGTGACATCGGCATACTTGAGTGGGTGCTCATACTGGATGAGTTCACTGAACTCCCTCGCCCTAGAAATCTATAAGTGGTTCTCATTCATCGAGTAATAGGTTTCTAAGATATAGTTGTACACCATTAGTCCTTAAGACCCAGACATCACCGTGACTTCACTAGAGGACCGATTGTATCGTGACCTGTCCCTGAGTCCCACCGCGGACCGCTCCAAGGGCCAACGTTCGTGCAATCCGAAATCTAGTGTGAAGTCTGTGCATTGTAGTAGGGGATTCGAGCGCTTGAGTAGTCATGGATGTCCTGTGTGTTCTGACGGTTTATAATCCATGGAATCTCTGGCCAGAGTTGATAGTGGGGTGATTAGGGAAATGTGTTTCCCTAAGTCGCACACGAACGGATTTATAATACCTAGAACGTTCGCACGGTTATTGAACTTTATAAGAGGTCTCGGTGAACCAATGCCTCTAGTTCAATCGGGACATGTGCTACGAAGGGATCGTACTGTACGCTAACTATATCATAAGGTTCTTGCAGGCACTTCATTTGTATCTAGGGAATCATGACGCGTAGTTGCTAGACGCCAATCTTGATTCGTTGGGCACCGATTTGATCGGGATTAGGTAAAATGAGTTTTACTCTAATCGGGACTCTTGGGAGGAGTTCGTATAAGAACAATGTGTTGTACGAATCACAAAGAGTTGTGAGCCCACGGCTAGCATACACCTGAACCATTGAGGGTCACACTTCTCGTGTAATATAGATCCTTGATAACAACAAGCATAGATTAATGTGTTAATCTTTGAACGATTGGATGTCGATATGATTGAATCCAAGATTCGTAATTGTGAATTGCGAATTGGAATAAACGTGGAGAAAGAGAGAAATGCGGAATTTAGTGAACTTTCTAAATTGGGAAGTTTCCCGATTTAGCAAGTCCACTAAAGTGGAAGTTTCCAATTTTGGAAATTGGAAATTTCGAAGAGGCACTCGTATCGACGAGGACTTTGAGCTCGTCACAAATATAATTTTGTGGACGATCGTTTATTAGAAACGAGGCCGACGAGGGGATGGGCTTAATGCATCAGTGGGTCAAGCCCAATGACTTAAGCCCACTAGGGTTGAAAACCCTAGGTATAAATAGACCTCAAAAAGAGTTTTGAGATCAGATTTTTCAGCACCAAAAACCCTAGCCGCTCAGCCCCTCTCGGCCGTTGCTGCCCCGACGCGCCACCGCCGACCACCGCCGGAAACACCGCCGGTTTTCTCCTCTTTTTCCTTCGTTTTATTCGTGTTGTTATCTAACTCGTTTACATCTAGTGCTGTAGTTCGAGTGGGTCGAAAATACGGTGTGAAACCTAATTGGAGAGGAGCTGCTGCCCCGACGAATCCACGCACCGCCGCACGCGCCGCACCGCCGCTCACGCGCCGTCGCTGCCGCTGCCACGCGCCGCCGCTGCTGCTGCCGTTCGTCGCCGCTCGTTGCTTGCTGGATCAGCTTGTTCCAGCCGTGAATTGCAGCCCCGTGGATTGGTAATTAGCAGCTTGTACGTGACTCGTTCTAGGATTTCGATTCGTCGAAATTTCACGCTACAAGAGGTAATTAAATCAAAACTTACGTAATTCGATTCGAACATGTTTGTATGATTATTAATTTGCGAGCATGAGTAATACGTGATTACATGTTTCGATTTTGTGAAATGAAGTATAAGCATGTTTCGTGATTTTCGGTTTTACGTATTTTTCAATTAAATCGATAATTACCATATGTATGGCGGAAGCGTTAAGGTACGTTGACTATGTGATTAGTTTATGCATGTAATCGAAACTAGTTCGATACAAAATTTTTAAATTCCGCTGCGTATACATGCACGATCCCCAACAGTAAGAACCAACCTCGTATTGAAGCAGTGCATCCTTTGTTTAAATTGGAAGGTCGAATATTCCACGCCGAAGGAGTACCGGTACCAACGACGAATAGTAACACACGCCATGAAAACGTATTATGTGAATGTAACGGCGTACTACTCTTGAGCAACCAGTAGGTTCAACTATAGCGAAAAACACGTATTGTGGAATCCATCTACTCGGAGGGAGATGTACTTCGAATGCCCTTACGCGTATGATGAACCTTATAAACTGAATCTCAAGATTTGTTACGTCCGGTTAACGTATGATATCATGGTTGCTACGGTTATCGGCGATCGTTACGCAATTTATACGGGTAAGAACAATTCTTGGTCACAAAAGAAATTAGGAATCAAATACCAAGGATTGTTTACAGGAATATTCGTTGATAGAGCTACCTATTGGGCTTTAAGGGACGACAAGTACACTATTCAAATAGTGTATATCGAGCCAAGAACTGACGAGCTCAAGAGTTTGCAGAAACCCAAACAACTAAATAGTGATTGTAATAGTAATATATTTATTAGTTTGGCTTGTTTGAGAGAGAACATGTGTTTTTACTGCGTCACTGGAGAAGTTGACGATGATATGTTAAGAATTCGAAGTTGGGGAAAGGAAAAGGGCATTGATGTGAGGGAGAACCCAAATTGGAAGGAGTTTCTAACTTTCGAAAATAGGAAGCCTCGGGATTGGTGGCTAGGAGAGCTTTGTTTCATCGAAAACAAGATTGTAATTCGGTTGGATGAGAAAAATCCGTCTACTATAGTCCTTCTGAGAAGACGTTTGAAGAAATTGACGGGACCGAGACTCGTAAATTATATAGGTGAATTAGTTCGATATCAGAACAATCTGTATTTCCTTGTGCGGACGGAGACTCGTTCGATATCTTGAGTTCTTGACACACTTTTTTCTTTTAGTTTTTCTTTTGGTTAAAGAATTTCCGATTGATTAGAAAAGCAAATTATATGGTGTTGTCTTTATAATGCAGTTTGCACATAAGTAAAATCGAAGAACTGGTTGTTATTATACTACAGTAGCTTTATAGAACGAAAAAACCCATAGGTAAATCTTTTCTCGCGAACCATCATCTGAAGCGATATGTATATCGGTAAAACATGGATCATAAACACGCGTCTATGTTCAAGTGCAGAAGATTCAAAAAACTCATAAGAAGGGATTATTGATGGCACTATTTAACTCACTCCCTGCAGAGTGAAGCACGTGGATGTCAACTTTCTATCTATGCAGATACAAGAATTTGCCCCCTTCGATTGTCTCAAATCCGCAAAGTTCGAGAAATTCAATGCCTCCTTTCAGTTTACCAACTCGATCCTGTCAATCATGAGAAACATGTTATAATAAACAAACTACATACTACAAGGATTGGCATGAAATTTTGAAATTGTGGGTTATAACTTAAAAACTATTCAATTGGTATGTTAAGGAGAGAAATCTCTATTGCAGATCGATTATACGTCAACTATATCAAACCATTGGCCTTGTGCTCCAACAAGGCTCTTAACAACAAACTAGTATTTAGGTAAACAATTTCAAATGCTAATTTGGAGCGTAAAAAAAAATTATTATTTCATAACTGAAAAGGCTCTGTATAGATTCGACGGTTGACAGTTGAAGTCTCTCGAATTAATAATAAATGGGTAAAGACACAGATAGTCAAATTATTGCACAATGTTTACCTATGGATCCAGGATTCTAACACATCATTTTTTTTACATAGATGACTCCAAAAGGATTTATCCACAAACATATGAGATTTTTAGTCAAGACTTGTTAGACAAAACATGCTCAGAGAAAGTCAACTAAAATAAATGTACAAATACAAAAATATCAGAAGAGAATGAACCTGAAAAGTAGCATACGTGTGTCTAATCTTTCGGAATTTCTGCTCGTTTGGATTTGTTGTATCATTTTTCGCGAAAGTTAACAGTGTGCTGATAGCGGTCTTCACGTTTGCATTAGCTTTTTCCAAGTATTCTTACTTTCCTTTTAGCATTAGATTCGAGCTAAGCATTATTACTTTCCTTTGGTCATTAGCTTTGAGCTATGTAATGTTCCCCTCCATATGAAATTAGCTTGTGCTAAGCATTCTTACTTTCCTTTTGGCATTAGGTTCGAACTAAGCATTCTTCCTGTCCTTTTGAAAGAAAAAAGAATCCTTAGCTTCGATCTAGCACTGCGGAAAGCAGAGAAACAGGAAGAACAAAGAGCTCGGGAGAAAATTCGTCAAAAGTTTGAGGAAGATAAGGTCTTTGCATTTATATTCACTATATGCTATCCTTTCAGTATCTAACTACTCTTCTATGAGGCAGATAGATTATACAAATCCATGATTGGTCAGAGTATTAAAATAAATTAATAGAATATATTCTCTTCCTCTCACTTCCTTTCGTTTTTGGCTAAATCAATTTCTTTGAGCTCTGACAGGCAGAAACACATAGAAAACATGGGTTGGCGCTAGAAGATCCAGCTAATGTAAAGCCTTTTGCACCACCGGTGAAGGAAAAAAAGGTATTGATTCTGCTGAGTTAATATATATTTATAATCATAAAATTGTTTCATGTAACCTCTTTTAAGCAGATCTTCTCAAAATACATCTACAGAGCTTCTTGCCTGTCTGCCCAGCTACAAAGGCAGAGCAGATGAGAGACTGCTTAAGAACCCTTAAACAAACTTACATGGTAATAACTACATGTTCTAGGTATTAATGAATTGTATAAATTTGAGTTAAAAATGAATGTTAATTTTATTTTCATTGGTATGGATGATTTTTTACCCAATGAAAAATATTCTACAAGTACCGGAGAAAGATTCAATTGTGATTAAAAACGCACAAATATATGTATTAGACATAAGTGAAGTGCAGACATTACTCGGAGTAACAGTACTTAGGTTATCTTCTCCTATCTTAATCACCATGCTATGCATTTCCATCTTTTAATTGAGTAGGATCGATAAAGAGAGGAAGAATGCTTAGCTAGAAGCTAATGCTAAAAGGAATGTAAAAATGCTTAGCAAAAGCTAATTCCATACGAAGAAGAATAATGATTAGCTCAAACCTAATGCCAAAACGAAAGTACGAATTGTTAGCACAAGCTAATTCCATAAGGAGAGGAATAATGCTTAGCTCGAAGCTAATGCCCAAAAGGAAAGTAAGAATGCGAAGCACAAGCTAATTCCATGAAGAGCGGAAGAATAATTAGCTTTAAGCTAATTCCAAAAGGAAAGTTGTAATTCTTATCTAAAACCTAATGCCAAAAGGAATGTAAGAATTTTTAGCACAAGCTTATTCCATAAGGAGAGGACCATTACTTAGCTGAAAGCTAATACCAGAAGGAAAGTAATTATGCTTAGCTCGAAGCTAATGCACAAATGAAAGTAAGAATGTTTGGCATAATATAATTCCACAAAAAGAGGAAGAATGCTTAGCTCGGAGCTAATGCCAAAAGGAAAGTAATAATGCTTAGCTCGAAGCTAATTCCATAAGAAGAGGAATAATACTTAGCTCACAACTAATGCCAAAACAAAAGTAAGAATAGTTAGAACAAGCTATGTAAATAATGACAGGAATAATGCTTAGCTTGAGGCTAATGCCCAAAAGGAATGTAAGACTGTATAGCACAAGCTAATTCTATAAGGAGCGGGATAATGCTTAGCTTTAAGCTTATGCCAAAAGGAAAGTAGGAATTCTTAGCTAAAACCTAATGCCAAAAGGAATATAAGAATGCTTAGCCGAAGCTAATTCAATAAGGACATGACAAATGCTTAGCTCGAAGCTAATGACAAAATGAAGTAATAATGCTTTGCTCGAAGCTAATGCCAAAATGGATGTATGAATGTTTGGCAAAAGCTAATTCCATGAAAAGAGGAAGAATGCTTAGCTCGAAGCTCATGCCAAAAGGAAAGTTAAAATGCTTAGCTCAAGCTAATTCAATGCTAATGCCAAAAGGAATGTAAGATTTCTAAGCTTCAAGCTAATGCCAAACAAAAATAAGAAAGGTTAGCTCAAGCTAATTCCATAAGAAAAAAATTTAAAAAAATTAAAAAATTAAAAATAAATAACAAAAATTAAAATAAATTACAAAGGAAACCTATTTCCATAGAAAAGGAATAATGCATAGCTCAAACCTAATGCCAAAACTAAAGTAAGAATGCTTAGCACAAGCTAATTCCATAAGGAGAGGAATAATGTTTAGCTCGAACCTAATGCCAAAAGGAAAGTAAGAATTCTTTTTTCTTTCAAAAGGACAGGAAGAATGCTTAGTTCGAACCTAATGCCAAAAGGAAAGTAAGAATTCTTTTTTCTTTCAAAAGGACAGGAAGAATGCTTAGCTCGAACCTAATGCCAAAAGGAAAGTAAGAATGCTTAGCAAAAGCTAATTCCATATGGAGGGGAACATTGCATAGCTCAAAGCTAATGACAAAATGAAAGTAATAATGCTTAGCTCGAAGCTAATGCCAAAATGGAAGTATGAATGTTTGGCAAAAGCTAATTCCATGAAAAGAGGAAGAATGCTTAGCTCGAAGCTCATGCCAAAAGGAAAAATAAAATGCTTAGCTCAAGCTAATTCCATAAGGAGAGGAACTATGCTTAATTCAATGCTAATGCCAAAAGGAAAGTAAGAATTCTAAGCTTGAAGCTAATGCCAAACGAAAATAAGAAAGGTTAGCTCAAGCTCATTCCATAAGAAAAAAAATTTAAAAAATTAAAAAAAATTAAAAAAAAATAACAAAAATTAAAATAAATGAAAAAGGAAAGCTATTTCCATAGAAGAGGAATAATGCATAGCTCAAACCTAATGCCAAAACGAAAGTAAGAATGCTTAGCACAAGCTAATTCCATAAGGAGAGGAATAATGTTTAGCTCGAAGTTAACGCCGAAAGTAAAGAAAGAATGCATAGCACAAGCTAATTCCATAAGGAGCGGAATAATAGTTAGATTAAAGCTAATGACAAAAAGAAAGTAGGAATGCTTAGCTCAAAATCTAATGTCAAAACGAAAGTATGAATACTTAGCACAAAGTTAATTCCATAAGAAGAGGAATAATGCTTAGCTCGAAGCTAATGCCAAAAGGAAAGTAATAATGCTTACCATAAGCTATTTCCATATGAAGAGGAATAATGGTTAGCTCGAACCTAATTACGCAAAAAACGAAAGTAAGAATGCTTAGCACAAACTTACTCCATAAGGAGAGGGACAATGCTTAGCTCAAGTCTAATACCAAAAGGAAATTAATAATGCTTAGCTCGAAGCTAATTCCATAAGGAGGGGAATAATGCTTATCTCAAAGCTAATGTCGAACCGAAAGTAAGAATTGTTAGCACAAGCTAGTTCCATAAGGAGAGGAATAGTGCTTAGCTCGAAGTTAATGCCCAAAAGGAAAGAGAGAATGCATTCGACAAGCTAATTCCACAAGGAGCAGAATAATACTTAGCTTTAAGCTAATGCAAAAAGGAAAGTAGGAATTCTAAGCTAGAAGCTAATGCTATAAAGAAAGTATGAATGTTTAGCACAAGCTTATTCCATAAGGAGAGACCAATGCTTAGCACAAAGCTAATGTTAAAAGGAAAATAAGAATGCTTAGCTCAAAGCTAATGCCAAAAGGAAAGTAAGAATTCTTAGCCCAAGCTAATTCCATAATGAGAGGAAGAGTACTTAGCTCGAAACTAATGGCAAAAGGAAAGTAAGAATGCTTAGCTAAAACCAAATGCCAAAAGAAAGTAAGAAAGTTTAGAATTAGCTATTCCAGAAGGAGAGGAAGAATGCTGTAACGCCCCACAATCTAACAGCCGAATCCATTCGGATCACCACCATTAAGTTAGGGATGCTAACCTTTTATATATATACTTAAACATTATGGTTTTAATACAAAAATACATTATATGCTTTGAAAAGAAATCAAACTTTGTGCTTTCTCAAAACATGTACATATATATATATTCATTGGTTACAAAATTTATTGTACAAAAACCATAGTAGAGCGGCTAACAAAATGCAATAAGAGTTTCTAGCTCGGCTACAAAAAATGGCGCGAAGCATGGCATATGAAAAAATCTCTGATGGCCGCTCTTGGCTAGGTCAACCTAAATATGTACATCATTACCTGCATCATAAGAACCTAATGAGCTAATGGCTCAGCAAGTTGAAACTGATGTAATAGCAATATTTCACATAACACGGTATTCATTCAATATGTACAATATCACATATAAATTCATTCGTGATCCTTTTCTTTGAAATCCTTCTCTTTATCGGGTACCCTTGAAGTGTGGTACTTGACTGATAGCAATAGGCTGTGTTTTACGGAACCTGTTCATCATATTTGGCCAATAGATATTACGGGGGTTTCCATACCGGCCTTTCGACATCAGGTATTAGCCGTATTTCATTTCTTTAATTGTGGGTTTTCCATACTGGTCTTTCGACCTCATGTATTTGCCACCATGTGTTGGGTCCGCCGGTTCCTCCCGCGTGCTTTTCCTACTCGACCATCAATCAAGTACCATACTTCCATTTTCAAAACATCTTTCATATCACTAACTCATTAGTCATTCAAACATCATGGAGAACACGTAGCAAAAGTCACATTAAAGCACACATAATTAGGTTCTTATGATGAGAAAATGAAAGCTTCAACTTACCTCAAGATCAATATGATTTATGAAGTGAAAGGATCAGTCTTAGATAGGGTGTTCTAGAAGCCTTGATTAGAGATGAATTCAAACTTCAAAATATATGATTTTCAGCTAGAAAAGGTGAAGAACTTGTTCTAGCTATACTTCTATGAGTTTTAGGGTTTGATATTCTCTTATGTAAACACTTTGAGAATGGTCTTGTGCAACCTAGTCAACCAACCAATCAAATTGCACCCTTTTGAATAATTTTGGTTTTATTCTAATATGAGTTACTTCAAGTAGTTACATGTGTAATTAATCATATTAAAATCTAATTAAAATGCAGAAATGCAATTAAGACAAATATATCACTGTTCAGCACATTGATCCCTTCTTAACCGAGAAACTGAGCTTCTCACTACAATAAATCACTTAAGTTCATGTTAAATCATAAAGTAGAAGTTCAATAACATGTATCATGTATTAGCACATTTTAAGAAAAGTATTCGATCACGTATTAAAACACAATTAAGGCACATGTGTAGCAAGTAGTCGTGATCATGCATCATTAATAATGAATTATAACTATATTCATTGATGCAATATCCTTATTATTGGCCATGTATGGATGATTGGGCATTACAATCCTTCCCTCCTTATAAAATTTCGCCCTCGAAATTTGACGTACCGAACAGTTCTGGATATTTGCTATGCATTTCTTCCTCTCTTTCCCACGTGGCTTCTTGAATAGATTGATTTCTCCACAATACCTTAACTAATGGAATCTTTTCATTTCTCAGCTCCTTCACTTTTTGATCAATAATTTGAATTGGTTTCTCCTCATAAGACAAAGCTGGAGAGTAGTCCAACGGTTCATAACTCAACACATGAGAGGGATTTGAAATGTACTTCTTCAACATAGACACATGGAAAACATTATGAACACCAGTTAATGATGGAGGTAAGGCTACTCTATATGCTCTATCACCAACTCTTTCAAGGATTTCGAACGGACCAACATATTTGGACTAAGTTTTCCTTTCTTTCCAAATATCATGATGCCTTTCAATGGAGCCACTTTTAAGACTACATGGTCGCCAACCGTAAACTCTAGATCTCTTCTTTGTGTATCTGCATAGCTTTTCTGTCTACTCTGTGCCGTCTTCATTCTTTCCCTTATCTTCTGTATCGTCTCAGCTGTAAGTTGCACTATCTCTGGCCCCTTTCGCTAACTTCATCCCAATGAACTGGAGATCTACATTTTCTCCCATATAGTGCTTCATAAGGTGCCATTCCAATTGTAGATTGATAACTGTTATTGTAAGTGAACTCTACCAATGGAAGCTTTTCATCCCAGCTCCCTTTCAAATCTAGAACACAAGCTCTTAACATATCCTCAAGTATTTGAATAACTCTCTCGGATTGTCCAACACTCTGTGGATGAAATGTTGTACTAAATGCAAGCTTCGTCCCCATGGCATTGTGCAAACTCTTCCAAAATGCAGAAGTAAACTTCGGATCTCTATCAGATACTATTGACACTGGCACTCCATGCAATCTAACAATCTCTTTAATATATCGTTGTGCATATTTGTTAAGTGTATATTTTTACACTTTATCGTACCTTTTTATTTGAGCTTTTGGTGTGTTTTAATGATAACTGGTGCTTAAAAAGTTGATTTATTGTATTTTAGGTACAAATTGAAGAATTGGAAAAGTATGGGGTCAAAACTGCAATTTTGGAGAAAATATGGGGCAAAAGTGAAAAAAACCAAAATATGGAGATTTAAAGCTCGGACGGCCGTCCGAGTTTTAGTTCAAATTCTGGGACGGCCGTCTGAGACCCCGAAACAACGCAGTAAAGGGATTTTAATTGGACAAGGAAACTGCCTTCTTCCCCAAGTTCTTCACCCTATATAAGACCAAGTCAAGCACACAATTAGGGATCCATCTTTTGACGCAATTTGGAGAGCAACAAAGCAATAACGAAGACGAAGAATTCGAAGACTCTAAGCATAGATTTATCGTTTATGACTTATTTTATTTGTGTTTTTCCTTTAATCATGACTAGCTAATTTTCTTTTTCTAGGATTTTATTTGGAACCCTTTGTGGGATTTATGAACCCAATTCTATGATTTTATGCAAGTTTTAATTCCGGATTATTTCTTCTACTTGTATTATTAAGTGCCTGAACTTGATCAACTTATGTGCTTTATGTTATTGTTAATCGCATGAATCGGAAGATCGGGTTAATAATTAGAACTGCGGTAGAAGAGCCTTTGTGGTATTAACATAGGAATATAGTTAATCTCTTAGGTAGCCATTATTGAGATTTGTGCTTAATGCTGTGTTCTAGAATTAATTGCGTAGGAATACAGTAATTGAATCTAGAGTATTAGAATCGTAATACACGTGGAAGCGGGTTATGATTATTTTAGCATCTCAGGTTAATAATCCGGGTTAATTACTTGCATACTTGAAGGAATTGGGGGAATAATAATCACATAGGGGGAAGAATAAAATCCTAGGCTTGTCTACTTTGATTAATCTTCGTGTTTAAATTGCTTTCTTGTTTTTCTCTATTTAATTTCTTTAGTTTAGTTTAGTTTATTAATCATCTTTCGACTGTGTAGGGTGGGCTTGATAATAATTGCTAGGATTTAGCGTCTAGGATTAAGTAATTAAATTTTCCCTGTGGGTTCGATATCCGGACTTAATTGTCCACTATATTACTTGTACGATACGTGCACTTGCGTGTAGGTTTTCGGCCAACAAGTTTTTGGCGCCGTTGCCGGGGTATATTTTAATTATTTATTTTATTCTAGCTCTAGATTTGAACAATTTTCACGATTCACCCATTTAATTTTTGTTTTATTTTATTTTTCTTTTTAGGTACTGTGTATGCGTAGGAGACTCGATCTTGCTAGAGAACCGTTTGATCCCAAAATCGAACGTACTTTTCGAGCCGCTAGGAGACTTCAACGCGAAAACAATATAATGGAGGACGAAGAACGCATGGCAACGGGTAATTTATGTTAGAGTAGGTGACCGGCAAGCCAACTTGTGGCTGTGGTCTTTCTCTTTTCTTTGTAATAAAACAATCGTTTTTCGTTCGTAATAATAAAATATCTTATTTGGCATTCTATATCTGTTATCCCATGCAAGCAGCATAGATATAGTCCTAACGAGTTACTCTATTACTGTGAGTTGATCTAGTAGAATCGTGAGATAACTCAGCAATGTAATGTAACTGTTAAACCTTGTTCCTAGTCGATGGGTTACGCCAATAATGAGGATACCGGCCTTTCCCTTTTGAGACTAGCACTTAGTGTATGTGTACTGCGTCTCATCAGTCCTCGGTGTTGTGACATCGGCATACTTGAGTGGGTGCTCATACTGGATGAGTTCACTGAACTCCCTCGCCCTAGAAATCTATAAGTGGTTCTCATTCATCGAGTAATAGGTTTCTAAGATATAGTTGTACACCATTAGTCCTTAAGATCCAGACATCACCGTGACTTCACTAGAGGACCGATTGTATCGTGACCTGTCCCTGAGTCCCACCGCGGACCGCTCCAAGGGCCAACGTTCGTGCAATCCGAAATCTAGTGTGAAGTCTGTGCATTGTAGTAGGGGATTCGAGCGCTTGAGTAGTCATGGATGTCTTGTGTGTTGTGACGGTTTATAATCCATGGAATCTCTGGCCAGAGTTGATAGTGGGGTGATTAGGGAAATGTGTTTCCCTAAGTCGCACACGAACGGATTTATAATACCTAGAACGTTCGCACGGTTATTGAACTTTATAAGAGGTCTCGGTGAACCAATGCCTCTAGTTCAATCGGGACATGTGCTACGAAGGGATCGTACTGTACGCTAACTATATCATAAGGTTCTTGCAGGCACTTCATTTGTATCTAGGGAATCATGATGCGTAGTTTCTAGACGCCAATCTTGATTCGTTGGGCACCGATTTGATCGGGATTAGGTAAAATGAGTTTTACTCTAATCAGGACTCTTGGGAGGAGTTCGTATAAGAACAATGTGTTGTTCGAATCACAAAGAGTTGTGAGCCCACGGCTAGCATACACCTGAACCATTGAGGGTCACACTTCTCGTGTAACATGGATCCTTGATAACAATGAGCATAGATTAATATGTTAATCTTTGCAAAGTTGGAGGTCAATATGATTGAGTCCAAGATTCGTGATTGTGGATTACGAATCGGAATAAACGTAGAGAAAGAGAGATATGCGGAATTTAGTGAACTTTCTAAATTAGGAAGTTTCCCGATTTAGCAAGTCCACTGAAGTGGAAGTTTCCAATTTTGGAAATTGGAAATTTCGAAGAGGCACTCGTATCGACGAGGACTTTGAGCTCGTCACAAATATAATTTTGTTATTATTTTGTGGACGATCGTTTATTGGAAACGAGGCCGACGAGGGAATGGGCTTAATACATCAGTGGGTCAAGCCCAATGACTTAAGCCCACTAGGGTTTAAAACCCTAAGTATAAATAGACCTCAAAAGGAGTTTTGAGATCAGATTTTTGAGCACCAAACCCTAGCCGCTCAAGCCCTAGCCGCTCCCCTCTTCGGCTGTTGCTCCACCGGCGCGCCACCGCCGACCACCGCCGGAAAACCGCCGGTTTTTCTTCTCTCGTTTCCTTCGTTTTGTTCTTGTTGTTATCTAACTCGTTTACATCTAGTGCTGTAGTTCGAGTGGGTCGAAAATACGAGGTGAAACCTAATTGGAGAGGAGCTGCTGCCCCGACGAATCCACGCACCGCCGCACGCGCCGATACGCCGCTCACGCGCCGCCGCTGCCGCTGCCACGCGCCGCCGCTGCTGCTGCCGTTCACCGCCGTTCGTCGCTTGCTGGATCAGCTTGGTCCAGCCGTGAGTTGCAGCCCCGTGGATTGGTAATTAGCAGCTTGTACGTGACTCGTTCTAGGATTTCGATTCGTCGAAATCGCACGCTACAAGAGGTAATTAAATCGGAACTTTCGAAATTCGATTCGAACATGTTTGTATGATTATTAATTTGCGAGCATGAGTAATACGTGATTACATGTTTCGATTTTGTGAAATGAAGTATAAGCATGTTTCGTAATTTTCGGTTTTACGCGTTTATCAATTAAATCGATAATTACCATATGTATGGCGGAAGCGTTAAGGTACGTTGACTATGTGATTAGTTTATGCATGTAATCGAAATTAGTTCGATCAATTAAATCGATAATTACCATATGTATGGCGGAAGCGTTAAGGTACGTTGACTATGTGATTAGTTTATGCATGTAATCGAAATTAGTTCGATCTAAAATTTTAAATTCCGCTGCGTATACATGCACGATCCCCAACAGTGGTATCAGAGCCACGGGTTAATCGTTTAATTTGTCAACGTGTTTATCGTTTTCGAAAGCATGCTTCGATTTGTTGAATTGTTAAATTATTGGTGTTATCTAATTGGGTGTTTTAATATTAATTAAATATTTTGAATATTTCAGAAAATATGAAAATTTTTAATTTTGAAAAATTCGTTTTTTACTACTGTTTTTCAGCTGACCGAACCGGTCCGGTCGGACCGGTCCGGTCAGCACAACAAAAAAAAAAAAAAAAAAATTAATTTGATTTTCTGAAATTAATATTAAAAGTTAATTGATTTTTAATTTTTGAAATTATTTATCAATTAAACCCAAATTAGATAATTGATCCATTAATTTAATTTGAATTCAAAGAATGGTGTTGGATTAAATATTTAATTTAATCGTTAAATTAGTTTAATTAATGGAACACAAATTAGATGGCAAATAATTAATGGACTTCATTCTTATTTGACTGATTTATGAATGAAGGGAGTCCGTTAATTATATTTGCAATTTATCGTATTAATTAATTAATTCATGATATGAATAATTGTGATTAAGTACGATGATGATCGTATGTCTCTCTTAGGATCAATATGCGTTTCCACATACCTAGAGAACATAGTTGTAGGAATCACAAACGGTCATAACCTAAAACTTCCGATGAGCTAATAAGATTTAATAAATAAAATCCCTCATTCTTTATTAAGAATAATTATCAAGCTATAAAGAAAAACCAAATTGTTGAATTTTTCTTTCCTTCTACCAACAATTAAATTATGTGTAGCCTCTCATAATAGTGCAGTAAGCCGTGTTAGCGGGGAGTGCTATTGTGGGATAAGCTGTAATTTAATTGACATTAGATGGAGATACGGTCATAGATAAAATTATGTTGGATTAATGTGGTCGGCTAGATTAACTAGGGATTGCATTAGTTTGATATAGTTGGATCTATGACATCTCATATTGGTAGGCTAGACTTGACACACGAAGATTTTGATATTCGCTAGATTAACTTAGGTCATTATCAAGTGTGAGGTAAATCGATCTTTAGGGTCACATAGTGATGTGATTGATAGTACTCTACCTTTAGGCTTATGTAATCGGGATAGATTAACTACGGGTTACATTAGCGCTATTGGACCTAAAGCCCCTTAAATAAAAATAAGTTTTCTCGATTGTCTGCTAGAGGGTGGTGGAATTCGATAAAATTAGTGGGAGAACAATTAAAACATAAAAGTCCAAAATTTTAATTGTAACGATTATTACGAACTAAACTCTTATTATTGTCTTCTTAAAATTTTCTCAGCAACAATGTCCAAATATCCCCTTTCCTCAATCCTCGACCAAAACAAACTTACCGGTCCAAACTATTTGGATTGGCTTCGCAATCTGAAACTTGTGCTCCAAGTCGAGGAGCGTCTCTATGTGCTCAATGAACGTCCCCCCGCTGCTCTTCCTGCGACTGCTACTGCTGACGAGACTGCCACTTTCGAGGCATGGAAGAAGGACGACCTCCATGCGAGGTGCTACATGCTAGCATCCATGGTGCCAGAGCTCGCGAGGAAGTATGAGTCTCATGTGCATGCTTATGATATCAAGCATCATCTTGAAAGCATGTACAGTGAGAATACTAGGGCATCGAGGTACTCAGCTACCAAGGAGTTGATCACCATGAGGCTGCGTGAAGGGGCTTCGGTCCACGAGCACGGTCTCAAGATGATCACTCTCCTTGAGAAGCTGGTGAGCCTCGATGTCACCCTCCCGGCCGAGCTCTCGGTGGATTTGATCCTACTGTCTCTTCCTAGATCTTATGAATCGTTCATAGTGAACTTCAACATGAACAAGCTCGATCCACCATTGGATGAGTTGTTGAACATGTTGGTCAGCTATGAGTCCACGATCAAGAAGGAGAAATCTGTTCTCCTAGTTGCTCCTTCTGCAAAGAAAGGTTCTTTCCAGAAGAAAAGGAAAGAAAGGAGTTTCGGCCCGAGCAAGAAACTTGAGAAGGGCGAGTCGAGCGGAGTGAAGAATGACAAGGTCACCAAGCAAGTTGATGACGCTTGCCATCATTGTGGAAAGAAGGGCCATTGGCGACGCAACTGCAAGGCTTACCTCGATCAGAAACGTTCTGAAAAGGGTACGTATTTAGTTGAAGTTAACTTGTCCGTTAAATCTTCTGCTTGGGTATTGGATACTGGTTGTGGCTCACATCTTTGTAATGATTTGCAGCTCATGACAAGAAGTAGGAAGCTTAATGTGGGTGAGACCTACCTAAGAATGGGCAACGGAGCAAGGGTTGCTGCTGAAGCCATTGGGACAATTTATCTTTCTGTTTTGGATTCTAGTTTTTCCATGGTTTTGAACAATTGTTTATTTGTTCCGTCACTTATTCGAAACCTTATTTCTATTCCTGTTTTGGATAATGAAGGTTTTACTTTTGTTTTTGGAAATTCGATTTGCATTATACAAAAGGAACAAAATATGATTTGTAAGGGACAACTTATAAAGAACTTATATGAACTGAATCCAAGTGAAATACCTATTAACGTTATATCAGCAAAACGAAAAGATATAAGTCTTAACCCCGCACAACTTTGGCACGCTCGACTAGGTCACATTTCCTTGAGAAGGATGAACAAGTTTGTTAGTGAAGGAATGTTCTCCATGGAGGACGTTAAATCACTTCAAACTTGTGTATCCTGCCTTAAAGGAAAAATGACCAAGACTCCCTTCAAAGGGAAGATGGAACGGGCCGAGGGTCTTTTGGATTTGATCCATTCAGACGTGTGTGGTCCACTAAGCGTTAGTGCTAGGGGTGGTTTTAACTACTTCGTTACCTTTACCGATGATTATTCTAGGTATGGTTTCGTGTACTTAATGAAGTATAAGTCTGAAACTTTTGAAAGGTTCAAAGATTTTAGACACCAAGTAGAAAACCAACTCGGTAGACGTATTAAGAAACTACGATCCGATCGTGGCGGCGAATACTTAAGTACTGAGTTTATAGACTATCTTAAAGAGAATGGGATTCTGTCTCAATGGACTCCTCCTGGAACTCCTCAACTTAATGGAGTTTCCGAACGTCGGAATCGAACACTGTTAGACATGGTTCGATCTATGATGGGGTTCACCGAGCTACCGGCATACCTGTGGGGTCATGCACTCCTAACTGCCGTGTATTTGCTGAATAGGGTTAATACCAAAGCAGTTAACTCCACACCTTATGAACTTTGGCACTCCAAGAAACCCACGTTTAAACATATTAGGATATGGGGTTGTCCCGCTTACGTGAAGCGGCTAGTGGGAGATAAGTTGGATGGAAAATCCGACCTATGCTATTTTGTGGGGTATCCCGAGGATTCCATGGGATACGAATTCTACTATGTTTCCGAGGCTAAGGTGTTCGTCTCGAGAAATGCCGTGTTCCTTGAGAAGGAATTTCTATCGGATAGAAAGGGCAGTGTAGTTGATCTCGAAGAAGTTCGAGAACCACAATCTGAAGTTCAAGCACAACAATCAGATAATGAACCAATTCAACAAACCACTAACATACCTCCTGAACCGTCGCTGCGTAGATCCGAAAGAGTTCGGAGAGCTTCCGATAGGTTATTCCTCGTTGATGAAGTTGACCAAGGATGTGATCCTAGAACTTTCAACGAAGCTGTATCGGATACAGACAAGGGACATTGACTTAATGCCATGAAATCCGAAATGGACTCTATGTACTCCAACAAGGTATGGACCTTGGTAGATCCACCCGAGGGAATTGTTCCCATAGGCTGCAAGTGGATCTATAAGAAGAAAATTGGAGTAGATGGAAAGGTATCGACCTACAAGGCTAGATTGGTAGCGAAGGGTTATACTCAAAAGCAAGGAGTTGACTATGAAGAAACCTTCTCTCCAGTTGCTATGCTTAAGTCCATTAGGATTTTGCTGGCCATCTCTGCGTGGTATGACTACGAGATATGGCAAATGGATGTGAAGACCGCTTTCCTTAATGGGGACATTGAGGAAGAAATTTACATGGCGCAGCCGGAAGGCTTCATATCTTCTGGAGATGAGCAAAAGGTTTGCAAACTCCAGCGATCCATTTATGGATTGAAACAAGCATCCCGTAGTTGGAACAAAAGGTTCGACACAACTATCAAAGAGTTTGAATTTGTGAAAAACCCGGAGGAACCTTGTGTCTACAAGAAGGTTAGTGGGAGTGCAGTGACTTTTCTTGTACTTTATGTTGATGACATACTACTCATTGGGAATGATGTAGGGATGTTGCAGTCGACTAAAGTATGGTTATCCACACGTTTCTCGATGAAGGATTTGGGAGAAGCATCCTACGTATTGAGAATACGGATCTATAGAGATAGATCGAGGAGATTGCTTGGCTTGTCCCAATCCATGTACATAGACACCGTTCTTAAACGGTTTAGCATGGAAGAATCCAAGAAGGGATTCTTGCCAATGTCCCATGGGGTTCGTCTCTCGAAATCCATGCGTCCTCAAACGCAAATTGAAATCGAGGAGATGAAACGGACACCTTATGCATCCGCTATAGGAAGCATAATGTATGGCATGCTGTGTACACGACCTGATATTGCGTATGCTGTGAGCGTCACAAGCAGATATCAGTCCGACCCCGGCCCAGCCCATTGGAAGGCTGTGAAGGACATTCTCAAGTACTTGCGAAGAACTCGAGATTTGTTTTTGGTCTATGGGGATACCGAGTTGAAATTAGAAGGCTTCACGGATTCTAGTTTTCAATCGGACGTGGATGACTCAAAGTCAAACTCGGGGTATATATTCAAAGTCAACGGAGGTGCCGTGTGTTGGAAGAGTTCCAAACAAGGCACGACGGCTGATTCCACCACCGAGACTGAATATATTGCAGCATCAGATGCTTCAAAGGAAGGGTCATGGATTAGGAAATTCATCCAAGAGTTGGGTGTATTTCCGAACGCTAGCGATCCAGTACGGCTGTACTGCGATAACAACGGAGCCGTAGCGCAAGCTAAGGAACCAAGAGCTCATTAGAAGTCGAAGCACGTGTTGAGAAAATACCATGTGATCCGACAGATCATAGAGAGAGGTGAAGTTAAGCTAGACAGAGTCACCTCGGAGGACAATATTGCAGATCCCTTCACCAAGCCATTGTCAGGATCAGTCCACGAGAAACATCGAGAGTCGATGGGACTTAGATTTATGAGTAGTCGGCTTTAGGTCAAGTGGGAGATTGTTAGAGTAGGTGACCGGCAAGCCAACTTGTGGCTGTGGTCTTTCTCTTTTCTTTGTAATAAAATAATCGTTTTTCGTTCGTAATAATAAAATATCTTATTTGGCATTCTATATCTGTTATCCCATGCAAGCAGCATAGATATAGTCCTAACGAGTTACTCTATTACTGTGAGTTGATCTAGTAGAATCGTGAGATAACTCAGCAATGTAATGTAACTGTTAAACCTTGTTCCTAGTCGATGGGTTACGCCAATAATGAAGATACCGGCCTTTCCCTTTTGAGACTAGCACTTAGTGTATGTGTACTGCGTCTCATCAGTCCTCGGTGTTGTGACATCGGCATACTTGAGTGGGTGCTCATACTGGATGAGTTCACTGAACTCCCTCGCCCTAGAAATCTATAAGTGGTTCTCATTCATCGAGTAATAGGTTTCTAAGATATAGTTGTACACCATTAGTCCTTAAGATCCAGACATCACCGTGACTTCACTAGAGGAGCGATTGTATCGTGACCTGTCCCTGAGTCCCACCGCGGACCGCTCCAAGGGCCAACGTTCGTGCAATCCGAAATCTAGTGTGAAGTCTGTGCATTGTAGTAGGGGATTCGAGCGCTTGAGTAGTCATGGATGTCCTGTGTGTTCTGACGGTTTATAATCCATGGAATCTCTGGCCAGAGTTGATAGTGGGGTGATTAGGGAAATGTGTTTCCCTAAGTCGCACACGAACGGATTTATAATACCTAGAACGTTCGCACGGTTATTGAACTTTATAAGAGGTCTCGGTGAACCAATGCCTCTAGTTCAATCGGGACATGTGCTACGAAGGGATCGTACTGTACGCTAACTATATCATAAGGTTCTTGCAGGCACTTCATTTGTATCTAGGGAATCATGATGCGTAGTTGCTAGACGCCAATCTTGATTCGTTGG
Source organism: Erythranthe guttata (assembly GCF_056151865.1). Lineage (NCBI taxonomy): Eukaryota > Viridiplantae > Streptophyta > Magnoliopsida > Lamiales > Phrymaceae > Erythranthe > Erythranthe guttata. The sequence continues at coordinate 11,634,989 of NC_142543.1, read as the reverse complement.
GCACCGATTTGATCGGGATTAGGTAAAATGAGTTTTACTCTAATCAGGACTCTTGGGAGGAGTTTGTATAAGAAAAATGTGTTGTTCGAATCACAAAGAGTTGTGAGCCCACGGCTAGCATACACCTGAACCATTGAGGGTCACACTTCTCGTGTAACATGGATCCTTGATAACAATGAGCATAGATTAATATGTTAATCTTTGCAAAGTTGGAGGTCAATATGATTGAGTCCAAGATTCGTGATTGTGGATTACGAGTCGGAATAAACGTAGAGAAAGAGAGATATGCGGAATTTAGTGAACTTTCTAAATTAGGAAGTTTCCCGATTTAGCAAGTCCACTGAAGTGGAAGTTTCCACTGGAAATTGGAAATTTCGAAGAGGCACTCGTATCGACGAGGACTTTGAGCTCGTCACAAATATAATTTTGTTATTATTTTGTGGACGATCGTTTATTGGAAACGAGGCCGACGAGGGAATGGGCTTAATACATCAGTGGGTCAAGCCCAATGACTTAAGCCCACTAGGGTTTAAAACCCTAAGTATAAATATACCTCAAAAGGAGTTTTGAGATCAGATTTTTGAGCACCAAACCCTAGCCGCTCAAGCCCTAGCCGCTCCCCTCTTCGGCCGTTGCTCCACCGGCGCGCCACCGCCGACCACCGCCGGAAAACCGCCGGTTTTTCTTCTCTCGTTTCCTTCGTTTTGTTCTTGTTGTTATCTAACTCGTTTACATCTAGTGTTGTAGTTCGAGTGGGTCGAAAATACGAGGTGAAACCTAATTGGAGAGGAGCTGCTGCCCCGACGAATCCACGCACCGCCGCACGCGCCGATACGCCGCTCACGCGCCGCCGCTGCCGCTGCCACGCGCCGCCGCTGCTGCTGCCGTTCACCGCCATTCGTCGCTTGCTGGATCAGCTTGGACCAGCCGTGAGTTGCAGCCCCGTGGATTGGTAATTAGCAGCTTGTACGTGACTCGTTCTAGGATTTCGATTCGTCGAAATCGCACGCTACAAGAGGTAATTAAATCGGAACTTTCGAAATTCGATTCGAACATGTTTGTATGATTATTAATTTGCGAGCATGAGTAATACGTGATTACATGTTTCGATTTTGTGAAATGAAGTATAAGCATGTTTCGTAATTTTCGGTTTTACGCGTTTATCAATTAAATCGATAATTACCATATGTATGGCGGAAGCGTTAAGGTACGTTGACTATGTGATTAGTTTATGCATGTAATCGAAACTAGTTCGATATAAAATTTTTAAATTCCGCTGCGTATACATGCACGATCCCCAATAATTTACTCAATGCCAACGGAAACAAAATCCAAGACCCACCTCCTCAACTCCCATTACAGCCAGCAGCTAGGCCACTGGCACTTCAAGACTACATAATCCCGACTCATGACGGATTCCGCCCGAGCATCCAATATCCACCCATTGAGGCGCACAATTTTGAGATCAAGCAAGGCCTCTTGACGATGCTCCAAAATAACGGGTTATTTAGTGGATTGGCAGGTGAAGATCCCCATCTTCACATTGTCAATTTTCTAGATACCTGTAACTCCCACCGTCAAAACGGCGTTTCCCAAGAGGCGCTTCAATTAATTCTCTTCAAGCACTCCCTACAAGGAAGAGCTCGCCAGTGGTTGATGTCCCAAGCCCCCCACTCTATCTCGTCGTGGCCTCAACTCCTCAACCTTTTCATGAAAGTCTATAGCTCACCCGTTAAGGACGAGAGAATCCGACGAGAAATTCACAATTTTGTCCAAGAGCAAGGCGAGCAATTATACGAAGCATGGGAGAGATTTAAAACTCTTTTGCGACAGTGTCCAACACATGGAGTCGAACAATGGCGGCAAATCCACATCTTCTACCAAGGGATTAACGAGAATGCACGAACGGTCTTAGATGCATCAACCGGGGGAAATTTTATGAGTCAATCGATACCGGATGCTTTCATCATGTTGGATCATATTGCACAAAATCAGTTTGCCAAGTCAAGCGAGAGGACGGTTAGTGGAGCCAAGAAAGTTCCCGGAGTATTGGAGTTAGATGCAATTACGGCCCTTCAAGCTCAAGTGACCCAAATTGCTCAACAAAATCAACTCCTTTTGCAGCACATCAAAGCAAATCCACCACAACAAGTCCAAACCGTCGAGTCTCCATGTTGTGAAATTTGCAGAGGAAATCACTACACGCTCCAATGCCAACAAGATGTGGAATCGCTCAACTACGTCAACAACGCGTCACGCCAATTCCAAAATCAAGGGTGGAGATCACAAGGGCAATATGGAGGAAATCAACAAGGCCAAGGATATCAAAGACCGCAAGGTCAATTCCAAAATCAAGCCCCTCCTCAACAAAGCTATCAAGGCAACAATCCACCGGCCCAAAAATCAAGCACGGATGAGATATTGGCCCAATTCATGACCGCTACCCAAGCCTCGTTGCGAAATTTGGAGAATCAACTCGCTCAATTAGCTTTGAAGCAAGAGAAACGCCCGCCGGGAGCATTGCCATCGAATACGGAAGATCCTCGAAATCAAAAGTTCGAGACGTGCCAAGCTATCGATGTCAAGAGCGAAAAAAGGGAGGAAATTCAAATCAAGCTGCAAATCACTGTAGCCGAATGGGTCGAGCCAATCCCATATCCACAACGATTGCTACCAAAAAAAATCGAGGTCGAGACGTGCCAAGCAGTCACCTTGAAGAACGGTAAGAAATTGGAGGAAGCCCCACGAAAAGAGAAGAAGAGAAACACGGTAATTGAGAAACCGAAAGTGAATGAGGAAAAAGAATCAGCTCATGAAGAGCCACCATCAGCGGTGCCTTCACAAGTCCCTCCAATTCCTTATCCTCAAAAGTTTATAACGAAGAAGCTCGATGCATATATCTATACATATATATACATACATATATCTTATACATGAACATACAACATGAAGTAAAACAATCATATACTTCCCTTTTTCGTCGGCTTTCTTCATTCACATAATTGTCACCACGCATAGAGTGAGATAATTCCCACCTTTATAACCCTATGATCCCAAGACCATAGAGTGAGAATATCCCACTTTTATAACCCTATGCCATGACACGTATTGATGAATATAGAAGGAATTTCCCACCTTTATAACCCTACGGTCCCAAGACCATAGAGTGAGATTTTCCCACCTATATCAACAACACCGATATGCAACATGCATGACATGAAAATTTACCAGGCTCGCCGTACCCGAGAAATTTACCGTAACTTCGAAAGACTTTCCAACATAGTTTTATCTTTTAAAAATTCATGACACTTAATGCACCCACCCATGCACCCTTTCTACTTACCCTTCTCTCATCCTTACACCCAATGATTCACATAAGCAAGCAAGAGCACATAGGAGCACATAGAAAATACACATAAAGCTTCACAAAATCATTTAGCCATAAAAACATAGAAATAACCGAAATCTTAACATGCAAAAACAATCTAACAACAAAGTTCACTAGATCTAGCATTTTTACAAGAATAAAATTCAAGACTTTCATCTTTACATTTATTCAAGCAAATACACTAGATCTTCACATGCAAGAGTATTTTAAACCAAATTAGCACAAGTTCTTAGTTCTTAAACCATTTTTCATAGATCTTAACATGCAAGACTTTAGATCAACCATCGATCACTAGATCTTAACATGCAAGACCTTAGATCCACAATTAATCACCAATCTTAACATGCAAGGCCTTAAAACAACAATCAACACAAGATCAACACATGCAAAACACAAAATAAACCACATAAGCAATTTCAAGCATTTTACCTCAAAAATTCAAAAGTTCCTTAGCTAAGTCAAAAATTCATTTTCTTTTCACAAATCAACAATCAAACACTAGATTAACACATGCAAAGTACTAATTAGCCAAATAAGCCATTTAAAACATTTTTCCCCAATTTTCGAAAAATCACAAAATTTCAAGAATAAAGCTATCTTTTCAAAATACTAACATGCAATCATCATCTAGAACATATAATCACATAATATGCAAGAATCAACAATGAAAACACATAAAAACACATAAAAACCGAAAATACTAGTGGTGTTGTAGGTTTGAGCAAGAATTCAAGAATTCTCACCTATACTCTTTAGGGGAAGGGCTTGTTAGCTCTTTTCTCTCTAATACAAGAAGAGATTAAGAGTTAGATTAGGCATTAAGAAAATAAGAAGAAGAACAAAAGAACTTGGAGGAAGAAGAGCTTGGCTCTTTTCGAAAAAAAGAAAAAGAAAAGAGGAAGAGGAAGCTTACTTAGCCTTGGCCGAAAATTCTTCTTCTATTGAAATAGAAGGAGACTTTGAACTTAAGGATTGTAAGAGTGGAGTTTGAGAGTGAATTTTGATCTTGGGCATGGGTGGTATTTATAGAGTTTTTGGAGACTTCAAAGCCAATGGAGAAGAAAGGGAAATGCATTTTTTGTGGGGGTGATTTTGCAATTTCCGAAAATATGAGGTGGTGGTGGTTCTAGGGTGGTTCAAGCTTGAGAAGGTGGTGGCTATGCTGGTGGTGGTGGCTGCCGAAAGATGAAGGGGAAGGGAGGAGAAGAAGACCTTTGGTCTTACTTGAAGGTGTGAAAAAAAAAGCATGCCTAGTCTATAGGGTAGGGAACTAGGCTTTAGGTATTCCTTTCTATGCTCAAAGTACAACCACACCAATGCATGTTTTTCTACCAATTAATATGCAAGAATTTAAAAATCATGTGTGTGTGTGTGAGTGATGTCCGAAAATTCAAGAAAATGTGGGGAGCATTTTCTAATTTTCGACATTAATTAAAAATCCAAAAATGCATGGGGAAATTTATTTTCTAAAATTTTGTGTATGAAATGCTCATTTAAAAATCACATGCAAGAATAAAATCCTAATTCATGAAAATAATTTATTTCGAAATAATATCTCGAAATATTTCCTAAGCACATATTTCACATAATCACATAATTCACATAATCACATAATTCACATAATCACATAATTCACATAATTCACGTAAATACTAATCATGCAAGAATTATTATAAATTCTAATTTCGCAATTATTCACATAAAGGTGGTAAAAATTATTTTACTGAAAATGCGGGGTGTTACAATCTTCCCCCCTTAAAAAAATTTTGTCCCCAAAATTTGTACCTTTTTCGATTACTTCCGGATAACGACTCACAATCTCATCCTCAAGTTCCCACGTTGACTCATCCGGAGAATGGTTTTTCCAAAGGATTTTGGCTAGGCGAATTTCTTTGTTTCGGAGTTTCCTAACTTTTCTGTGACACCCCTCTCTCGATTACCCTTATTATATGTAATCTCAGCGGAAGACTTTTGAAAACATGATTTTTGTGAATATAAAATTTACGTAAAAATTTTTCTTTTTAAATCAGAGGGAGAGAGGGCACAGCTTGCTAAATCCTAATCAAATTCTAACACAAAGGCATACTACATGCAAGACTAGAAATTAACTAGGCATGATGAACTTAATGCAAATGCGGACAGATTCAATGCAGAAGCTTCAAAAATTAATTCCTCTTAAACTACTCATGCAAATAACCCCAAAATTATACCATACCACCTAACACGGGTCTAGATCACTCAGTGAAAACAGTTTTGAAAGATGCATGGCCATTTAGGAGAAATAAATAAAATGGCACAGTCACTCAGTTTAAATATCCAGAACAGGGGAGGGAGTTTTGAAAATTCATAATAAATTCCTCACTGACCCAAAAACTACCGAATTTTACCCCAAGGCTAAAAGGTAAGTTTGAAACATTTTCCAAGTGGAAACAAGGCATTTGAGTGAGTAAAACTCCAGTTATACCAGAAAACACCCGAATGACCCTATTTCGATGCAGTAGCGAGAAATAAATCATAACTAAACAACTACTTACCCAAATCATGCACAAGACCTACCAATATGATGAGAACAGAGAGATGCAGAGACGCCTAAAATTTCATGATTTTCTAAGCAGAGCACCTATATGAAAATAATTTTAGAGCATGGAGACAAGATACGAAGAAATTACTAGCCGAAAGCATGCATGCATATAGATAGTTAAAATTTGCTTTCGCTTACAAAAGGCTACGGATTACCGATTAATTATCCAAAATAGGGTAATCCTAATTACTATTACACATGTCGTCTTTTAATAATTTCCACCGATCGGAGGAAGCGATCGGTAGAAAATACCTAAAACCGTATCAAACGTTTTTTACAAGCATATTGTACAAATAGAACCACATAACCAAATTAAGAGCCAACACTATCCACAACCCCTCCATACGATCCCCTTCCGATTCTCGAGCTCGATTCCCAACTTCACTCCTCGGGCCCTAGATCGGGTATACCTACAAACATACAACACCTATATGAGTCTTTGAGGACTCAATGAGAATCTTGAAGTAATATCGAATACACATACCACATAGAGCATACATATATCTATACATATATATATATATACATACATATATCTTATACATGAACATACAACATGAAGTAAAACAATCATATACTTCCCTTTTTCGTCGGCGTTCTTCATTCACATAATTGTCACCACGCATAGAGTGAGATAATTCCCACCTTTATAACCCTATGATCCCAAGACCATAGAGTGAGAATATCCCACTTTTATAACCCTATGCCATGACACGTATTGATGAATATAGAAGGAATTTCCCACCTTTATAACCCTACGGTCCCAAGACCATAGAGTGAGATTTTCCCGCCTATATCAACAACACCGAAATGCAACATGCATGACATGAAAAATTGTCGGGAATCCCTCGGAAGAGCCAATCTAAGTTACCGGTAAATAACCCCATATATTACGAACCATGTCTAACTACGTGGGATCAAACCACCCCTAGGCCCTACGGTACCAGGCTCGCCGTACCCGAGAAATTTACCGTAACTTCGAAAGACTTTCCAACATAGTTTTATCTTTTAAAAATTCATGACACTTAATGCACCCACCCATGCACCCTTTCTACTTACCCTTCTCTCATCCTTACACCCAATGATTCACATAAGCAAGCAAGAGCACATAGGAGCACATAGAAAATACACATAAAGCTTCACGAAATCATTTAGCCATAAAAACATAGAAATAACCGAAATCTTAACATGCAAAAACAATCTAACAACAAAGTTCACTAGATCTAGCATTTTTACAAGAATAAAATTCAAGACTTTCATCTTTACATTTATTCAAGCAAATACACTAGATCTTCACATGCAAGAGTATTTTAAACCAAATTAGCACAAGTTCTTAGTTCTTAAACCATTTTTCATAGAAAACACTAGATCTTAACATGCAAGACTTTAGATCAACCATCGATCACTAGATCTTAACATGCAAGACCTTAGATCAACAATTAAGAACCAATCTTAACATGCAAGGCCTTAAAACAACAATCAACACAAGATCAACACATGCAAAACACAAAATAAACCACATAAGCAATTTCAAGCATTTTACCTCAAAAATTCGAAAGTTCCTTAGCTAAGTCAAAAATTCATTTTCTTTTCACAAATCAACAATCAAACACTAGATTAACACAAGCAAAGTACTAATTAGGCCAAATAAGCAATTTAAAACATTTTCCCCAAAAATTTCGAAAGTTCCTTAGCTAAGTCAAAAATTCATTTTCTTTTCAAAAATCAACAATCAAACACTAGATCAACACATGCAAGGCACTAATTGAGCCAAATAAGCCATTTAAAACATTTTTCCCCAATTTTCGAAAAATCACAAAATTTCAAAAATAAAGCTATCTTTTCAAAATACTAACATGCAATCATCATCTAGAACATATAATCACATAATATGCAAGAATCAACAATGAAAACACATAAAAACACATAAAAACCGAAAATTACTAGTGGTGTTGTAGGTTTGAGCAAGAATTCAAGAATTCTCACCTATACTCTTTAGGGGAAGGGCTTGTTAGCTCTTTTCTCTCTAATACAAGAAGAGATTAAGAGTTAGATTAGGCATTAAGAAAATAAGAAGAAAAACAAAAGAACTTGGAGGAAGAAGAGCTTGGCTCTTTTCGAAAAAAAAGAAAAAGAAAAGAGGAAGAGGAAGCTTACTTAGCCTTGGCCGAAAATTCTTCTTCTATTGAAATAGAAGGAGACTTTGAACTTAAGGATTGTAAGAGTGGAGTTTGAGAGTGAATTTTGATCTTGGGCATGGGTGGTATTTATAGAGTTTTTGGAGACTTCAAAGCCAATGGAGAAGAAAGGGAAATGCATTTTTTGTGGGGGTGATTTTGCAATTTCCGAAAATATGAGGTGGTGGTGGTTCTAGGGTGGTTCAAGCTTGAGAACGTGGTGGCTATGGTGGTGGTGGTGGCTGCCGAAAGATGAAGGGGAAGGGAGGAGAAGAAGACCTTTGGTCTTACTTGAAGGTGTGAAAAAAAAAGCATGCCTAGTCTATAGGGTAGGGAACTAGGCTTTAGGTATTCCTTTCTATGCTCAAAGTACAACCACACCAATGCATGTTTTTCTACCAATTAATATGCAAGAATTTAAAAATCATGTGTGTGTGTGTGAGTGATGTCCGAAAATTCAAGAAAATGTGGGGAGCATTTTCTAATTTTCGACATTAATTAAAAATCCAAAAATGCATGGGGAAATTTATTTTCTAAAATTTTGTGTATAAAATGCTCATTTAAAAATCACATGCAAGAATAAAATCCTAATTCATGAAAATAATTTATTTCAACATTCTATTTCGAAATATTTCCCTAAGCACATATTTCACATAATCACATAATTCACATAATCACATAATTCACATAATCACATAATTCACATAATCACATAATTCACATAATAATTGCATAATTACCTAATTCACGTAAATACTAATCATGCAAGAATTATTATAAATTCTAATTTCGCAATTATTCACATTAATGTGGTAAAAATTATTTTACCGAAAATGCGGGGTGTTACATTTTCGGTCTAATATTTGGGAGGGTTCTTCGGTAAAGGATAGGTTCGGGGATAAATCAAGGGGTTCGGTTTCAAGGATGTGGTTAGGGTTGGGAATATATTTTCGGAGCATGGAGACGTGAAAGACGTTGTGGATCTTGGATAGTTGAGGCGGTAGGGCTAGGCGATAGGCTTGGCCACCAATTCGGTCGAGTATTTCGAAGGGTCCAATGAATCGAGGGCTTAACTTTCCTCGTTTTCCGAATCGCATGATTCCTTTGAGTGGAGCGACTTTCAAGAATACGTGATCACCGGCTTGGAATTCCAATTCTCGTCTTCTTTTATTCGCGTACTTTTGTTGGCGATCTTGGGCGGTTCTCATTTTCTCTCGGATATTCTTGATTATGTCGACGGTGTGTTGGACTAGCTCGGGTCCTAATAAGCTTCGCTCTCCTACTTCGTCCCAATGGATTGGAGAACGGCATTTTCTTCCGTACAAGGCTTCGTAAGGTGCCATTCCGATCGAAGATTGGAAGCTATTGTTGTACGAGAATTCGATGAGCGGTAGACGACTTTCCCAATTTCCACCAAAATCTAATATACATGCTCGAAGCATGTCTTCGAGGGTCTTGATTGTCCTTTCCGATTGTCCGTCGGTTTGGGGATGGTATGCCGTGCTAAAGGCTAGACGGGTTCCCATCGTTTCGTGCAATCTTTTCCAAAATTTGGAAGTGAATCGGGGATCTCGGTCGGAGATGATTGATATCGGAACGCCATGGAGTCGGACGATTTCTCCTATATAGAGTTCGGCTAGCTTGTCGAGACTAAAAGTGGTCTTGACCGGTAAGAAGTGTGCGGACTTGGTTAGGCGATCGACTATCACCCATATTGAATCGGATCCTTTAAGAGTCTTCGGGAAACCTTGAACAAAGTCCATCGTTACTCTTTCCCATTTCCATTCGGGAATAAGGTTGGATTGTAGAAGTCCACCGGGTCTTTGGTGTTCGGTTTTGATTTGTTGACAAATTAGGCATTCGGATACGTATTTGGCTATATCCTTCTTCATGCCTGGCCACCAGTACAACTTCTTCAAGTCTTGATACATCTTGGTTTCACCCGGATGGCAAGAGTAGGGCGTTTTGTGAGCTTCGTCGAGAATTAATCCCTTTATCTCCTTGTTCGCCGGAATGAAAATTCTCCCTTGAAATTTCAAGATGTTGCCGTTGGTCATCGAGAAATTTGAATTTTGACCGGTTGCTAAGCCTTCTCGGATTTTGACAAGTTGATCATCATGGTCTTGAGCGGACTTGATAGTTGATTCGAGCGGCGGTTTAATGATCAAGGCGGACACTCCTCGGCCACCGCGCCGCCGTCGTCGGAGAATCGCCGGAATCGGCCATCCGTTGGCCGATCCCTTTCGGTAATCTTTTCCTCTTTTCGTTTCTTCCGTTTTATTCTAACTACTTCGTGTCTAGTGCCACGTCTTAGTAGATCGAAGTATACGAGGTGAAATCCGAGAGGAGGAAGATCGAAGAATCGAGGAGCAGCCCTCAAGCCAACGACGCACGCGACCCACGCGCCGCCCCGAAGACCGCGCGTGAGATACACGCGCCGCCATGCCGTCTCGCCGCTGCTGCCGCCGCACCGCTGCTGCCCCGGATTGTACGGATTGGTTTCCGTAGCAATCTCGACTTGCTTAGCGCTCCTATCTCACGCTTCAAGAGGTAAACACACGAATCTCATGTTTTTGATTCGTTTACGTTTAAACAATATATTCATGTTCGTTCTCGTATGATTTTATGTGATTACGTGTAATCGTTCTAATCGTTGCGAGCATGTTATTTGGTTTAAACGCGAGCATGTTAATTGATTTAAATTCGGTTAAATTATTTAGCATGTATGTTGTTTTTAATTTCGCTGGAAGGGCAAAGGTACGCAATTAATTGTTTTAATTTGTCGGGCATGTGCTTATGTGCTTTAAAGTCGTTTAAATCGCATAAAATTTTTGTTTTCCGCTGCGTACACGTGCCTGAAACCCAACAGTGGTATCAGAGCTCGTTGCGTAATTAATTGCGTCGTATAATATGCTATGATTTTATGCATGTTCGATTTATTAAAGTAGTGATTGTTGTATTATGTAATTAGGAGTTTTCGTAAGTTTAAAATATTTTTGAAATATTGTTTAGAATTTTTCCAGCTTTAAAATTGTTCAAAATTGGAAAATCGGATCTGAAATTGTTTTTAAAACATTGGTTTTTAATTGTTCGGATCGAACCGGTCGAACCGGCCGGTTCGTTGGTTGTGTGCGATCTAGTTGACCGAATCTACGTGGATTCGGGTCGGTCAGACCGGTTCTCGGTCCGACTGACCCGGCCCACTGATTTGGGTCAGCTGGACCGGGCAGAACCGGACCACTTCGGTCCGAACCGGTCAGACCGGTTGGGCCGAACCGGTTCACTGAAAAAAAAAAAAAAAAAAAAAAAAAATATTATTTCAGATTTCTTAAATTAAACTTAAAACAAATTGATTTTAATTTTTGGAAAATTATTTTCAATTAATCCCAATTAGATAATTGGATCGACAATCATCTATTTTAGTAAATAGGTGTTAGATTAATTAATTAATTTAAATTGTTAAATTGATTTCCATTAATGGAACACATATATAATATTGATTATAGTTCAACTTAATTAGTAGTACCTCAACCTTATTTGAATGATTTATGTTAGTTGAGGTTCTATAATTATTTTGAAAAACCCGATAATTAATTATATAATTAGGTCGTATGTTCCTCTTAGGACAATATGCGTTTCCATATACCTTTAGAGAACATAGATGTAGGAATCACATAGACCAATCCGAACCTTCTGAGGAGATAAAACTTTTAATAAAACCCCTCATTCTTAATCTAATTGAGAATCATTTCAAGCTATAAAGAATGACCCAATCTGTTGAGTTATTTCTTTCCTTCTGCCAACGGTTGGATTATGTGTAGCCCTTTGCTGTAGTGCAGTAAGCCGTGTTAGTGGGGAGTGCTATGGTAGAGTAAGCTGTAATTCAATTGACATAGCGATGAAGGTAGCCATAGAAAAGGGTTATGTTGGATTAACGTGGTCGGCTAGATTAACTAGGGACTGCATTAGTTTGGCATAATCAAGTTCTATGAGCATCTTTGATTAGTAGGTTAGACTTGACACACGACGATTTTGATATTCGCGAGATTAACTTAGGTCATTATCAAGTGTGAGGAAAATTAATTTAGGGTCATATTGTGGATATGATTGATTGTGATCTACCTTTGGGCAAATATAATCGGGCTGGATTAACTACGGGTTATATTTGTCTATTGGACCTAAAGCCCATTAAGAAAAATCAGTTTTCTCGTTTGTCTACTAGAGGGAAGTGGAACTCGATAATAGTACGTATTTTCATGATGTGAAAAATCAGCTTTTGTACTTTTACTTATGTGCATATCTTTTCTAGCGAGTGTGTTTGTGCACGTTTCTTGATGCGCATTCATGTCCTTGAATAATAGTACGTATTTTCATGATCGCTTTCGGTATCCAATTTTTACTATGTTCGAGTCCTAATTTGGAAATTTGCCGTGAGACAGGTGTTAAGTGTATATTTTTACACTTTATCGCACCTTTTTATTTGGGCTTTTGGTGTGTTTTAATGATAATTGGTGCTTAAAAAGTTGATTTATTGTATTTTAGGTGCAAATTGAAGAATTGGCAACTTATGGGGTGAAAACTGCAAATTCGGAGAAAAAGTGGGCCAAAAGTGAAAAAATCAGATGTCTGAAGAATTGAAGACCGCGCGGCCGTGCGGATTTTAAAGCCTATTCTCGCACGGCCGTCCGGATGGTCGAAATAGCGCAGTAAAGGGATTTTAATTGCACAAGGAAACTGCCTTCTTCCCCAAGTTCTTCACCCTATATAAGACCAATCCAAGCACACAATTTGGGGGATTTTTTTACGCAATTTCAAGAGCAACAAAGCAATAACGAAGACGAAGAATTCGAAGACTCCAAGCAAAGATTTATCGTCTATGATTTATTTTATTTGCGTTTTTGATTTAATCATGAGTAGCTAAACTACTTATTTCTAGGATTTTATTTGGAACCCTATGTGGGATTTATGAACCCAATTCTATGATTTTATTCAAGTTTTAATTCCGGATTCTTTCTTCTACTTGTTTTATTAAGTGCATGAACTTGATCAACTTATGTGCTTTTATGTTATTGTTAATCGCATGAATCGGAAGATCGGGTTAATAATTAGAACTGTGGTAGAAGAGCCTTTGTGGTATTAACATAGGAATATAGTTAATCTCTTAGGTAGCCATTATTGAGATTTGTGCTTAATGTTGTGTTCTAGTTTTAATTGCATAGGAATATAGTAATTGAATCTAGAGTATTAGAATCGTAATACACGCGGAAGCGGGTTATGATTATTTTAGCATCTCAGGTTAATAATCCGGGTTAATTGCTTGCATAATTGAAGGAATTGGGGGAATAATAATCACATAGGGGGGAGAATAAAATCCTGTGGGTTCGATATCCGGACTTAATTGTCCACTATATTACTTGTACGATACGTGCACTTGCGTGTAGGTTTTCGACCAACAAGTTTTTAATTGTAGCCCACTGAAATAGTTTCTAATGCCGCCGGACCCCGGTAAATTGGAGTCCGGATGAGAGAGTTATGCTCGACTTCGTGGACACTATCAAATATTTTGAGCGATTCTCTCTTCTAATTTGTTTTTATTTTCAAAATTGCAACTATTTTCTTATTCTTTAATCATTTTTGCTTCCTGGACACCGAATTTTCGATTTATACCTATAAGATACCAAATCCACCAATTAAAACAAAAATGTAAATTAGTCAAAAAAAAATAAAAAATCCACGTAAACGTAAACGTAGAGTGTTGTTTCTATACTCCATTATATCTTTTTTATCTAGTCTTTTTGCTATTGTTTGTTGATGCGTATTAAAGTCCTAGTATTGTAGTTTGTATTTTTATGAACGTTGTTGCGAGTGCACTTTTCCACATAGTTTTTTTACATGTACGTTTGTGCATGTCCATTGGAGCGAGTGTGTTTATGTAGGTTTGTTGATTTGTATTAATGTCCTAGGATTGTAGTTTGGGTTTTCATGATCCTTTTAGCGAATGCACTTTTGCGTGACCACTTTTGTGCATGCTTTTGTACTTCTACTATGTGTGTATCTTTTCTAGTGTTTTTGTGCACATTTCTTGATGCGCATTCATGTCCTTGAATTGCAGTACGTACTTTTATGATCGCTTTTGGTATCCAATTTCGACCATGTTCGAGTACGAATTTTGAAATTTGCGTTGAGGCAGGAATTGTAGCCCCATGAAATAGCTTTCTTATGCTGCCGGAACCAGGTGATTTGGAGTCCGAATGAGAGAATTATACTCGTCTTCGAGCACACTATCAAAGATGTTGAGGGATGCTCTCTTCTAATTTGATTTTATTTTCTTAATTGCAACTTTGTTCCTACTCTTTGATCATTTTTGCTTCCTTGACACCTCATTTTTGATTTGTACCTATAAGATACCACATCCACCAATTAAAGAAGAAATATAAATTAACCCCAAAAAAATCCACGTAAACATAAACGTAGAGTATTATTTCTACACTCCATTGTATATTTTTTATCTAGTGTTTTCGTTGTCGTTTGTTGATGCGTATTAAAGACCAAGTATTGTAGTTTGTGCTTCTATGAACGTTGGTGCGAATGCTCTTTAGCGCATGGTTCTTTACATGTACGTTTGTGCATGTCCAATTGAGCGATTGTGTTTGTGCATGTTTGTTGATTTGTATTAATGTCCCATGGTTGTAGTTTGTGTTTTCATAATCCTTTTTCCGAATGCACTTTTGCGGGAGTACTTTTGTGCATGTTTTTGTACTTTTACTTATGTGCATATCTTTTCTAGCGAGTGTGTTTGTGCACGTTTCTTGATGCGCATTCATGTCCTTGAATATTAGTACGTATTTTCATGATCGCTTTCGGTATCCAATTTTTACTATGTTCAAGTCCTAATTTGGAAATTTGCCGTGAGACAGGAATTGTAGCCCACTGAAATAACTTTCTAATGCTGCCGGACCCCGGTAAATTGGAGTCCGGATGAGAGAGTTATGCTCGACTTCGTGGACACTATCAAGTATTTTGAGGGATTCTCTCTTCTAGTTTGTTTTTATTTTCAAAATTGCAACTATTTTCTTATTCTTTAATCATTTTTGCTTCCAGGACACCGAATTTTCGATTTATACACCTAAGATACCAAATCCACAAATTAAAATAGAAATATCAATTAGTCCAAAAAAAAATCAACGTAAACGTAAACGTAGAGTGTTGTTTCTATACTCTATTATATCTTTTTTATCTAGTGTTTTTGCAGTTGTTTGTTGATGCGTATTAAAGTCCTAGTATTGTAGTTTGTGTTTTTATGAATGTAATTGTGAATGCACTTTTGCGCATGGTTTTTTTACAAGTACATTTGTGCTTGTCCATCCGAGCGAGTGTCTTTCTGCATTTTTATTGATTTGTATTAATGTCCTAGGATTGTAGTTTCGGTTTTCATGATCCTTTTTGCGAATGCACTTTGGCGTGAGTACTTTTGTGCATGGTTTTTTACTTTTAATTATGTTCGTATCTTTTCTAGCGAGTGTTTTTTTCAATGTTTCTTAATGTACATTAGTGTCCTTGAATAGCAGTACGTATTTTCATGATCGCTTTTGGTATCCAATTTTGACCAGGTTCAAGTCCGAATTCGGAAATTTGACGTGATACAGGAATTGTAGCCAACTGAAATAGCTTTCTAATGCCGCCGGAACCTGTTGATTTGGAGTCCGGATGAGAGAGTTATGCTCAATTTCGTGGACACTACCAAAGATGTTGAGCAATTCTCTCTTCTATTTTTTTTTATTTTAGAAATTGCAACTATTTTCTTATTCTTTAATCATTTTTGCTTCCTGGACACCGAATTTTCGATTTAAACCTATAAGATACCAAATCCACCAGTTAAAACAGAAATATAAATTAGTCCAAAAAAAATCCACGTAAACGTAAACGTAGAGTGTTCTTTCTATACTCCATTATATCTTTTTTATCTAGTGTTTTTGCAATTGTTTGTTGATGCGTATTAAAGTCCTAGTATTGTAGTTTGTGTTTTTATGAATGTTGTTGCGAATGCACTTTTGCGCATGGTTTTTTACATGTAGATTTGTGCTTGTCCATCCGAGCGAGTGTCTTTGTGCATTTTTATTCATTTGTATTAATGTCCTAGGATTGTAGTTTCGGTTTTCATGATCCTTTTGGCGAATGCACTTTTGCGTGAGTACTTTTGTGCATGCTTTTTTACTTTAAATTATGTTCGTGTCTTTTCTAGCGAGTGGTTTTTTCCATGTTTCTTAATGCACATTGGTGTCCTTGAATAGCAGTACGGATTTTCATGATCGCTTTTGGTATCCAATTTTGACCAGGTTCAAGTCCGAATTCGGAAATTTGACGTGAGACAAGAATTGTAGCCAACTAAAATAGCTTTCTAATGCCGGCTGTAACACCCCGCATTTTCGGTAAAATAATTTTTACCACCTTTATGTGAATAATTGCGAAATTAGAATTTATAATAATTCTTGCATGATTAGTATTTACGTGAATTAGGTAATTATGCAATTATTATGTGATATGTGATTATGTGAATTATGTGATTATGTGAATTATGTGATTATGTGAATTATGTGATTATGTGAATTATGTGATTATGTGAAATATGTGCTTAGGGAAATATTTCGAAATAGAATGTCGAAATAAATTATTTTCATGAATTAGGATTTTATTCTTGCATGTGATTTTTAAATGAGCATTTCATACACAAAATTTTAGAAAATAAATTTCCCCACGCATTTTTGGATTTTTAATTAATGTCGAAAATTAGAAAATGCTCCCCACATTTTCTTGAATTTTCGGACATCACTCACACACACACACATGATTTTTAAATTCTTGCATATTAATTGGTAGAAAAACATGCATTGGTGTGGTTGTACTTTGAGCATAGAAAGAAATACCTAAAGCCTAGTTCCCTACCCTATAGACTAGGCATGCTTTTTTTCACACCTTCAAGTAAGACCAAAGGTCTTCTTCTCCTCCCTTCCCCTTCATCTTTCGGCAGCCACCACCGCCACCATAGCCACCACCTTCTCAAGCTTGAACCACCCTAGAACCACCACCACCTCATATTTTCGGAAATTGCAAAATCACCCCCACAAAAAATGCATTTCTCTTTCTTCTCCATTGGCTTTGAAGTCTCCAAAAACTCTATAAATACCACCCATGCCCAAGATCAAAACTCACTCTCAAACTCCACTCTTACTATCCTTAAGTTCAAAGTCTCCTTCTATTTCAATAGAAGAAGAATTTTCGGCCAAGGCTAAGTAAGCTTCCTCTGCCTCTTTTCTTTTTCTTTTTTTCGAAAAGAGCCAAGCTCTTCTTCCTCCAAGTTCTTTTGTTCTTCTTCTTATTTTCTTAATGCCTAATCTAACTCTTAATCTCTTCTTGTATTAGAGAGAAAAGAGCTAACAAGCCCTTCCCCTAAAGAGTATAGGTGAGAATTCTTGAATTCTTGCTCAAACCTACAACACCACTAGTAATTTTCGGTTTTTATGTGTTTTCATTGTTGATTCTTGCATATTATGTGATTATATGTTCTAGATGATGATTGCATGTAAGTATTTTGAAAAGATAGCTTTATTCTTGAAATTTTGTGATTTTTCGAAAATTGGGGAAAAATGTTTTAAATGGCTTATTTGGCTCAATTAGTGCTTTGCATGTGTTGATCTAGTGTTTGATTGTTGATTTTTGAAAAGAAAATGAATTTTTGGCCTAGCCATGAAACTTTCGAAATTTTTGGGGAAAATGTTTTAAATTGCTTATTTGGCCTAATTAGTACTTTGCATGTGTTAATCTAGTGTTTGATTGTTGATTTGTGAAAAGAAAATGAATTTTTGACTTAGCTAAGGAACTTTCGAATTTTTGAGGTAAAATGCTTGAAATTGCTTATGTGGTTTATTTTGTGTTTTGCATGTGTTGATCTTGTGTTGATTGTTGTTTTAAGGCCTTGCATGTTAAGATTGGTGATTAATTGTTGATCTAAGGTCTTGCATGTTAAGATCTAGTGATCGATGGTTGATCTAAAGTCTTGCATGTTAAGATCTAGTGTTTTCTATGAAAAATGGTTTAAGAACTAAGAACTTGTGCTAATTTGGTTTAAAATACTCTTGCATGTGAAGATCTAGTGTATTTGCTTAAATAAATGGAAAGATGAAAGTCTTGAATTTTATTCTTGTAAAAATGCCAGATCTAGTGAACTTTGTTGTTAGATTGTTTTTGCATGTTAAGATTTCGGTTATTTCTATGTTTTTATGGCTAAATGATTTTGTGAAGCTTTATGTGTATTTTCTATGCGCTCCTATGTGCTCTTGCTTGCTTATGTGAATCATTGGGTGTAAGGATGAGAGAAGGGTAAGTAGAAAGGGTGCATGGGTGGGTGCATTAAGTGTCATGAATTTTTAAAAGATAAAACTATGTTGGAAAGTCTTTCGAAGTTACGGTAAATTTCTCGGGTACGGCGAGCCTGGTACCGTAGGGCCTAGGGGTGGTTTGATCCCACGTAGTTAGTCATGGTTCGAATTACATGGGGTTATTTATCCGTAACTTAGATTGGCTCTTCCGAGGGATTCCCGACAATTTTTCATGTCATGCATGTTGCATTTCGGTGTTGTTGATATAGGCGGGAAAATCTCACTCTATGGTCTTGGGACCGTAGGGTTATAAAGGTGGGAAATTCCTTCTATATTCATCAATACGTGTCATGGCATAGGGTTATAAAAGTGGGATATTCTCACTCTATGGTCTTGGGATCATAGGGTTATAAAGGTGGGAATTATCTCACTCTATGCGTGGTGACAATTATGTGAATGAAGAACGCCGACGAAAAAGGGAAGTATATGATTGTTTTACTTCATGTTGTATGTTCATGTATAAGATATATGTATGTATATATATATATGTATAGATATATGTATGCTCTATGTGCTATGTGTATTCGATATTACTTCAAGATTCTCATTGAGTCCTCAAAGACTCATATAGGTGTTGTATGTTTGTAGGTATACCCGATCTAGGGCCCGAGGAGTGAAGTTGGGAATCGAGCTCGAGAATCGGAAGGGGATCGTATGGAGGGGTTGTGGATAGTGTTGGCTCTTAATTTGGTTATGTGGTTCTATTTGTACAATATGCTTGTAAAAACGTTCGATACGGTTTTAGGTATTTTCTACCGATCGCTTCCTCCGATCGGTGGAAATTATTAAAAGACGACATGTGTAATAGTAATTAGGATTACCCTATTTTGGATAATTAATCGGTAATCCGTAGCCTTTTGTAAGCGAAAGCAAATTTTAACTATCTATATGCATGCATGCTTTCGACTAGTAATTTCTTCGTATTTTGTCTCCATGCTCTAAAGTTATTTTCATATAGGTGCTCTGCTTAGAAAATCATGAAATTTTAGGAGTCTCTGCATCTCTCTGTTCTCATCATATTGGTAGGTCTTGTGCATGATTTGGGTAAGTAGTTATTTAGTTATGATTTGTTTCTCGCTACTGCATCGAAACAGGGTCATTCGGGTGTTTTCTGGTATAACTGGAGTTTTACTCAATCAAATGCCTCTTTTCCACTTGGAAAATGTTTTAAACTTACCTTTCTGCCTTGGTGTAAACTTTGGTAGTTTTTGGGTCAGTGAGTAATTTATTATGAATTTTCAAAACTCCCTCCCCTGTTCTGGATTTTTAAACTGAGTGACTGTGCCATTTTATTTATTTCTCTTAAATGGCCATGCATCTTTCAAAACTGTTTTAACTGAGTGATCTGGACCTGTGTTAGGTGGTATGGTATAATTTTGGGGTTATTTGCATGAGTTGTTTAAGAGGAATTAATTTTTAAAGCTTCTGCATTGAATCTGTCCGCATTTGCATAAAGTTCATCATGCCTAGTTAATTTCTAGTCTTGCATGTAGTATGCCTTTGTGTTAGAATTTGATTAGGATTTAGCAAGCTGTGCCCTCTCTCCCTCTGATTTAAAAAGAAAAATTTTTACGTAAATTTTATATCCACAAAAATCATGTTTTCAAAAGTCTTCCGCTGAGATTACATATAATAAGGGTAATCGAGAGAGGGGTGTCACACCGGCGGAACCCGTTCATTTGGAGTCCGGATGAGAGAGTTTTGCTCAACTTCGTGGACACTACCAAAGATGTTGAGCGATTCTCTCTTCTAATTTGATTTTTTTTTCTTAAGTGCAACTGTTTTCTTACTCTTTTATCATTTTTGCTTCCTAGACAACTAATTTTCCATTTGTACCTATAAGATACCAAATCCACTAGTTAAAACAAAAATATAAATTAATCCAAAAAAAAAATCCACGTAAACGTTAAGGTAGAGTGTTATTTCTACACTCCACAGTATCTTTTTTGTTGTTTGTTGATGCGTATTAAAGTCCTAGTATTGTAGTTCGTTTTTTATGAACGTTGTTGCTGTTGGGTTTCGGGCACGTGTACGCAGCGGAAAACAAAAATTTTATGCGATTTAAACAACTTTAAAGCACATAAACACATGCCCGATAATTGAAAACAATTAATTGCGTACCTTTGCGCTTCCAGCGAAATTAAAAACCACATACATTGCATACCTTTGCGCTTCCAGGGAAATTAAAACAACATACATGCTTAGTTACTTAATCGAAATTAAATCAATTATCATGCTCGTGTTTAAATCAAATAACATGCTCGCAACATATAAATCAATTTCATGTATCCACATAAAATCATACAAGAACGAACATACATATTTAATTTAAACATAATTGAATTCATCGATAATTGATTCGAAGGTTTACCCCTTGAAGCGTGAGGTACGAGCGCTAAGCAAGTCGAGATTACTACGGAAATCAATCCGTACAATCCTCAATCAAATAAGAATGAGGTACGAGCGCTAAACACGTAATCACATACTACTCATAATCACAAATTACAATTCATACAAACATGTTCGAATTAATTTACGATAGTTTCGATTTGTTTACCTCTTGTAGCGTGAGATTTCGACGAATCGAAATCAAGAACCAATCACGTACAAGCTGCGAATTACCAATCCTCGGGGCTGCAACTTCACGGCTGCAACGAGCTGATCCAGCAAGCGACGAACGCCGGTGAATGGCAGCGGCAGCGGCGGCGCGTGGGCGGCGCGTGCTGCGTAACAGCGGCGCGTGCGGCTTCGGCGGTGGAGCAGCGGCTTTCTTCTCCTCCAATTAGGTTTCACCTCGTATATTTTGACCCACTCGAACTACAGCACTAGATGTAAACGAGTCAGATAAACAACAAGAATAAACGAAGGAATAAAAGGGAGAAAACCGGCGGTTTTCGGCGAAGATCGGCGGTGGCGCGGCGGAGATGCAACGGCCGAGAGGAGGGGCTGAGCGGCTAGGGTTTTGTGCTGGAAAAATCTGATCTCAAAACTCCTTTTGAGGTCTATTTATACCTAGGGTTTTAAACCCTAGTGGGCTTAAGTCATTGGGCTTGACCTACTGATGCATTAAGCCCATTCCCTCGTCGGCCTCGTTTCTAATAAACGATCGTTCACAAAATTATAACAAAATTATATTTGTGACGAGCTACCACAATCATAACGGGCCAACAAGAATATGGAGCAGCAGAGTTGCTAAAAGGAGTGAACCCGTCAGTACATAATCCGATACGAACGTTTCGTGCTTCTGATGAAAATGATGGATGCGTTTGGTCAAAATACTTCCATGCTTCACTATGTGAAGGGTGCGCCATAAGTCCGTCTTCACACTGATTCGTTGAGTGCCACGTCATTTCTTTAGCTGTAGTCTTAGACATATAAAGTCTCTGTAATCTGGGAATGACCGGTAAGTATCGCAATACCTTACGAGGTTTATCTTTTCTAGAACTAAAATTTTTGGGCATGTACCTATCTTGACCACAATATATGCATTTTGTCTTCTGTTTACTTTCTTTATAGTATAACATGCAATTGTTCACGCAAACATCAATCTTCTCATAACCCAGTCCAAGTTTTGCAACCATCTTCTTTGCATTATACAAGTTAGCTGGTAACTTTTCATCACTAGGCAACATGCTTTTAACCGATGACATGATTCGATCATAACATGCATGTGAAAGGTTGAACTCGGATTTTATATTTAGCAGCTGAGATACTGCCGAAAGCCTTGTTTGTCCCTTGCAACCCTCCCACAATGGTTCATTTGCATCCTTTAGTAAATCAAAAAAGTTTTTCGCATTTGGATTCGGTGTTTGTTCTCTATTTATTGGGTTCTCGTCGTTATCAAAATCCCAATGAAAGCCAGGTCCTATAGCATCCATAACCATTGTTCTCATTCCAGAGTGTTCATCAATTCTAGGCTCAGAATGTTCTGGTGTATGATTTGGTGTCCATGGTTCACCATGTGCATCCCACGTAGTGTAATCATTTTTAAATCCATTTCTTTTGATGTGGTGACGCACATTATCTCGATTGTTAAATTTTCGATTGCAGCACTTAGAACAAGGACATCTTATCTTACCATGATCAACTACATTTGGATGAGAATAAGCAAAATCTAAAAATTCCTTAAGTCCCTCGTCAAATTCTGATCTTATATATCCGTTAGCGTCAAATCGATGCCACATCCAACTACGGTCATTATACATAGTGCTGCTTCAATTTAACTGCGAATAATAAATATTAAGTGGCAAGTGCATGATTTTAGTAATTTAAATGATTGAAGTGATACAAAATCATGCTATAAAGTTCAATACAAGCACTGTAAAATTTATAAAGTAATCAATTCATATGCATTCATCTACTGCACTCATCAACATTTTCTAATCTATATCATATACGCAGTCACAATCACAACATTCTAGACTTAAAATTAATACAAGAAGTGCATGCTTTCTATTACCATATATATGTTTCTTACCATATTATTTGCAAAGATATACAATTCAGTTTTCCTTATAAGCATATTTTAATTTCCATGTCGATGCAATACAAATTTTTACAAATTTTTCGTAAACTTGTAGCATATACAACATTCAACAGTTCAAATTTAATAATGTTTCATATACTAATAAACACATAATTACATACTACGCCCAGAAGATGCAAATTCGCGTCTTGATGATCAAACACCAGATTCCGCTTGGTCGATTTCACGATGGAGATTGCTGTACAAGAAAAAATAAGTCATATCTATTCGGTTAGCTAAATACACATATTGAATCTCATTCAGGTCCTAAAGCACATAATTTTTTTTACCATAACTAATAAGACGCTAATATATGCAAATAGTTTTGACAGCTAAAGGGCGAGATAAGATATGGTTTTGGTCATTTTGGAAGACATGGTTTTCATGTATAAATTGATACCTCGTGGAAACAAACAACAATATATCAGTTTTTTTTTTTTTTTTAAATAAGAAATTCTCCTCACCACATATATACAATGTGTATTGGATACAGAGACATAGCATACAAAACTAGTTAAATAGGTGACAAATCTTCGTCTTAAAAAAAGGAAAAAAAAAAACAAAAAAAAAAAAACATAAACCAGTATGAACCCAAGTTGCAAATAATTTCAGAAAGAGATACTTATTTAAAATAATTTCAGAAAGAGATACTTATTTAGATCAGTTTTGCAATTCATCATGTAATCCATAAATAAAAATATAATTATATAATCACAGCTACCTGCAAAAGCAACCAATTAAAAAGCTGAGTTCAATGCATTCAATTGATACCTGTAAAAACTTTTTTAATATAAATAAAAAAAATAAAAAAAAATCACTATTAATCCTTCTTCACCACCATTCAATTGTAGGTATCAACTGAAATAACCTTAATTGAAGTATTTGCTAATATAATTCCCTACTATAATCAAAAAATTTCAATCAAGAGAAGAGAAAAGATCATGTACGACATTCTTTATAGCATCACTCAATAATGTTAGATTGTACAATACTTGTTCTTGCAATTTATATCCGATTGTGACATGGAGATTCATCGGTAAATTAAAAACGAAAAGATAAACAGGAAATAACAAATTGGGTGAAATAGAGAACCACAAATTATACAACAATTGAAAATTTCACCGAATAAATCAATACCCGGAAGTTTGAAAATTTCACCGTATAAATCAATACCCGGAAGTTTGAAAATTTCACCGTATAAATCAATACCCGGAAGTCCCACAACGGTAACCCTTGTTTTCTGAAATTGGGTGAAATAGAGAACCACAAATTATACAACAATTGAAAATCGAGGGATTTATGGTGGAAAGATCGACGCAGTAAACATACATGCCTTTTTCAATGAGTCTCTTGAGTTGCCGTAGGAGAGTAGTAGTGGGGGATGGTAGTTTTGTAATTAACAATTGATTTGTTAATCCAATTCTCGCCACTCTTTTATTTTATTTTAGGATTGACAATTCACTTCTAATTTTTTTCCAATATTGCTAGATTCAATTTTATAGTGCTTAAAAAAGAATTAAAATATAATGTATCAAGTAATATGCTAATAATAATAATAATAATAATAATAATAATAATAATAATAATAATAATAATAATAATAATAATAATAATAATAATAATAATAATAATAATAATAATAATAATAATAATAATAATAATAATAATAATAATAATAATAATAATAATAATAATAATAATAATAATAATAATAATAATAATAATAATAATAATAATAATAATAATAATAATAATAATAATAATAATAATAATAATAATAATAATAATAATAATAATAATAATAATAATAATAATAATAATAATAATAATAATAATAATAATAATAATAATAATAATAATATAATAATAATAATAATAATAATAATAATAATAATAATAATAATAATAATAATAATAATAATAATAATAATAATAATTAATAACAATTGATATTTTTTAATATAAATATATAAAAATATTAATAACAATACTTAAATTCAAAATCAAACTTCTAGGTGTTCAACCGGGAAGCCGACTCACGAGCCTTGTTGGTGAGTTTGAGTTCCAAGATTTTAGGCTCGAGCTAGCTCGACAAATTTACGCTTCCAATAGTATTACTACATTGTTAGGGTGGAAATCGAACGAATCGGAATTAGAACATTCAAAAGATTCTCATATTTTTCAGAAGTGACAAAATTATATCAAGTTCGTTCTAAATAATTTGGAAATCAGAACTTCGAAGTTTTAGAAATTAAAACGAAAAAAAAACTAATATTAAAATTAGAAATAATAATAATAAAAATAATTAATAACAATTGATATTTTTTAATATAAATATATAAAAATATTAATAACAATACTTAAATTCAAAATCAAACTTCTAGGTGTTCAACCGGGAAGCCGACTCACGAGCCTTGTTGGTGAGTCTGAGTTCCAAGATTTTAGGCTCAAGCTAGCTCGACAAATTAACGCTTCCAATAGTATTACTACATAGTTAGGGTGGAAATCGAACGAATCGGAATTAAAACTTTCAAAAGATTCTCATATTTTTCAGAAGTGACAAAATTATATCAATTTCGTTCTAAATAATTTGGAAATTAGAACTTCGAAGTTTTAGAAATTAAAATGAAAAAAAAAACTAATATTAAAATTAGAAATTTTGGGATTGGAGTTGACTGAATTCGGTAAAATCCAAATATTTGGTCATCTATAATTTCCATTAGCTGGCTCACGAGCCTTTATGGTGAGTTGGACTCCTAAAACATTAGGCTCGAGCTCATTTACACTCCTAAATAGTATTAGTTCGTTTACAGGGGTGCAGATGGGATGGATTGGATCATACTTCGTACTATAGGGAAAAAAAATGAATGCTTTTCGAAAGTTTAAAACAAATTTTAATTATAAAAAAATAATAAAAACAAGTCATTAAAAGAAACGAATTGGAAGTTTCAGAATTTTGGTATTTCAAATATTATTATGAAATCCGAAATTTTTAAAACGAAATCGGTGGAAATCGGAATTTCCATTCCAATATACTCCTTTAGTCATAATACTGTCATTCCTACTTATGATTCAATTGTCCATCAACTTCTTAGATTTTAGAGGTCTTATGGCTTGAAAATTACTGCCATAGATTAATATGTATAACTTGCCCACATAAACTCCCCATGGGCTTTCCATTGCTGTACAAGACTTTTAAGTATTTAAACAATGCTCCTCCATTGTAGTAATTACGCAGAAATAGCAGAGCAAGCCAGCAGGATTCCCTCAGAAATTTTTGAAATTGCAAAAAACAAAAAAATGAGGGCAGCAATGCAAATATCCAAAAATCAGCCCATCTTCATCCCTGAACGTCTGCATCATGGACGGGAGCTATAAATCACCAACTTATCACTAATGTAAGTCTTTTAAAGCAAAATACTCTTTATAAGATTTATGATTATAAGCCGAAATTGCTAGGTGATCCGCAACATGATTTTTTTGCCGAACAACATGACTTCAAAAAATAGAGAAGAAGTGACCTCTCGCATATGTGTAAGTACTCAAGGTCCCAGTTAACGGTATGGCACCTGATGCCGTTAACAACAAATAAAGAATCACTCTCCACCACCATCTCGGTAATGCCTAAGAGCTTACACAAATCTATATTTCCGCAATGAATCTATAATTAACAATTGCTCAAAGAGCATCGTATGATAAGTTCAAAATATAAATGCTCAAAAAACAGAGAATCTCAGCATAATAGTAGGAGAAATTCTTAACATATGACAAATGAATCAGAAACAAGTTAAACAAATAAGTATGAAGGTAACTAGTGCAAAAGAATCAAAATAACCATCAAAAAACCAGATCATAGTCTAACTAGTTTCTCCTATTAAAAAAATAAATAAAAATAGTCTAACTATTGTCCATAGCAGTCATAACAGGATCCAGTGAGAGTCAAAATTTCAATAAACATCAATAATCAAATCACAATCTAATTATTATCTTTATTAGAGTTGGTTTTTTCCACATTTTCCTTAAGTTTTGCCAACAAGTCATCAATTTCTTGTTTCTTTTTGTCCATTTCTTCTTCTCTTCTCGCTGCTGCCTCTTCCCTCTTCTTAATTTCCTCAAGTAAAGATGCCGTCTCCTCTCTTTGTTTCTCCAATGCATCATACAATATTTCTTCAGTGATGGGAGTGCCCGTTGAAAATGACAAAGAGCGAGGTGTAGATGAAGACTCCGCTATATCACGAGCACTGTAAGTGTTCCCTAAACCATAAATTCTACCTTTCGATGCGCCGCCACTTGCATCCAACCATGCAACATAGTCAAGTTTACTATCTTGAGAAGGCTCACTGCCATGTTTAGAAGCAAACTCCTGGACGTACAAATCCTTCAAAAATAAAACGAATACGATATAAAGTTGTACACTTATACTAAAATCTATCATAAAAATATCATAATTTATGCAACTTGTTGACTTACTCTAATTTTCTTGTACTTCTTGTCAACAAAGTCATCTTCTCCTGTTTTACTCTTGTGACACTGGTCATAAACTTCAAGTTCGCTCACCGGTCGTTTTTCCTTGGCCGCCTACAAGAGAGTTATAATTAATATTAGATAAATAATTGCTCTTGTTCATTAAAAAAATAAAACAATAGCTGAAAGTATTATAAAGTTCACACCATTCTACTTGCATGCTCTCTGAATGAAATGGAACCACCAGTATGCTTGGAAACAGTCCCTTCTCTCTCTGTTAGGCGATTTTTTTGTGCTTGTTTGCATTTTGCTTTATATCTCGGGTCACTAAACAGATTATCACAAAGTGTTACCCAATCATCTTGCTTCATACAACAAGGGACAACATTCTTCCACTTTTCTATATCATCACCGAATAATTTTTCAGCCCTTTTTTTAAAACGATAAATGTTGTTTCGGATGTTCATGTTTGCATGGTTCCATGATTTTTTTATCCCAACCTCATGCATTGGCGACCAATTGAAATGCTCCTATTACATAATCAAACAAGTTAGCTCGTAAACCATTTTTTAAATATATTCAAATATTAGCCATATATAAATATAAAATCATCCACAAGATAATAACTAACTCGAAATTTTTGAAACAATCGAGTCTTTGTTTCATTAGGAACCTTCCCCAGGAAGACCATGCACCAAGATATTCACGAGAAATATTCATGATCTCGCGAGTTACACTAAATGGAATAAATCTGCGATTAAAAACGAGCTAACGATATAAAAAGTTGCCAAAGAAATTTTTATTTTAACATTGAAGTGAGAAAAAAATATGTCAGTCATACCCAAAACCATCCGGTTGTATCCAAGGTCGATCTTCAGCATTGTTTGGTGCTTGACTTAAACGACTTGCCCCCCTTACTCTTGATGAGTTTTCATTTTCTCCCTGATTTGATTGGCCTTCTTCTGAAACATATGTACGAGGGTCGTCGGATTCACGTTCATCTCTTAAAGACATGAACTCATTCTCCATCTCTTCATCGTGCTCATCAAGATCAACCTCTGGAGGGGGTACACCAGTTGCGATTGACGGTTGTGTAACTGCACCTCGTGTTTGTTCCATGCCTCTAGATCTTCGACTCGTCTGATCAGTATCCATGGAAGGATGATCCTCTGAAGGAGGAACACCAGCCGATCTATTGAGTGTTGTTGCACCTTGTTCCGGCAACCTACCTCTGGATCTACTAGTCTCAATATTTGTTGGAGGATCATCCATCTCAATCTCTGAATCAATTAGCCTTAAACGTGTTGTTCGTACATTTGTATTTTTACCACGCCCCCTTCCTCTAATTCGTCCACTAAATCCTTTTGCTCTTGTCCCTGACATTCTGCATAAGAATGTTACTGTCTAAACATTTTTTACTAACTAAAAAAATAATAATGTTGCTTAAACCATGCATCCAAAAATCATGAAACTTTAACAAAGCACTAACTTACATGCCTATAATATTGCTTCAAAATAGTTTACCAAAATAATTCCCAAATAATCTGTAATTAATAAAAATGCAGACAATTGTAGTTACATAATCCTAAAAATTGTAATCAAGTTTAAAATTTTATAACTAATTAACCATTGGTCCAAATACTACAAAACTATAAAATAATAAACCTTACGAGTCTTCGGACAATTAAAACTGGAATCATTCAAAGCCAATGAGTATAACAATTATTGTTTAACAGTATAATAAATTGGCGAAAACTTTTTAGTTAAGAAAATAATAATAATAACAATTCATATTAATTAATCCAACATCAATATTTTGATAAGTAAGTCAACATTCAACTACATCAAAATACATACGGATTGTTACCTTTAAATTCCTTTCCACCCTTTTAATTTTCTTCTTTCTGTTCTCACTCCCTTGCTCTTTGTTCTTTCTATTATTTGTTTTCTTCTCTTCTGTCGGTTAGTTTTTTCTTAGTCTTCTCCAGCCGTTTTCTGTTTTGTAAATACCGATTTTTACTCATGAGTTGTTACGTGAAAACAATTCAAGTCATTAATTAGGTTTAGAACGTGTATATATTTAATGAGGAGTGCATTATCATGCCTCTAACAACCAGCTTAAAAATAGGCCCTTTGAAAATATAATATTAGTGTTGTTACCGGACTGGACTCTATCGGCCCGTCCAATCACGAGCCGGCTCCGAAATCGGTCCTGGGAAACCCATAAAACCGGAAATTATGAAGATTACGAATAAATAGGTTTCCGTGTGTGTTTGGTATCAAATAAAGTTGTATCTGAAATGGTATAGTCTTTAGTAACTTTGTTAAGCTGTTATGGGTTCGCCACCCAGCTATGTTGCAAGTAGCTAATTTTTTTTAATATAGTTATGGTACTAACCTATAAAATCTTTTTAATTTTTATTTTATATATGAATTGGATATGTATTCTATAAAATTAAATTTCACAATTCGTAAGATTGTCTTGTAGATATAAATTTTGCTATCTAAATATTTTCTAATTTATCCTTAAATTAGCAAATAATAATTTAATATTTGAAAATTTCGTATATGTTTTATGTGCATGGATGGCATGTGACTAGAAAGTGAAAATAGAAAAAAACTATTATCGAAAATTATATTTAAAAAATAAGAGAAAGAAAATAGAAAAAAAAAATTATTGTTGAATATTATATAAACAAATAATTTTCATGAGTTGGATAATAATATTGTGAAGAGAGCGGTTGGCATGAATAAAAATATATGAAAATAAATATTTTAAAAATTTGAATTTAATAAAATAAAATAGAAGAAAAACCCGGTTGAACTGAGTCGAACCGGTCCAATCGTGATCCATTAGTCATCCAGTTCTACGTCCGGTCCGGTTTAAAAACATTGAAAAATATGACAACAATTTGGCCATATATAATTATTTTTATTGAAAAAAATCTAGTGGAATAAATGTATATAGTATGAAAAATATGGCAAATTAATTAGTAATCCATTTGAGATTGTGATGGGCTTACAAATTGTGACGGATTTGTGACCGTGTCAACATAGTGACCGATCAATGACAAAACTAGAATGTGACGACTTTGTGACCGAATAAAGATAGTGACAGTTCAATGACGGAAAATACAATGTGACGACTTTGTGACCGCGTTATGCATGACGGATTTGTGACAATAAAGATATTGTGATAGATTAATAAAGGACATTAATAAATTATTTACATCAATTATAATATTATGACAGATTGGTGACAAAATCAATTTCCGTGAAAACTTTAGTGACAAAACGGTTACGGATTTGTGTGTGTCACAATGTCCGTCACACACTCAGTCACATAGATGTCACAATAAAAGACGGATATGTTTTCTTATTTTCCATCACAAATTTGTCAATAATTTCGTCATTTGTTTGTGACCGATTTGTGATGGAATTGAGTTTGTGACGAATATGTGACCAATATTATTCAAGACATTATTTTTATGAAAAAATAATGACAAATATGTGACCAAACAAATTTCTGTCACAATATTAGTGACAGATTTGTGACAACACTAATTTCCGTCGAAATATGAGTGACATAAATGTGACCAACATCTGGTTGTGACAAAATGTGTCGCAAAATTCGTCACAACCTCGTCACAGTGTAATGATCATATTTTCTATTGGAATCCGTCACATATCCATCACTTAGTTTGTCACAATTAGTGACAGATTAGGGCCGTCACAAGCTTTCCGTCACAAAAGGCATGTTTTTTGGTAGTGGTGACGGCGGCGGTGGTTGCCGTGGGTTGAGATTAGCCGAGAGAGGTGAGAGCGGCTAGGGTTAGTTCGTGTATTCTCATGTGTGTAAGACCTATAAATCAAGTATTTTAGTGTCTTGCATAAAACCCTAACGGGCTTCAATTGGACCGGGCCCAACAACTTAAGTTCGTTAGTTCTTTTACTTGCTCATCTCTCTCAATTCGATGATCGGAAAACTGTAACAATTACATTTTCGGAATCATTATAATGTCCTCATCATTACGAGTGCCAACTCTCGATTTCCATCTTTCCAAAAGTGGAAACCCTAATTCAGTGCACTTTCTATATTTGGAAACTTCCCGATTTAGAAAGTCCACTACGATGTTCGCCTAGTCTTTTCCTTTTCTTATTCTCATTCATAATTCCAAATTAAGAATGTTGGACCCAATCATATTGACTTCCAATAATGCAAAGATAAACCAATTTTACCATTGACCGTTTATTCAAAGATCTCATGTGCACGAGCAGTGTGACCCTCGATGGTTCAGGTGTAAGCTAGCCGTGGGCCCACAACCCTTTGTAGTCAAAACACGTCCCCTTAGAGTTACGATAAAGATGAAACTCGTTTCACCTTAATCACCCAACAAATCAAGATCGGCGTCTAGCAACTACGCGTCATGATTCCCTAGATACATATGAAGTGCCTGCAAGAACCTTCAGATATAGTTAACATACAGTACGGTCCCTTCGATTCATATGTCCCAATTGAACTAGAGGCATTGGTTCGTCGAGACCTCTTTATATGTTCAATTACGGTGCGATCGTTCTAAGTTTTGTAATCGTCACGTGCATGTCATAGAGAATCGAATTCTCTAATCATCACTTAGTCAGCTCTGGCCAGAGACTTAGAATGATTACAAACTATCAGAACACACATGACATCCAAGATTATTCTAGCGATCGAATCCCTGACTACAATGCACACACCTCCCACTAGATTTCGGACTGCACGAACACTGGCCCTTGGGATGGTCCTCGGTGGAACTCAGGGACAGGTCACGATACAGCTGGTCCTCTAGTGAAGTCACGGTGATGTCTAGGTCATAAAGACTAATGGTGTACAACTATACCATAGATATCTCTACTCGATTATTGGGAACCACTTAGAGATTTCTAGGGTGAGGGAGTTCAGTGAACTCGTCAACTTACGAGCACCCAGTTATGCATGCCGATATCACAATACCGTTTACTGATGAGATGCCGTACACATACACTAAGTGCTAGTCTCTTAATGGGAAAGGCCGATATCCTCATTTGTGGCGTAACCCTTCGACTAGGAACACGTTTAACAGTTATAATACTTAAGTAAATATCTCACGATCCTAACGATCAATTACTAGTACTTGTAATAACTGTAAGGACTATATCTATGCTTGTGGCAAAGGGACAAAGATATAGAATGCCAATGTGTTTTATCATTAATACGACTAAAGGTTCGTTTATTACAATAATAAATACGAAAGACCACAGCCACATGTTGGCTTGTTGGTCACCTACTCTAACCGTTAGCACATATGAAAGTAAGGCACGCCTTCCTATTTGGTGAATGCATTTCCACTCCAACTCGTATTCTTCCTCGGTGGAGAATTTGGACCAAATTGGGGGCCCATCGGATAATACCTCGCCGAGTTGATCTTTTGTGAATGCGAGTTTCATTTGCTCCCAATAGAATGCCTCATGTCGGGTGTTGTAAAAGGAGTTGATGGCCTTGGCGCTCCAATCGACCCGCTTCCCTCGAACCGTGCTCTTTTTTCTATCCGAAGTTAGGAGGGTACGGGTGTTGCCATAGAACTCACGGAACTTAGACAAATTGATCGACTCCTCTGGTTCCAAATATGATTGCCACCCTCGTCGTATGAATTCTTGATTCAACGGTTCAAATTGCGGTAGGGTGACCGTATATGCGCGCTCCGTCATGAGTTTCTTCACCGTTTGTTTGGCAAATAGGGACTTGGAGCGTTCGACACAAAAGGCATCGTCATCGGGAGTTGGAACTTGATCAACATTCTTGCCCTTCCCCTTGCCTTTTGAAGTGCCTTCTCCTTTTGAAGTGCCCTCTCCGTCACGTCCTCGTTTTCCCATGATGTGAGAATGCCTTGTGGAAGCGATTTGAAGTGAATTGGTGTGCAAAATTTCCACCAAACTTGACTCGGGCAAATCGTCGAACACCTTGTGGGCGGTCCTTGTTGAATGAGTTTTTAGAGAAATTTGGACCTTTCTTGAATCCTCCCTGCACTAATCAACAAAAATCCACAATGTTTGAGTGTTATGTGTGTGTAGTTGGTGAATTTTAGGTCAGAATTTTCAAAGAAAAGGGAAAATTTTGAAGGAGGAGGTTAGGTTTCGAAGTGGGAGAGAGAGGGGAATTGGAATTGTGAAAATTGTGATGTGGAAACCCTTCTTTAATACTTCCGTTTTTTCTTTCGCACGGCCGTGTGAATAATTTCACTGTTTTCCCGTACGGCCGTGCAAAATTCGAATTTGGGGCAGTAGCCTTCTGTTCCTCGCACGGCCGTGCGAGATTTCAGTGTAAATTCCGCATGGCCGCGCCCCAAGTCAATTTTTTGCAGTAGCTTTCTCCGATTCTCAGACGGCCGTGCAAATTTTCAGATATTTTTTTCCTACGGTCGCGCCCTTCACCGAAATTATACAGTAGCTCATCAAAATCTCACACGGTCGTATGAGATTTCTGCCTTTTTCTTGCGCGGCCGTGTGAAATGCAAAAATTGCATTTTAACCCCTGAAAAATAAAAATTTCTTATTTTGTTAGCGTGCATGCTTTTCAATAATAAAAAAAAAACTAAAACTAACAAAACTAAAAAAAATAAAATGAAAGAAAGAAAAACGAAATCTCGGGTTGCCTCCCGAGAAGCGCTAAGTTTACAGCCTTCAGCCAGACTTTGTCTGCTTCTTTGTTCAAGCTATCGTGACCGAAGTCACTTGGCGATTGAATTCCTCTCCCAGGTAATGCTTGAGGCGTTGCCCCTTGACTTTGAAAGATTTTTCGGTTTCGGAGTCCAATAACTCGACTGCACCGTGCGGAAATACTTCGAGTATAGTAAACGGTCCGGACCATCTTGACTTGAGTTTTCCCGGAAACAACTTTAGACGGGAGTTGTAAAGGAGTAACAATTGCCCCTTTTGAAATTCTCGATGCAATATCTCGTTATCGTGCCAACGCTTGGTTTTTTCCTTGTATACACGATTGCTTTCATAAGCATTCAATCTCAATTCATCGTGCTCGTTGAGTTGCACAAGATCGAAATTCAGCTTCTTAATTGCCCAAAACGCATTATGCTCCAATTCAACCAGTAGATGACACGCCTTGCCACAAATCAATCGAAACAATGTCATCCCAGGTGGAGTTTTGTAAGCTGTACGATATGCCCAAAGTGCATCGTCTAATTTTCTCGACCAATCCTTCCGGGTAGGGCTCACAACCTTTTCGAGGATGTTTTTGATTTCACGATTCGTGACCTCGGCTTGCCCGTTCGTCTGAGGGTAGTAGCCCAATGCGACCTTGTGCTTTACACCATACTTGGCCAAGAGTGCCTCGAATTGTTTACTGCAAAAGTGAGTGCCTCCATCACTAATAATTGCTCGTGCTGTTTCAAAGCGAGTGAAAATCTGTCTTTTCAAGAAAGCACAAACCACTGCAGAATCATTAGTAGGAAAGGCTGCCGCCTTAACCCATTTAGATACATAATCTACGGCCACTAACATGTATAGGTTATTGAATGATGGGACAAAAGGCCTCATAAAATCTATTCCCCATACATCGAAGGGCTCTACTTCGATCATTGTATTTAATGGGAGTTCGTGCCTCCTAGAAATATTACCAACTCGCTGGCATCTATCGCAACTTGATACAAAATTATAGCAATCTTTAAACAGAGTTGGCCAAAAGAAACCTGATGGAAGTACCTTTCTCGTCGTGCGCTCACCTCCATAATGCCCCGCAATGAAAAAGTATATCTCCTTGCTCGCCTTCCGGTACATATCTTCGAATGACTAAATCGCTGCATTGTCTAAACAAAAAGGGTTCTTCCCAAAAGTAGAAATTCACATCGAGTACAAACTTTTTTCGTTGATGAAAAGTGAGCTCAAGTGGAAGTACATGGCTAACTAAATAATTCACAAAATCCGCATACCATGGTACTTCTTGATTATCAATAACAAGCAATTGTTCATCCGGAAAGTTTTCATTAATGCAAATTGGATCTTTTAATTCCGTTTCTAGCCTAGATAAATGATCGGCTACTTGGTTCTCGCTACCCTTACGATCACGAATTTCCAAATCGAACTCTTGCACAGTAAGACCCACCTAATAAGTATAGGTTTTGCTTCTTCTTTTCTATCAAATATTTCAAAGCCGAGTGATCCGTAAAGACAATGACTTTTGTGCCTATAAGATATGATCTAAATTTTTCGAATGCGAAAACAACTGCTAGCAACTCTTTTTCAGTGGTGGTATAGTTTAATTGCACCTCGTTAGAGTTTTACTAGCATAGTAAATTGAATGAAAAATTTTATTCTTTCGTTGACCCAACACGGCACCTACCGCATAATCACTGGCATCACACATAAGTTCGAAAGGTTCATTCCAATCAGGCAAACCAATAATAGGAGCAGTTACTAACCTTGTTTTCAAGTCTTCGAAGGCTTGGAGGCATTCGTCATTGAAGTCAAATTTGACGTCCTTCTCCAAAAAATTACACAATGGTTTGGCAACCTTAGAAAAGTCCTTGATGAACCGCCTATAGAATCCTACATGTCCCAAAAAACTTCGAATCCCCTTTACGGAAATTGGTGGCGGTAATTTCTCGATTGTCTTGATTTTTACTCGATCGACTTCTAACCCCTTTCTTGACACCTTGTGTCCTAGCACAATCCCTTCTTGTACCATAAAGTTTCACTTTTCCCAGCTGAGAACCAAATTTGTCTCTTCACACCTACGAAGAACCTTAGCCAGTATTTGGAGACAAGTGTCATACATATCACCGGAAGTACCAAAAGAACAAGTAAAAGTGGTTTTGTCTTGATCCTCGGGAGCTATGGCGATTTTTTTATAACCGGAATACCCATCTAAAAAACAATAAAATTCTTGACAAGCTAGCCTATCAAGCATTTGATCAATAAAGGGCAAGGGGAAGTGGTCTTTTCAAGTGGCTTTATTCAATTTTCTATAATCTATGCAAATTCGCCACCCCGTTACTATCCTAGAAGGGATTAATTCATTTTTTTCGTTTTTTATAACAGTCATCCCCCCTTTCTTAGGTACACATTGTACCGGACTAACCCACACACTATCAGAAAAAGGAAAAATAATACCTGTGTCTAACCACTTGATGATTTCTTTCTTCACAACTTCATTCATGATGGGGTTCAATCGCCATGATGGGGTTCAATCGCCTCTGCTGTTCCACTGAAGATTTATGGCTCTCCTCCAAAATGATCTTATGCATGCAAAAAGTTGGACTTATGCCCTCGATGTCAGAAATTGTCCATCCAAGTGCTAGCTTGTGCTCTCGCAAGATATCCAAAAGTCTCTTTTCCTGTAAACCTGTCAACGATGAAGAAATAATAACATGTAAGGTCTCACGAGCTCCAAGATACATATATTTTAAATGAGATGGTCAAACTTTAAGCTCAAGTTTCGGAGGTTCGATCACTGAAGGCTTAAAACTGACAGATAGCGGGAGCTCCGTTTCGAAACGTTCAAAGTGTGGTCTTCAGAGCGGCTTTGCTGAATCCAACCAACATAATTGTTCCGTCACTGCTTCTTCCTCAACTGATGTTCCTATACTCAAAGATGCTTCCAACGGATCCGCAATTAAATGTTCAATAAACTCAAAATTCCATTGATCTAATACATCAAAAGCAAAACATTGATCACCCTCTTGAGGGTGATTCATTGTACGAAAAATATCAAATTTAATCGTTTCATCCCTCAAAGACATAGATAAAATACCATTATCCACATCAATTATAGTTCTACCCGTTCTCAAAAAAGGTCTTCCCAAAATCAAAGGAATTTATTTATCTTCTTCCATATCAAGAACTACAAAATCTGCAGGAAAGATGAATTTATCTACTTTAACTAACACATCCTCTACTATTCCTTTTGGGTATATGAGTGATCTATCGGCTAACTGTAAAGTCACAGATACCAATTTTATACCTCCTAATCCCAAACTTTGAAAAACTGAGAAAGGCATGAGATTAATGCTCGCTCCTAAATCTATAAGATATTTTGCAAAGAACTTAGCTCCGATAGCGACTGGAATCGTAAACTTACCCGGGTCTCCAAGATTTGGTGGAATTGGGCGAGTAAGAATGGCACTGCATTGTTCGGTTAAGGCTATCATCTCATGTTCACCGAATTTCCGTTTCTTCGATACCATGTCTTTCAAAAAATTTACCCAATAAGGCAGTAGTTCAAGTGCTCGAGTAAAAGGAATATAAATATGTAATTCATTAAATTTCTCAAGAAAACTTTTGTAATACGACTCATTCTTCGCCTTTATCTAGCGTTGAGAATAAGGTACCTGTGGGGTCGACTTAGGCGCAACGACCCTTTTCTCACCTGGTGGATCTGTCAGAGTCTCAACTTCTTTTTCTCGTTGCTCTCCTCCATCCTTGCTCGGTGCCTTCTTCGTCACTTCTTCCAATTGTCTTCCATTCCTCAAACTTACGGCTTTGCATTGCTCGTTGATGCCCTTTCAAGGATCTTCCGTATTTGACAGTAATGTACCGGCTGGCCTCGCGTTTAGTTGGGTTGCAAATTGACCCATCTGTGTTTCCAAATTTCGGATGGATGCTTGGGTAGTCGTCATAAATTGGTCCAAGATATTCGCGAGGTCTCCACCTTGAGGTGGAGCTTGAGGCGGAAATTGGAATCCGGGAGCTAGTCGTGAATAATTAGGAGGTTGACCTTGAGGTGGTGCTTCCCTTTGTCCTTGCTGATTCCCTCCCCACCCAAAGTTAGGGTGACCTTTCCATCCCGGATTATAAGTGTTGGAGTACGGGTTCCTCTGTTGTCGGTTAGTGTCATGCACATAATTTAGAGACTCCGTTTCTTTTACGCACTGGTTCGGAACTTGGACTGCATGGACTTGTTGAGTTTGCAATGCTGCTACTTGCTTTGATAGCTTCTCTAATTGGGCAGTGATTGCGGTGACCCCGTCTAATTCCAAAATTCCTCCCGTCTTGACGGCTCTGCTATTTGACCGGTCCGATGCCCGCATGTATTTATTTCTAGCGATTCGCTCCAAGAGTTCGTATGCTTCGTCGTAAGTTAAACTCATGAACATTCCCCCATCTTCAGAGTCGAGCACGGTCCTCGAGTTGTCTTGCAATCCATCGTAAAATATTTACAGTTGGCGCCACTCTTGAAGTCCGTGATTCGGGCACCTCCCACGTCTCGAATAATGCTTCACCGGCTTCTTGTATGAAGTTTTTTATTTCTCTCCGGATTCTCTCAGTTTTTGTTGGGGAGTCCTATGTGTTCATGAAGAGTTGTGCTAGTTGGGGCCAAGACGAGATGGAGTGTGGTGCGCGAGTTTGTAACCATTCTCCGGCTGCTCCTTGTAAAGAGTGCTTGAATAGGCGGAGTTGCAGTGCTTTGGGTGATACTCCGTTCATCTTGTGCGAATCACACGTTTCGAGAAAGTTGACCAAGTGGAGATGTGGATCTTCATGAGCTAGTCCGTGGAATAACCCATTGTTTTGGAGCATAGTGAGGAGTCCTGCTCGAATTTCGAAATTGTTGGCTTCAATGGGGGGCTGCTGGATGCTTGATTGAAACCCGTTGAGTGTTGGACGGTGTACTCATGCAATGCTCGTTGACGAGGTGGTGGATTAATTAGCTGACGTTGCTCTTGCTCAATGACGATTTCCCTCGCCGCATTTGGTAGGCGCCCTTGGCCATCTCCCCTACGATTAATCTCTTCTTCCATCGTTGCGGGAGCGTTTCGAGCTAACCGTTGATTTCTCCTGGCATGCCTAAACATTCGCTCAATTTCGGGATCAAGAGGTAGCAAGTTCGTGTCGTGTCCTCTTCGCATAAAAAGTACCTAAAAAAATAAGATAAACAAATAAAATAATTAAATAAAATAAATAAAATGGCTGAAGTAAGAAAAATTTCTCAAATTTAATATTAGGATAAATAAATAATTTAGCCGTATTCCCCGGCAACGGCGCCAAAAACTTGTTGGGGCTAAATACCTAACACGCAAGTGCACGTATCGCAAACAAGTAGTAAAAAGTGTACTCGTGAGAATCGGATGTCGATCCCACAGGGAATACTCAAATTACCTAATCCTAAGTACCAAATTCTAACAATTATGATTTTTATCCAGCCTACGCAAGGTTGTCAAATTTAATCAACTACATAAATTAAACTAATTATGAAAACAAATAAACAAGAGAGAATATCAATATAAAAACGGATCTAGGATTTTATCTTCCCCCAATGCGGTAATTCATCACCCAATTAACCTCTATCATGCAAGTTACGATTCCCGATTATTAACCCTAAACACAAAATTATGCATAACCCGCTGTCGCGTGTATTATGAGTCTATTATTCATAAACCATTCACTATATGTCTATGCAAACCTAGTATGAATAAATCATTAAATAACAAGTCTCGAAAACAGCTACCTAAGGTGTTATCTATATGTCTACCATAACACATGCAATTAACACACTCATCCGGTGAAAATTACTCGAAGGCTCTCCTATCCTAGTTCTAATTATTAAAACGATTTGTCAATCAATTCTAATAATAACAGATAGCAACATAAATTAGCTACGTTCATGCGCTAAATAAGATCAAAATAGAATAAATAATCAAGGAATTTAAACTTGCATAATATTAGAAAAATAGGTTCGAATTACCACATAGGGTTCCAACAAAATCCTAGATTAAAAACTTAGCTACTCATGTTCTCTACGAAAGGCATAGTAAAAATACGAAAAATCATAAAAATTATGAATAAAAGTAAAAAGGGAGAATTATAATGAAGATTCTTCAAGTCTTTGCCTTCGTTGCTCCGTTCTCTTGCTCCTAGATTGCGTGTAAAAAGATAAGATCCAATTGTGTGCTTGGTTTGGCCTTATATAGTGTGTAAAAAGATAGGAAGGCGGTTTCCTTGTGTAATTAAACTTCCTTCACTACGCCTCCTCGTGATCTCGGACGGTCGTGTCAAAATTAACACTGAAACTCGGACGGCAGTTTTGATTTTTTTACTTCAAGTTTTTGTTTTTTTTACTTTTGGCCCACTTTTTCTCCGAAATTGCAGTTTTTACCCCATAAGTTTCCAATTCTTCAATTTGTACCTAAAATACAAATAATAATCATTTTAAGCACCAATTATTTATCGCTAAAACACACCAACAGCTCCAATTAAAAGGTATGATTAAGTGTAAAAATATACACTTAACATAATCTAACTCTTTATCTCCTCTTGTACGAGAGAGAAAATAGCTAACAAATCCTTCCCTTAAAGAGTAGAGGTGAGAATTTTTGAATTCTTGCTCAAACATGCAAGCCCCCAAGTATTTTCGGTTTTCATTTGATTTATTTGTTGATTCTTACATTTTATGTGGTTATATATTTCTTAGATGGTGATTGCATGTTAGTATTTTGAAAAGAAAAGTTTCTTCTTGAAGTTCAATGTTTTTTCGAAAATTTGGGGGAAAATGCATAAGTTGCTTATTTGGCTTAATGAATAGCTTGCATGTGTTTCTCTAGTAATTGATTGTTGATTTGTGAAAAGAAATTGAATTTTTTGTTTAACTATGAAACTTTCAAAAATTTGGGGAAAATTTCTTAAATTGCTTCTTTGGCGCAGTTAATAGCTTGCATGCGTTTATCTAGTGATTGGTTGTTGATTTTTGAAAAGAAATTGATTTTTGGGATCATAGGATAAAGGTGGGATATACTTACTCTATAATCTTCAATACATATCATGGCATAGGGTTATAAAGGTGGGATATTCTCACTCTATGG
The DNA here is from genome assembly GCF_056151865.1 of Erythranthe guttata. Taxonomy (NCBI): domain Eukaryota; kingdom Viridiplantae; phylum Streptophyta; class Magnoliopsida; order Lamiales; family Phrymaceae; genus Erythranthe; species Erythranthe guttata. Next base: position 11,593,592 of record NC_142543.1, on the reverse strand, counting down.
TCATGGGACCATAAGGTTATAAAAGTGTGCATTTATCTCACTCTATGCGCTTGACAAAACTACGACGAAGAACTCCGACGAAAAGGGAAGTATTTGATTCCTTTAATGTATATTGCATATATATCTATAATAAAAATATATGTATATCTATGTATGCTCTATGTGTTATGTATATCCGATAATACTTCGAGTTTCTCATTGAGTCCTCAAAGGCTTCTATAGGTGTTGTATGTTTGTAGGTATACCTGATTTGTAGCCCGAGGAGTGAAGTTGGGAATCGAGCTTGAGAATCGGGAAAAGACCATATGGAGGGGAATTAATAAAAGACGATAAGTGTAATAGTAATTACGATTACCCTATTTTGAATATTAAACTGGTAATCCGTAGTAGTTTGTAAATGAAAGCGAATTTTACCAACTTTATGAACCTATACTTTTCAGCTAGTAATTTCTCCGTGTCTTGTCTCGATGTTTGAAGATTACATTCATATATGTGCTTTGCTTAGAAAATCGTGAAATTTTGTGAGTCGCTACATCATTTTGTTCCCATTATTTTGATAGATTTTATGCATATATTGGTTAAGAATTTCATTAGTTATGAATTATTTCTCACTATTGCACTAAAACAGGGTGAATCTAGTGTTTTCTGTTATAACTAGAGTTTTACTCTCTCAAATTCCTTGCTTCCATTTGGAAAATTTTTTGCACTTATTTTTGTGTCTTAGGATAAAATTTGGGAGTTTTTGGGTCAGTGAGAAATTTATCAGGAAATTTCATAACTCCTTCCCCTGTTCTGGATTTTAAATTTAGTGTCCACACCATGTTATTTATTTCTCCCAAATGGTCAAGCATCGTTTAAAACTGTTTTAACTGACTGATTTTGACTCATGGTAGAAGGTATGGTATTGTTGTGAAGTCATTTACATGAGTAGTTTAAGAGGAATCTGTCCAAATTTTCATTATTTTCTAGTCTTGCATGTAGTATATATTTGTGTTACCTGATTGACTAGGATTCGGTATACTGTGACCTCTCTCCCTCTGATATAAAAGAAAAAAATTGACGTAAATTTATATCCACAATAATGATTTTTAAAACTCTTCCGCTGAGATTACATATAATAAGAGTAATCGTGAGAGGGGTGTCACATTCCACACGGCCGTATGGAATTATAGGTCAATTTTCGTGCGGCCGTGCGAAACGTTAAAATTAGGCTGTAGCTTCCCATATTTTCCTGACGGCGGTACGAGTTTCCAGTTCAATTTTCGCACGGCCGTGAGGGAATCAAAATTGCGTTTTTCCTCCCGAAAATAGAAAAATTGCTTAGTTCATTAGTTTGCATAGAAAATAAAATAATAAACAAAAACTAAAAACTAAAAAATTCCAGCCAGACTTTGTCTGCTTCTTTGCTCAAGATAAAGTGACAGAAGTCACTTGGCGGTTGAATTATCCTCCCCAATAATGCTTGAGGCGATGTCCATTGACCTTGAAATATTTTCCGGTTTCGGAATTCAATAACTCGACGGCGCCATGCGGAAATACTACGAGTACAGTAAAAGGCTCGGACCATAACTTGAGACGGGAGTTGAGAAGTAGTACCAATTGACCCTTGTGAAATTTGCGATACAATATTTTATTGTGGTGCCATCTCTTGGTTTTTTTCTTTGTAAACACGATTGCTTTCATAGGCATTCAACCGCAATACATCGATCTCCTTGAGTTGCATCATTCGTTTCTCCTTGCATGCCTTGAGATCAAAATATAGCTTCTTAATCGCCCAAAATGCATTATGCTTGAATTGAACTGGTAGATGACAGGCTTTCCATAAATCAATCAAAATGGTGTCATGCCAAGTGGAGTTTTTTAAACTGTACGATATGCCCAAACTGCATCGTCGAATTTTTTCGACCAATCATTCCGTGTGGGACTCACAACTTTTTCGAGGATATTTTTTATTTCACAATTTGTAACCTCGGCTTGCCCGTTCGTCTGTGGGTGATAGGCCAATGCGAACTTATGCTTGACACCATACTTGGGTAAGTGTACCTTGAATTATTTCTCGCAAAAGTGAGTGCATATATCACTAATAATTGCTCGACGGCCACTAAGATGTATAAGTTATTGAAGGATGGGACAAAAGGTCCCATAAAATTAATTCCCCACACATAACAGGGTTCTACTTCGATCATTGTATTTAATGGGAGTTCGTGCCTCCTAGAAATATTACCTACCCGCTGACATCTATCGCAACTCAATACAAATTTATAGCAATCTTTAAGAAAAGTTGGCCAAAATAAACCTGACTGAAGTACATTCCTTGTTTTTCGATCACCTCCATAATGCCCCGCATAGTCCGAGCCATGGCAATGAAAAACTATATCTCTTTGCTCGCCTTCCGAAACACATCATCGAATGACTAAATCGCTGCATTGTCTAAACAAAAAGGGTTCTTCCCAAAAGTAGAAATTCAGATCATGTAAAACTTTTTTCGTTGATGAAAAGTAAGCTCAGGTGGAAGTACATGGCTAACTAAATAATTCACAAAATCCGCATACCATGGCACTTCTTGATTATCCACAACAAGTAATTGCTCACCGGGAAAGTTTTCGTTAATGGAAATTTTTATTTAGTTTCGTTTCTAGCCTAGATAAATTATCGGCTACATGGTTCTCGCTACCCTTACTAGGTACAAAAATAATAGGTGCGGTTACTAACCTTGTTTTCAATTCTTCGAAGGCATCGAGGCATTCATGATTGAAGTCAAATTTGACGTCCTTCTCCAAACAATTGCGCAATTGTTTGGCAACCCTAGAAGAATCCTTGATGAATCGCCTATAGAAACCTGCATGTCCAAAAAACAATGAATTCCCTGTACTGAAATTGGTGGCTATAATTTCTCGAATGGGAAAGGCCGATATCCTCATTAGTGGCGTAACCCGTTAACTAGGAACTTTGTTTAGCAATTACCATACTTAACTAAATAATCTCAAGATTCTACTAGATCTACTTATAGTAATTAAGTAACTATAAGGACTATATCTATGATTATGCAAGGGACAAAGACATAGAATTCCAAAGGTGGTATTTATCATTAATACGAAATAGATTATTTACGAGTAGCGTGAGAAAACACAACAATTAGTTGGCTCTTCGGTCACCAACTTTAACAATCTCCCACTTGACCTAAAGCCAACTACTGCTTCCGCGTGGAAATCTCAACCTTCCAATTTAAACTAATTGTACCCTCCTTCAATACGAGGTTGGTTCGTACTTAGGAGAAGGTTGTTTTTCGAGTTGTTGAGATGTTTTCGGACGAATACAAGATCAGAGATCAGCGTATTCCATGACTTGCAAACTATTTTGAATCGAAGATGAGATTTAATTGATGGTTATTTTGAAAGGATAATTTCGACCATGTCGAAGGGAAGATATGATGATGGTCTTTGATCTAATTCTATGGCCAAGGCTTTTCCAATGTGTGTTAATTCGCTTGTTTTAGGGTTTATTTATAGATAACAAGTGTAGGCCCGGCCCGGCCCGGCCCGACATGCAATACTAATTAACTTGGAGTACGTCATCCATGCATAAAATAAATAAATAAATATTATATTTGTCAATAAGATATTTTTTACGGAAAAAAATACATCAAACCAGATTGTTGAGCATTAAATTTATTTTTGTAGTAATTAAGAACTTGCAATTATTTCTCTGAAACAGGTCACTTTAAATTCTGTGTTTCGTCTTTTCAGAACGAGTCTTCGCTCAAGAAAACCCTATTTTAGTGCACTAATCAAGAAAACCCTATTTTAGTGCACGAATCTTAATCGGTAATGCTTCAGTGTGGAATTTCCAACCTTTCGATTTAACCAAAAAAGGACATTCATGTTTTAATATGGGATGAATATGGAAAAATACATGATCATAAATAGTTTTGAATCGAAAAAGAGACTTGGATGACAATATGCGTGTTGGTAATTTTAGGGTTTATGTAGTGTTTTTTTAATAGGGGAGGAGTGAGTTTTTTTTTTTTTTTTTTCTTTTTTTTTGTATATGCTATTTTTTTTTAAAATGAACAATTATCTCAAACTTTATTCGCAATCACCAATTTTTGTTATTTTTCGAAAGTTCATTCAAGACATACTTGAACTATTACTCAACAAAAAATAAGAGCTTTGGTTTCGAAGAAAGAACCAAAACTCACGGGGGCGCAAGGATTTGGCTGTGCCCAACAAATTTTTTAATCAATAAGACATTTTTTAGCAAAAAACAAACGTTACGAAAAGAAAAAAGTCTATCAACAATTCAAGATATCGAAAGAGTCTCCATCTGGACGTGAAAATGCATACTATCTTGCTATCGAAAAAAATTAACGTAATAATTGCTATATATATTATTAGTCTCGGTCCCGTCAATTTCTTCAAACGTTTTCTCTGAAGGGCTATAGTAGACGAGTGATCTCTCATCTAAACGAAATAAAATATTATTTTCGACGAAACAAAGCACTCCTACCCACCAATCCCGACTATTTCTAATTTTGAAGCTTATCAACTCCTCCCAATTAGGGTTCCTCCCGACACCAATGCACTTTTCCTTTCTCCACATTGAAAAATTTAACGTATCATCGTCACCTTTTGCAGTGAAGCAGTACAAACACATGTTCTCTCTCAAACAAGAAACACTAATAAATAGGTCACCATTAGAATAATTAATCATTTGTTAAAGTTGTTCGGGTTTCAGCAAACACTTGAGCTAGTACATTCTTGGAATGAAATAAAGTACTTGTGTAGTGTAGTTTTTGTCCCATAAAACCAAATAGATAGCTCCATCAATGAAGACTCCTACAAAAAAGCTACGGTACTCGATTCCTTATTTTTTTTTGACCAAGAATTGTTCTTATACGAATAGATCGTGTAACGCTCGTCGGTGCACATGTTCCACTGTACGCCTAAGGGCATTCGATGTACATCTCCCTCCGACTGGATGGATTCTGTTGGCCGAAAACCTACACGCATGTGCACGTATCGTACAAGTAATATAGTGGACTAAAAGTCCGGATATCGAACCCACAGGGAATATTTAATTATCTAATCCTAGACGCTAAATTCTACCAATTATTATCAAGCCCACCCTACACAGTCAAATTTTAGAGAGAATTAACTAAATTAAACTAAATTAAAAGCAAGCAAAAACAAGAAAACAATTTAAAACTAAGATTTAATCAAGATAAGCAAGCCTAGGATTTTATTCTTCCCCTATGTGATTATTACTCCCCCAATTCCTTCAATTATGCAAGCAATTAACCCGGATTATTAACCTGAGATGCTAAAATAATCATAACCCGCTTCCGCGTGTATTACGATTCTAATACTCTAGATTCAATTACTATATTCCTATGCAATTAATTCTAGAACACAACATTAAGCACAAATCTCAATAATGGCTACCTAAGAGATTAACTATATTCCTATGTTAATACCACAAAGTCTCTTCTACCACAGTTCTAATTATTAACCCGATCTTCCGATTCAAGCAATTAACAATAACATAAAAGCGCATAAAGTGGCCAGTTTCATGAACTTAATAAAACAAGTAGAAGAAATAATCCGGAATTAAAACTTGCATAAAATCATAGAATTGGGTTCATAAATCCCACATAGGGTTCCAAATAAAATCCTAGAAATAAAAACTTAGCTACTCGTGATTCTTATGATAAATAAAATAAAATAAATAAATTAATTAAGAAAAACTATGCTTGAATCTTCGTTGATCTTCTTTGCTCTTGAATTTGCGTCCAAAGATGGATCCCTAATTGTGTGCTTGACTTGATCTTATATAGGGTGGAAAACTTGGGGAAGAAGGTAGTTTCCTTGTGCAATTAGGATTCCTTTACTGCGTTTTTTCGTCATCTCGGACGGCCGTCCCGAATTTTTTACTAAAACTCGGACGGCCGTTCACAACCAGACACTGCTTCTGGTTCTCAGACGGGGGTCGCAGAATTTGAACTAAAACTCGGACGGGGGTCCGAGCTTTAAATCTTCAGAATTTTGATTTTTTCACTTTTGGCCCATATTTTCTCCAAAATTGCAGTTTGGACTCCATACTTTTCCAATTCTTCAATTTGTACCTAAAATACAATAAATCAACTTTTTAAGCACCAATTATCGTTAAAACACACCGAAAGCTCAAATAAAAAGGTGCGATAAAGTGTAAAAATATACACTTAACACACCCCCAAACTTGAACTTTTGCTTGTCCTCAAGCAAAGTCTACCATTAAGCAAATAACTCAACAATAACATCTCATCACATAGATCAATGATCAACTTCACGTTTTCAGAACTTGAAATTATAATGACAATTCTTAGGCATTCGCAAGCTCAAAATTCAACAACACTTAGTCACTCACCATTACCAAAAACCACAATTCATACAATTGCTTCAAGCATCCAATATTTGCAAATTAAAGATAGAAAGAATTTATACTTACATGCATATGCTTGACTCCAAATACTCACCAAATTATTCTACTCTACTAATATCGAACATTAAGCTATTGGGATCATTGGGGCTTTGTGGCTTTCAATTGTTAGGTTCTTTGGTTCGAGGTTAGGAAATATGGGTATATGTGGCTATTTTTCTTGAATTTAGGTGATTACGCCAAAATTTGAAAGATAGGCGTTTGAAACAATGAATTCACCTCTACGGACTTTAATAAACTCGATTTTCAAAAGTTCAAAAGTCTCCACTTTTGCTTTTGAGGCAATGGATCGAGTTTTCAAAAATAATTCAACAACTAGTCCTTATTTCTCCCTTCTAGTCTCTTCTTCTTCTCTTTTTTTTTTTCATTTTATTTATATACAGAAGCATAGCTATTTATCTTCTTCTTCTTCTTTTTTTTTTTTTTTAATTTTGTTCTTTTTTTTTCGAAAAAGAAGAAGGACCTTATAAAAATTTTAGACCGAACTCCAGGGGGTAATTTTCAAGAATCTCCACCTATTCTACCTTAAACATTGGCTAAAAGAAAGAACACCTTTTCTCCGAGGCTCAAATAAAGGTTCTAAGGATAATTTCGATAAAAAGGTCGGCTTGAAAGGCTCAAACGGTTCAAAGAAGGCCCAAATCATATCCCAAATCACTCACTACTCAATACTTCGTATCATAAATTTCCTAAGGTGAGTCTTAAAACCGAACATAGCATGATCTAGCACAAATTAATTCCAAATTTAAAATACAAAACATTCAACCAAAGCTATGCACAAAATGTGATTCCTAGCAATAATTCGCTTCTAAGTTTCGTTGAATCGAAAGCTAAACAAACATCAAATCCTTATCACATAAAACAAGCAATTTAATCATCAAACATTGATCATCTCTCATCATCATAAATCATCGATTCATTCGACTCAAGCAAATTTTCTTCTTTTTTTTTTTTTTATATTTCGGAAAAAAAAAACGATAAAAGGAATAAAAACAATAAAAACAAATAAATCCTAATGCATGCAAACAAACAAATAAGCATAAACATATGTTTTTTTCACCCCCAAACTTAAAATTTTCGTTGCCCTCAACGAAATTAGCACAAAGTTTAAGGATAGAAAACACCTGATTTAGTCGGAGTCGATGTCTTCGGGGTGTGAGAATTTGTGGGGAAGAAATTTGATTTTCCTCTTGCGAAGATGCCCTCTCTGTCTCTCGGATACCCGTCCCGATCGCAATTCCGACCTTAAAAATAAGAAATCAAATAAATTAATTAGAATGCATGCCTATGAAAATAAAAATAAAACATAAAATTAAAGAAAAATATAAAAAATAGTAAAGCTCGGGTTGCCTCCCGAGAAGCGCTAAGTTTAAAGTCTTCAGCCTGACGTTGCTTCTTGAAATTTTTATGTCCAATCCAAAGCCTTGTAGATTGCGCATCCATCCATTGGCTTTATAACTTCAATTGGAACCAATACATGAATAGCATTGCAATATGTCAGGCTCCACTTTAGCTTGTAGTCTTTCATGGATGTAATCAATCGGTACGAAGCCAAGATGGGATCTTCATCACCCGCTCCCTCAAATCGGTACACAAAAGCCTCACGTCCGCGTATAACCTCCACTTCAAACACATTCGCCTTCTTATCAACCTCTATTGATGCCTTCAAAGCCACGTCATGAACAACAATAATATTCTCAATTTGAGTATTTGCACTAACCACATCCATCTCCTTCTTCTCTTGTTCCGAGACATCTTTGGAGTTTAGCTCGATTGCATTGTCAGATTCATCATCCTTAAGTGTCTTCATAATTTCTTTTTCCCTCTCATCGACACTATTTTCTTGGTCTAAATGACTTTTCTCACTACAAATTTCAAACGGATTTTCTTTGTTGCAACCATTCTCGATATCGTCTGAAATATTTTCAAGAGACCTTTGGCGCTTGAATTCTTCCAACTGTAACTCCAGTCTTCGGATAGATGCTTGAGTGGATTTCATAAATTCTTCAAGGACGAAGTTCAAATAACACTCCTAAACAGTGGGTTCTCGTGGCGTGTTGGTGTATGTGTTCCAATAACCGCCGTTGGTGTTATCTATGAAATTATTCGCTTTCGGTGCATACCAACATTGGTTAGTGTAATGATCTCCACCACATATTGAACAAAGTGACGACATATCATAGGTATTTTGGAGGTATTCGCCAGACGGAAGCCATTCATATCCCGTTTGAGGTGCGCGAAAATTGTAACCTCACATGTAACCAAAGAAAAAAAAATATATTAAAAAAAATAATTTGGGTGAATCGTGAAAATTGTTCAAATTTAGAGCTAGAATAAAATAAATAATTAAAATATTCCCCGGCAACGGCGCCTAAAACTTGTTGGCCAAAAACCTACACGCAAGTGCACGTATCGTACAAGTAATATAGTGGACTAAAAGTCCGGATATCGAACCCACATGGAATATTTAATTATCTAATCCTAGACTGAAGTGGAAGTTTCCACTGGAAATTGGAAATTTCGAAGAGGCACTCGTATCGACGAGGACTTTGAGCTCGTCACAAATATAATTTTGTTATTATTTTGTGGACGATCGTTTATTGGAAACGAGGCCGACGAGGGAATGGGCTTAATACATCAGTGGGTCAAGCCCAATGACTTAAGCCCACTAGGGTTTAAAACCCTAAGTATAAATATACCTCAAAAGGAGTTTTGAGATCAGATTTTTGAGCACCAAACCCTAGCCGCTCAAGCCCTAGCCGCTCCCCTCTTCGGCCGTTGCTCCACCGGCGCGCCACCGCCGACCACCGCCGGAAAACCGCCGGTTTTTCTTCTCTCGTTTCCTTCGTTTTGTTCTTGTTGTTATCTAACTCGTTTACATCTAGTGTTGTAGTTCGAGTGGGTCGAAAATACGAGGTGAAACCTAATTGGAGAGGAGCTGCTGCCCCGACGAATCCACGCACCGCCGCACGCGCCGATACGCCGCTCACGCGCCGCCGCTGCCGCTGCCACGCGCCGCCGCTGCTGCTGCCGTTCACCGCCATTCGTCGCTTGCTGGATCAGCTTGGACCAGCCGTGAGTTGCAGCCCCGTGGATTGGTAATTAGCAGCTTGTACGTGACTCGTTCTAGGATTTCGATTCGTCGAAATCGCACGCTACAAGAGGTAATTAAATCGGAACTTTCGAAATTCGATTCGAACATGTTTGTATGATTATTAATTTGCGAGCATGAGTAATACGTGATTACATGTTTCGATTTTGTGAAATGAAGTATAAGCATGTTTCGTAATTTTCGGTTTTACGCGTTTATCAATTAAATCGATAATTACCATATGTATGGCGGAAGCGTTAAGGTACGTTGACTATGTGATTAGTTTATGCATGTAATCGAAACTAGTTCGATATAAAATTTTTAAATTCCGCTGCGTATACATGCACGATCCCCAATAATTTACTCAATGCCAACGGAAACAAAATCCAAGACCCACCTCCTCAACTCCCATTACAGCCAGCAGCTAGGCCACTGGCACTTCAAGACTACATAATCCCGACTCATGACGGATTCCGCCCGAGCATCCAATATCCACCCATTGAGGCGCACAATTTTGAGATCAAGCAAGGCCTCTTGACGATGCTCCAAAATAACGGGTTATTTAGTGGATTGGCAGGTGAAGATCCCCATCTTCACATTGTCAATTTTCTAGATACCTGTAACTCCCACCGTCAAAACGGCGTTTCCCAAGAGGCGCTTCAATTAATTCTCTTCAAGCACTCCCTACAAGGAAGAGCTCGCCAGTGGTTGATGTCCCAAGCCCCCCACTCTATCTCGTCGTGGCCTCAACTCCTCAACCTTTTCATGAAAGTCTATAGCTCACCCGTTAAGGACGAGAGAATCCGACGAGAAATTCACAATTTTGTCCAAGAGCAAGGCGAGCAATTATACGAAGCATGGGAGAGATTTAAAACTCTTTTGCGACAGTGTCCAACACATGGAGTCGAACAATGGCGGCAAATCCACATCTTCTACCAAGGGATTAACGAGAATGCACGAACGGTCTTAGATGCATCAACCGGGGGAAATTTTATGAGTCAATCGATACCGGATGCTTTCATCATGTTGGATCATATTGCACAAAATCAGTTTGCCAAGTCAAGCGAGAGGACGGTTAGTGGAGCCAAGAAAGTTCCCGGAGTATTGGAGTTAGATGCAATTACGGCCCTTCAAGCTCAAGTGACCCAAATTGCTCAACAAAATCAACTCCTTTTGCAGCACATCAAAGCAAATCCACCACAACAAGTCCAAACCGTCGAGTCTCCATGTTGTGAAATTTGCAGAGGAAATCACTACACGCTCCAATGCCAACAAGATGTGGAATCGCTCAACTACGTCAACAACGCGTCACGCCAATTCCAAAATCAAGGGTGGAGATCACAAGGGCAATATGGAGGAAATCAACAAGGCCAAGGATATCAAAGACCGCAAGGTCAATTCCAAAATCAAGCCCCTCCTCAACAAAGCTATCAAGGCAACAATCCACCGGCCCAAAAATCAAGCACGGATGAGATATTGGCCCAATTCATGACCGCTACCCAAGCCTCGTTGCGAAATTTGGAGAATCAACTCGCTCAATTAGCTTTGAAGCAAGAGAAACGCCCGCCGGGAGCATTGCCATCGAATACGGAAGATCCTCGAAATCAAAAGTTCGAGACGTGCCAAGCTATCGATGTCAAGAGCGAAAAAAGGGAGGAAATTCAAATCAAGCTGCAAATCACTGTAGCCGAATGGGTCGAGCCAATCCCATATCCACAACGATTGCTACCAAAAAAAATCGAGGTCGAGACGTGCCAAGCAGTCACCTTGAAGAACGGTAAGAAATTGGAGGAAGCCCCACGAAAAGAGAAGAAGAGAAACACGGTAATTGAGAAACCGAAAGTGAATGAGGAAAAAGAATCAGCTCATGAAGAGCCACCATCAGCGGTGCCTTCACAAGTCCCTCCAATTCCTTATCCTCAAAAGTTTATAACGAAGAAGCTCGATGCATATATCTATACATATATATACATACATATATCTTATACATGAACATACAACATGAAGTAAAACAATCATATACTTCCCTTTTTCGTCGGCTTTCTTCATTCACATAATTGTCACCACGCATAGAGTGAGATAATTCCCACCTTTATAACCCTATGATCCCAAGACCATAGAGTGAGAATATCCCACTTTTATAACCCTATGCCATGACACGTATTGATGAATATAGAAGGAATTTCCCACCTTTATAACCCTACGGTCCCAAGACCATAGAGTGAGATTTTCCCACCTATATCAACAACACCGATATGCAACATGCATGACATGAAAATTTACCAGGCTCGCCGTACCCGAGAAATTTACCGTAACTTCGAAAGACTTTCCAACATAGTTTTATCTTTTAAAAATTCATGACACTTAATGCACCCACCCATGCACCCTTTCTACTTACCCTTCTCTCATCCTTACACCCAATGATTCACATAAGCAAGCAAGAGCACATAGGAGCACATAGAAAATACACATAAAGCTTCACAAAATCATTTAGCCATAAAAACATAGAAATAACCGAAATCTTAACATGCAAAAACAATCTAACAACAAAGTTCACTAGATCTAGCATTTTTACAAGAATAAAATTCAAGACTTTCATCTTTACATTTATTCAAGCAAATACACTAGATCTTCACATGCAAGAGTATTTTAAACCAAATTAGCACAAGTTCTTAGTTCTTAAACCATTTTTCATAGATCTTAACATGCAAGACTTTAGATCAACCATCGATCACTAGATCTTAACATGCAAGACCTTAGATCCACAATTAATCACCAATCTTAACATGCAAGGCCTTAAAACAACAATCAACACAAGATCAACACATGCAAAACACAAAATAAACCACATAAGCAATTTCAAGCATTTTACCTCAAAAATTCAAAAGTTCCTTAGCTAAGTCAAAAATTCATTTTCTTTTCACAAATCAACAATCAAACACTAGATTAACACATGCAAAGTACTAATTAGCCAAATAAGCCATTTAAAACATTTTTCCCCAATTTTCGAAAAATCACAAAATTTCAAGAATAAAGCTATCTTTTCAAAATACTAACATGCAATCATCATCTAGAACATATAATCACATAATATGCAAGAATCAACAATGAAAACACATAAAAACACATAAAAACCGAAAATACTAGTGGTGTTGTAGGTTTGAGCAAGAATTCAAGAATTCTCACCTATACTCTTTAGGGGAAGGGCTTGTTAGCTCTTTTCTCTCTAATACAAGAAGAGATTAAGAGTTAGATTAGGCATTAAGAAAATAAGAAGAAGAACAAAAGAACTTGGAGGAAGAAGAGCTTGGCTCTTTTCGAAAAAAAGAAAAAGAAAAGAGGAAGAGGAAGCTTACTTAGCCTTGGCCGAAAATTCTTCTTCTATTGAAATAGAAGGAGACTTTGAACTTAAGGATTGTAAGAGTGGAGTTTGAGAGTGAATTTTGATCTTGGGCATGGGTGGTATTTATAGAGTTTTTGGAGACTTCAAAGCCAATGGAGAAGAAAGGGAAATGCATTTTTTGTGGGGGTGATTTTGCAATTTCCGAAAATATGAGGTGGTGGTGGTTCTAGGGTGGTTCAAGCTTGAGAAGGTGGTGGCTATGCTGGTGGTGGTGGCTGCCGAAAGATGAAGGGGAAGGGAGGAGAAGAAGACCTTTGGTCTTACTTGAAGGTGTGAAAAAAAAAGCATGCCTAGTCTATAGGGTAGGGAACTAGGCTTTAGGTATTCCTTTCTATGCTCAAAGTACAACCACACCAATGCATGTTTTTCTACCAATTAATATGCAAGAATTTAAAAATCATGTGTGTGTGTGTGAGTGATGTCCGAAAATTCAAGAAAATGTGGGGAGCATTTTCTAATTTTCGACATTAATTAAAAATCCAAAAATGCATGGGGAAATTTATTTTCTAAAATTTTGTGTATGAAATGCTCATTTAAAAATCACATGCAAGAATAAAATCCTAATTCATGAAAATAATTTATTTCGAAATAATATCTCGAAATATTTCCTAAGCACATATTTCACATAATCACATAATTCACATAATCACATAATTCACATAATCACATAATTCACATAATTCACGTAAATACTAATCATGCAAGAATTATTATAAATTCTAATTTCGCAATTATTCACATAAAGGTGGTAAAAATTATTTTACTGAAAATGCGGGGTGTTACAATCTTCCCCCCTTAAAAAAATTTTGTCCCCAAAATTTGTACCTTTTTCGATTACTTCCGGATAACGACTCACAATCTCATCCTCAAGTTCCCACGTTGACTCATCCGGAGAATGGTTTTTCCAAAGGATTTTGGCTAGGCGAATTTCTTTGTTTCGGAGTTTCCTAACTTTTCTGTGACACCCCTCTCTCGATTACCCTTATTATATGTAATCTCAGCGGAAGACTTTTGAAAACATGATTTTTGTGAATATAAAATTTACGTAAAAATTTTTCTTTTTAAATCAGAGGGAGAGAGGGCACAGCTTGCTAAATCCTAATCAAATTCTAACACAAAGGCATACTACATGCAAGACTAGAAATTAACTAGGCATGATGAACTTAATGCAAATGCGGACAGATTCAATGCAGAAGCTTCAAAAATTAATTCCTCTTAAACTACTCATGCAAATAACCCCAAAATTATACCATACCACCTAACACGGGTCTAGATCACTCAGTGAAAACAGTTTTGAAAGATGCATGGCCATTTAGGAGAAATAAATAAAATGGCACAGTCACTCAGTTTAAATATCCAGAACAGGGGAGGGAGTTTTGAAAATTCATAATAAATTCCTCACTGACCCAAAAACTACCGAATTTTACCCCAAGGCTAAAAGGTAAGTTTGAAACATTTTCCAAGTGGAAACAAGGCATTTGAGTGAGTAAAACTCCAGTTATACCAGAAAACACCCGAATGACCCTATTTCGATGCAGTAGCGAGAAATAAATCATAACTAAACAACTACTTACCCAAATCATGCACAAGACCTACCAATATGATGAGAACAGAGAGATGCAGAGACGCCTAAAATTTCATGATTTTCTAAGCAGAGCACCTATATGAAAATAATTTTAGAGCATGGAGACAAGATACGAAGAAATTACTAGCCGAAAGCATGCATGCATATAGATAGTTAAAATTTGCTTTCGCTTACAAAAGGCTACGGATTACCGATTAATTATCCAAAATAGGGTAATCCTAATTACTATTACACATGTCGTCTTTTAATAATTTCCACCGATCGGAGGAAGCGATCGGTAGAAAATACCTAAAACCGTATCAAACGTTTTTTACAAGCATATTGTACAAATAGAACCACATAACCAAATTAAGAGCCAACACTATCCACAACCCCTCCATACGATCCCCTTCCGATTCTCGAGCTCGATTCCCAACTTCACTCCTCGGGCCCTAGATCGGGTATACCTACAAACATACAACACCTATATGAGTCTTTGAGGACTCAATGAGAATCTTGAAGTAATATCGAATACACATACCACATAGAGCATACATATATCTATACATATATATATATATACATACATATATCTTATACATGAACATACAACATGAAGTAAAACAATCATATACTTCCCTTTTTCGTCGGCGTTCTTCATTCACATAATTGTCACCACGCATAGAGTGAGATAATTCCCACCTTTATAACCCTATGATCCCAAGACCATAGAGTGAGAATATCCCACTTTTATAACCCTATGCCATGACACGTATTGATGAATATAGAAGGAATTTCCCACCTTTATAACCCTACGGTCCCAAGACCATAGAGTGAGATTTTCCCGCCTATATCAACAACACCGAAATGCAACATGCATGACATGAAAAATTGTCGGGAATCCCTCGGAAGAGCCAATCTAAGTTACCGGTAAATAACCCCATATATTACGAACCATGTCTAACTACGTGGGATCAAACCACCCCTAGGCCCTACGGTACCAGGCTCGCCGTACCCGAGAAATTTACCGTAACTTCGAAAGACTTTCCAACATAGTTTTATCTTTTAAAAATTCATGACACTTAATGCACCCACCCATGCACCCTTTCTACTTACCCTTCTCTCATCCTTACACCCAATGATTCACATAAGCAAGCAAGAGCACATAGGAGCACATAGAAAATACACATAAAGCTTCACGAAATCATTTAGCCATAAAAACATAGAAATAACCGAAATCTTAACATGCAAAAACAATCTAACAACAAAGTTCACTAGATCTAGCATTTTTACAAGAATAAAATTCAAGACTTTCATCTTTACATTTATTCAAGCAAATACACTAGATCTTCACATGCAAGAGTATTTTAAACCAAATTAGCACAAGTTCTTAGTTCTTAAACCATTTTTCATAGAAAACACTAGATCTTAACATGCAAGACTTTAGATCAACCATCGATCACTAGATCTTAACATGCAAGACCTTAGATCAACAATTAAGAACCAATCTTAACATGCAAGGCCTTAAAACAACAATCAACACAAGATCAACACATGCAAAACACAAAATAAACCACATAAGCAATTTCAAGCATTTTACCTCAAAAATTCGAAAGTTCCTTAGCTAAGTCAAAAATTCATTTTCTTTTCACAAATCAACAATCAAACACTAGATTAACACAAGCAAAGTACTAATTAGGCCAAATAAGCAATTTAAAACATTTTCCCCAAAAATTTCGAAAGTTCCTTAGCTAAGTCAAAAATTCATTTTCTTTTCAAAAATCAACAATCAAACACTAGATCAACACATGCAAGGCACTAATTGAGCCAAATAAGCCATTTAAAACATTTTTCCCCAATTTTCGAAAAATCACAAAATTTCAAAAATAAAGCTATCTTTTCAAAATACTAACATGCAATCATCATCTAGAACATATAATCACATAATATGCAAGAATCAACAATGAAAACACATAAAAACACATAAAAACCGAAAATTACTAGTGGTGTTGTAGGTTTGAGCAAGAATTCAAGAATTCTCACCTATACTCTTTAGGGGAAGGGCTTGTTAGCTCTTTTCTCTCTAATACAAGAAGAGATTAAGAGTTAGATTAGGCATTAAGAAAATAAGAAGAAAAACAAAAGAACTTGGAGGAAGAAGAGCTTGGCTCTTTTCGAAAAAAAAGAAAAAGAAAAGAGGAAGAGGAAGCTTACTTAGCCTTGGCCGAAAATTCTTCTTCTATTGAAATAGAAGGAGACTTTGAACTTAAGGATTGTAAGAGTGGAGTTTGAGAGTGAATTTTGATCTTGGGCATGGGTGGTATTTATAGAGTTTTTGGAGACTTCAAAGCCAATGGAGAAGAAAGGGAAATGCATTTTTTGTGGGGGTGATTTTGCAATTTCCGAAAATATGAGGTGGTGGTGGTTCTAGGGTGGTTCAAGCTTGAGAACGTGGTGGCTATGGTGGTGGTGGTGGCTGCCGAAAGATGAAGGGGAAGGGAGGAGAAGAAGACCTTTGGTCTTACTTGAAGGTGTGAAAAAAAAAGCATGCCTAGTCTATAGGGTAGGGAACTAGGCTTTAGGTATTCCTTTCTATGCTCAAAGTACAACCACACCAATGCATGTTTTTCTACCAATTAATATGCAAGAATTTAAAAATCATGTGTGTGTGTGTGAGTGATGTCCGAAAATTCAAGAAAATGTGGGGAGCATTTTCTAATTTTCGACATTAATTAAAAATCCAAAAATGCATGGGGAAATTTATTTTCTAAAATTTTGTGTATAAAATGCTCATTTAAAAATCACATGCAAGAATAAAATCCTAATTCATGAAAATAATTTATTTCAACATTCTATTTCGAAATATTTCCCTAAGCACATATTTCACATAATCACATAATTCACATAATCACATAATTCACATAATCACATAATTCACATAATCACATAATTCACATAATAATTGCATAATTACCTAATTCACGTAAATACTAATCATGCAAGAATTATTATAAATTCTAATTTCGCAATTATTCACATTAATGTGGTAAAAATTATTTTACCGAAAATGCGGGGTGTTACATTTTCGGTCTAATATTTGGGAGGGTTCTTCGGTAAAGGATAGGTTCGGGGATAAATCAAGGGGTTCGGTTTCAAGGATGTGGTTAGGGTTGGGAATATATTTTCGGAGCATGGAGACGTGAAAGACGTTGTGGATCTTGGATAGTTGAGGCGGTAGGGCTAGGCGATAGGCTTGGCCACCAATTCGGTCGAGTATTTCGAAGGGTCCAATGAATCGAGGGCTTAACTTTCCTCGTTTTCCGAATCGCATGATTCCTTTGAGTGGAGCGACTTTCAAGAATACGTGATCACCGGCTTGGAATTCCAATTCTCGTCTTCTTTTATTCGCGTACTTTTGTTGGCGATCTTGGGCGGTTCTCATTTTCTCTCGGATATTCTTGATTATGTCGACGGTGTGTTGGACTAGCTCGGGTCCTAATAAGCTTCGCTCTCCTACTTCGTCCCAATGGATTGGAGAACGGCATTTTCTTCCGTACAAGGCTTCGTAAGGTGCCATTCCGATCGAAGATTGGAAGCTATTGTTGTACGAGAATTCGATGAGCGGTAGACGACTTTCCCAATTTCCACCAAAATCTAATATACATGCTCGAAGCATGTCTTCGAGGGTCTTGATTGTCCTTTCCGATTGTCCGTCGGTTTGGGGATGGTATGCCGTGCTAAAGGCTAGACGGGTTCCCATCGTTTCGTGCAATCTTTTCCAAAATTTGGAAGTGAATCGGGGATCTCGGTCGGAGATGATTGATATCGGAACGCCATGGAGTCGGACGATTTCTCCTATATAGAGTTCGGCTAGCTTGTCGAGACTAAAAGTGGTCTTGACCGGTAAGAAGTGTGCGGACTTGGTTAGGCGATCGACTATCACCCATATTGAATCGGATCCTTTAAGAGTCTTCGGGAAACCTTGAACAAAGTCCATCGTTACTCTTTCCCATTTCCATTCGGGAATAAGGTTGGATTGTAGAAGTCCACCGGGTCTTTGGTGTTCGGTTTTGATTTGTTGACAAATTAGGCATTCGGATACGTATTTGGCTATATCCTTCTTCATGCCTGGCCACCAGTACAACTTCTTCAAGTCTTGATACATCTTGGTTTCACCCGGATGGCAAGAGTAGGGCGTTTTGTGAGCTTCGTCGAGAATTAATCCCTTTATCTCCTTGTTCGCCGGAATGAAAATTCTCCCTTGAAATTTCAAGATGTTGCCGTTGGTCATCGAGAAATTTGAATTTTGACCGGTTGCTAAGCCTTCTCGGATTTTGACAAGTTGATCATCATGGTCTTGAGCGGACTTGATAGTTGATTCGAGCGGCGGTTTAATGATCAAGGCGGACACTCCTCGGCCACCGCGCCGCCGTCGTCGGAGAATCGCCGGAATCGGCCATCCGTTGGCCGATCCCTTTCGGTAATCTTTTCCTCTTTTCGTTTCTTCCGTTTTATTCTAACTACTTCGTGTCTAGTGCCACGTCTTAGTAGATCGAAGTATACGAGGTGAAATCCGAGAGGAGGAAGATCGAAGAATCGAGGAGCAGCCCTCAAGCCAACGACGCACGCGACCCACGCGCCGCCCCGAAGACCGCGCGTGAGATACACGCGCCGCCATGCCGTCTCGCCGCTGCTGCCGCCGCACCGCTGCTGCCCCGGATTGTACGGATTGGTTTCCGTAGCAATCTCGACTTGCTTAGCGCTCCTATCTCACGCTTCAAGAGGTAAACACACGAATCTCATGTTTTTGATTCGTTTACGTTTAAACAATATATTCATGTTCGTTCTCGTATGATTTTATGTGATTACGTGTAATCGTTCTAATCGTTGCGAGCATGTTATTTGGTTTAAACGCGAGCATGTTAATTGATTTAAATTCGGTTAAATTATTTAGCATGTATGTTGTTTTTAATTTCGCTGGAAGGGCAAAGGTACGCAATTAATTGTTTTAATTTGTCGGGCATGTGCTTATGTGCTTTAAAGTCGTTTAAATCGCATAAAATTTTTGTTTTCCGCTGCGTACACGTGCCTGAAACCCAACAGTGGTATCAGAGCTCGTTGCGTAATTAATTGCGTCGTATAATATGCTATGATTTTATGCATGTTCGATTTATTAAAGTAGTGATTGTTGTATTATGTAATTAGGAGTTTTCGTAAGTTTAAAATATTTTTGAAATATTGTTTAGAATTTTTCCAGCTTTAAAATTGTTCAAAATTGGAAAATCGGATCTGAAATTGTTTTTAAAACATTGGTTTTTAATTGTTCGGATCGAACCGGTCGAACCGGCCGGTTCGTTGGTTGTGTGCGATCTAGTTGACCGAATCTACGTGGATTCGGGTCGGTCAGACCGGTTCTCGGTCCGACTGACCCGGCCCACTGATTTGGGTCAGCTGGACCGGGCAGAACCGGACCACTTCGGTCCGAACCGGTCAGACCGGTTGGGCCGAACCGGTTCACTGAAAAAAAAAAAAAAAAAAAAAAAAAAATATTATTTCAGATTTCTTAAATTAAACTTAAAACAAATTGATTTTAATTTTTGGAAAATTATTTTCAATTAATCCCAATTAGATAATTGGATCGACAATCATCTATTTTAGTAAATAGGTGTTAGATTAATTAATTAATTTAAATTGTTAAATTGATTTCCATTAATGGAACACATATATAATATTGATTATAGTTCAACTTAATTAGTAGTACCTCAACCTTATTTGAATGATTTATGTTAGTTGAGGTTCTATAATTATTTTGAAAAACCCGATAATTAATTATATAATTAGGTCGTATGTTCCTCTTAGGACAATATGCGTTTCCATATACCTTTAGAGAACATAGATGTAGGAATCACATAGACCAATCCGAACCTTCTGAGGAGATAAAACTTTTAATAAAACCCCTCATTCTTAATCTAATTGAGAATCATTTCAAGCTATAAAGAATGACCCAATCTGTTGAGTTATTTCTTTCCTTCTGCCAACGGTTGGATTATGTGTAGCCCTTTGCTGTAGTGCAGTAAGCCGTGTTAGTGGGGAGTGCTATGGTAGAGTAAGCTGTAATTCAATTGACATAGCGATGAAGGTAGCCATAGAAAAGGGTTATGTTGGATTAACGTGGTCGGCTAGATTAACTAGGGACTGCATTAGTTTGGCATAATCAAGTTCTATGAGCATCTTTGATTAGTAGGTTAGACTTGACACACGACGATTTTGATATTCGCGAGATTAACTTAGGTCATTATCAAGTGTGAGGAAAATTAATTTAGGGTCATATTGTGGATATGATTGATTGTGATCTACCTTTGGGCAAATATAATCGGGCTGGATTAACTACGGGTTATATTTGTCTATTGGACCTAAAGCCCATTAAGAAAAATCAGTTTTCTCGTTTGTCTACTAGAGGGAAGTGGAACTCGATAATAGTACGTATTTTCATGATGTGAAAAATCAGCTTTTGTACTTTTACTTATGTGCATATCTTTTCTAGCGAGTGTGTTTGTGCACGTTTCTTGATGCGCATTCATGTCCTTGAATAATAGTACGTATTTTCATGATCGCTTTCGGTATCCAATTTTTACTATGTTCGAGTCCTAATTTGGAAATTTGCCGTGAGACAGGTGTTAAGTGTATATTTTTACACTTTATCGCACCTTTTTATTTGGGCTTTTGGTGTGTTTTAATGATAATTGGTGCTTAAAAAGTTGATTTATTGTATTTTAGGTGCAAATTGAAGAATTGGCAACTTATGGGGTGAAAACTGCAAATTCGGAGAAAAAGTGGGCCAAAAGTGAAAAAATCAGATGTCTGAAGAATTGAAGACCGCGCGGCCGTGCGGATTTTAAAGCCTATTCTCGCACGGCCGTCCGGATGGTCGAAATAGCGCAGTAAAGGGATTTTAATTGCACAAGGAAACTGCCTTCTTCCCCAAGTTCTTCACCCTATATAAGACCAATCCAAGCACACAATTTGGGGGATTTTTTTACGCAATTTCAAGAGCAACAAAGCAATAACGAAGACGAAGAATTCGAAGACTCCAAGCAAAGATTTATCGTCTATGATTTATTTTATTTGCGTTTTTGATTTAATCATGAGTAGCTAAACTACTTATTTCTAGGATTTTATTTGGAACCCTATGTGGGATTTATGAACCCAATTCTATGATTTTATTCAAGTTTTAATTCCGGATTCTTTCTTCTACTTGTTTTATTAAGTGCATGAACTTGATCAACTTATGTGCTTTTATGTTATTGTTAATCGCATGAATCGGAAGATCGGGTTAATAATTAGAACTGTGGTAGAAGAGCCTTTGTGGTATTAACATAGGAATATAGTTAATCTCTTAGGTAGCCATTATTGAGATTTGTGCTTAATGTTGTGTTCTAGTTTTAATTGCATAGGAATATAGTAATTGAATCTAGAGTATTAGAATCGTAATACACGCGGAAGCGGGTTATGATTATTTTAGCATCTCAGGTTAATAATCCGGGTTAATTGCTTGCATAATTGAAGGAATTGGGGGAATAATAATCACATAGGGGGGAGAATAAAATCCTGTGGGTTCGATATCCGGACTTAATTGTCCACTATATTACTTGTACGATACGTGCACTTGCGTGTAGGTTTTCGACCAACAAGTTTTTAATTGTAGCCCACTGAAATAGTTTCTAATGCCGCCGGACCCCGGTAAATTGGAGTCCGGATGAGAGAGTTATGCTCGACTTCGTGGACACTATCAAATATTTTGAGCGATTCTCTCTTCTAATTTGTTTTTATTTTCAAAATTGCAACTATTTTCTTATTCTTTAATCATTTTTGCTTCCTGGACACCGAATTTTCGATTTATACCTATAAGATACCAAATCCACCAATTAAAACAAAAATGTAAATTAGTCAAAAAAAAATAAAAAATCCACGTAAACGTAAACGTAGAGTGTTGTTTCTATACTCCATTATATCTTTTTTATCTAGTCTTTTTGCTATTGTTTGTTGATGCGTATTAAAGTCCTAGTATTGTAGTTTGTATTTTTATGAACGTTGTTGCGAGTGCACTTTTCCACATAGTTTTTTTACATGTACGTTTGTGCATGTCCATTGGAGCGAGTGTGTTTATGTAGGTTTGTTGATTTGTATTAATGTCCTAGGATTGTAGTTTGGGTTTTCATGATCCTTTTAGCGAATGCACTTTTGCGTGACCACTTTTGTGCATGCTTTTGTACTTCTACTATGTGTGTATCTTTTCTAGTGTTTTTGTGCACATTTCTTGATGCGCATTCATGTCCTTGAATTGCAGTACGTACTTTTATGATCGCTTTTGGTATCCAATTTCGACCATGTTCGAGTACGAATTTTGAAATTTGCGTTGAGGCAGGAATTGTAGCCCCATGAAATAGCTTTCTTATGCTGCCGGAACCAGGTGATTTGGAGTCCGAATGAGAGAATTATACTCGTCTTCGAGCACACTATCAAAGATGTTGAGGGATGCTCTCTTCTAATTTGATTTTATTTTCTTAATTGCAACTTTGTTCCTACTCTTTGATCATTTTTGCTTCCTTGACACCTCATTTTTGATTTGTACCTATAAGATACCACATCCACCAATTAAAGAAGAAATATAAATTAACCCCAAAAAAATCCACGTAAACATAAACGTAGAGTATTATTTCTACACTCCATTGTATATTTTTTATCTAGTGTTTTCGTTGTCGTTTGTTGATGCGTATTAAAGACCAAGTATTGTAGTTTGTGCTTCTATGAACGTTGGTGCGAATGCTCTTTAGCGCATGGTTCTTTACATGTACGTTTGTGCATGTCCAATTGAGCGATTGTGTTTGTGCATGTTTGTTGATTTGTATTAATGTCCCATGGTTGTAGTTTGTGTTTTCATAATCCTTTTTCCGAATGCACTTTTGCGGGAGTACTTTTGTGCATGTTTTTGTACTTTTACTTATGTGCATATCTTTTCTAGCGAGTGTGTTTGTGCACGTTTCTTGATGCGCATTCATGTCCTTGAATATTAGTACGTATTTTCATGATCGCTTTCGGTATCCAATTTTTACTATGTTCAAGTCCTAATTTGGAAATTTGCCGTGAGACAGGAATTGTAGCCCACTGAAATAACTTTCTAATGCTGCCGGACCCCGGTAAATTGGAGTCCGGATGAGAGAGTTATGCTCGACTTCGTGGACACTATCAAGTATTTTGAGGGATTCTCTCTTCTAGTTTGTTTTTATTTTCAAAATTGCAACTATTTTCTTATTCTTTAATCATTTTTGCTTCCAGGACACCGAATTTTCGATTTATACACCTAAGATACCAAATCCACAAATTAAAATAGAAATATCAATTAGTCCAAAAAAAAATCAACGTAAACGTAAACGTAGAGTGTTGTTTCTATACTCTATTATATCTTTTTTATCTAGTGTTTTTGCAGTTGTTTGTTGATGCGTATTAAAGTCCTAGTATTGTAGTTTGTGTTTTTATGAATGTAATTGTGAATGCACTTTTGCGCATGGTTTTTTTACAAGTACATTTGTGCTTGTCCATCCGAGCGAGTGTCTTTCTGCATTTTTATTGATTTGTATTAATGTCCTAGGATTGTAGTTTCGGTTTTCATGATCCTTTTTGCGAATGCACTTTGGCGTGAGTACTTTTGTGCATGGTTTTTTACTTTTAATTATGTTCGTATCTTTTCTAGCGAGTGTTTTTTTCAATGTTTCTTAATGTACATTAGTGTCCTTGAATAGCAGTACGTATTTTCATGATCGCTTTTGGTATCCAATTTTGACCAGGTTCAAGTCCGAATTCGGAAATTTGACGTGATACAGGAATTGTAGCCAACTGAAATAGCTTTCTAATGCCGCCGGAACCTGTTGATTTGGAGTCCGGATGAGAGAGTTATGCTCAATTTCGTGGACACTACCAAAGATGTTGAGCAATTCTCTCTTCTATTTTTTTTTATTTTAGAAATTGCAACTATTTTCTTATTCTTTAATCATTTTTGCTTCCTGGACACCGAATTTTCGATTTAAACCTATAAGATACCAAATCCACCAGTTAAAACAGAAATATAAATTAGTCCAAAAAAAATCCACGTAAACGTAAACGTAGAGTGTTCTTTCTATACTCCATTATATCTTTTTTATCTAGTGTTTTTGCAATTGTTTGTTGATGCGTATTAAAGTCCTAGTATTGTAGTTTGTGTTTTTATGAATGTTGTTGCGAATGCACTTTTGCGCATGGTTTTTTACATGTAGATTTGTGCTTGTCCATCCGAGCGAGTGTCTTTGTGCATTTTTATTCATTTGTATTAATGTCCTAGGATTGTAGTTTCGGTTTTCATGATCCTTTTGGCGAATGCACTTTTGCGTGAGTACTTTTGTGCATGCTTTTTTACTTTAAATTATGTTCGTGTCTTTTCTAGCGAGTGGTTTTTTCCATGTTTCTTAATGCACATTGGTGTCCTTGAATAGCAGTACGGATTTTCATGATCGCTTTTGGTATCCAATTTTGACCAGGTTCAAGTCCGAATTCGGAAATTTGACGTGAGACAAGAATTGTAGCCAACTAAAATAGCTTTCTAATGCCGGCTGTAACACCCCGCATTTTCGGTAAAATAATATTTACCACCTTTATGTGAATAATTGCGAAATTAGAATTTATAATAATTCTTGCATGATTAGTATTTACGTGAATTAGGTAATTATGCAATTATTATGTGATATGTGATTATGTGAATTATGTGATTATGTGAATTATGTGATTATGTGAATTATGTGATTATGTGAATTATGTGATTATGTGAAATATGTGCTTAGGGAAATATTTCGAAATAGAATGTCGAAATAAATTATTTTCATGAATTAGGATTTTATTCTTGCATGTGATTTTTAAATGAGCATTTCATACACAAAATTTTAGAAAATAAATTTCCCCACGCATTTTTGGATTTTTAATTAATGTCGAAAATTAGAAAATGCTCCCCACATTTTCTTGAATTTTCGGACATCACTCACACACACACACATGATTTTTAAATTCTTGCATATTAATTGGTAGAAAAACATGCATTGGTGTGGTTGTACTTTGAGCATAGAAAGAAATACCTAAAGCCTAGTTCCCTACCCTATAGACTAGGCATGCTTTTTTTCACACCTTCAAGTAAGACCAAAGGTCTTCTTCTCCTCCCTTCCCCTTCATCTTTCGGCAGCCACCACCGCCACCATAGCCACCACCTTCTCAAGCTTGAACCACCCTAGAACCACCACCACCTCATATTTTCGGAAATTGCAAAATCACCCCCACAAAAAATGCATTTCTCTTTCTTCTCCATTGGCTTTGAAGTCTCCAAAAACTCTATAAATACCACCCATGCCCAAGATCAAAACTCACTCTCAAACTCCACTCTTACTATCCTTAAGTTCAAAGTCTCCTTCTATTTCAATAGAAGAAGAATTTTCGGCCAAGGCTAAGTAAGCTTCCTCTGCCTCTTTTCTTTTTCTTTTTTTCGAAAAGAGCCAAGCTCTTCTTCCTCCAAGTTCTTTTGTTCTTCTTCTTATTTTCTTAATGCCTAATCTAACTCTTAATCTCTTCTTGTATTAGAGAGAAAAGAGCTAACAAGCCCTTCCCCTAAAGAGTATAGGTGAGAATTCTTGAATTCTTGCTCAAACCTACAACACCACTAGTAATTTTCGGTTTTTATGTGTTTTCATTGTTGATTCTTGCATATTATGTGATTATATGTTCTAGATGATGATTGCATGTAAGTATTTTGAAAAGATAGCTTTATTCTTGAAATTTTGTGATTTTTCGAAAATTGGGGAAAAATGTTTTAAATGGCTTATTTGGCTCAATTAGTGCTTTGCATGTGTTGATCTAGTGTTTGATTGTTGATTTTTGAAAAGAAAATGAATTTTTGGCCTAGCCATGAAACTTTCGAAATTTTTGGGGAAAATGTTTTAAATTGCTTATTTGGCCTAATTAGTACTTTGCATGTGTTAATCTAGTGTTTGATTGTTGATTTGTGAAAAGAAAATGAATTTTTGACTTAGCTAAGGAACTTTCGAATTTTTGAGGTAAAATGCTTGAAATTGCTTATGTGGTTTATTTTGTGTTTTGCATGTGTTGATCTTGTGTTGATTGTTGTTTTAAGGCCTTGCATGTTAAGATTGGTGATTAATTGTTGATCTAAGGTCTTGCATGTTAAGATCTAGTGATCGATGGTTGATCTAAAGTCTTGCATGTTAAGATCTAGTGTTTTCTATGAAAAATGGTTTAAGAACTAAGAACTTGTGCTAATTTGGTTTAAAATACTCTTGCATGTGAAGATCTAGTGTATTTGCTTAAATAAATGGAAAGATGAAAGTCTTGAATTTTATTCTTGTAAAAATGCCAGATCTAGTGAACTTTGTTGTTAGATTGTTTTTGCATGTTAAGATTTCGGTTATTTCTATGTTTTTATGGCTAAATGATTTTGTGAAGCTTTATGTGTATTTTCTATGCGCTCCTATGTGCTCTTGCTTGCTTATGTGAATCATTGGGTGTAAGGATGAGAGAAGGGTAAGTAGAAAGGGTGCATGGGTGGGTGCATTAAGTGTCATGAATTTTTAAAAGATAAAACTATGTTGGAAAGTCTTTCGAAGTTACGGTAAATTTCTCGGGTACGGCGAGCCTGGTACCGTAGGGCCTAGGGGTGGTTTGATCCCACGTAGTTAGTCATGGTTCGAATTACATGGGGTTATTTATCCGTAACTTAGATTGGCTCTTCCGAGGGATTCCCGACAATTTTTCATGTCATGCATGTTGCATTTCGGTGTTGTTGATATAGGCGGGAAAATCTCACTCTATGGTCTTGGGACCGTAGGGTTATAAAGGTGGGAAATTCCTTCTATATTCATCAATACGTGTCATGGCATAGGGTTATAAAAGTGGGATATTCTCACTCTATGGTCTTGGGATCATAGGGTTATAAAGGTGGGAATTATCTCACTCTATGCGTGGTGACAATTATGTGAATGAAGAACGCCGACGAAAAAGGGAAGTATATGATTGTTTTACTTCATGTTGTATGTTCATGTATAAGATATATGTATGTATATATATATATGTATAGATATATGTATGCTCTATGTGCTATGTGTATTCGATATTACTTCAAGATTCTCATTGAGTCCTCAAAGACTCATATAGGTGTTGTATGTTTGTAGGTATACCCGATCTAGGGCCCGAGGAGTGAAGTTGGGAATCGAGCTCGAGAATCGGAAGGGGATCGTATGGAGGGGTTGTGGATAGTGTTGGCTCTTAATTTGGTTATGTGGTTCTATTTGTACAATATGCTTGTAAAAACGTTCGATACGGTTTTAGGTATTTTCTACCGATCGCTTCCTCCGATCGGTGGAAATTATTAAAAGACGACATGTGTAATAGTAATTAGGATTACCCTATTTTGGATAATTAATCGGTAATCCGTAGCCTTTTGTAAGCGAAAGCAAATTTTAACTATCTATATGCATGCATGCTTTCGACTAGTAATTTCTTCGTATTTTGTCTCCATGCTCTAAAGTTATTTTCATATAGGTGCTCTGCTTAGAAAATCATGAAATTTTAGGAGTCTCTGCATCTCTCTGTTCTCATCATATTGGTAGGTCTTGTGCATGATTTGGGTAAGTAGTTATTTAGTTATGATTTGTTTCTCGCTACTGCATCGAAACAGGGTCATTCGGGTGTTTTCTGGTATAACTGGAGTTTTACTCAATCAAATGCCTCTTTTCCACTTGGAAAATGTTTTAAACTTACCTTTCTGCCTTGGTGTAAACTTTGGTAGTTTTTGGGTCAGTGAGTAATTTATTATGAATTTTCAAAACTCCCTCCCCTGTTCTGGATTTTTAAACTGAGTGACTGTGCCATTTTATTTATTTCTCTTAAATGGCCATGCATCTTTCAAAACTGTTTTAACTGAGTGATCTGGACCTGTGTTAGGTGGTATGGTATAATTTTGGGGTTATTTGCATGAGTTGTTTAAGAGGAATTAATTTTTAAAGCTTCTGCATTGAATCTGTCCGCATTTGCATAAAGTTCATCATGCCTAGTTAATTTCTAGTCTTGCATGTAGTATGCCTTTGTGTTAGAATTTGATTAGGATTTAGCAAGCTGTGCCCTCTCTCCCTCTGATTTAAAAAGAAAAATTTTTACGTAAATTTTATATCCACAAAAATCATGTTTTCAAAAGTCTTCCGCTGAGATTACATATAATAAGGGTAATCGAGAGAGGGGTGTCACACCGGCGGAACCCGTTCATTTGGAGTCCGGATGAGAGAGTTTTGCTCAACTTCGTGGACACTACCAAAGATGTTGAGCGATTCTCTCTTCTAATTTGATTTTTTTTTCTTAAGTGCAACTGTTTTCTTACTCTTTTATCATTTTTGCTTCCTAGACAACTAATTTTCCATTTGTACCTATAAGATACCAAATCCACTAGTTAAAACAAAAATATAAATTAATCCAAAAAAAAAATCCACGTAAACGTTAAGGTAGAGTGTTATTTCTACACTCCACAGTATCTTTTTTGTTGTTTGTTGATGCGTATTAAAGTCCTAGTATTGTAGTTCGTTTTTTATGAACGTTGTTGCTGTTGGGTTTCGGGCACGTGTACGCAGCGGAAAACAAAAATTTTATGCGATTTAAACAACTTTAAAGCACATAAACACATGCCCGATAATTGAAAACAATTAATTGCGTACCTTTGCGCTTCCAGCGAAATTAAAAACCACATACATTGCATACCTTTGCGCTTCCAGGGAAATTAAAACAACATACATGCTTAGTTACTTAATCGAAATTAAATCAATTATCATGCTCGTGTTTAAATCAAATAACATGCTCGCAACATATAAATCAATTTCATGTATCCACATAAAATCATACAAGAACGAACATACATATTTAATTTAAACATAATTGAATTCATCGATAATTGATTCGAAGGTTTACCCCTTGAAGCGTGAGGTACGAGCGCTAAGCAAGTCGAGATTACTACGGAAATCAATCCGTACAATCCTCAATCAAATAAGAATGAGGTACGAGCGCTAAACACGTAATCACATACTACTCATAATCACAAATTACAATTCATACAAACATGTTCGAATTAATTTACGATAGTTTCGATTTGTTTACCTCTTGTAGCGTGAGATTTCGACGAATCGAAATCAAGAACCAATCACGTACAAGCTGCGAATTACCAATCCTCGGGGCTGCAACTTCACGGCTGCAACGAGCTGATCCAGCAAGCGACGAACGCCGGTGAATGGCAGCGGCAGCGGCGGCGCGTGGGCGGCGCGTGCTGCGTAACAGCGGCGCGTGCGGCTTCGGCGGTGGAGCAGCGGCTTTCTTCTCCTCCAATTAGGTTTCACCTCGTATATTTTGACCCACTCGAACTACAGCACTAGATGTAAACGAGTCAGATAAACAACAAGAATAAACGAAGGAATAAAAGGGAGAAAACCGGCGGTTTTCGGCGAAGA
Organism: Erythranthe guttata; assembly: GCF_056151865.1. Lineage (NCBI taxonomy): Eukaryota > Viridiplantae > Streptophyta > Magnoliopsida > Lamiales > Phrymaceae > Erythranthe > Erythranthe guttata. The sequence continues at coordinate 11,563,485 of NC_142543.1, read as the reverse complement.
TCGGCGGTGGCGCGGCGGAGATGCAACGGCCGAGAGGAGGGGCTGAGCGGCTAGGGTTTTGTGCTGGAAAAATCTGATCTCAAAACTCCTTTTGAGGTCTATTTATACCTAGGGTTTTAAACCCTAGTGGGCTTAAGTCATTGGGCTTGACCTACTGATGCATTAAGCCCATTCCCTCGTCGGCCTCGTTTCTAATAAACGATCGTTCACAAAATTATAACAAAATTATATTTGTGACGAGCTACCACAATCATAACGGGCCAACAAGAATATGGAGCAGCAGAGTTGCTAAAAGGAGTGAACCCGTCAGTACATAATCCGATACGAACGTTTCGTGCTTCTGATGAAAATGATGGATGCGTTTGGTCAAAATACTTCCATGCTTCACTATGTGAAGGGTGCGCCATAAGTCCGTCTTCACACTGATTCGTTGAGTGCCACGTCATTTCTTTAGCTGTAGTCTTAGACATATAAAGTCTCTGTAATCTGGGAATGACCGGTAAGTATCGCAATACCTTACGAGGTTTATCTTTTCTAGAACTAAAATTTTTGGGCATGTACCTATCTTGACCACAATATATGCATTTTGTCTTCTGTTTACTTTCTTTATAGTATAACATGCAATTGTTCACGCAAACATCAATCTTCTCATAACCCAGTCCAAGTTTTGCAACCATCTTCTTTGCATTATACAAGTTAGCTGGTAACTTTTCATCACTAGGCAACATGCTTTTAACCGATGACATGATTCGATCATAACATGCATGTGAAAGGTTGAACTCGGATTTTATATTTAGCAGCTGAGATACTGCCGAAAGCCTTGTTTGTCCCTTGCAACCCTCCCACAATGGTTCATTTGCATCCTTTAGTAAATCAAAAAAGTTTTTCGCATTTGGATTCGGTGTTTGTTCTCTATTTATTGGGTTCTCGTCGTTATCAAAATCCCAATGAAAGCCAGGTCCTATAGCATCCATAACCATTGTTCTCATTCCAGAGTGTTCATCAATTCTAGGCTCAGAATGTTCTGGTGTATGATTTGGTGTCCATGGTTCACCATGTGCATCCCACGTAGTGTAATCATTTTTAAATCCATTTCTTTTGATGTGGTGACGCACATTATCTCGATTGTTAAATTTTCGATTGCAGCACTTAGAACAAGGACATCTTATCTTACCATGATCAACTACATTTGGATGAGAATAAGCAAAATCTAAAAATTCCTTAAGTCCCTCGTCAAATTCTGATCTTATATATCCGTTAGCGTCAAATCGATGCCACATCCAACTACGGTCATTATACATAGTGCTGCTTCAATTTAACTGCGAATAATAAATATTAAGTGGCAAGTGCATGATTTTAGTAATTTAAATGATTGAAGTGATACAAAATCATGCTATAAAGTTCAATACAAGCACTGTAAAATTTATAAAGTAATCAATTCATATGCATTCATCTACTGCACTCATCAACATTTTCTAATCTATATCATATACGCAGTCACAATCACAACATTCTAGACTTAAAATTAATACAAGAAGTGCATGCTTTCTATTACCATATATATGTTTCTTACCATATTATTTGCAAAGATATACAATTCAGTTTTCCTTATAAGCATATTTTAATTTCCATGTCGATGCAATACAAATTTTTACAAATTTTTCGTAAACTTGTAGCATATACAACATTCAACAGTTCAAATTTAATAATGTTTCATATACTAATAAACACATAATTACATACTACGCCCAGAAGATGCAAATTCGCGTCTTGATGATCAAACACCAGATTCCGCTTGGTCGATTTCACGATGGAGATTGCTGTACAAGAAAAAATAAGTCATATCTATTCGGTTAGCTAAATACACATATTGAATCTCATTCAGGTCCTAAAGCACATAATTTTTTTTACCATAACTAATAAGACGCTAATATATGCAAATAGTTTTGACAGCTAAAGGGCGAGATAAGATATGGTTTTGGTCATTTTGGAAGACATGGTTTTCATGTATAAATTGATACCTCGTGGAAACAAACAACAATATATCAGTTTTTTTTTTTTTTTTAAATAAGAAATTCTCCTCACCACATATATACAATGTGTATTGGATACAGAGACATAGCATACAAAACTAGTTAAATAGGTGACAAATCTTCGTCTTAAAAAAAGGAAAAAAAAAAACAAAAAAAAAAAAACATAAACCAGTATGAACCCAAGTTGCAAATAATTTCAGAAAGAGATACTTATTTAAAATAATTTCAGAAAGAGATACTTATTTAGATCAGTTTTGCAATTCATCATGTAATCCATAAATAAAAATATAATTATATAATCACAGCTACCTGCAAAAGCAACCAATTAAAAAGCTGAGTTCAATGCATTCAATTGATACCTGTAAAAACTTTTTTAATATAAATAAAAAAAATAAAAAAAAATCACTATTAATCCTTCTTCACCACCATTCAATTGTAGGTATCAACTGAAATAACCTTAATTGAAGTATTTGCTAATATAATTCCCTACTATAATCAAAAAATTTCAATCAAGAGAAGAGAAAAGATCATGTACGACATTCTTTATAGCATCACTCAATAATGTTAGATTGTACAATACTTGTTCTTGCAATTTATATCCGATTGTGACATGGAGATTCATCGGTAAATTAAAAACGAAAAGATAAACAGGAAATAACAAATTGGGTGAAATAGAGAACCACAAATTATACAACAATTGAAAATTTCACCGAATAAATCAATACCCGGAAGTTTGAAAATTTCACCGTATAAATCAATACCCGGAAGTTTGAAAATTTCACCGTATAAATCAATACCCGGAAGTCCCACAACGGTAACCCTTGTTTTCTGAAATTGGGTGAAATAGAGAACCACAAATTATACAACAATTGAAAATCGAGGGATTTATGGTGGAAAGATCGACGCAGTAAACATACATGCCTTTTTCAATGAGTCTCTTGAGTTGCCGTAGGAGAGTAGTAGTGGGGGATGGTAGTTTTGTAATTAACAATTGATTTGTTAATCCAATTCTCGCCACTCTTTTATTTTATTTTAGGATTGACAATTCACTTCTAATTTTTTTCCAATATTGCTAGATTCAATTTTATAGTGCTTAAAAAAGAATTAAAATATAATGTATCAAGTAATATGCTAATAATAATAATAATAATAATAAATAATAATAATAATAATAATAATAATAATAATAATAATAATAATAATAATAATAATAATAATAATAATAATAATAATAATAATAATAATAATAATAATAATAATAATAATAATAATAATAATAATAATAATAATAATCATAATAATAATAATAATAATAATAATAATAATAATAATAATAATAATAATAATAATAATAATAATAATAATAATAATAATAATAATATAATAATAATAATAATAATAATAATAATAATAATAATAATAATAATAATAATAATAATAATAATAATAATATAATAATAATAATAATAATAATAATAATAATAATAATAATAATAATAATAATAATAATAATAATAATAATAATAATAATTAATAACAATTGATATTTTTTAATATAAATATATAAAAATATTAATAACAATACTTAAATTCAAAATCAAACTTCTAGGTGTTCAACCGGGAAGCCGACTCACGAGCCTTGTTGGTGAGTTTGAGTTCCAAGATTTTAGGCTCGAGCTAGCTCGACAAATTTACGCTTCCAATAGTATTACTACATTGTTAGGGTGGAAATCGAACGAATCGGAATTAGAACATTCAAAAGATTCTCATATTTTTCAGAAGTGACAAAATTATATCAAGTTCGTTCTAAATAATTTGGAAATCAGAACTTCGAAGTTTTAGAAATTAAAACGAAAAAAAAACTAATATTAAAATTAGAAATAATAATAATAAAAATAATTAATAACAATTGATATTTTTTAATATAAATATATAAAAATATTAATAACAATACTTAAATTCAAAATCAAACTTCTAGGTGTTCAACCGGGAAGCCGACTCACGAGCCTTGTTGGTGAGTCTGAGTTCCAAGATTTTAGGCTCAAGCTAGCTCGACAAATTAACGCTTCCAATAGTATTACTACATAGTTAGGGTGGAAATCGAACGAATCGGAATTAAAACTTTCAAAAGATTCTCATATTTTTCAGAAGTGACAAAATTATATCAATTTCGTTCTAAATAATTTGGAAATTAGAACTTCGAAGTTTTAGAAATTAAAATGAAAAAAAAAACTAATATTAAAATTAGAAATTTTGGGATTGGAGTTGACTGAATTCGGTAAAATCCAAATATTTGGTCATCTATAATTTCCATTAGCTGGCTCACGAGCCTTTATGGTGAGTTGGACTCCTAAAACATTAGGCTCGAGCTCATTTACACTCCTAAATAGTATTAGTTCGTTTACAGGGGTGCAGATGGGATGGATTGGATCATACTTCGTACTATAGGGAAAAAAAATGAATGCTTTTCGAAAGTTTAAAACAAATTTTAATTATAAAAAAATAATAAAAACAAGTCATTAAAAGAAACGAATTGGAAGTTTCAGAATTTTGGTATTTCAAATATTATTATGAAATCCGAAATTTTTAAAACGAAATCGGTGGAAATCGGAATTTCCATTCCAATATACTCCTTTAGTCATAATACTGTCATTCCTACTTATGATTCAATTGTCCATCAACTTCTTAGATTTTAGAGGTCTTATGGCTTGAAAATTACTGCCATAGATTAATATGTATAACTTGCCCACATAAACTCCCCATGGGCTTTCCATTGCTGTACAAGACTTTTAAGTATTTAAACAATGCTCCTCCATTGTAGTAATTACGCAGAAATAGCAGAGCAAGCCAGCAGGATTCCCTCAGAAATTTTTGAAATTGCAAAAAACAAAAAAATGAGGGCAGCAATGCAAATATCCAAAAATCAGCCCATCTTCATCCCTGAACGTCTGCATCATGGACGGGAGCTATAAATCACCAACTTATCACTAATGTAAGTCTTTTAAAGCAAAATACTCTTTATAAGATTTATGATTATAAGCCGAAATTGCTAGGTGATCCGCAACATGATTTTTTTGCCGAACAACATGACTTCAAAAAATAGAGAAGAAGTGACCTCTCGCATATGTGTAAGTACTCAAGGTCCCAGTTAACGGTATGGCACCTGATGCCGTTAACAACAAATAAAGAATCACTCTCCACCACCATCTCGGTAATGCCTAAGAGCTTACACAAATCTATATTTCCGCAATGAATCTATAATTAACAATTGCTCAAAGAGCATCGTATGATAAGTTCAAAATATAAATGCTCAAAAAACAGAGAATCTCAGCATAATAGTAGGAGAAATTCTTAACATATGACAAATGAATCAGAAACAAGTTAAACAAATAAGTATGAAGGTAACTAGTGCAAAAGAATCAAAATAACCATCAAAAAACCAGATCATAGTCTAACTAGTTTCTCCTATTAAAAAAATAAATAAAAATAGTCTAACTATTGTCCATAGCAGTCATAACAGGATCCAGTGAGAGTCAAAATTTCAATAAACATCAATAATCAAATCACAATCTAATTATTATCTTTATTAGAGTTGGTTTTTTCCACATTTTCCTTAAGTTTTGCCAACAAGTCATCAATTTCTTGTTTCTTTTTGTCCATTTCTTCTTCTCTTCTCGCTGCTGCCTCTTCCCTCTTCTTAATTTCCTCAAGTAAAGATGCCGTCTCCTCTCTTTGTTTCTCCAATGCATCATACAATATTTCTTCAGTGATGGGAGTGCCCGTTGAAAATGACAAAGAGCGAGGTGTAGATGAAGACTCCGCTATATCACGAGCACTGTAAGTGTTCCCTAAACCATAAATTCTACCTTTCGATGCGCCGCCACTTGCATCCAACCATGCAACATAGTCAAGTTTACTATCTTGAGAAGGCTCACTGCCATGTTTAGAAGCAAACTCCTGGACGTACAAATCCTTCAAAAATAAAACGAATACGATATAAAGTTGTACACTTATACTAAAATCTATCATAAAAATATCATAATTTATGCAACTTGTTGACTTACTCTAATTTTCTTGTACTTCTTGTCAACAAAGTCATCTTCTCCTGTTTTACTCTTGTGACACTGGTCATAAACTTCAAGTTCGCTCACCGGTCGTTTTTCCTTGGCCGCCTACAAGAGAGTTATAATTAATATTAGATAAATAATTGCTCTTGTTCATTAAAAAAATAAAACAATAGCTGAAAGTATTATAAAGTTCACACCATTCTACTTGCATGCTCTCTGAATGAAATGGAACCACCAGTATGCTTGGAAACAGTCCCTTCTCTCTCTGTTAGGCGATTTTTTTGTGCTTGTTTGCATTTTGCTTTATATCTCGGGTCACTAAACAGATTATCACAAAGTGTTACCCAATCATCTTGCTTCATACAACAAGGGACAACATTCTTCCACTTTTCTATATCATCACCGAATAATTTTTCAGCCCTTTTTTTAAAACGATAAATGTTGTTTCGGATGTTCATGTTTGCATGGTTCCATGATTTTTTTATCCCAACCTCATGCATTGGCGACCAATTGAAATGCTCCTATTACATAATCAAACAAGTTAGCTCGTAAACCATTTTTTAAATATATTCAAATATTAGCCATATATAAATATAAAATCATCCACAAGATAATAACTAACTCGAAATTTTTGAAACAATCGAGTCTTTGTTTCATTAGGAACCTTCCCCAGGAAGACCATGCACCAAGATATTCACGAGAAATATTCATGATCTCGCGAGTTACACTAAATGGAATAAATCTGCGATTAAAAACGAGCTAACGATATAAAAAGTTGCCAAAGAAATTTTTATTTTAACATTGAAGTGAGAAAAAAATATGTCAGTCATACCCAAAACCATCCGGTTGTATCCAAGGTCGATCTTCAGCATTGTTTGGTGCTTGACTTAAACGACTTGCCCCCCTTACTCTTGATGAGTTTTCATTTTCTCCCTGATTTGATTGGCCTTCTTCTGAAACATATGTACGAGGGTCGTCGGATTCACGTTCATCTCTTAAAGACATGAACTCATTCTCCATCTCTTCATCGTGCTCATCAAGATCAACCTCTGGAGGGGGTACACCAGTTGCGATTGACGGTTGTGTAACTGCACCTCGTGTTTGTTCCATGCCTCTAGATCTTCGACTCGTCTGATCAGTATCCATGGAAGGATGATCCTCTGAAGGAGGAACACCAGCCGATCTATTGAGTGTTGTTGCACCTTGTTCCGGCAACCTACCTCTGGATCTACTAGTCTCAATATTTGTTGGAGGATCATCCATCTCAATCTCTGAATCAATTAGCCTTAAACGTGTTGTTCGTACATTTGTATTTTTACCACGCCCCCTTCCTCTAATTCGTCCACTAAATCCTTTTGCTCTTGTCCCTGACATTCTGCATAAGAATGTTACTGTCTAAACATTTTTTACTAACTAAAAAAATAATAATGTTGCTTAAACCATGCATCCAAAAATCATGAAACTTTAACAAAGCACTAACTTACATGCCTATAATATTGCTTCAAAATAGTTTACCAAAATAATTCCCAAATAATCTGTAATTAATAAAAATGCAGACAATTGTAGTTACATAATCCTAAAAATTGTAATCAAGTTTAAAATTTTATAACTAATTAACCATTGGTCCAAATACTACAAAACTATAAAATAATAAACCTTACGAGTCTTCGGACAATTAAAACTGGAATCATTCAAAGCCAATGAGTATAACAATTATTGTTTAACAGTATAATAAATTGGCGAAAACTTTTTAGTTAAGAAAATAATAATAATAACAATTCATATTAATTAATCCAACATCAATATTTTGATAAGTAAGTCAACATTCAACTACATCAAAATACATACGGATTGTTACCTTTAAATTCCTTTCCACCCTTTTAATTTTCTTCTTTCTGTTCTCACTCCCTTGCTCTTTGTTCTTTCTATTATTTGTTTTCTTCTCTTCTGTCGGTTAGTTTTTTCTTAGTCTTCTCCAGCCGTTTTCTGTTTTGTAAATACCGATTTTTACTCATGAGTTGTTACGTGAAAACAATTCAAGTCATTAATTAGGTTTAGAACGTGTATATATTTAATGAGGAGTGCATTATCATGCCTCTAACAACCAGCTTAAAAATAGGCCCTTTGAAAATATAATATTAGTGTTGTTACCGGACTGGACTCTATCGGCCCGTCCAATCACGAGCCGGCTCCGAAATCGGTCCTGGGAAACCCATAAAACCGGAAATTATGAAGATTACGAATAAATAGGTTTCCGTGTGTGTTTGGTATCAAATAAAGTTGTATCTGAAATGGTATAGTCTTTAGTAACTTTGTTAAGCTGTTATGGGTTCGCCACCCAGCTATGTTGCAAGTAGCTAATTTTTTTTAATATAGTTATGGTACTAACCTATAAAATCTTTTTAATTTTTATTTTATATATGAATTGGATATGTATTCTATAAAATTAAATTTCACAATTCGTAAGATTGTCTTGTAGATATAAATTTTGCTATCTAAATATTTTCTAATTTATCCTTAAATTAGCAAATAATAATTTAATATTTGAAAATTTCGTATATGTTTTATGTGCATGGATGGCATGTGACTAGAAAGTGAAAATAGAAAAAAACTATTATCGAAAATTATATTTAAAAAATAAGAGAAAGAAAATAGAAAAAAAAAATTATTGTTGAATATTATATAAACAAATAATTTTCATGAGTTGGATAATAATATTGTGAAGAGAGCGGTTGGCATGAATAAAAATATATGAAAATAAATATTTTAAAAATTTGAATTTAATAAAATAAAATAGAAGAAAAACCCGGTTGAACTGAGTCGAACCGGTCCAATCGTGATCCATTAGTCATCCAGTTCTACGTCCGGTCCGGTTTAAAAACATTGAAAAATATGACAACAATTTGGCCATATATAATTATTTTTATTGAAAAAAATCTAGTGGAATAAATGTATATAGTATGAAAAATATGGCAAATTAATTAGTAATCCATTTGAGATTGTGATGGGCTTACAAATTGTGACGGATTTGTGACCGTGTCAACATAGTGACCGATCAATGACAAAACTAGAATGTGACGACTTTGTGACCGAATAAAGATAGTGACAGTTCAATGACGGAAAATACAATGTGACGACTTTGTGACCGCGTTATGCATGACGGATTTGTGACAATAAAGATATTGTGATAGATTAATAAAGGACATTAATAAATTATTTACATCAATTATAATATTATGACAGATTGGTGACAAAATCAATTTCCGTGAAAACTTTAGTGACAAAACGGTTACGGATTTGTGTGTGTCACAATGTCCGTCACACACTCAGTCACATAGATGTCACAATAAAAGACGGATATGTTTTCTTATTTTCCATCACAAATTTGTCAATAATTTCGTCATTTGTTTGTGACCGATTTGTGATGGAATTGAGTTTGTGACGAATATGTGACCAATATTATTCAAGACATTATTTTTATGAAAAAATAATGACAAATATGTGACCAAACAAATTTCTGTCACAATATTAGTGACAGATTTGTGACAACACTAATTTCCGTCGAAATATGAGTGACATAAATGTGACCAACATCTGGTTGTGACAAAATGTGTCGCAAAATTCGTCACAACCTCGTCACAGTGTAATGATCATATTTTCTATTGGAATCCGTCACATATCCATCACTTAGTTTGTCACAATTAGTGACAGATTAGGGCCGTCACAAGCTTTCCGTCACAAAAGGCATGTTTTTTGGTAGTGGTGACGGCGGCGGTGGTTGCCGTGGGTTGAGATTAGCCGAGAGAGGTGAGAGCGGCTAGGGTTAGTTCGTGTATTCTCATGTGTGTAAGACCTATAAATCAAGTATTTTAGTGTCTTGCATAAAACCCTAACGGGCTTCAATTGGACCGGGCCCAACAACTTAAGTTCGTTAGTTCTTTTACTTGCTCATCTCTCTCAATTCGATGATCGGAAAACTGTAACAATTACATTTTCGGAATCATTATAATGTCCTCATCATTACGAGTGCCAACTCTCGATTTCCATCTTTCCAAAAGTGGAAACCCTAATTCAGTGCACTTTCTATATTTGGAAACTTCCCGATTTAGAAAGTCCACTACGATGTTCGCCTAGTCTTTTCCTTTTCTTATTCTCATTCATAATTCCAAATTAAGAATGTTGGACCCAATCATATTGACTTCCAATAATGCAAAGATAAACCAATTTTACCATTGACCGTTTATTCAAAGATCTCATGTGCACGAGCAGTGTGACCCTCGATGGTTCAGGTGTAAGCTAGCCGTGGGCCCACAACCCTTTGTAGTCAAAACACGTCCCCTTAGAGTTACGATAAAGATGAAACTCGTTTCACCTTAATCACCCAACAAATCAAGATCGGCGTCTAGCAACTACGCGTCATGATTCCCTAGATACATATGAAGTGCCTGCAAGAACCTTCAGATATAGTTAACATACAGTACGGTCCCTTCGATTCATATGTCCCAATTGAACTAGAGGCATTGGTTCGTCGAGACCTCTTTATATGTTCAATTACGGTGCGATCGTTCTAAGTTTTGTAATCGTCACGTGCATGTCATAGAGAATCGAATTCTCTAATCATCACTTAGTCAGCTCTGGCCAGAGACTTAGAATGATTACAAACTATCAGAACACACATGACATCCAAGATTATTCTAGCGATCGAATCCCTGACTACAATGCACACACCTCCCACTAGATTTCGGACTGCACGAACACTGGCCCTTGGGATGGTCCTCGGTGGAACTCAGGGACAGGTCACGATACAGCTGGTCCTCTAGTGAAGTCACGGTGATGTCTAGGTCATAAAGACTAATGGTGTACAACTATACCATAGATATCTCTACTCGATTATTGGGAACCACTTAGAGATTTCTAGGGTGAGGGAGTTCAGTGAACTCGTCAACTTACGAGCACCCAGTTATGCATGCCGATATCACAATACCGTTTACTGATGAGATGCCGTACACATACACTAAGTGCTAGTCTCTTAATGGGAAAGGCCGATATCCTCATTTGTGGCGTAACCCTTCGACTAGGAACACGTTTAACAGTTATAATACTTAAGTAAATATCTCACGATCCTAACGATCAATTACTAGTACTTGTAATAACTGTAAGGACTATATCTATGCTTGTGGCAAAGGGACAAAGATATAGAATGCCAATGTGTTTTATCATTAATACGACTAAAGGTTCGTTTATTACAATAATAAATACGAAAGACCACAGCCACATGTTGGCTTGTTGGTCACCTACTCTAACCGTTAGCACATATGAAAGTAAGGCACGCCTTCCTATTTGGTGAATGCATTTCCACTCCAACTCGTATTCTTCCTCGGTGGAGAATTTGGACCAAATTGGGGGCCCATCGGATAATACCTCGCCGAGTTGATCTTTTGTGAATGCGAGTTTCATTTGCTCCCAATAGAATGCCTCATGTCGGGTGTTGTAAAAGGAGTTGATGGCCTTGGCGCTCCAATCGACCCGCTTCCCTCGAACCGTGCTCTTTTTTCTATCCGAAGTTAGGAGGGTACGGGTGTTGCCATAGAACTCACGGAACTTAGACAAATTGATCGACTCCTCTGGTTCCAAATATGATTGCCACCCTCGTCGTATGAATTCTTGATTCAACGGTTCAAATTGCGGTAGGGTGACCGTATATGCGCGCTCCGTCATGAGTTTCTTCACCGTTTGTTTGGCAAATAGGGACTTGGAGCGTTCGACACAAAAGGCATCGTCATCGGGAGTTGGAACTTGATCAACATTCTTGCGCTTCCCCTTGCCTTTTGAAGTGCCTTCTCCTTTTGAAGTGCCCTCTCCGTCACGTCCTCGTTTTCCCATGATGTGAGAATGCCTTGTGGAAGCGATTTGAAGTGAATTGGTGTGCAAAATTTCCACCAAACTTGACTCGGGCAAATCGTCGAACACCTTGTGGGCGGTCCTTGTTGAATGAGTTTTTAGAGAAATTTGGACCTTTCTTGAATCCTCCCTGCACTAATCAACAAAAATCCACAATGTTTGAGTGTTATGTGTGTGTAGTTGGTGAATTTTAGGTCAGAATTTTCAAAGAAAAGGGAAAATTTTGAAGGAGGAGGTTAGGTTTCGAAGTGGGAGAGAGAGGGGAATTGGAATTGTGAAAATTGTGATGTGGAAACCCTTCTTTAATACTTCCGTTTTTTCTTTCGCACGGCCGTGTGAATAATTTCACTGTTTTCCCGTACGGCCGTGCAAAATTCGAATTTGGGGCAGTAGCCTTCTGTTCCTCGCACGGCCGTGCGAGATTTCAGTGTAAATTCCGCATGGCCGCGCCCCAAGTCAATTTTTTGCAGTAGCTTTCTCCGATTCTCAGACGGCCGTGCAAATTTTCAGATATTTTTTTCCTACGGTCGCGCCCTTCACCGAAATTATACAGTAGCTCATCAAAATCTCACACGGTCGTATGAGATTTCTGCCTTTTTCTTGCGCGGCCGTGTGAAATGCAAAAATTGCATTTTAACCCCTGAAAAATAAAAATTTCTTATTTTGTTAGCGTGCATGCTTTTCAATAATAAAAAAAAAACTAAAACTAACAAAACTAAAAAAAATAAAATGAAAGAAAGAAAAACGAAATCTCGGGTTGCCTCCCGAGAAGCGCTAAGTTTACAGCCTTCAGCCAGACTTTGTCTGCTTCTTTGTTCAAGCTATCGTGACCGAAGTCACTTGGCGATTGAATTCCTCTCCCAGGTAATGCTTGAGGCGTTGCCCCTTGACTTTGAAAGATTTTTCGGTTTCGGAGTCCAATAACTCGACTGCACCGTGCGGAAATACTTCGAGTATAGTAAACGGTCCGGACCATCTTGACTTGAGTTTTCCCGGAAACAACTTTAGACGGGAGTTGTAAAGGAGTAACAATTGCCCCTTTTGAAATTCTCGATGCAATATCTCGTTATCGTGCCAACGCTTGGTTTTTTCCTTGTATACACGATTGCTTTCATAAGCATTCAATCTCAATTCATCGTGCTCGTTGAGTTGCACAAGATCGAAATTCAGCTTCTTAATTGCCCAAAACGCATTATGCTCCAATTCAACCAGTAGATGACACGCCTTGCCACAAATCAATCGAAACAATGTCATCCCAGGTGGAGTTTTGTAAGCTGTACGATATGCCCAAAGTGCATCGTCTAATTTTCTCGACCAATCCTTCCGGGTAGGGCTCACAACCTTTTCGAGGATGTTTTTGATTTCACGATTCGTGACCTCGGCTTGCCCGTTCGTCTGAGGGTAGTAGCCCAATGCGACCTTGTGCTTTACACCATACTTGGCCAAGAGTGCCTCGAATTGTTTACTGCAAAAGTGAGTGCCTCCATCACTAATAATTGCTCGTGCTGTTTCAAAGCGAGTGAAAATCTGTCTTTTCAAGAAAGCACAAACCACTGCAGAATCATTAGTAGGAAAGGCTGCCGCCTTAACCCATTTAGATACATAATCTACGGCCACTAACATGTATAGGTTATTGAATGATGGGACAAAAGGCCTCATAAAATCTATTCCCCATACATCGAAGGGCTCTACTTCGATCATTGTATTTAATGGGAGTTCGTGCCTCCTAGAAATATTACCAACTCGCTGGCATCTATCGCAACTTGATACAAAATTATAGCAATCTTTAAACAGAGTTGGCCAAAAGAAACCTGATGGAAGTACCTTTCTCGTCGTGCGCTCACCTCCATAATGCCCCGCAATGAAAAAGTATATCTCCTTGCTCGCCTTCCGGTACATATCTTCGAATGACTAAATCGCTGCATTGTCTAAACAAAAAGGGTTCTTCCCAAAAGTAGAAATTCACATCGAGTACAAACTTTTTTCGTTGATGAAAAGTGAGCTCAAGTGGAAGTACATGGCTAACTAAATAATTCACAAAATCCGCATACCATGGTACTTCTTGATTATCAATAACAAGCAATTGTTCATCCGGAAAGTTTTCATTAATGCAAATTGGATCTTTTAATTCCGTTTCTAGCCTAGATAAATGATCGGCTACTTGGTTCTCGCTACCCTTACGATCACGAATTTCCAAATCGAACTCTTGCACAGTAAGACCCACCTAATAAGTATAGGTTTTGCTTCTTCTTTTCTATCAAATATTTCAAAGCCGAGTGATCCGTAAAGACAATGACTTTTGTGCCTATAAGATATGATCTAAATTTTTCGAATGCGAAAACAACTGCTAGCAACTCTTTTTCAGTGGTGGTATAGTTTAATTGCACCTCGTTAGAGTTTTACTAGCATAGTAAATTGAATGAAAAATTTTATTCTTTCGTTGACCCAACACGGCACCTACCGCATAATCACTGGCATCACACATAAGTTCGAAAGGTTCATTCCAATCAGGCAAACCAATAATAGGAGCAGTTACTAACCTTGTTTTCAAGTCTTCGAAGGCTTGGAGGCATTCGTCATTGAAGTCAAATTTGACGTCCTTCTCCAAAAAATTACACAATGGTTTGGCAACCTTAGAAAAGTCCTTGATGAACCGCCTATAGAATCCTACATGTCCCAAAAAACTTCGAATCCCCTTTACGGAAATTGGTGGCGGTAATTTCTCGATTGTCTTGATTTTTACTCGATCGACTTCTAACCCCTTTCTTGACACCTTGTGTCCTAGCACAATCCCTTCTTGTACCATAAAGTTTCACTTTTCCCAGCTGAGAACCAAATTTGTCTCTTCACACCTACGAAGAACCTTAGCCAGTATTTGGAGACAAGTGTCATACATATCACCGGAAGTACCAAAAGAACAAGTAAAAGTGGTTTTGTCTTGATCCTCGGGAGCTATGGCGATTTTTTTATAACCGGAATACCCATCTAAAAAACAATAAAATTCTTGACAAGCTAGCCTATCAAGCATTTGATCAATAAAGGGCAAGGGGAAGTGGTCTTTTCAAGTGGCTTTATTCAATTTTCTATAATCTATGCAAATTCGCCACCCCGTTACTATCCTAGAAGGGATTAATTCATTTTTTTCGTTTTTTATAACAGTCATCCCCCCTTTCTTAGGTACACATTGTACCGGACTAACCCACACACTATCAGAAAAAGGAAAAATAATACCTGTGTCTAACCACTTGATGATTTCTTTCTTCACAACTTCATTCATGATGGGGTTCAATCGCCATGATGGGGTTCAATCGCCTCTGCTGTTCCACTGAAGATTTATGGCTCTCCTCCAAAATGATCTTATGCATGCAAAAAGTTGGACTTATGCCCTCGATGTCAGAAATTGTCCATCCAAGTGCTAGCTTGTGCTCTCGCAAGATATCCAAAAGTCTCTTTTCCTGTAAACCTGTCAACGATGAAGAAATAATAACATGTAAGGTCTCACGAGCTCCAAGATACATATATTTTAAATGAGATGGTCAAACTTTAAGCTCAAGTTTCGGAGGTTCGATCACTGAAGGCTTAAAACTGACAGATAGCGGGAGCTCCGTTTCGAAACGTTCAAAGTGTGGTCTTCAGAGCGGCTTTGCTGAATCCAACCAACATAATTGTTCCGTCACTGCTTCTTCCTCAACTGATGTTCCTATACTCAAAGATGCTTCCAACGGATCCGCAATTAAATGTTCAATAAACTCAAAATTCCATTGATCTAATACATCAAAAGCAAAACATTGATCACCCTCTTGAGGGTGATTCATTGTACGAAAAATATCAAATTTAATCGTTTCATCCCTCAAAGACATAGATAAAATACCATTATCCACATCAATTATAGTTCTACCCGTTCTCAAAAAAGGTCTTCCCAAAATCAAAGGAATTTATTTATCTTCTTCCATATCAAGAACTACAAAATCTGCAGGAAAGATGAATTTATCTACTTTAACTAACACATCCTCTACTATTCCTTTTGGGTATATGAGTGATCTATCGGCTAACTGTAAAGTCACAGATACCAATTTTATACCTCCTAATCCCAAACTTTGAAAAACTGAGAAAGGCATGAGATTAATGCTCGCTCCTAAATCTATAAGATATTTTGCAAAGAACTTAGCTCCGATAGCGACTGGAATCGTAAACTTACCCGGGTCTCCAAGATTTGGTGGAATTGGGCGAGTAAGAATGGCACTGCATTGTTCGGTTAAGGCTATCATCTCATGTTCACCGAATTTCCGTTTCTTCGATACCATGTCTTTCAAAAAATTTACCCAATAAGGCAGTAGTTCAAGTGCTCGAGTAAAAGGAATATAAATATGTAATTCATTAAATTTCTCAAGAAAACTTTTGTAATACGACTCATTCTTCGCCTTTATCTAGCGTTGAGAATAAGGTACCTGTGGGGTCGACTTAGGCGCAACGACCCTTTTCTCACCTGGTGGATCTGTCAGAGTCTCAACTTCTTTTTCTCGTTGCTCTCCTCCATCCTTGCTCGGTGCCTTCTTCGTCACTTCTTCCAATTGTCTTCCATTCCTCAAACTTACGGCTTTGCATTGCTCGTTGATGCCCTTTCAAGGATCTTCCGTATTTGACAGTAATGTACCGGCTGGCCTCGCGTTTAGTTGGGTTGCAAATTGACCCATCTGTGTTTCCAAATTTCGGATGGATGCTTGGGTAGTCGTCATAAATTGGTCCAAGATATTCGCGAGGTCTCCACCTTGAGGTGGAGCTTGAGGCGGAAATTGGAATCCGGGAGCTAGTCGTGAATAATTAGGAGGTTGACCTTGAGGTGGTGCTTCCCTTTGTCCTTGCTGATTCCCTCCCCACCCAAAGTTAGGGTGACCTTTCCATCCCGGATTATAAGTGTTGGAGTACGGGTTCCTCTGTTGTCGGTTAGTGTCATGCACATAATTTAGAGACTCCGTTTCTTTTACGCACTGGTTCGGAACTTGGACTGCATGGACTTGTTGAGTTTGCAATGCTGCTACTTGCTTTGATAGCTTCTCTAATTGGGCAGTGATTGCGGTGACCCCGTCTAATTCCAAAATTCCTCCCGTCTTGACGGCTCTGCTATTTGACCGGTCCGATGCCCGCATGTATTTATTTCTAGCGATTCGCTCCAAGAGTTCGTATGCTTCGTCGTAAGTTAAACTCATGAACATTCCCCCATCTTCAGAGTCGAGCACGGTCCTCGAGTTGTCTTGCAATCCATCGTAAAATATTTACAGTTGGCGCCACTCTTGAAGTCCGTGATTCGGGCACCTCCCACGTCTCGAATAATGCTTCACCGGCTTCTTGTATGAAGTTTTTTATTTCTCTCCGGATTCTCTCAGTTTTTGTTGGGGAGTCCTATGTGTTCATGAAGAGTTGTGCTAGTTGGGGCCAAGACGAGATGGAGTGTGGTGCGCGAGTTTGTAACCATTCTCCGGCTGCTCCTTGTAAAGAGTGCTTGAATAGGCGGAGTTGCAGTGCTTTGGGTGATACTCCGTTCATCTTGTGCGAATCACACGTTTCGAGAAAGTTGACCAAGTGGAGATGTGGATCTTCATGAGCTAGTCCGTGGAATAACCCATTGTTTTGGAGCATAGTGAGGAGTCCTGCTCGAATTTCGAAATTGTTGGCTTCAATGGGGGGCTGCTGGATGCTTGATTGAAACCCGTTGAGTGTTGGACGGTGTACTCATGCAATGCTCGTTGACGAGGTGGTGGATTAATTAGCTGACGTTGCTCTTGCTCAATGACGATTTCCCTCGCCGCATTTGGTAGGCGCCCTTGGCCATCTCCCCTACGATTAATCTCTTCTTCCATCGTTGCGGGAGCGTTTCGAGCTAACCGTTGATTTCTCCTGGCATGCCTAAACATTCGCTCAATTTCGGGATCAAGAGGTAGCAAGTTCGTGTCGTGTCCTCTTCGCATAAAAAGTACCTAAAAAAATAAGATAAACAAATAAAATAATTAAATAAAATAAATAAAATGGCTGAAGTAAGAAAAATTTCTCAAATTTAATATTAGGATAAATAAATAATTTAGCCGTATTCCCCGGCAACGGCGCCAAAAACTTGTTGGGGCTAAATACCTAACACGCAAGTGCACGTATCGCAAACAAGTAGTAAAAAGTGTACTCGTGAGAATCGGATGTCGATCCCACAGGGAATACTCAAATTACCTAATCCTAAGTACCAAATTCTAACAATTATGATTTTTATCCAGCCTACGCAAGGTTGTCAAATTTAATCAACTACATAAATTAAACTAATTATGAAAACAAATAAACAAGAGAGAATATCAATATAAAAACGGATCTAGGATTTTATCTTCCCCCAATGCGGTAATTCATCACCCAATTAACCTCTATCATGCAAGTTACGATTCCCGATTATTAACCCTAAACACAAAATTATGCATAACCCGCTGTCGCGTGTATTATGAGTCTATTATTCATAAACCATTCACTATATGTCTATGCAAACCTAGTATGAATAAATCATTAAATAACAAGTCTCGAAAACAGCTACCTAAGGTGTTATCTATATGTCTACCATAACACATGCAATTAACACACTCATCCGGTGAAAATTACTCGAAGGCTCTCCTATCCTAGTTCTAATTATTAAAACGATTTGTCAATCAATTCTAATAATAACAGATAGCAACATAAATTAGCTACGTTCATGCGCTAAATAAGATCAAAATAGAATAAATAATCAAGGAATTTAAACTTGCATAATATTAGAAAAATAGGTTCGAATTACCACATAGGGTTCCAACAAAATCCTAGATTAAAAACTTAGCTACTCATGTTCTCTACGAAAGGCATAGTAAAAATACGAAAAATCATAAAAATTATGAATAAAAGTAAAAAGGGAGAATTATAATGAAGATTCTTCAAGTCTTTGCCTTCGTTGCTCCGTTCTCTTGCTCCTAGATTGCGTGTAAAAAGATAAGATCCAATTGTGTGCTTGGTTTGGCCTTATATAGTGTGTAAAAAGATAGGAAGGCGGTTTCCTTGTGTAATTAAACTTCCTTCACTACGCCTCCTCGTGATCTCGGACGGTCGTGTCAAAATTAACACTGAAACTCGGACGGCAGTTTTGATTTTTTTACTTCAAGTTTTTGTTTTTTTTACTTTTGGCCCACTTTTTCTCCGAAATTGCAGTTTTTACCCCATAAGTTTCCAATTCTTCAATTTGTACCTAAAATACAAATAATAATCATTTTAAGCACCAATTATTTATCGCTAAAACACACCAACAGCTCCAATTAAAAGGTATGATTAAGTGTAAAAATATACACTTAACATAATCTAACTCTTTATCTCCTCTTGTACGAGAGAGAAAATAGCTAACAAATCCTTCCCTTAAAGAGTAGAGGTGAGAATTTTTGAATTCTTGCTCAAACATGCAAGCCCCCAAGTATTTTCGGTTTTCATTTGATTTATTTGTTGATTCTTACATTTTATGTGGTTATATATTTCTTAGATGGTGATTGCATGTTAGTATTTTGAAAAGAAAAGTTTCTTCTTGAAGTTCAATGTTTTTTCGAAAATTTGGGGGAAAATGCATAAGTTGCTTATTTGGCTTAATGAATAGCTTGCATGTGTTTCTCTAGTAATTGATTGTTGATTTGTGAAAAGAAATTGAATTTTTTGTTTAACTATGAAACTTTCAAAAATTTGGGGAAAATTTCTTAAATTGCTTCTTTGGCGCAGTTAATAGCTTGCATGCGTTTATCTAGTGATTGGTTGTTGATTTTTGAAAAGAAATTGATTTTTGGGATCATAGGATAAAGGTGGGATATACTTACTCTATAATCTTCAATACATATCATGGCATAGGGTTATAAAGGTGGGATATTCTCACTCTATGGTCATGGGACCATAAGGTTATAAAAGTGTGCATTTATCTCACTCTATGCGCTTGACAAAACTACGACGAAGAACTCCGACGAAAAGGGAAGTATTTGATTCCTTTAATGTATATTGCATATATATCTATAATAAAAATATATGTATATCTATGTATGCTCTATGTGTTATGTATATCCGATAATACTTCGAGTTTCTCATTGAGTCCTCAAAGGCTTCTATAGGTGTTGTATGTTTGTAGGTATACCTGATTTGTAGCCCGAGGAGTGAAGTTGGGAATCGAGCTTGAGAATCGGGAAAAGACCATATGGAGGGGAATTAATAAAAGACGATAAGTGTAATAGTAATTACGATTACCCTATTTTGAATATTAAACTGGTAATCCGTAGTAGTTTGTAAATGAAAGCGAATTTTACCAACTTTATGAACCTATACTTTTCAGCTAGTAATTTCTCCGTGTCTTGTCTCGATGTTTGAAGATTACATTCATATATGTGCTTTGCTTAGAAAATCGTGAAATTTTGTGAGTCGCTACATCATTTTGTTCCCATTATTTTGATAGATTTTATGCATATATTGGTTAAGAATTTCATTAGTTATGAATTATTTCTCACTATTGCACTAAAACAGGGTGAATCTAGTGTTTTCTGTTATAACTAGAGTTTTACTCTCTCAAATTCCTTGCTTCCATTTGGAAAATTTTTTGCACTTATTTTTGTGTCTTAGGATAAAATTTGGGAGTTTTTGGGTCAGTGAGAAATTTATCAGGAAATTTCATAACTCCTTCCCCTGTTCTGGATTTTAAATTTAGTGTCCACACCATGTTATTTATTTCTCCCAAATGGTCAAGCATCGTTTAAAACTGTTTTAACTGACTGATTTTGACTCATGGTAGAAGGTATGGTATTGTTGTGAAGTCATTTACATGAGTAGTTTAAGAGGAATCTGTCCAAATTTTCATTATTTTCTAGTCTTGCATGTAGTATATATTTGTGTTACCTGATTGACTAGGATTCGGTATACTGTGACCTCTCTCCCTCTGATATAAAAGAAAAAAATTGACGTAAATTTATATCCACAATAATGATTTTTAAAACTCTTCCGCTGAGATTACATATAATAAGAGTAATCGTGAGAGGGGTGTCACATTCCACACGGCCGTATGGAATTATAGGTCAATTTTCGTGCGGCCGTGCGAAACGTTAAAATTAGGCTGTAGCTTCCCATATTTTCCTGACGGCGGTACGAGTTTCCAGTTCAATTTTCGCACGGCCGTGAGGGAATCAAAATTGCGTTTTTCCTCCCGAAAATAGAAAAATTGCTTAGTTCATTAGTTTGCATAGAAAATAAAATAATAAACAAAAACTAAAAACTAAAAAATTCCAGCCAGACTTTGTCTGCTTCTTTGCTCAAGATAAAGTGACAGAAGTCACTTGGCGGTTGAATTATCCTCCCCAATAATGCTTGAGGCGATGTCCATTGACCTTGAAATATTTTCCGGTTTCGGAATTCAATAACTCGACGGCGCCATGCGGAAATACTACGAGTACAGTAAAAGGCTCGGACCATAACTTGAGACGGGAGTTGAGAAGTAGTACCAATTGACCCTTGTGAAATTTGCGATACAATATTTTATTGTGGTGCCATCTCTTGGTTTTTTTCTTTGTAAACACGATTGCTTTCATAGGCATTCAACCGCAATACATCGATCTCCTTGAGTTGCATCATTCGTTTCTCCTTGCATGCCTTGAGATCAAAATATAGCTTCTTAATCGCCCAAAATGCATTATGCTTGAATTGAACTGGTAGATGACAGGCTTTCCATAAATCAATCAAAATGGTGTCATGCCAAGTGGAGTTTTTTAAACTGTACGATATGCCCAAACTGCATCGTCGAATTTTTTCGACCAATCATTCCGTGTGGGACTCACAACTTTTTCGAGGATATTTTTTATTTCACAATTTGTAACCTCGGCTTGCCCGTTCGTCTGTGGGTGATAGGCCAATGCGAACTTATGCTTGACACCATACTTGGGTAAGTGTACCTTGAATTATTTCTCGCAAAAGTGAGTGCATATATCACTAATAATTGCTCGACGGCCACTAAGATGTATAAGTTATTGAAGGATGGGACAAAAGGTCCCATAAAATTAATTCCCCACACATAACAGGGTTCTACTTCGATCATTGTATTTAATGGGAGTTCGTGCCTCCTAGAAATATTACCTACCCGCTGACATCTATCGCAACTCAATACAAATTTATAGCAATCTTTAAGAAAAGTTGGCCAAAATAAACCTGACTGAAGTACATTCCTTGTTTTTCGATCACCTCCATAATGCCCCGCATAGTCCGAGCCATGGCAATGAAAAACTATATCTCTTTGCTCGCCTTCCGAAACACATCATCGAATGACTAAATCGCTGCATTGTCTAAACAAAAAGGGTTCTTCCCAAAAGTAGAAATTCAGATCATGTAAAACTTTTTTCGTTGATGAAAAGTAAGCTCAGGTGGAAGTACATGGCTAACTAAATAATTCACAAAATCCGCATACCATGGCACTTCTTGATTATCCACAACAAGTAATTGCTCACCGGGAAAGTTTTCGTTAATGGAAATTTTTATTTAGTTTCGTTTCTAGCCTAGATAAATTATCGGCTACATGGTTCTCGCTACCCTTACTAGGTACAAAAATAATAGGTGCGGTTACTAACCTTGTTTTCAATTCTTCGAAGGCATCGAGGCATTCATGATTGAAGTCAAATTTGACGTCCTTCTCCAAACAATTGCGCAATTGTTTGGCAACCCTAGAAGAATCCTTGATGAATCGCCTATAGAAACCTGCATGTCCAAAAAACAATGAATTCCCTGTACTGAAATTGGTGGCTATAATTTCTCGAATGGGAAAGGCCGATATCCTCATTAGTGGCGTAACCCGTTAACTAGGAACTTTGTTTAGCAATTACCATACTTAACTAAATAATCTCAAGATTCTACTAGATCTACTTATAGTAATTAAGTAACTATAAGGACTATATCTATGATTATGCAAGGGACAAAGACATAGAATTCCAAAGGTGGTATTTATCATTAATACGAAATAGATTATTTACGAGTAGCGTGAGAAAACACAACAATTAGTTGGCTCTTCGGTCACCAACTTTAACAATCTCCCACTTGACCTAAAGCCAACTACTGCTTCCGCGTGGAAATCTCAACCTTCCAATTTAAACTAATTGTACCCTCCTTCAATACGAGGTTGGTTCGTACTTAGGAGAAGGTTGTTTTTCGAGTTGTTGAGATGTTTTCGGACGAATACAAGATCAGAGATCAGCGTATTCCATGACTTGCAAACTATTTTGAATCGAAGATGAGATTTAATTGATGGTTATTTTGAAAGGATAATTTCGACCATGTCGAAGGGAAGATATGATGATGGTCTTTGATCTAATTCTATGGCCAAGGCTTTTCCAATGTGTGTTAATTCGCTTGTTTTAGGGTTTATTTATAGATAACAAGTGTAGGCCCGGCCCGGCCCGGCCCGACATGCAATACTAATTAACTTGGAGTACGTCATCCATGCATAAAATAAATAAATAAATATTATATTTGTCAATAAGATATTTTTTACGGAAAAAAATACATCAAACCAGATTGTTGAGCATTAAATTTATTTTTGTAGTAATTAAGAACTTGCAATTATTTCTCTGAAACAGGTCACTTTAAATTCTGTGTTTCGTCTTTTCAGAACGAGTCTTCGCTCAAGAAAACCCTATTTTAGTGCACTAATCAAGAAAACCCTATTTTAGTGCACGAATCTTAATCGGTAATGCTTCAGTGTGGAATTTCCAACCTTTCGATTTAACCAAAAAAGGACATTCATGTTTTAATATGGGATGAATATGGAAAAATACATGATCATAAATAGTTTTGAATCGAAAAAGAGACTTGGATGACAATATGCGTGTTGGTAATTTTAGGGTTTATGTAGTGTTTTTTTAATAGGGGAGGAGTGAGTTTTTTTTTTTTTTTTTTCTTTTTTTTTTGTATATGCTATTTTTTTTTAAAATGAACAATTATCTCAAACTTTATTCGCAATCACCAATTTTTGTTATTTTTCGAAAGTTCATTCAAGACATACTTGAACTATTACTCAACAAAAAATAAGAGCTTTGGTTTCGAAGAAAGAACCAAAACTCACGGGGGCGCAAGGATTTGGCTGTGCCCAACAAATTTTTTAATCAATAAGACATTTTTTAGCAAAAAACAAACGTTACGAAAAGAAAAAAGTCTATCAACAATTCAAGATATCGAAAGAGTCTCCATCTGGACGTGAAAATGCATACTATCTTGCTATCGAAAAAAATTAACGTAATAATTGCTATATATATTATTAGTCTCGGTCCCGTCAATTTCTTCAAACGTTTTCTCTGAAGGGCTATAGTAGACGAGTGATCTCTCATCTAAACGAAATAAAATATTATTTTCGACGAAACAAAGCACTCCTACCCACCAATCCCGACTATTTCTAATTTTGAAGCTTATCAACTCCTCCCAATTAGGGTTCCTCCCGACACCAATGCACTTTTCCTTTCTCCACATTGAAAAATTTAACGTATCATCGTCACCTTTTGCAGTGAAGCAGTACAAACACATGTTCTCTCTCAAACAAGAAACACTAATAAATAGGTCACCATTAGAATAATTAATCATTTGTTAAAGTTGTTCGGGTTTCAGCAAACACTTGAGCTAGTACATTCTTGGAATGAAATAAAGTACTTGTGTAGTGTAGTTTTTGTCCCATAAAACCAAATAGATAGCTCCATCAATGAAGACTCCTACAAAAAAGCTACGGTACTCGATTCCTTATTTTTTTTTGACCAAGAATTGTTCTTATACGAATAGATCGTGTAACGCTCGTCGGTGCACATGTTCCACTGTACGCCTAAGGGCATTCGATGTACATCTCCCTCCGACTGGATGGATTCTGTTGGCCGAAAACCTACACGCATGTGCACGTATCGTACAAGTAATATAGTGGACTAAAAGTCCGGATATCGAACCCACAGGGAATATTTAATTATCTAATCCTAGACGCTAAATTCTACCAATTATTATCAAGCCCACCCTACACAGTCAAATTTTAGAGAGAATTAACTAAATTAAACTAAATTAAAAGCAAGCAAAAACAAGAAAACAATTTAAAACTAAGATTTAATCAAGATAAGCAAGCCTAGGATTTTATTCTTCCCCTATGTGATTATTACTCCCCCAATTCCTTCAATTATGCAAGCAATTAACCCGGATTATTAACCTGAGATGCTAAAATAATCATAACCCGCTTCCGCGTGTATTACGATTCTAATACTCTAGATTCAATTACTATATTCCTATGCAATTAATTCTAGAACACAACATTAAGCACAAATCTCAATAATGGCTACCTAAGAGATTAACTATATTCCTATGTTAATACCACAAAGTCTCTTCTACCACAGTTCTAATTATTAACCCGATCTTCCGATTCAAGCAATTAACAATAACATAAAAGCGCATAAAGTGGCCAGTTTCATGAACTTAATAAAACAAGTAGAAGAAATAATCCGGAATTAAAACTTGCATAAAATCATAGAATTGGGTTCATAAATCCCACATAGGGTTCCAAATAAAATCCTAGAAATAAAAACTTAGCTACTCGTGATTCTTATGATAAATAAAATAAAATAAATAAATTAATTAAGAAAAACTATGCTTGAATCTTCGTTGATCTTCTTTGCTCTTGAATTTGCGTCCAAAGATGGATCCCTAATTGTGTGCTTGACTTGATCTTATATAGGGTGGAAAACTTGGGGAAGAAGGTAGTTTCCTTGTGCAATTAGGATTCCTTTACTGCGTTTTTTCGTCATCTCGGACGGCCGTCCCGAATTTTTTACTAAAACTCGGACGGCCGTTCACAACCAGACACTGCTTCTGGTTCTCAGACGGGGGTCGCAGAATTTGAACTAAAACTCGGACGGGGGTCCGAGCTTTAAATCTTCAGAATTTTGATTTTTTCACTTTTGGCCCATATTTTCTCCAAAATTGCAGTTTGGACTCCATACTTTTCCAATTCTTCAATTTGTACCTAAAATACAATAAATCAACTTTTTAAGCACCAATTATCGTTAAAACACACCGAAAGCTCAAATAAAAAGGTGCGATAAAGTGTAAAAATATACACTTAACACACCCCCAAACTTGAACTTTTGCTTGTCCTCAAGCAAAGTCTACCATTAAGCAAATAACTCAACAATAACATCTCATCACATAGATCAATGATCAACTTCACGTTTTCAGAACTTGAAATTATAATGACAATTCTTAGGCATTCGCAAGCTCAAAATTCAACAACACTTAGTCACTCACCATTACCAAAAACCACAATTCATACAATTGCTTCAAGCATCCAATATTTGCAAATTAAAGATAGAAAGAATTTATACTTACATGCATATGCTTGACTCCAAATACTCACCAAATTATTCTACTCTACTAATATCGAACATTAAGCTATTGGGATCATTGGGGCTTTGTGGCTTTCAATTGTTAGGTTCTTTGGTTCGAGGTTAGGAAATATGGGTATATGTGGCTATTTTTCTTGAATTTAGGTGATTACGCCAAAATTTGAAAGATAGGCGTTTGAAACAATGAATTCACCTCTACGGACTTTAATAAACTCGATTTTCAAAAGTTCAAAAGTCTCCACTTTTGCTTTTGAGGCAATGGATCGAGTTTTCAAAAATAATTCAACAACTAGTCCTTATTTCTCCCTTCTAGTCTCTTCTTCTTCTCTTTTTTTTTTTCATTTTATTTATATACAGAAGCATAGCTATTTATCTTCTTCTTCTTCTTTTTTTTTTTTTTTAATTTTGTTCTTTTTTTTTCGAAAAAGAAGAAGGACCTTATAAAAATTTTAGACCGAACTCCAGGGGGTAATTTTCAAGAATCTCCACCTATTCTACCTTAAACATTGGCTAAAAGAAAGAACACCTTTTCTCCGAGGCTCAAATAAAGGTTCTAAGGATAATTTCGATAAAAAGGTCGGCTTGAAAGGCTCAAACGGTTCAAAGAAGGCCCAAATCATATCCCAAATCACTCACTACTCAATACTTCGTATCATAAATTTCCTAAGGTGAGTCTTAAAACCGAACATAGCATGATCTAGCACAAATTAATTCCAAATTTAAAATACAAAACATTCAACCAAAGCTATGCACAAAATGTGATTCCTAGCAATAATTCGCTTCTAAGTTTCGTTGAATCGAAAGCTAAACAAACATCAAATCCTTATCACATAAAACAAGCAATTTAATCATCAAACATTGATCATCTCTCATCATCATAAATCATCGATTCATTCGACTCAAGCAAATTTTCTTCTTTTTTTTTTTTTTTTATATTTCGGAAAAAAAAAACGATAAAAGGAATAAAAACAATAAAAACAAATAAATCCTAATGCATGCAAACAAACAAATAAGCATAAACATATGTTTTTTTCACCCCCAAACTTAAAATTTTCGTTGCCCTCAACGAAATTAGCACAAAGTTTAAGGATAGAAAACACCTGATTTAGTCGGAGTCGATGTCTTCGGGGTGTGAGAATTTGTGGGGAAGAAATTTGATTTTCCTCTTGCGAAGATGCCCTCTCTGTCTCTCGGATACCCGTCCCGATCGCAATTCCGACCTTAAAAATAAGAAATCAAATAAATTAATTAGAATGCATGCCTATGAAAATAAAAATAAAACATAAAATTAAAGAAAAATATAAAAAATAGTAAAGCTCGGGTTGCCTCCCGAGAAGCGCTAAGTTTAAAGTCTTCAGCCTGACGTTGCTTCTTGAAATTTTTATGTCCAATCCAAAGCCTTGTAGATTGCGCATCCATCCATTGGCTTTATAACTTCAATTGGAACCAATACATGAATAGCATTGCAATATGTCAGGCTCCACTTTAGCTTGTAGTCTTTCATGGATGTAATCAATCGGTACGAAGCCAAGATGGGATCTTCATCACCCGCTCCCTCAAATCGGTACACAAAAGCCTCACGTCCGCGTATAACCTCCACTTCAAACACATTCGCCTTCTTATCAACCTCTATTGATGCCTTCAAAGCCACGTCATGAACAACAATAATATTCTCAATTTGAGTATTTGCACTAACCACATCCATCTCCTTCTTCTCTTGTTCCGAGACATCTTTGGAGTTTAGCTCGATTGCATTGTCAGATTCATCATCCTTAAGTGTCTTCATAATTTCTTTTTCCCTCTCATCGACACTATTTTCTTGGTCTAAATGACTTTTCTCACTACAAATTTCAAACGGATTTTCTTTGTTGCAACCATTCTCGATATCGTCTGAAATATTTTCAAGAGACCTTTGGCGCTTGAATTCTTCCAACTGTAACTCCAGTCTTCGGATAGATGCTTGAGTGGATTTCATAAATTCTTCAAGGACGAAGTTCAAATAACACTCCTAAACAGTGGGTTCTCGTGGCGTGTTGGTGTATGTGTTCCAATAACCGCCGTTGGTGTTATCTATGAAATTATTCGCTTTCGGTGCATACCAACATTGGTTAGTGTAATGATCTCCACCACATATTGAACAAAGTGACGACATATCATAGGTATTTTGGAGGTATTCGCCAGACGGAAGCCATTCATATCCCGTTTGAGGTGCGCGAAAATTGTAACCTCACATGTAACCAAAGAAAAAAAAATATATTAAAAAAAATAATTTGGGTGAATCGTGAAAATTGTTCAAATTTAGAGCTAGAATAAAATAAATAATTAAAATATTCCCCGGCAACGGCGCCTAAAACTTGTTGGCCAAAAACCTACACGCAAGTGCACGTATCGTACAAGTAATATAGTGGACTAAAAGTCCGGATATCGAACCCACATGGAATATTTAATTATCTAATCCTAGACGCTAAATTCTACCAATTATTATCAATCCCACCCTACACAGTCGAATTTTAGAGAGAATTAACTAAATTAAACTAAATTAAAAGCAAGCAAAAACAAGAAAGCAATTTAAAACTAAGATTTAATCAACATAAGCAAGCCTAGGATTTTATTCTTCCCCCTATGTGATTATTACTCCCCCAATTCCTTCAATTATGCAAGCAATTAACCCGGATTATTAACCTGAGATGCTAAAATAATCGTAACCCGCTTCCGCGTGTATTACGATTCTAATACTCTAGATTCAATTACTATATTCCTATGCAATTAATTCTAGAACACAACATTAAGCACAAATCTCAATAATGGCTACCTAAGAGATTAACTATATTCCTATGTTAATACCACAAAGTCTCTTCAACCACAGTTCTAATTATTAACCCGATCTTCCGATTCATGCGATTAACAATAACATAAAAGCGCATAAAGTGGCCAGTTTCATGAACTTAATAAAACAAGTAGAAGAAATAATCCGGAATTAAAACTTGCATAAAATCATAGAATTGGGTTCATAAATCCCACATAGGGTTCCAAATAAAATCCTAGAAATAAAAACTTAGCTACTCGTGATTCTTATGATAAATAAAATAAAATAAATAAATTAAATAAGAAAAACTATGCTTGAATCTTCGTTGATCTTCTTTGCTCTAGAATTTGCGTCCAAAGATGGATCCCTAATTGTGTGCTTGACTTGTTCTTATATAGGGTGGAAAACTTGGGGAAGAAGGTAGTTTCCTTATGCAATTAGGATTCCTTTACTGTGTTTTTTCGTCATCTCGGACGGCCGTCCCGAATTTTGTACTAAAACTCGAACGGCCGTCTCACAACCAGACACTGCTTCTGGTTCTCAGACAGGGGTCCCAGAATTTGAACTAAAACTCGGACGGGGGTCCGAGCTTTAAATCTTCAGAATTTTGATTTTTTCACTTTTGGCCCATACTTTCTCCAAAATTGCAGTTTTGACCCCATACTTTTCCAATTCTTCAATTTGTACCTAAAATACAATAAATCAACTTTTTAAGCACCAATTATCGTTAAAACACATCAAAAGCTCAAATAAAAAGGTATGATAAAGTGTAAAAATATACACTTAACAGATTCCACAATAAATGTGTTTCGCTATAGTCGAACCTACTGTTGTTCAAGAGTAGTACGCCGTTACATTCACATAAAAATTGTTTCATAGCGACTGTACTTACATCGGTGGTACCGGTACCGCATCGGCGGCGCAGAATTGCCTACCTTCCAATTTAATCAAACGATACCCTACTTCAATACGAGGTCGTTTCGTACTGAGGAAGAGATTGTTTGGAGAATTTTCGATAAGATTTCGGACGAATACATGATTGGAGATTATCATTTTCCATGACTTGCAAACTGTTTTGAATCGAAGAGGAGACTTAACTGATGATAATTTTGACAGGATAATTTCGACAATCTCCGGTGAAATATTTGATGATGATTGTTTCTGTAATTTTGTTTCCATGTCAGTGTTGGTTCTTTTAGGGTTTGCTGTACAGAGCTTTTTGGGAACGAGTGATATGGCTAGGGTTTTATTTGTAGGAAGTCTTGCGGGGTTTTCCTTTTCTTGTTTTTAAAAAAAATAGCAAAGACCCGGCCTGTAGACTCCAAGCCGAAAAGATCTCTGACACCTTATCGTGCGCTACACTCGTCATACATGTGCTTTTTTTTTTATCTGGAAAGAAAATAAATATACTTTAAGTTTGAAATTTAAAAAATTACAGATTCAACCAAAAATTTTAAGCCTCGACCACATGCGTTTTTTTCATTTGAAAAGACGTAAAGATACTTTAAATTAGAAATTTAAAAAAATTACAGATTCAATTTAAAAAAAATTCAGCCTCGACCACGTGCGTTTTATATCTGAAAAGATATGTTGAGGGAGAGAGCACCCATGTTCGTTTTTGTTTTTTAACGTTTTTCTTTTGCCTGGATGCATGTTTTTACTAGATTATCTATTATCGTAAATGGTCTTGGAAATAATTAATGCTGACTAAGTTACGAAATGGTACAAACTGTTTTAACCGTACATAACGTAGATGTTAAACAAAAAACTGTACGTTTTTATTCTTGTTTTAATTAATACGAAAGTCTTAACCAATAATCAAAAGATAAAAAAGAAAATAAAATAATCATAATAATAAATAGTGTTTATTATATTATCTTGCCTAAATCTATTGATGCATATATGTAGTTATGAAGCTTGTGGGAAATAGATGTTAGAGTAGGTGACCAACAAGCCAACTTGTGGCTGTGGTCTTTCGTATTTATTATTGTAATAAACGAACCTTTATTCGTATTAATGATAAAACACATTGGCATTCTATATCTTTGTCCCTTTGTCACAAGCATAGATATAGTCCTTACAGTTATTACAAGTACTAGTAATTGATCGTTAGGATCGTGAGATATTTACTTAAGTATTATAACTGTTAAACGTGTTCCTAGTCGAAGGGTTACGCCACTAATGAGGATATCGGCCTTTCCCATTAAGACTAGCACTTAGTGTATGTGTACTGCATCTCATCAGTAAACGGTATTGTGATATCGGCATGCACAAGTGGGTGCTCGTAAGTTGACGAGTTCACTGAACTCCCTCACCCTAGAAATCTCTAAGTGGTTCACAATAATCGAGTAGAGATATCTATGGTATAGTTGTACACCATTAGTCCTTATGACCTAGACATCACCGTGACTTCACTAGAGGACCAGCTGTATCGTGACCTGTCCCTGAGTTCCACCGAGGACCATCCCAAGGGCCAGTGTTCGTGCAGTCCGAAATCTAGTGGGAGGTCTGTGCATTGTAGTCGGGGATTCGATCGCTAGAATAGTCTTGGATGTCCTGTGTGTTCTGAAAGTTTGTAATCATTCTAAGTCTCTGGCCAGAGCTGACTAAGTGATGATTAGAGAATTCGATTCTTTAAGTCATGCACGTAAGGATTACAACACTTAGAACGATCGCACCGTTATTGAACATATAAAGAGGTCTCGATGAACCAATGCCTCTAGTTCGATCGGGACATATGAATCGAAGGGACCGTACTGTACGTTAACTATATCTGAAGGTTCTTGCAGGCACTTCATTTGTATCTAGGGAATCATGACGCGTAGTTGCTAGACGCCAATCTTGATTCGTTGGGTGATTAAGGTGAAACGAGCTTCATCTTAATTGTAACTCGAAGGGGACGAGTTTTGACCACAAAGAGTTGTGGGCCCACGGCTAGCTTACACCTGAACCATCGAGGGTCACACTGCTCGTGCACATGAGATCTTTGAATAAACGGTCAGAGATAAAATAGTTTATCTTTGCATAATTGGAAGTCAATATGATTGAGTCCAACATTCGTAATTTGGAATTATGAATGAGAATAAGAAAAGGAAAAGAATAAGCGAACATGTTAGTGAACTTTCTAAATCGGGAAGTTTCCAAATTTAGAAAGTCCACTGAACTAGGGTTTCCACTTTTGGAAAGTTGGAAAATAAGAGATGGCACTCGTAATGACGAGAAAATTATAATGACTCGGAAATTGTAATCGTTACAATTTTTCGATCATTGAATTGAGAGATACGAGCGATTAAAGAAACTAACGAGCTTAAGCTGTTGGGCCCAATCCAACTTAAGCCCGCTAGGGTTTCATGCTAGGGACTATAAATACATGATTTATAACCCTAGCACACAAAAACACAAAACCCTAACCCTAATCGGCCACCCTCTCTCTCTCGCCCTCTCTTCCGCGCGGCCACCACCGCGCCACCACCGCCGCTCCGTCGCCGGAAACGGCCGTTCCTCGGCCGGTTTTTGTTCGGTATTCTTTCTCCTTTATTTTCTTTCCGTTTTATTCTAACTACTTCGTGTCTAGTGCCACGATTTAGTAGATCGAAGTATACGAGGTGAAATCCGAGAGGAGGAAGACCGTAGATCGAAGAATCGAGGAGCAACGCACGAGCCGAAGCCGCACGCTGCCCCACGCGCCGCCTCGCACAACCGCGCGTGCTGTACACGCGCCGCCGTGAGCTGCCGCACCGCCGCTGCTGCTGTTCCATTGCTGCCCCGATTCTACGGATTGGTTTCCGTAGTAATCACGACGAATCGTTCGCTCCTACCTCACGCGTCAAGAGGTAAATACTCGAAACCCTAGTTTCGTTTTTAGGGTTTAATTTAAACTATGATTTCATGCTTGTGTTTGTATGATTTTATGTGATTATGTGTAATCGATTAAATCGTTGCGAGCATGTTATTTGGTTTAAATTGCGAGCATGTTAATTGATTTAAATTCGGTTAAATTTATTAGCATGTATATTGTTTTTTAAATTTCGCTGGAAGCGCAAAGGTACGCAATTAATTGTTTTAATTCATCGGGCATGTACTTGTGTGTTTTAAAGTCGTTTAATTCGCACAAAATTTTTGTTTTCCGCTGCGTATGCGTGCCCGAAACCCAACAGTGGTATCAGAGCTCGTTGCGCAATTAATTGCGTTCGTATTAATATGCTATGATTTTATGCATGTTCGATTTATTAAAGTAGTGTTTGTCGTATTATGTAATTGGGAGTTTTCGTAAGTTTAAAATATTTTTGAAATATTGTTTAGAATTTTTCCAGCTTTAAAATTGTTTAAAATTGGAAAATCGGATCTGAAATTGTTTTTTAAAATGTCGGTTTTAAATGTTCGGATCGAACCGGCCGAACCGGCCGGTTCGATGGTTGTGTGCGGTTTAGTTGACCGAATCCAAGTGGATTCGGGTCGGTCAGACCGGTTCTCGGTCCGACTGACCCGGCCCACTGATTTGGGTCAGCTGGACCGGACAGAACCGGCCCGATTCGGTCCGAACCGGTCAGACCGGTTGGGCCGAACCGGACCACTGAAAAATAAAAAAAAAAAAAAAAAAAAAAATTTTTTTATTTCAGATTTCTAAAATTAAACTTAAAACAAATTGATTTTAATTTTTGGAAAATTATTTTCAATTAATCCCAATTAGATAATTGGATCGACAATCATCTATTTTAGTAAATAGGTGTTAGATTAATTAATTAATTTAAATTGTTAAATTGATTTCAATTAATAGAACACATATATAATATTGATTATAAGTTCAACTTAATTAGTAGTACCTCAACATTATTTGAATGACTTATGCTAGTTGAGGTTCTATAATTATTTTGAAAACTCGATAATTAATTAATGTAATTAATTATGAAATTAGGTCGTATGTTCCTCTTAGGACAATATGCGTTTTCCATATACCTTTAGAGAACATAGATGTAGGAATCACATAGACCAATCCAAAACCTTCTGATGAGATAAAACACTTAATCAAAACCCCTCATTCTTTTAATTAAGAATCATTTCAAGCTATAAAGAAAAACCCAATCTGTTGAGTTATTTCTTTCCTTCTGCCAACGGTTGGATTATGTGTAGCCCTTTACTATAGTGCAGTAAGCCGTGTTAGCGGGGAGTGCTATGGTAGAGTAAGCTGTAATTCAATTGACATAATGATGAAGGTAGCCATAGAAAAGGGTTATGTTGAATTAACGTGGTCGGCTAGATTAACTAGGGACTGCATTAGTTTGGCATAATCGAGTTCTATGAGCATCTTTGATTGGTAGGTTAGACTTGACACACGACGATTTTGATATTCGCGAGATTAACTTAGGTCATTATCAAGTATGAGGAAAATTAATTTAGGGTCATATTGTGGATATGATTGATTGTGATCTACCTTTGGGCAAATATAATCGGGCTAGATTAACTACGGGTTATATTTGTCTATTGGACCTAAAGCCCATTAAGAAAAATCAGTTTTCTCGTTTGTCTACTAGAGGGAAGTGGAACTCGATAAAATTAGTGGGAGAACAATTAAATAACATAAGTCCAAACATTTAATTGTAACAATCATTTAACGCGAATCTCTAATAATCCTCTTCTCTATATATCTCAGATAATTATGTCTAAGAATCCCATAATGTCAATCCTCGACAATAAACTCAATGGCCCTAATTACCTAGATTGGTTGCGTAGTCTTAAGCTTGTGCTAACTGTTGAGGGGCGTCTCTACGTTTTGAACGAGAGGCTTCCCGCCACTTTACCTGCCACAGCGACTGATGCTGAAAAGGAAACTTATGAAGTTTGGAAGAAAGATGACACTCATGCTAGGTGCTATATGATAGCCGCCATGGAGCCCGCTCTTGCGAGGAAATATGAGTCTCACTTGCATGCTTTCGATATAAAGGCTCATCTCGATAGCATGTATAGTGAGAATATTAGGGCATCGAGATACGCTGCTACAAAGGAGTTGATCACAGCGAGATTGCGCGAAGGGGTTTCGGTCCACGAGCACTGTCTCAAAATGATCACTCTCCTTGAAAAGCTAGTGAATCTCGATGTCACCCTCCCGGCAGAGCTCTCGTTGGATTTGATCCTGTTGTCTCTTCCTAGTTCCTATGAATCGTTCATAGTGAACTTCAACATGAACAAACTAGATCCTCCCTTGGATGAGTTAATGAACATGTTGGTCAGCTTCGAGTCCACCATTAAGAAAGAGAAGTCTGTTCTCATTGCTGCTCCTTCTGGAAAGAAGAGTTCTTTCCAAAAGAAGAGAAAGGAAAGAGTTTCCTTCCCAAACAGCAAGTTCGAAGTGGGTGAAGGCAGTGGGGGCCCCAAAGCAAAGGTTAGCAAACAAGTTGATGATGCTTGCCATCACTGTGGAAAGAAAGGACATTGGCGCCGCAACTGCAAGGCTTACCTAAAGCAGAAAGGTTCTGAAAAGGGTACGTATTTCATTGACGTAAATTTGTCTGTCAACTCTTCTTCTTGGGTATTGGATACGGGCTGTGGCTCACATTTGTGCAATGATTTGCAGCTAATGACAAGAAGTCGAAGACTTAGAGCGGGTGAGACCTACCTAAGGATGGGGAATGGAGCAAGAGTTGCTGCTGAAGCCATTGGCACTATTTACTTAAATGTTTTGGATTCTAGTTTTCCTATTGTTTTGAACGATTGTTTATTTGTTCCGTCGCTCATTAGAAACCTTATTTCTATTCCTGTATTAGATATTGAAGGTTTTACTTTTGTTTTTGGAAATTCGATTTGCATTATACAAAAGAATGAGAATTTAATTTGCAAAGGACGGCTATTAAACAACTTATATGAACTAAATCCAAGTGAAATACCTATTAACGTTATATCAGCAAAACGTAAGGAGATAGATCAAAACCCCGCACAACTTTGGCACGCTAGATTAGGTCATGTCTCTTTAAGAAGGATGAACGATTTTGTTAGTGAAGGATTGTTCTCTTTGGAGGACGTGAAATCACTACAAACTTGTGAATCTTGTCTTAAAGGGAAAATGACCAAGTCACCCTACAAAGGGGTAATGGAACGAGCCGAAGGTCTTTTGGATTTGATCCATACAGACGTATGTGGTCCACTAAGTGTTAGTGCGAAGGGTGGATATAACTACTTCGCTACCTTTACCGACGATTATTCTAGGTATGGGTATGTGTACTTGATGAAGTACAAGTCTGAAACATTTGAAAGGTTCAAAGATTTTAGACACGAAGTAGAAAAGCAACTCGGACGAAGTATTAAGAAGCTGCGATCCGATCGTGGTGGAGAGTACTTGAGCATCGAGTTCATTGACTATCTAAAAGAAAATGGGATACAGTCCCAATGGACTCCACCGGGAACTCCTCAACTTAATGGAGTATCCGAACGTCGGAATCGAACTTTATTAGATATGGTTCGATCAATGATGGGGTTCACAAACTTACCGGCATACTTGTGGGGTCATGCACTCCGTACTGCCGCGTATTTGCTGAATAGAGTTAACACCAAAGCAGTTAAATCCACACCGTATGAACTTTGGCATTCCCGGAAACCCAATTACAAACATATTAAGATATGGGGTTGTCCCGCTTATGTGAAGCGGTTAGTGGGAGATAAGTTGGATAGTAAATCCGACTTGTGCTATTTTGTGGGGTATCCCGAAGACTCGATGGGATACGAGTTCTATTATGTCAAAGAAGCAAAGACGTTTGTTTCGAGAAATGCCACCTTTTTGGAAAGGGAGTTTCTATCCGATAGAAAGGGCAGCATGATAGAACTTGAAATAGTTCAAGAACCACAAAATGAAGTTCAAACGCAAGAACAAGTAATCGAACCAATACAACAAACCACTAATATACCTCCTGAACCTACGGTACGTAGATCCGAAAGAGTTCGGAAAATACCGGACAGGTTATTCCTCCTCGAAAATGATGAAGATCATGTTGATCTTGGACGAGATCCAAGAACATACAATGAGGCCGTATCGGATGCGGACATGGGACATTGGCTAACTGCCATGAAATCCGAAATGGACTCCATGTACTCCAACAAGGTATGGACCTTGGTAGATCCACCTAAAGGAATTGTTCCTATAGGCTGCAAGTGGATCTATAAGAAGAAAATTGGAGTGGATGGAAAGGTGTCGACCTATAAAGCTAGATTGGTAGCAAAAGGATACACTCAAAGGCAAGGTGTTGACTATGAGGAAACCTTTTCGCCGGTCGCGATGCTGAAGTCCATTAGGATTTTGCTGGCCATAGCTGCGTGGTACGACTACGAGATATGGCAAATGGATGTGAAGACCGCCTTCCTTAATGGAGATATTGAGGAAGAAATTTACATGGCGCAGCCGGAAGGCTTCATATCTTCTGGAAGTGAGCAAAAGGTTTGCAAGCTCCAGCGATCCATTTATGGATTGAAACAAGCATCCCGTAGTTGGAACATTAGGTTCGACTCAACTATCAAAGAGTTTGATTTTGAGAAGAATCCGGAGGAACCTTGTGTATACAAGAAGGTTAGTGGGAGGGCAGTAATATTTCTAGTGCTTTACGTTGATGACATTCTACTCATTGGGAATGACGTAGGAATGTTACAGCAAACGAAAGCATGGTTGTCCACACGTTTCTCAATGAAGGATTTGGGAGAAGCATCTTACGTATTGGGAATACGCATCTATAGAGATAGAGCAAGAAAGATGCTTGGCTTGTCCCAAAGCCTGTACATAGACACCGTTATGAAACGGTTTAGCATGGAAGAATCCAAGAAGGGATTCTTGCCAATGTCCCATGGGGTTCGTCTCTCGAAATCTATGTGTCCCCAAACACCTAGTGAAATCGAGGAGATGAAAAGGACGCCCTATGCTTCTGCCATAGGAAGCATAATGTATGGCATGCTATGTACTAGACCCGATATTGCGTATGCTGTGAGTGTCACAAGCAGATATCAGTCTAACCCCGGCCCGGCTCACTGGAAAGCCGTGAAAGATATCCTCAAGTACTTGCGAAGAACTAAGGATATATTTTTGGTCTATGGGGGTGCCGAGTTGAAATTAGAGGGTTTCACTGACTCTAGTTTTCAATCGGATGTGGACGACTCGAAGTCGAATTCTGGATTTATATTCACGCTTAATGGTGGTGCCGTGTGTTGGAAGAGTTCCAAGCAAAGCACGACGGCCGATTCCACTACCGAAGCGGAATACATTGCAGCGTCCGAAGCTGCAAAAGAAGGGACTTGGATAAGGAAATTCATCCAAGAGTTGGGTGTAATTCCTGATGCTAGTGATCCAGTACCGTTGTACTGTGATAACACCGGAGCCGTGGCACAAGCTAAGGAGCCGCGATCTCATCAGAAGTCGAAGCATATTCTGAGAAAGTATCATATGATCCGAGAGATCATTGATAGAGGTGAAGTCAAGGTTGAACGAGTCACCTCGGAAGAGAACGTTGCAGACCCCTTCACGAAGCCTTTACCAAGATCGGTCCATGAGAAACATCGAGAGTCGATGGGATTGCGGTTTATGGGTAGTTGGCTTTAGGTCAAGTGGGAGATTGTTAGAGTAGGTGACCAACAAGCCAACTTGTGGCTGTGGTCTTTCGTATTTATTATTGTAATAAACGAACCTTTATTCGTATTAATGATAAAACACATTGGCATTCTATATCTTTGTCCCTTTGTCACAAGCATAGATATAGTCCTTACAGTTATTACAAGTACTAGTAATTGATCGTTAGGATCGTGAGATATTTACTTAAGTATTATAACTGTTAAACGTGTTCCTAGTCGAAGGGTTACGCCACTAATGAGGATATCGGCCTTTCCCATTAAGACTAGCACTTAGTGTATGTGTACTGCATCTCATCAGTAAACGGTATTGTGATATCGGCATGCACAAGTGGGTGCTCGTAAGTTGACGAGTTCACTGAACTCCCTCACCCTAGAAATCTCTAAGTGGTTCACAATAATCGAGTAGAGATATCTATGGTATAGTTGTACACCATTAGTCCTTATGACCTAGACATCACCGTGACTTCACTAGAGGACCAGCTGTATCGTGACCTGTCCCTGAGTTCCACCGAGGACCATCCCAAGGGCCAGTGTTCGTGCAGTCCGAAATCTAGTGGGAGGTCTGTGCATTGTAGTCGGGGATTCGATCGCTAGAATAGTCTTGGATGTCCTGTGTGTTCTGAAAGTTTGTAATCATTCTAAGTCTCTGGCCAGAGCTGACTAAGTGATGATTAGAGAATTCGATTCTTTAAGTCATGCACGTAAGGATTACAACACTTAGAACGATCGCACCGTTATTGAACATATAAAGAGGTCTCGATGAACCAATGCCTCTAGTTCGATCGGGACATATGAATCGAAGGGACCGTACTGTACGTTAACTATATCTGAAGGTTCTTGCAGGCACTTCATTTGTATCTAGGGAATCATGACGCGTAGTTGCTAGACGCCAATCTTGATTCGTTGGGTGATTAAGGTGAAACGAGCTTCATCTTAATTGTAACTCGAAGGGGACGAGTTTTGACCACAAAGAGTTGTGGGCCCACGGCTAGCTTACACCTGAACCATCGAGGGTCACACTGCTCGTGCACATGAGATCTTTGAATAAACGGTCAGAGATAAAATAGTTTATCTTTGCATAATTGGAAGTCAATATGATTGAGTCCAACATTCGTAATTTGGAATTATGAATGAGAATAAGAAAAGGAAAAGAATAAGCGAACATGTTAGTGAACTTTCTAAATCGGGAAGTTTCCAAATTTAGAAAGTCCACTGAACTAGGGTTTCCACTTTTGGAAAGTTGGAAAATAAGAGATGGCACTCGTAATGACGAGAAAATTATAATGACTCGGAAATTGTAATCGTTACAATTTTTCGATCATTGAATTGAGAGATACGAGCGATTAAAGAAACTAACGAGCTTAAGCTGTTGGGCCCAATCCAACTTAAGCCCGCTAGGGTTTCATGCTAGGGACTATAAATACATGATTTATAACCCTAGCACACAAAAACACAAAACCCTAACCCTAATCGGCCACCCTCTCTCTCTCGCCCTCTCTTCCGCGCGGCCACCACCGCGCCACCACCGCCGCTCCGTCGCCGGAAACGGCCGTTCCTCGGCCGGTT
Source organism: Erythranthe guttata (assembly GCF_056151865.1). Lineage (NCBI taxonomy): Eukaryota > Viridiplantae > Streptophyta > Magnoliopsida > Lamiales > Phrymaceae > Erythranthe > Erythranthe guttata. The sequence continues at coordinate 11,523,095 of NC_142543.1, read as the reverse complement.
TTTGTTCGGTATTCTTTCTCCTTTATTTTCTTTCCGTTTTATTCTAACTACTTCGTGTCTAGTGCCACGATTTAGTAGATCGAAGTATACGAGGTGAAATCCGAGAGGAGGAAGACCGTAGATCGAAGAATCGAGGAGCAACGCACGAGCCGAAGCCGCACGCTGCCCCACGCGCCGCCTCGCACAACCGCGCGTGCTGTACACGCGCCGCCGTGAGCTGCCGCACCGCCGCTGCTGCTGTTCCATTGCTGCCCCGATTCTACGGATTGGTTTCCGTAGTAATCACGACGAATCGTTCGCTCCTACCTCACGCGTCAAGAGGTAAATACTCGAAACCCTAGTTTCGTTTTTAGGGTTTAATTTAAACTATGATTTCATGCTTGTGTTTGTATGATTTTATGTGATTATGTGTAATCGATTAAATCGTTGCGAGCATGTTATTTGGTTTAAATTGCGAGCATGTTAATTGATTTAAATTCGGTTAAATTTATTAGCATGTATATTGTTTTTTAAATTTCGCTGGAAGCGCAAAGGTACGCAATTAATTGTTTTAATTCATCGGGCATGTACTTGTGTGTTTTAAAGTCGTTTAATTCGCACAAAATTTTTGTTTTCCGCTGCGTATGCGTGCCCGAAACCCAACAATAGAGACTACTTGAATCAAAAACAATCAGCCATATATACCAATCTCTTCAAATTCTTCGAACGTCTTCTGGAACGGGCTATAGTAGACGAATAGTTTCCCATCTAATCGAATTAAAATCTTGTTTCTCACAAAACATAGTGGTTGGAGCCACCAGTTGTTACGAGGCATCAAATTCTCAATCGTTATATACTTGTTACAACAATTCTCCTTGATCCAGATTCGGACAGTGTCCTTGCCTCTGTCGTCGCAGTACAAATATAGACTCCTCTCAAAGAAGCTATCCTAATAGTTGACATTTCGTCGCCATTTAGTACTTCGGGCTTCGGCAAACTCTTGAGCTCGTTTGTTCTTGGATCGAAATAAATGACTAATTTTCCAGCCTTTGAAACCCAATAGATAGCTCTGTCGATGAATATTCCTGAATGAGTACTATAATAACCAATCTCTAGGTCGGTTTTCTTTTCCGTCCAAAAACGGTTGTTACAGGAGTAAATTTCATATGTCATCTAAGAAAAGAAGACAACCTTGAAATCATCTGTTATCGTATCGTAACAAATCACGTCACCATTCACTAATTCACATACTCTAAATGTAGGCGGGCCTTCGAAATACATGACATTTTGTGTAGACGGATTCCACAACGCGTGCTTTCTCGTGTGTAGCACCGAGATTCCTTCAGAGTAGCACGTCGTTGCATTCGCATAATATAATGTCGTAGATGTAGTGAATATTCTCTTCTACTCGTGCGACATTGATTCTTGAATCTTCGAATATAAACAGAGAAAACATTTGGGTACTGTTCTTGTACGTACTTAGGAAGAGATTATTATTATTTGGGGAGATTTTAGATTTTTTGAGATGTTTACGGATGAATGCAGGATCGGAGATCTTCGTATTCCATGACTTGCAAACTTTTTTGAATCAAAGAAGAGCTTTAAACGATGGTGATTTCAACATGATAATTTCGACGATGTCGAAGGGAAGATATGATGATGGTGTTTTTTCTAATTCTATCGCCATGGTTTTCCTAATGCGTGTTAATTCGCTTGTTTTAGGGTTTATTTATAGATAAGATTTTTTTGGCCCGGCGCGGCTTGGCTTGGCCCGACATGCAACACTAATTTTTTTGGAGTATGTCTTATATGCGTAAAATAAATATATAAATATATAGACTCATTAAAAAGACATTGTTTAGGAAAAAAGGAAAACATCAAACCGGACTATAAATATATAGACTCATTTATATAGTATTTAAGAACTTGCAATGATTGTGGAGTACTGGAGATTATTTCTCCGAACGAGATCTCTTCAAATTTTGCGTTTTGTCTTTTCAGAAGTTTGAATAATAGGGTCAAATTAAAATTTTGTATTTCCACGAAATATAATTGCTGTTGTGGAACGAATGTTTGTTCAAGAAAACCCTGTTTTAGTGCACGAATCTTCTTCGGTAATGCTTCAGTGTGTGGAATTTCCGACCTTTCGTTTAACCAAACTAAAAAATAAAAACAATCATGTTTTAGTATCTGATGAATATGGACAAATACATGATCAGCAATCATGATACTTGTTGGGTGCTAAATACCTAACACGCAAGTGCACGTATCGCAAACAAGTAGTAAAAGTGGACTCGTGAGAGTCGGATGTCGATCCCACAGGGAATACTCAAATTATCTAATCCTAAGTACCAAATTCTAACAACTATGATTTTTATCCAGCCTACGCAAGTTTGTCGAATTAAATCAATTAAATAATTAAACTAATTAAGAAGCAAATAAACACGAGAAAATATCAATAAAAACGGACCTAGGATTTTATCTTCCCCCTATGCAAGAATTGCTCACCCAAAACCCTTCAATTATGAAATATATGATTCATGATTATTAACCCGAGACACTAATTTACTCATAACCCGCTGTCGCGTGTATTATGAGTCTATTATTCATAAACGGTTCACTATATGTCTATGCAAACAAATTATGAATAAAGCATTAACTAACAAGTCTCGTAAATGGCTACCTAAGGTGATATCTGTATGTCTACGACACCACATGCAATTGACACACTCATCCGGTGAAAACTACTCGAAGGCTCTTCTACCTACCGTCTAATTATCAAAATAGCTCTGTCGAGTCAATCCCAATAATCACAGATAAAGCACATAAATTGATCAGGCTCATGCACTAACAATCATAACAGGGAGAAGAAATAATCATAAAATCATAATTGCATAATCTCAAGAAAACGGGTTCACCATCCCCACATAGGGTTCCGACAAAATCCTAGATTAAAAACTTAGCTACTCGTAATTCTTATGATAAGCAAAATAGAATAAATAAAATAAATAAGAAAAACTATGCTTGAGTCTTCGTTGATCTTCGTTCTTCGCGTTTTGTGGTGTAAAATTTCGTGCTTATGGTGTAGAGACATGTTGCTTTTATAGGCTTTTCTTGATAAGGAAGTAGTAGAAACCTAATAGGAATCAATTTCCGCCACTTTCCCCCATCAGGACTTGTTCTTCGATTTTCGCCATCTTGGAGTCCGAATTTTGGAATATTGTGTAAATAAGAATTGTAGCCCTTGAAATTAGCTTTCCAATGCCGCCAAAATCACCTAATTCGGAGTTCGTATGAGAGAGATATCCTCGAAATCGTGGACACTGTCAAAGCTGTGGCGAGATTCCTTCTTCCAATTTGATTTGTTTCCTTATTTGCAACTTTTTCCTTTCTTTTTGATCTTTTTTCCTTCATGGACACCTAATTCTCGTTTTTCACCTATAAAACACAAAATCAATCAATTAAAGCACAAATATAATTAAATCTAAACAAAAAATCCACGTAAAGTTAACGTATTGAGTGTAATATCTACACTCAACACACCCCCAAACTTGAACTTTTGCTTGTCCTCAAGCAAAATCTAATCGTAAGCGAAAAAAAACTCAACTACCGCATCTCATCACATAGATTAATGACCAACTTCACGTTTTCAGAACTTGTAATTATAATGAAAATTCTCAAAAATTTACAAGCTCGTAATTCAAAGATACGTATTCACTCACCATTGCTAAAAACCACAAACCATGCTATCGCTTCAAGTATCCCATATTTGTACATTAAAAATTGAGAAAATTTATACTTACATATTAATATTCAACTCCAAATACTCACCAAATTTCTTTAGTCGGCTAGTATCAAATAATTGAGCTATTGGGATCATTGGGACTTTTTGGCTTTCAAATGTTGGGCTTTTTGGTTCGAGGTAGGAGATATGGGTATAGGTGGCTATGCTTCTTGAATTGAGATGATTACGCCAAATTTTGAAAGATAAGCGTTTGAAACAATGAATTCACCTCCAAGGACTTTTAATAAACTCTATTTTTTTAAGAGTTCAAAAGTTTCCACTTTGCTCTTAAGACAATGGATCGAGCTTTCAAACAAAAATTCAACAACTAGTCCTTACTTCCCCTTCTAGTCTCTTCTTCTTCTTTTTCTTTCTCTTTCTTATTATTTTCTTTTATATCTCTCTCTTTTTTTTTTTTTTTTTTTTTTTTTTTTTTTTTTTTTTTTGTAGAGGAAGAAGAAGGACCTTATAAAATTTTCCAACCGAACTCCAAAGGGTAATTTTTCAAGAATCTCCATTTATTCTACCTTATACACATTGGCTAAAAGAAAGAACACCGTTTCTCCAAGGCTCAATCAAGGTTCGAATGATAAAAATTTAAAGGTAGGCTTGAAAGGCTCAAACGGTTCAAAGATGGCCCAAATCACTTCCCAAATTGCTCAACAATTTAATATTTCACTTTGTAAATTCATAAGACAAGTTCTAAAACCGAATAGCATATGATATAACATAAATTAACTCAAATTTTAAAACACAAAACTTTCAACCAAAGCAACGCATAATTCGAGATTCCTAACAATGACTCCTTCTTACGAAACTTTGAATCAAGAGCTCACCAAAATTCGATCAAAATCAAGATAAAACAAGCAATTTCATCATTAAACATCGACCATCTTTCATCATCATGATTCATCGAAGCATTTATCTCAAGCAATTTTTTTTTATTTTTTTTTCGAAAGAAATAACTAAAATAAAATAACTCAAATAAAAAAACTTAAGGCATGCAAACTAAAAAATTAAAGCAAAAAAAACATGTTTTTTTTCACCCCCAAACTTAAAATTTTCGTTACCCTCAACGAAATTAGCACAAAGTTTAAGGATAGAAAACACCTGATTTAGTCGGAATCGTTATCTTCGGGGTGTGAGAATTTGTGGGAAAGAAATTTGATTTTCCTCTTGCGAAGATGCCCTCTCTGTCTCTCAGGTGACCGTCGCGATCGCAATTCCGACCTTAAAAATAAGAAATCAAATAAATTAATTAGAATGCATGCCTAAGAAAATAAAAATAAAACATAAAATTAAAGAAAAATATGAAAAACAGTAAAGCTCGGGTTGCCTCCCGAGAAGCGCTAAATTTTAAGTCTTCAGCCAGACTTTGGTTCTTGAAATTGTTATGTCCAATCCAAAGCCTTGTAGATTGCGCATCCATCCATGAGCTCTATCACTTCAATTCCAATCAAGGCATGGATATCACTGCAATATGTTACCGTCCACCTTAGCTTGTAGTCGTTTTTGGTTGTAATCAATCGGTACGAAGCCAAGATGGGATCTTCATCACCCGCTCCCTCAAATCGGTACACAAAAACCTCACATCCGCGTATAACCTCCACTTCAAACACCTTCGTCTTCTCGTCAACCTCTATTGATGCCTTCAAATCTACATTTAGATCAACGACAGGGTCCACAACTAGAATATCTTCAATCATTACATCCATCTCCTTCTTCTCTTGTTCTGAGGCATCTTCGTGATTTAGCTCGATTGCCTTCTCAGATTCATCATGCTCAAGTGTCTTCGTAATTTCTATTTCTCTCACATCGACACTATTTTCCGGACATAGAAGATTTTTCTCACCGCAGGCTTCACCCGAATTTTCTTTGATATAACCATTGCCGATTTCGTCTGGAATATTTTCAAGAGATTCAGATTTTAATTTGAGTGTCATCTCTTCCAGTTGTATCTCCATGTTTTGAAATGATGTTTGAGTGGACTTCATGAATTCGGCAATGAGGGATACCAAATCAACTTGTTCATCAGTGGTCTGCCGCTGCTGCATTGGATAATAATTTTGAAAAGCATCAAATTGTGGCTCTCTATGTTGAAACTCGTTCAAATCTTGGTCTTGAAAGCTTTGCTCGTATTTGTTGATGGTGTAAGTGTTCCAATAACCTCCGTTGGTAATTTCGTCGAAATTCGTCGTTGTTGGTGATCCCCAACATTGATCGGAATAATGATTTCCACCACATGCTGAACAAAACGGAGGCATATCATTGGTGTTTTGGAGGTAGTCGTCAGATGGAAGCCATTCATATCCCGTTTGAGGTGCCCGAACATTGTAACCAGACATGAAACAAAAAAAAAAAAAAAATTAAAAATAAAAATAAAAATAAAAATTAAATGGCTGAAGTAAGAAAAATTGCTCAAATTTGATATTAGAATAAATAGATAATTTAGCCGTATTCCCCGGCAACGGCGCCAAAAACTTGTTGGGTGCTAAATACCTAACACGCAAGTGCACGTATCGCAAACAAGTAGTAAAAGTGGACTCGTGAGAGTCGGATGTCGATCCCACAGGGAATACTCAAATTATCTAATCCTAAGTACCAAATTCTAACAACTATGATTTTTATCCAGCCTACGCAAGTTTGTCGAATTAAATCAATTAAATAATTAAACTAATTAAGAAGCAAATAAACACGAGAAAATATCAATAAAAACGGACCTAGGATTTTATCTTCCCCCTATGCAAGAATTGCTCACCCAAAACCCTTCAATTATGAAATATATGATTCATGATTATTAACCCGAGACACTAATTTACTCATAACCCGCTGTCGCGTGTATTATGAGTCTATTATTCATAAACGGTTCACTATATGTCTATGCAAACAAATTATGAATAAAACATTAACTAACAAGTCTCGTAAATGGCTACCTAAGGTGATATCTGTATGTCTACGACACCACATGCAATTGACACACTCATCCGGTGAAAACTACTCGAAGGCTCTTCTACCTACCGTCTAATTATCAAAATAGCTCTGTCGAGTCAATCCCAATAATCACAGATAAAGCACATAAATTGATCAGGCTCATGCACTAACAATCATAACAGGGAGAAGAAATAATCATAAAATCATAATTGCATAATCTCAAGAAAACGGGTTCACCATCCCCACATAGGGTTCCGACAAAATCCTAGATTAAAAACTTAGCTACTCGTAATTCTTATGATAAGCAAAATAGAATAAATAAAATAAATAAGAAAAACTATGCTTGAGTCTTCGTTGATCTTCGTTCTTCGCGTTTTGTGGTGTAAAATTTCGTGCTTATGGTGTAGAGACATGTTGCTTTTATAGGCTTTTCTTGATAAGGAAGTAGTAGAAACCTAATAGGAATCAATTTCCGCCACTTTCCCCCATCAGGACTTGTTCTTCGATTTTCGCCATGTTGGAGTCCGAATTTTGGAATATTGTGTAAATAAGAATTGTAGCCCTTGAAATTAGCTTTCCAATGCCGCCAAAATCACCTAATTCGGAGTTCGTATGAGAGAGATATCCTCGAAATCGTGGACACTGTCAAAGCTGTGGCGAGATTCCTTCTTCCAATTTGATTTGTTTCCTTATTTGCAACTTTTTCCTTTCTTTTTGATCTTTTTTCCTTCATGGACACCTAATTCTCGTTTTTCACCTATAAAACACAAAATCAATCAATTAAAGCACAAATATAATTAAATCTAAACAAAAAATCCACGTAAAGTTAACGTATTGAGTGTAATATCTACACTCAACAATACTCCATAATTCATTTGGAAACAATTTTGAATTTAAGAAGAGACTTGGATGATCATATGCGTGTTCATAATTTTAGGGTTTATGTAGTTCTTTTTTTAATACGGTATGAGTGATTTTTTATTTTTTTTCTTAATGCAAACACCGCAATGTTTTTTTAAAAATGAATATTTATCTCAGATTTTATTCACAATTCACAATCACAGGGATAAGATTTTATTTAGTAGAAAAGAAAGAACCAAAACTAATAGGTGTGTCGAAAAATGTGAGGATTCATAAAAATATTCGCCTTAGATGGTTAAGTGAGTCAAACTTAAAGGATTGGGTGGGTTCGTGCAATTTTTGTTTGGTTCGTTCAGGTCTAAAAGTGGAAAGATGGGCCAATTTGAAGATATAGGGTTATAAAAGTTTAAAATACGGGTGGCAAAATGCTATTAACTTCCATACATGTATATATAAGAAGTTGAGAAGATCGTATTCAAACCACTCATCGATCACTTGTAAGGATGAGTATTTACTTTAAATGCAAGATTTCTTGCAAAAATGTTTAGACTAAATTTATAATTTTAAACATTGACATGGGGTTACATATGGGTTTTGGAACATCCCTACATAACATAGGAATACACAAGTTTGAATCATACTTCTAATCTTCTTATTCTAGAGAATAGATAAATAGAATTGACTTCAAACACATTAAATACATAGAACATGGACCTAATTAACCGATAACAAGAAAAATATACTAAATAAATAAGTAATCGTAGTTAAACATAGTTCCGAGTCAACGGGTTACGCCACTAATGAGGATATTGGTCGTTCCCATTCGAGACTAGCACTTAGTGTATGTGTATTGTGTCTCATTAGTCAACAGTGTTGTGACATCGGCATACATAAGTGGGTGCTCATAAGTTGATGAGTTCAATGAACTCCCTCATCCTAGAAATCTCTAAGTGGTTCCCAATAATCGAGTAGAGGTTTCTATGATATAGTTGTACACCATTAATCCTTAAGACCCAGACATCACCGTAACTTCACTATAGGACCAGTTGTATCGTGACCTGTCCCTGAGTTCTACCAAGGACCGCCCCAAGGGCCAGTGTTCGTGTAGTCCGAAATCTAGTGGGATGTATGTGCATTGTAGTAGGAGATTTGATCGCTTGAGTAGTCATGGATATCCTATGTTATCTTACGATATATAATCCATGAAGTCTGTGGCCACAGCTAGAGTGTCGTGTTTAGAGAAATGTGTTTCTCTAAGTCAAACACGAACGGATTATGTAATCAAGAACGTCCACATAGTTACTAAACTCATAAAGAGGTCTCGACGAACCAATACCTCTAGTTCAATCGGGATATATGTATCGAAGGGATCGTACTGTACGTTAACTATATCACAAGGTTCTTGCAGGCACTTCATTTGTATCTAGGGAATCATGAAGCGTAGTTGCTTGACGCCAATCTTGATTCGTTCGGTAGTTAAGTTTAAAATAGATTCAACTTAATTTTAACTCTAGGGACGAGTTTAAATCACAATGGGTTGTGGGCCCACGGCTAGCTTACACCTGAACCATCGAGGGTCACACTGCTCGTGTAGTTGAGATCCTTAATGCAACGAGCTAAGATTAATTAGTTCATCTTAGTGTAATTGGAAGTCAATATGATTGAGTCCAACATTCGTAATTGTTAATTACGGATGAGAATAAGTAGAGGAAAAGATTCCAACGCAAATTTAGTGAACTTTCTATTTTGGGAAGTTTCCCAATTTGGCATGTCCTAAATTAGGGTTTCCGATTTCGGAAATTGGTAAATTGCAAAGTGGTACTCGTATCGACGAGAATTTGTGCTCGTTATTAAAATATAATTGTTATATTTTTACAAGCATTCGTTTGTTAGAAACGAACCGAGAAAGAGAGTGGACTTAAGCTGTTGGGCCTAGCCCAACTTAAGGTCTGTTAGGGTTTTCACAAAGAGCATATAAATTGGATTTATATGTCTTGTGAAAGATACAACAAAAACGACATAACACAAGCTTGAAACCCTAGCTTCTCTTCTCACGGCCGTCCACCTTGCAGCCGAACTCCTACCTCCGCCACCAGGCGCCGCGCCACCGCTAGTCGCCGCTGCATCGGCATCTTCATTTTCCCTTCGTTCTTCTTCGTTGTACTTAGCCTATCACGTATCTAGTGCTGCGTGGATAGTGGATTAAATATACGAGGTGAAACCTAAGAGGAGGAAGGTTATTATGCCGCCAACGCCGCCTCCAGGGTCGTCCACACGCGCCCCCACGCGCCGCCACAAGGCGGTGACGCGAGAAGGCAATTCTGAAAACTGCTCTTGGATTTTCTTCGCAGTCCAGCGTGAAAATTCGCCATAAATCAATCGGTGATCGGATGGATGTCAAAATTGTGACAGAAGCGTCAAGACTCATGAATATAAGATATTCCAGAAGAAATTGTCCATCCAGTAAATAACCACGGAGATATTGTAGTCGGAGCAAGGCTGTAATTTCAGATCATCAAACAGGTTGTATCAATAGGAGTGGGAAGAACAGCTAGCCATCTTCTCGAGTCTTCGTTCGATTCACGCTTCAAGGGTAAAATATTGTTTTCCCTAATTAATATACTTGTATTAATTAATTTATATTAATTGAGATTAATGTATGTTAATTGATTATTGAATCACATGAATCTATATGTTTGATTATGTGTTTATGTGAATCGTTCGTTAAGCATTGTAATTATTTGAGTTAATTTCGCGAGCATGCTATGATGATTTAATTTATGTTATTTCAATTAATTATATATACGAGCATGTTTGTCGGTGATTGCAAGCGAAAAGGTACGCAATTAATTGTAATTATTGTGCACGTATTTGTTTATATAAATAAAAAAAAATATTTATTCCACTGCGTACATGTGCCTGATCCCCAACAATATCGACTTCCAATAATGTAAAGATTAAACATTTTTGTCTTTGACCGTCTATTCAATTACGAATGTTAGAGTCAATCACATTGACAAGCAATTACACTAAAATTTACTAATTAATCTTAGCTTGTTGAATTAAGGATCTCAAGTGCACGAGCAGTGTGACCCTCGATGGTTCAGGTGTAAGATAGCCGTGGGTCCACTACCCTTTGTGGTTTAAACTTGTCCCTAGAGTTACAATTAAGATGGTGCTCGTTTCAACTTTATCTCCCAACGAATCATGATTGGCGTCTAGCAACAACGCGTCATAATTCCCTAGATACAAGTGAAGTGCCGGCAAGAAACGTGTGATATAGTTAACATACACTACGATCCCTTCGATTCATATGTCCCGATTGAACTAGAGGGACTGGTTCATTGAGACCTCCTTCGTAGTTCAATGACTGTGCGATCGTTCTAAGTGTTGTAATCGGTACGTGCATTGTTGAAAATTAGTGCATTTTAATTTTAAATAGTTTAGTAAGTAATTTCATATTTCTTGTTTTTACCAGGTCAAAATAAGTTATGCCAGTAGTTAGATTAATATTTTTAGTGGCAGATTTATCTCTAATTTGTTAGAGTGAATTTAGGAGTTTGTTACTACTCCACTTCCTATTTATTTACAGCATATGTAATTCATTTCAACTATTCAGATAATAAGAGAAATTTATTTCCTCCATTATTCTCGTTTTTGCCTCGTTACATAAACTTCACCTCAGTTACTTTTGTTTTATGGCATCAGAGCCTCGTTGAGGCAATTTTATATTATTTCCTTCTTGTCTATCAAGCAACCAGGTGTCTTGTTGGAGGAGGCTATAAGTAATTGAGAGGAAGTCGTATCTTGTAACATGGAGTCGGCAAACGGGGGATCCAGTTCTACCACTCAGTATGGTGTAGAGAAACTTGTAGGAACAAACTACAAGTATTGGAGGGTGTGCATGGAGGCTTACCTTCAAGGTCAAGATCTGTGGGATCTAATTGATGGTGATGATGCAGAAATTCCAGCAGATACTAAAGAAAACGTCGAGCCACGAAGGAAGTGGAAGATCAAGTGCGGGAAACCTCTCTTCGCCTTGAGGACATCTATCGGCAAAGAGTACATTGACCACGTTCGGGATGTTAGCTCTCCAAAAGAAGTCTGGGAAATACTTGAGAGGACTTTTACCAAGAAGCATACAGCAAGGCTACAATTGCTGGAAAATGAATTGGCGGCGCTCACGCAAGGAGGTATGCAAATCTCGGAGTATTTCTTGAAAGTTAAAGCATTTGTGCTGAAATTTCAGAACTAGATCCGGATGAGAAGATCAGCGAAGCACGTATTCGTCGCTTCCTCATTCGCGGTTTGATGAACGAGTACACGTCATTTATAATTTCCATACAAGGATGGCCAAACCAACCTTCCGTTGAAGAGTTAGAAAATATGCTTTCTAACCAAGAGGCTTTGGCAAAACAAATGGCGAAGAGTTCTGATCTAGATGTTGTTCTCTTCTCAAGAGGAAAATTCAACAAAAATTTTACCTCACCTTGGAACAAAAGGGATGAAGTTCGCTTTACTTCGGAAAGAGTTGGTGGTGAAAATTCACATAGTAACAATCCCAAGAAATGTTACAGATGTGGAAAGCTTGGTCACATAAAGAAGTATTGTCGTGTGAAGCTTTCCAATGCTAACATTGCATGTGAAAATGAAGGATCTGATCTGACAAATTGGGAGCAATACTTTACTACACAACTAGTTGAACGAAGTGATAAAGCTCCTACTCAATCGACATCAAATCAAGATTCCGCCAATCACGCTTGTCAGAAGGAGGACTGGATTATCGATTCGGGCTGCTCTCATCACGTCACCGGTGATGACTCGCTATTCTCTAAGCTACGTCAACATGATGGGGAACGAGTTATTGTTACAGCCCATAACTCAACTTACCCAGTGGCGAAAGAAGGTGTTGTTGAAATATTTAGCGGCGAGTGTCCTAGTGCCAAAAATATCAGATTGGATGACGTTTATCTTGTTCCAGGCTTGACGAAAAATTTGGTTTCAGTTTCTCAAATCACGAAGACGGGAAAGTACGTCTTGTTTGGTCCAGATGATGTGATGGTTTTAAGTAACGTGAAGAATATAGCAGCGGATGTTGTTCTCGCTGGTAAAAAGAAAGGCTCCTTATTTGTCTTGTCTGCAGGAGAGGCTTATGTTAAGAAAACAAGCCAAAGCGAAAATGCAGCGATTTGGCATTCTCGATTGGGTCATTTAGGCTACCAACTGTTGCAACAAATTTCAGCAAAGAAATTGGTAGATGCTATGCCAACGTTACAGAATGTTCGTGAGAATGTGGTTTGTCAAGGTTGTCAATTTGGCAAATCACATCGTCTTCCCTACAAGAAGTCATCGAATCGAAGACAAACCATGTTCGAGTTGGTTCATTCAGATTTGATGTGCCCGACCAAAACACCAAGTTATAGTGGGAATCGTTATGCTATGACATTAGTAGATGATTGCTCAAGGTATACATGGGTAAAGTTTTTAAAGGAGAAGGGTGAAGCTTTATCGAAATTTATCGAGTTTAAGAGCGCTGTCGAGAAAAAGTTTGGAGCGAAAATCAAATGTCTTCGCAGTGACAATGGTGGCGAGTATATGTCAGATGATTTCTTTCAGTTTTGCGATAGTAATGGTATTGCGAGACAGATGACATGTCCAAACACTCCTCAACAAAATGGACATGCCGAAAGGAAATTAGCTCACTTTGCTTCCACGAGTCTTTCATGGTTGCACTACAAGAGTCTTCCGAGGGAACTTTGGGCAGAAGCTATTCAGTGCGCATGTCACGTGATAAATCGGCTACCTCCTTGGCCAGGTAAAGAAAAATCACCTCATGAAATTCTCTATAATTCAAAGCCTAATGTGAATTATTTTCTGGTGTTTGGCTCTATTTGTTATGTTCATATTCCTAAATCAAATCGAACTAAGCTTGATCCAAAAGCAAAGAAGTGTGTGTTTGTCGGTTATGATCCATATAGAAAAGGATGGAAGTGTATGGATCCAGAAACACAGAAGTTTGTAACTTCTAGAGATGTTGTATTCGATGATGTTTCATCGTATTATTCTAATAGAGAAGCTTTATTTGAAGATGTTCCTTCAATCGATCAAGGAGAGCTCCAGCCATTCCCCGAAGAAGAAGCAAAAGACCCGATCATTCCCATAATTGAACAAAACACAGTTGATAATTCTGGTGAACATGAGGAGTCTAGTGTAAGGAGATCGACAAGGGAGAGGAGACGACCAAATTACCTCAGGGACTATGAGGTACAACTAAATTCTTGCAGCATTTCTTCATGCTTCTTCACAGGTGCTTCAGATGAAGAAGAACCAGCAAGTTACGACGAAGCCAAAAATCATCCGAAATGGACAACGGCAATGGAAGAAGAAATTGAAGCTTTAAGCAAAAATCAAACATGGGAGTTGGTTCCAAAACCTGAAATATGTCAACCTATAACCTGTAAATGGGTTTATCGGTTGAAGAGAAAATCAGACGGCTCAATCGATAGATACAAAGCACGACTAGTTGCGCGTGGTTTTTCTCAAAGCTACGGACTAGATTATGAAGAGACGTTCAGCCCGGTGGCCAAAATGGTGACTGTTCGATCAATTTTTTCTCTTGCTGCTTTTAAAGGTTGGAAATTTTGGCAACTCGACGTAAAGAACGCTTTTCTTTACGGAGAGTTGGATAGAGAAGTATTCATGGAGCAGCCTCAAGGATATATTTCTCAACATTCTCCTAACCATGTATGTCGACTTAAGAAAGCGTTGTACGGCCTGAAACAAGCCCCGCGAGCCTGGTACGGTAAAATCACACAATACTTTGTCTTTTGTGGTTTTAAAATTTCTGATGCAGATTCGAGTTTGTTTATAAAATCTGAATCAAAGATGCATTTGTTGGTATTATTATATGTCGACGATATGATAATTACGGGGGATAATGAAGAGGAAATTTCTTTGTTAAGAAAAGAGCTGTCCATTCGATTTGAGATGAAAAATTTAGGGGAGGTAAATTATTTCCTTGGCATGGAAGTTGAGAAATCAAACTCTGGTTATTTTATATCTCAAAGAAGATACGCAAATGATCTCTTGCGTCGTTTCGGTATGGGGGAGTCAAAGGAAAAAGCCACTCCAATGGAACCACATCTCAAATTAAGGAAAGATGAAGGGAAGTTATTGACAGATTCCAGAAAATTTCGACAACTCGTTGGTAGTTTAATTTATTTAACTATCACGAGGCCCGAAATTTCTTATTCGGTGGGAGTTGTTTCCCAGTTTATGCAATCTCCAAGAAGTGCCCATTTAGATGCAGCAAGAAGGATTCTACCTTACGTAAAAGGTTCTCTTGATCACGGGCTTCTGTGCACGAAGTCAGACACTTTTCGGTTAAGCGGTTTTACAGATGCGGATTGGGCTGGAGATGTAAATGATCGTCATTCCACTTCAGGTTACTGTTTCAACACTGGCTCGGCAATGGTCTCGTGGTG
This sequence comes from Erythranthe guttata, assembly GCF_056151865.1. Classification (NCBI taxonomy): domain Eukaryota; kingdom Viridiplantae; phylum Streptophyta; class Magnoliopsida; order Lamiales; family Phrymaceae; genus Erythranthe; species Erythranthe guttata. The sequence continues at coordinate 11,508,056 of NC_142543.1, read as the reverse complement.
CAGCAAAAAGCAATCGGTCGTCGCACTATCAAGCACTGAAGCGGAATATGTAGCGGCAAAAATGGCAGCTCAAGAATGTATATGGTTAAAGAGTTTGTTCGGAGACTTGCTTTGCAAAGTTGAATATGCAGTGAAAATTAAATTTGATAACGAAAGTGCTATTAAACTTGCTCCAAATCCAGTGTTTCATGGAAGAACAAAACATATCGAAAATCGTCATCACTACATTCGAGAGAACGTATTGAAGCAAGAAATCGAGTTGGAGAAAGTTGCCACAAGCGAACAAGTTGCAGATATCTTTACAAAAGCTCTAGCAAAGTCTAAGTTTGAATATTTTACAGCTGCACTTGGGGTTGTTGATTGTAAGTATGCACTAAGGGGGAGTGTTGAAAATTAGTGCATTTTAATTTTAATTAGTTTAGTAAGTAATTTCATATTTCTTGTTTTTACCAGGTCAAAAAAATTTATGCCAATAGTTAGATTAATATTTTTAGTGGCAGATTTATCTCTAATTTGTTAGAGTGAATTTAGGAGTTTGTTACTACTCCACTTCCTATTTATTTACAGCATATGTTATTCATTTCAACTATCCAGATAATAAGAGAAATTTATTTCCTCCAATATTCTCGTTTTTGCCTCGTTACATAAACTTCACCTCAGTTACTTTAGTTTTATGCATGACTTAAAGATAATTGAATTCCATAATCATCACTTAATCAGCTCTGGCCAAAGACTTAAAGATTAAAAATTATGAGAACACACAGAACATCCAAGACTATTCTAGCGATCGAATCCCCAGCTACAATGCACAGACCTCTCACTAGATTTTAGACTGTATGAACACGAGCTCTTGTGACGGTCCTTGGTGGAACTCATCGACATGTCACATTACAGCTGGTCCTTTAGTGAAGTCACGGTGATGTCTAGGTCTTAAGGACTAATTGTGTACAACTATACCATAGAGATCTCAACACAATTATTGAGAACCACTTAGAGATTTCTAGGATGAGGGAGTTCAGTTAACTCGTCAACTTACGAGCACCCACTTACGCATGAAGATATCACAACACCCATTACTGATGAGACGCAGTACACATAGACTAAGTGCTAGTATCTTAATGGGAACGCCCGATATCCTCGTTGGTGGCGTAACTCTTCAACTAGGAACATGGTTTACCAGTTATAATACTAAAGTAAATATCTCACGATCCTAAAAGATCAATTACAAGTAATTGTAATAACTGCAAGGACTACATTTATGTTTGAACAAGGGACAAATATATAGAATAACAACGTGTTTTATCATTACTCCGAAAAAGGATTATTTATTACAAGATTTAACGGAAAGACCACAACCACAAGTTGTCTTGTTGGTCACCTGCTCTAAATTACCTTCGAGCTATGCATTCTTGCTTTCCTTTAGGCATTAGCTAGGAGATAAGCATTATTCCTCTACTTAAGGAATTTTCTTGTGCTAAGCTCTCTTACAATGCTTTTGGCATTATATTCGAGTTAAGCATTCTTACTTTCCTTTCGGTATTAGCTTGTCACCAAGCATTGTTCACCTCCTTATGGAATTAGCTTGTGCTAAGCATTCATACTTTCCTTTTGGCCTTTTCATCGAGCTAAGCATTATTCCTCTTCTTATGGAATTAGCATGTGCTAAGTATTCTTACTTTTCTTTTGGCATTAGCTTCGAGCTAAGCATTCACTACAAGAAAAGTGACTTTTAACCACTTCATTTTAACAACACGCATATTATTTGTGTTGTGATAATATATTTTCAACAATATGCTTTTAATGAATGTTGTTGTTAGCTCCCGAACAATATATTTAACAACATGTGTGTTTAGCGTGTTGTTAACTCATGATTCCACAAGACGCGGCAGCATGTTGTGATATCTCAGTTGGCAAGTTCTTTACAACAACCTTTCTCGCAAGTTGTACAAAAGCGTAACTGTAACAAGATATAATGTGTGTTGTCGAATCGAGTTACTGTAACAACACACATAGCACTTTGTCGAATGGTTATTTTAAAAATCTATTTTAAATTTGCGAGATTCGTGTTTTTAATCAGCTTTGATAATAATCAGCAAAGTTTTATTATAATTATATTTACACGTATTTAATTTAATTAGCTATGTTAATTTAGGAATTAAGTTACCAATCAAATTAGGAGTTTGTTAACCTAATGACGTTGAGGAAATAAACTTTGAAGACACAGAACAAGTCGGCCAAAAAAACAAAACTTGGAGGATTTTCTTTCCACATTTCAACTTTCCACGTTTCAACTTTGCAACAAAGGATTTTCACCATTCTTGTGTCGCAGGAAAGAAAAGGTATTTATTATTAGTTGTTTGAGATTTAGTTTTTTCATTTATTTTTTATTCAAAACTTTGATATTTGATTACAGTAATAGAAAAAAAATAAGGAGAAGAAGATGGAATCCTGATCGATCCAACTTCATAAAAAAGAAAACAAGAAGCGGCCGAAAAAGGGAGACTTTCACGTTTCAGGCGGCGTTGCTACAAAGGATCTTCATAATTCTTGTTGTTGTGCAGGAAAGAAGAGGAAGAAACAGGTGATTGAGAATTTGTATTCTTCATGTATTACAGATTTAAACCTTTGATTTTTGACAACAATACATGGACAAAGAAAAAAATAAAAAGGCAGACAATTCATATGAAAAATCATATATATCAAAAATCGTAACTTCTTCACATGTATATTCCTTGTGCAACAAATCACGGGTATGTTATTTATGAAAGTAGTTTATATCTTTTACTATTTACTTTTGGAAGAATAAAATCACACGAATTAATTTCTAATTTCCGTTTAAAGAATTGCTTTACTTTAAAGTTCATGTGCTAATGTAAAAAAACATATGCTATCTTTCTTTTGACTTCTCTTTGCGTATCAGATTTTCAACTTGGACAGTATAAGCGTGGCAGGAGACTTTGTATTGATCTTTAAATGGATAAAGAATGGCTGAAATTTGACAGGTTTAACATTTAATTAGCTTTAAATTATATCTTCTGGTTAAGTTTAATATTTTTACAAATTTTAATTTTGATAAATGTAGACGTGGAGAGATTTACCAAAAGGGATCACGCAATTTTGTTGATGCAGCTCGAGCTCGATCAGGAGATTCATATATGATTGTATGCCCTTGTTTGTTATGTAGAAACCTACAACACCACCACTTCAATACAGTGTATGAACACCTAGTCATAAAAGGTTTTGATCCTAACTACAAAATTTGGGTTTTGCATGGTGAAAGACCAAATGAATCAATCCAATATGATAATGCGGAAATACCAGAGATGTATAGGATGTACAAGGACTTATATTTTCAAAACGACGACAATCACGAGGAACCAATAACTAGAGAAACAGATTTTGATAATTTAGTTAGGGAAGCAGAGACTCCACTGTACCCAGGTTGCATAAAGTACACAAAGATGTCTGCGATCATAACTATGTTTAAGTTCAAAGCATCATTTAGCATAACTGATAGTGCTTTTGATAGCATGATGCAAATGATCCGTGATATGTTGCCTGATGATAATACACTTCCTGAATCGTTTTATTTGACAAAGAAAATATTCAAGACATTAGAACTTGGCTATGAGAAGATACATGCATGCGCGAATGATTGTTGTCTATTTAGAAATGATCTTGAGCACGCAACCGAATGTCCTAAATGTGGTGCGTCGAGATGGAAAGTTAGCAAGAATGAAACAAGAATTAAAAATGGAGTTCCCGCAAAAGTGCTGCGTTATTTTCCAATTATACCAAGATTGAGAAGAATGTTTGCTATAGCTGAGATAGCAGAACAAGTAAGATGGCACTCAACTAATAAGAGTATAGATGGAAAATTAAGACATCCTGTTCATTCATTGGCATGGGATTCGATAAATAGGAGGTGGCCATCATTCGCTTCTGTAGCACCCCCCTTCTAGACGGGCGATAAATCGAACCGGTTTATCGGAATTTCTATTAAACTAGCGGAAGCAAAGGATCTCTTTGTAATTTTCGAAACGTTGGGATGGGGTGAAAATGCAATTATCAAAACTTTGTTCTTTTGGGTATTGAAGGCTTTGCATTTTCGAAATCTTTATTGAATTGATTTAGCTGAATATAAATCTTGGTTTGGAAATAGGTTTCGAAAGGAGGTTTCTTATTCGAGTGCTACATTCTCACTAAACATTCTTTTCGGTTCGAGAATAAATCAGAGTTCGAAAAGGTTATTTTGGTGGATAATTCGAAGTTTTCCGACGATGGCATGAAAATAGCAATTTACGGAACTTAACATATTAAAGTAGGGAAATAAGTGCGATTCATAAAGAAACGAGTTCAAAAGTACGAAAGGGAAATATTACGGTTTTAGAGTTACACCACCAAAAGAAATTAACCAAAAGTCTAGCATCGTTCATAGGTCCTCGTACGCCTTCCAAAACCCCGGGCAAGACCTCGATCCACTACTCGATCCATCCCGGTTGAGGATTACTACTACCTGCAATTAAAAGACATCTATATGAGCTATAAAGCTCAGTAAGAAATCCGAGTATTATCAAACTTTAGAAATACGTTATATATATAATATATATAGTAGCGTATACCCGTTCTTACCCACGTTTCGCACAACAACACAAGACAATCGGTCAAATTACATATCTCACGAAAGCACATCATTTAACAAGATCACGTAATTATGCAAAAATGACTAAAATGCCCTTTTTGTGAAAATCATGAAAAACACATTTTTCGGTTTATCGGATCCGTGAAAGATTAATTTCTGTACCGAATAATAAACCTGTTACGAGCCCGTTTTCACTAAGTGGAATCAAACCACTACCACATCATCCTAGTTGGATACCGGCCCACTATATCCGAGTTGTTTATTACCCGATATTCCATTAATCTTTCAAACAAAAATCATTTAATGCAACTTTTCGAAATTATGCTTATGACCCACACATAACATCACAAATGTCAATCAAGTGCCACAAATCACCAAAATATCACAACTTACCACATATTAATGATTTGGGTAAAACTCCCAAATTCACACACATAAATACACAACCACACACGGCACACACACCATGCACAATCAGCACCCACTCATTCACACATTTTCAGCATACACACACATGCACAATCAACACATTAAACTTCACTAATTACTCATTAAGGCAAACTCAAGAACAAATACATTTTTACCTTCATTTAATGGACTTATTACCACATCTAGGTAATAATCCATTTCAATCAATTTCCCACATCCATTAAACACATCCAACAGCAATTAAAGTACAAAAATACCAAAATTCATAATTCATGATCATTAAATCAAAATATGAACACTTAAGGCACAAAACATATGTAAATGACATGCAATTATCCAAATTTCGAAATATTAGCAAACTAATTCCAAAAATTCCCAAATTAAATTCTAGAACTCCTAACTGACTAAATTTCCAGATTCTGAAATAAATTTAAATTTTCAAAAAGTTTCGAATTTTCTTGAAATAAAAACTAGAAAATTCCCTTTATCAATTTAAAAATCAAAAACTCTAGTATAACTCTATTTGATTTAAAAACTTGCTAAATAAAACTTTTTCCTAATTAATACTTGCTGTAAAACAGATCCAAACTTTAAAAATGAGAGATTTTTCCAGAAATTGCAGTTTTGACCCAAAAGTTTCGAAATATACACATGCAACCACACTAGAAGTTCAAAATCAACTTTTTCAGGAAAACCCCTAACAAATCTGAAATTCCACTTTACTAGATGCAGAAAAATGAAGTTGGAAAGTCACTTTATGCAGAAATTTCGGAAATTGCATAATTTGCCCCAAAATTTCTAGATCTACACATGCAAGCCTAATAGAATATTCAAATCAACCTTTTTCTTACAAAAATCTTTTAAATCCGAAATTTTAGTTCAATAAATGTTGGAAAACAGTTTTGAAAACATTTTTCGGACAAACTTTACAAAAATTACAGATTTGGCCCAAACTTTCGAAGATCTACACATGCAACCACAAAAAGTTAAAAATTTCATTTTCTTGAAAACCCCTTTTTGAAATCTGAAATTCTCAAGGCTTTTGGCCAATAAATGCTGTATCTAACCACTATCAACATAGATTATGCATGCAAGAACAAGAATTTAACAAGAACACTCATTTTTCCATTTTTCTTCAAAAACCCCTAATTTTTCGAAATCTTTCCCAATCTTTTAAAATTTCATGAAAATCTTTTCAATACTATTGATGTCCCTTAATTGCAGCAAGAAATCGAATTTCTTACCTTTATGGAATAGAAAATAAAAGGATTCAAGAAGGCTTCAAGAAATTCCACTAAATGGAGATATGGGTTTTATGGAGTTCTTGGAAGATCAACTCAAGAGATATGGCTATGGAGATGATTTAAAGATGAGAAATATCTTGAAGGACTTATGGTGGAAAGATGGAAATTTTGGGTAATATTTCTTGGTGGGGTTTGTGGTGGTTGCTTTGGCCGAAAGAAAAACAAGAGGGAGAGAGAGGGGAGTATTCTTCATATTCTTGGGTTGGGAGAATGATGAAGATGGGTTACGGTAATTATGATAAAAAGAGAGAGAGAAATAGCTTAGTCATTCTTTATAGGGGGTGAGTAGTAGACAAGTGTAGTGGCTATGCCACACAAAAGGAGGAAGTGACAAGTGGAAGAAACATGCAAAATATAGCTAATATATTAATTTAAAATAAAACACCACACACATTCACACGGTCATACACACATATATACGGACACATATATATACACACATATATGTCTACTTAATTATATATATATAATGCATGCATGAAAATGTATAACTATATGTATCTACGTGCATATATACATAATCATACTATATATATATTTCACATAAGTTACCACATAATTCACGAAATTCCATAGTATTTCAATTTACGGGAATTTAAATCATATAAGTCACATATATAATAGCGCACGTAATTATTCACGTAAGTAACATAATTAAAATCACGTAATAATATAATCACGTAATAATATTTCCTAAGGGTTCTCGAGTTAGGAATATAAATCTCGGGTTTTAGAATTTTCGGGTTTTGGAAAGGTGGGGTGTTACAATCTCCCCCCCTTAAAGAAATTTTGTCCCCAAAATTGTTACCTGAACAACTCGGGGTATCGCTCGCGCATTTCTTCTTCTCGTTCCCACGTGGCTTCTTCGGGGGTATGGTTTTGCCAAAGGATCTTAACGAATTTAAGGTCTCGGTTTCGAAGGGTTTTGGTTTTGAAATCGAGTATTTGGGAAGGTTTCTCTTCGTAGGATAGGTTGGGGTTTAGTTCGACCGGTTCGGTTTTCAATATGTGGTCGGGGCTGCGAATGTATTTTCGAAGCATCGAAACGTGAAAGACATTGTGGAAGTTGGACAAGTTGGGCGGTAAGGCGAGTCGGTAGGCGCGAGTACCAACTTTGTCGAGAATTTCGAATGGGCCAATAAATCGCGGTGCTAATTTTTAATCGCGTTCCGAGGGTTTCGTGTAAACTTTTCCAGAATTTGGACGTGAATCGAGGGTCTCGGTCGGAAATAATCGAGACGTGGACGCCGTGGAGTCGGACTATTTCGCGGACGTATAGTTCGGTTAGCTTCTCTAAACTGAGCGTCATTCGAATCGGAAGAAAGTGAGCCGTTTTGGTCAGTCGGTCAACGATCACCCAAATGGCGTCGGATCCTCTTTGGGTCTTCGGAAATCCTTGCACGAAGTCCATTGTGATAGCTTCCCATTTCCATTCCGGAATTAGATTCGATTGAAGTAGACCTCCGGGCCTTTGATGTTCCGCTTTGACTTGCTGGCACACTAAGCATTCGGCTACGAATCGGGCCACGTCTTTCTTCATTCCAGGCCACCAGTAGAGCTTTTTGAGGTCTTGATACATCTTGGTTTCTCCGGGATGGCAAGTGTACGTGGTTTGGTGAGCTTCGGTTAAGATGAGTCGGCGAACATTTGGATCATCGGGGACGTAAATGCGATTTTGGAATCGGACGAGACCATCTTTGGTGATTTGAAAGTTGGGATTGGATTCGAGGTTGTCGCGAATTTTGAGGATTTGCGGATCGTTTTGTTGGGCGGATTTGATCGATTCTCCCAAGTTAGGTTGGACGATGAGCGCGTTGATCGATTTGCGGCTTAGTGCGTCGGCGACCACATTTGCTTTGCCGGGGTGGTAGAGTATCTCGCAGTCGTAATCCTTGACTAGTTCGAGCCATCGTCGTTGCCGCATGTTCAAGTCCTTCTGAGTGAAGAAATATTTCAGACTCTTGTGATCGGTGTAGATGGTGCATTTTTCGCCATAGAGGTAGTGTCGCCAGATTTTGAGTGCGAAAACGACGGCTGCTAATTCGAGATCGTGCGTTGGATAATTGCATTCGTACTCTTTGAGTTGACGTGAGGCGTAGGCAATGACCTTTCCATTTTGCATAAGTACGGCGCCTAGACCTAATTTCGAGGCATCGCTGTAGACTATGAATTCTCCGACTTTCTCTGGTAGTGCGAGAATTGGTGCCGATGTGAGTCGAGCTTTCAATTCGTTGAAACTGGCGTCGCATTCGGGAGTCCACTGATACTTGACGTCTTTTCGAGTTAATCGGGTGAGTGGAGAGGCAAGCTTTGAGAAATCCTTTACGAATTTGCGGTAGTAGCCGGCTAGTCCAAGGAAACTTCGAATTTCCTTCGCATTCTTCGGGATTGACCAATTTGACACGGCTTCTATTTTGCTGGGGTCGACAGAGATTCCTTGTTCTGAAACAATGTGACCAAGGAAAGCCACACTCGAAAGCCAGAACTCGCATTTGCTGAACTTGGCGTATAGTTGATGCGATCGGAGGGTTTGGAGTACGGTACGAAGGTGAGACATATGATCTTCTTGGGTTTTGGAATAGATGAGAATGTCGTCGATAAAAACAATTACGAACTGGTCCAAGTATTGATGGAAGACTCGGTTCATCAGGTCCATGAAAGCTGCGGGGGCGTTGGTTAAGCCGAAGGGCATAACAACGAATTCGTAGTGGCCGTATCGGGTTCTGAAAGCCGTTTTGGGAATATCGGATTCTTTGATTTTGAGTTGGTGATAGCCGGATCGGAGGTCGATTTTCAAGAAGACTGATGAGCCTTGGATTTGGTCGAAAAGATCATCGATTCGAGGAAGAGGGTATTTATTTTTGATCGTGACTTTGTTGAGCTCACGGTAATCGATGCAAAGGCGGAGGGATCCGTCTTTCTTTCTGACAAAGAGAACCGGTGCTCCCCACGGGAATGGCTGGGTCGAACATAGCTTTTGTCGAGTAATTCTTGGACTTGGTCCTTCAGTTCCTTCAATTCCATCGGGGCCATGCGGTACGGTGCTTTGGAAATTGGCACGGCTCCGGGGATCAGATTGATTTCGAACTCGATTTCTCGATCGGGCGGAAGTCCGGGAATATCATCGGGAAATACGTCGGGAAATTCTTGGACAGCTCGAATATCGGAAATTTGCGCTTTGGGATCGGACTCGGATTTTTGAATATCCACTAAGTAGCCGGAATGTCCCTTGTGAATGAGTTTGACTGCTTTGATCGCGGATATGATGGGAATCGAGGATTTGGGTTGACTTCGAAATTTTAGGGTTTCGCCATTCGGAAGTGGAAAAATGACCGTTTTCGAGGCACAGTCGATTTGGGCTTTGAATTCGGTTAACCAATCCATGCCTAGTATAACTTTGAAGTTTTGGATCGGTAAGAGGATTAGGTCGAAATTCATGGTTTGAGTATGAACTCGGATTGGGCAATTGAGTATGACTAGGTTAGAGCACATCTCTTCACCAGAGGGAATGAGGATTCGGTATTCGTAATTTAATCGGTTCGGTTCGAGATTTAAGTGCGCAATTATGTCTTTCGATATAAAGGAATGAGTAGAGCCGGAATCGATAAGAGCGTAAATGGGTTCTTCGAGGATAAATATGGTACCTGCTATCATCGACGGGTCTTGCTCGATCTGTTCTTGAGTCATGGCGAACACTCGACCGGGGACGTTCGGTGGAGGTTTCGGGCAGTCTTTCACCATGTGTCCGGGCTGATGGCATCGAAAGCAGCTCCGTGTTCCGTGTACGCATTCTCCGGAGTGACTCTTTCCACACTTTGGGCAGGTTGGCCTTGGCGGCGGTGGCGGTGGTCCGGTTGTTTGGCGAATGGGCTGCGTTCCTTTTCCTCGGAATGGGCGGTTGCCGAAATTGTTCTTTTTCCACGGTCGTTGAGTAATTCCTTGTGGTCGGCGGCTATTTTGAATATCTCGTTCGTCTTGGGCAGCCATGAGTGCCTTGTCTACGAGTTGGCGGAACGTTGAGGCGTCGGACATACGAATATCTCTACGGATTTCGGGTTGGAGGCCACGAATGAAATGGTTCTTCTTTTCTTCGGTGTCTCGAGCGATGAATGGAGCGTAGAGGCAGCCACGTTCGAAACGGCGGATGTATTCGATCATCGGTAAGTCGCCTTGTCGGAGTTCGAGAAATTCTTTGAGTTTGTGGGCTCGCACGTCCTTCGAGAAATATTTTTCGAAAAATTGTACTTTGAATTCGGTCCATGGCAGAGTTTCGAGGTTCGTTCCTTCTTTGATTCCTTCCCACCAGTTACGAGCTTCGTTTCGGAGGAGGAAGATGGCACAGTGCACGCGGTCGCGGTCGGTCATTTGCATGTAGTCGTAGATGACTTCGAGAGATTTGATCCACTCTTCGGCTATAGTGGGGTCGGTTCCACCGTGAAATTCGGATGGGTTCATTCGGAGGAATCGTTCGTATATGGCTTGAGGCGCATTATTTTGAGGCGGGTTTTGATTACGTTGGAGAAGTTGTTCGATTTGACGTTGGTGGTTTTGGGCTTGTTCTCGGATTAAGTTGGAGAGATTATTAATGGTTTGATTGGGGTCGTGCGGTTCATCGGCAGGATTGCTCGGGTTTGCTCGGGTTATACGTCTCGCCATTATTTCTATATTAATTATCATTAATAAGTAAAGCAAATAAAACACATAAGGAAAATAATACACATACGTTACCGGATGGTCCGAGTTTCGCGTCTCGAGTAGTCTCTAAGCCCGTGAAGTTCGTACGAGTATCTATGAACAATGCTCTGATACCACTCTCTGTAGCACCCCCCTTCTAGACGGGCGATAAATCGAACCGGTTTATCGGAATTTCTATTAAACTAGCGGAAGCAAAGGATCTCTTTGTAATTTTCGAAACGTTGGGATGGGGTGAAAATGCAATTATCAAAACTTTGTTCTTTTGGGTATTGAAGGCTTTGCATTTTCGAAATCTTTATTGAATTGATTTAGCTGAATATAAATCTTGGTTTGGAAATAGGTTTCGAAAGGAGGTTTCTTATTCGAGTGCTACATTCTCACTAAACATTCTTTTCGGTTCGAGAATAAATCAGAGTTCGAAAAGGTTATTTTGGTGGATAATTCGAAGTTTTCCGACGATGGCATGAAAATAGCAATTTACGGAACTTAACATATTAAAGTAGGGAAATAAGTGCGATTCATAAAGAAACGAGTTCAAAAGTACGAAAGGGAAATATTACGGTTTTAGAGTTACACCACCAAAAGAAATTAACCAAAAGTCTAGCATCGTTCATAGGTCCTCGTACGCCTTCCAAAACCCCGGGCAAGACCTCGATCCACTACTCGATCCATCCCGGTTGAGGATTACTACTACCTGCAATTAAAAGACATCTATATGAGCTATAAAGCTCAGTAAGAAATCCGAGTATTATCAAACTTTAGAAATACGTTATATATATAATATATATAGTAGCGTATACCCGTTCTTACCCACGTTTCGCACAACAACACAAGACAATCGGTCAAATTACATATCTCACGAAAGCACATCATTTAACAAGATCACGTAATTATGCAAAAATGACTAAAATGCCCTTTTTGTGAAAATCATGAAAAACACATTTTTCGGTTTATCGGATCCGTGAAAGATTAATTTCTGTACCGAATAATAAACCTGTTACGAGCCCGTTTTCACTAAGTGGAATCAAACCACTACCACATCATCCTAGTTGGATACCGGCCCACTATATCCGAGTTGTTTATTACCCGATATTCCATTAATCTTTCAAACAAAAATCATTTAATGCAACTTTTCGAAATTATGCTTATGACCCACACATAACATCACAAATGTCAATCAAGTGCCACAAATCACCAAAATATCACAACTTACCACATATTAATGATTTGGGTAAAACTCCCAAATTCACACACATAAATACACAACCACACACGGCACACACACCATGCACAATCAGCACCCACTCATTCACACATTTTCAGCATACACACACATGCACAATCAACACATTAAACTTCACTAATTACTCATTAAGGCAAACTCAAGAACAAATACATTTTTACCTTCATTTAATGGACTTATTACCACATCTAGGTAATAATCCATTTCAATCAATTTCCCACATCCATTAAACACATCCAACAGCAATTAAAGTACAAAAATACCAAAATTCATAATTCATGATCATTAAATCAAAATATGAACACTTAAGGCACAAAACATATGTAAATGACATGCAATTATCCAAATTTCGAAATATTAGCAAACTAATTCCAAAAATTCCCAAATTAAATTCTAGAACTCCTAACTGACTAAATTTCCAGATTCTGAAATAAATTTAAATTTTCAAAAAGTTTCGAATTTTCTTGAAATAAAAACTAGAAAATTCCCTTTATCAATTTAAAAATCAAAAACTCTAGTATAACTCTATTTGATTTAAAAACTTGCTAAATAAAACTTTTTCCTAATTAATACTTGCTGTAAAACAGATCCAAACTTTAAAAATGAGAGATTTTTCCAGAAATTGCAGTTTTGACCCAAAAGTTTCGAAATATACACATGCAACCACACTAGAAGTTCAAAATCAACTTTTTCAGGAAAACCCCTAACAAATCTGAAATTCCACTTTACTAGATGCAGAAAAATGAAGTTGGAAAGTCACTTTATGCAGAAATTTCGGAAATTGCATAATTTGCCCCAAAATTTCTAGATCTACACATGCAAGCCTAATAGAATATTCAAATCAACCTTTTTCTTACAAAAATCTTTTAAATCCGAAATTTTAGTTCAATAAATGTTGGAAAACAGTTTTGAAAACATTTTTCGGACAAACTTTACAAAAATTACAGATTTGGCCCAAACTTTCGAAGATCTACACATGCAACCACAAAAAGTTAAAAATTTCATTTTCTTGAAAACCCCTTTTTGAAATCTGAAATTCTCAAGGCTTTTGGCCAATAAATGCTGTATCTAACCACTATCAACATAGATTATGCATGCAAGAACAAGAATTTAACAAGAACACTCATTTTTCCATTTTTCTTCAAAAACCCCTAATTTTTCGAAATCTTTCCCAATCTTTTAAAATTTCATGAAAATCTTTTCAATACTATTGATGTCCCTTAATTGCAGCAAGAAATCGAATTTCTTACCTTTATGGAATAGAAAATAAAAGGATTCAAGAAGGCTTCAAGAAATTCCACTAAATGGAGATATGGGTTTTATGGAGTTCTTGGAAGATCAACTCAAGAGATATGGCTATGGAGATGATTTAAAGATGAGAAATATCTTGAAGGACTTATGGTGGAAAGATGGAAATTTTGGGTAATATTTCTTGGTGGGGTTTGTGGTGGTTGCTTTGGCCGAAAGAAAAACAAGAGGGAGAGAGAGGGGAGTATTCTTCATATTCTTGGGTTGGGAGAATGATGAAGATGGGTTACGGTAATTATGATAAAAAGAGAGAGAGAAATAGCTTAGTCATTCTTTATAGGGGGTGAGTAGTAGACAAGTGTAGTGGCTATGCCACACAAAAGGAGGAAGTGACAAGTGGAAGAAACATGCAAAATATAGCTAATATATTAATTTAAAATAAAACACCACACACATTCACACGGTCATACACACATATATACGGACACATATATATACACACATATATGTCTACTTAATTATATATATATAATGCATGCATGAAAATGTATAACTATATGTATCTACGTGCATATATACATAATCATACTATATATATATTTCACATAAGTTACCACATAATTCACGAAATTCCATAGTATTTCAATTTACGGGAATTTAAATCATATAAGTCACATATATAATAGCGCACGTAATTATTCACGTAAGTAACATAATTAAAATCACGTAATAATATAATCACGTAATAATATTTCCTAAGGGTTCTCGAGTTAGGAATATAAATCTCGGGTTTTAGAATTTTCGGGTTTTGGAAAGGTGGGGTGTTACAGCTTCGGACCCTCGTAACATGAGATTTGGGCTTTCAACCGATGGCTTTAATCCTTTCCAAGATCGCTCTACGTATAGTTGTTGGCCTGTGATTTTAGCTCCCTATAACTTGCCACCGTGGTTATGCATGTCCAAGGAAAGTTTAATGTTAACTTTGTTGATTCCAGGTCCAAGACAACCGGGCAATGATATTGATATTTACTTGGCTCCGCTTATAGATGATATGAAACTATTGTGGAAAGATGGGATAGAGGTATTTGATGCATTTAGTCAGATGAGTTTCACCTTAAAATGTATTTTAATGTGGACCATCAATGACTACCCAGCTTACGGAAACCTATCTGGGTGGCCTACCAAAGGAAAATTTGCGTGTCCTGTTTGTCGTCAAGATACATGTTCAGATTGGTTATCACATAGTCGCAAGTTTGCCTATATGGGACATAGACGATTTCTTGCTCCAAATCACCGATTGCGCTTCAAAAATGGTTGGTTCAACGGGCATAATGAAATTAAAAGACGGCCTAAGATATCTACAGGCGAAGAAATTTATCGTGAATTAGGTGAGGTTACGAATAATTGGGGAAAAATGGATAAGAAAAAACAGAAAAAGAGAAAACATGTAGATACAAACTCATTACAAGATTCCTTATGGAAGAAAAAATCCATCTTTTTCGAACTACCGTATTGGAAGGTAAGATAGAGCTATCTTTTATGCTTATATTCTTAATTTATTTTCTTTTATGTTATCATATAAAGTTTATAAAATTCAATGACGGTTAATTTTTTTTAACATTTGTTTTATTGTAGAGTCTGTTGGTGCGCCATAACTTAGATGTCATGCACGTTGAAAAAAATGTTTGCGAGAGCATTTTTGGTACACTTTTGAACCAGAAGGGAAAAACAAAAGATGGACTCAAGTCTCGCAAAGACTTGGAAGAAATGCAAATTAGACGTGACTTGCATCCTCAGAAGAGAGGAAATAGACTATACCTACCCGCAGCACCTCACACATTATCCAAGACAGAGAAACAAATTTTTTGCCGACGACTTTACAATCTGAAGTTACCCGATGGTTATGGTTCAAATATTGCAAATTGTGTCTCTTTGACAGATTGCAAATTGATTGGTCTTAAGTCTCATGACTGTCATGTTCTTATGCAACAATTGTTAGTGGTGGCATTAAAGGACCTTTTACCCAAGGCACCAAGAACTGCAGTTTTTAGGTTGTGTGTCTTCTTTAATGAATTATGTCAGAAAGTCGTGGATAGAAACAAATTGGAAAAACTTGAAGAAGAAATCGTTGAGACTTTATGCATGTTAGAGAGGTTCTTTCCTCCTTCATTCTTTGACATTATGATTCATTTAACCATTCACTTGGGAAGAGAAGCTAGATTATGTGGTCCCGTACAATATCGATGGATGTACCCATTTGAAAGGTAACTTATGTTATATATGCCAATTGATGTCATAACAATTGATTATAAATATTGAAAAAATAGTTTGACCTTTATCTTTTATTTTCTTAGGTATATGAAAGTGATAAAAGGGTATGTTAAAAATCGTGCACGGCCCGAGGGGTGTATAGCTGAGCGATACATTGTTGAAGAGTGTGCGTTGTTATGCAGCAAATATATAAAAAAAGCTGATGATATTGGCTCTAGGAATGCTCGCAATGAAGAATTCGAGAGTAGTTTGTTGTTAGAAGGACGTCCTATTTCAAAAGGGCATCCAATTGATCTTTCATTTGAACTTCTACAAGTTGCTCATAGATATGTGTTATTCAACACAGAAGATGTCCAACCGTATATAAGGTATGTTTAATTTTAATGTATTTTTCATATTTCAAACTCCTGTAGAAATATACATAACACAATACATTGTATATTAGTATACATAAGGAGGAACTTAAAAGAGCAGATGCTCGTCTGGAACGAAATGAAACATTGTTGGAGAAGAAACACATAAATTACTTCAATGAATGGTTCGATAAGAAGGTATGAACAAGTTTATAATGTAAAATAATATATATATATATATATATATATATATATATATATATATATATATATATATATATATATATATATATATATATATATATATATATATATATATATATATATATATATATATATATATATATATATATATATATATATATATATATATATATAAAAGTTAACCGTACGATTAATACTTTTTCATTGGTGTTAATTTGACTTGAGACAGATTAGAGATGAAGTAGTTTCACATGATATCTCGAGAACTCTTAGATGGCTTGCACGTGGTCCATCGCAACGGGCTACTTCTTACTCTGGGATGATTATAAAGGGTCTTCGGTTTCGTACCAAGGATAAAGAGACTACTACTCAGAATAGTGGTGTCTCACTTGAGGCAACAACAATTTGTAGAGCTAGTGCAAAAGATAATGCAATGGTCACAGAGAAAATTACTTATTATGGTGTTTTGACTGATATTATCGTATTGTCATATAGTGCGTTTGAAATTGCGTTGTTCAAGTGTGATTGGGCAAACATTGTGAATGGTATCAAAGTCGAAGATGGTTTTACTTTAGTTAATCTTCATGAAGGACAAACTCAATTTCAAAAGGATCCTTTCATTTTAGCATCACAAGCTAAACAAGTCTTTTATTCTACAGTGAATGAAACTTCTAGTTGGTATATTGTGTTGCATCCACCACCAAGAGGTTCTCAAGAGTGGGAAATGAGTGATCATATTGAATGTGAATTATCTCCTCCAATTGATATGTCAGGACTTCACAACAATGAAGATCAAGTAGATAAAGAGGAAGAGGAAGAACAAGATGAAGAAGAATATGCACGATTGGATGTCGAAGGAGTGCTTTGTGAACCATAGTATTAATGAATTTGAATTTTCATTTTATTTTTTATGTTATGCTCCAAAGAATTTGTAATTCATTAAACGAGTGATATTGTTTTATAATGTTTAATGTGTTTGTCATATATTATTTTTTCTGTCAATTTCTTTAATCCATGTGTGTATCATGTATTCATGTTCCATTAAGCTGACACATTACATGTTTAAGGAGTAGCAGATACCCCCTCATGTATAATGCAGAACCTGAGTTGTTTTGTTCCACACGGCTTGGCAAGGTATAATTGACCGTTTAGTTAAATTACAAGTTCAATAATTTTGTTGTTGCTATAGTTATTTGTCTAATAAAATTAAATCTTTATAGGCATATACGGTGGTTTTCTTTGCGGAATGGACTGCTACAGACGAGGCCCGGGATCTTAGAGCTGAAATAAGCTGATGCAAATGCTGTTCCATAACATATTCCAGCAGATAGGGTGACTTTGAACGCAAAACTGCTTTTATTGAGAAGGAACTAGAAGTTTTAGAATATATGCCTGGAAATATATGAAAGTCTAGTTTTAAACAAAAAAAACGGTCTGTAAAAAGAAGGTCTAACGAAGAAGTTATGATAATTTTCGTACAGTCTGTCAACTGCACTCGGGAAAAAAATCGTGCAATGTGTACAAATATTTTTTTGGATATTTCTCCACTTATAAAGTTTAAGAATAAGAAAATCTATCTGCAAAGGCAGTGCAATAATCACAAGAAGCTCCTTGGGGACCTCGTCTCACCGATGCAAACTCCTTTGCATAGACTCGAAAATGACATGTAATTATGTCCTGCCATAATTTTCGATAAGACCGCAAACAGGATATGTAATTTGTTGCTGCATAACTCAGCATATAGGAAAAAGATATGTAATATGTTTATTGCTGCATAATTTAGCATAATCTGTCTATTTTATTTATAATTGCAAAGTTTGTTCGAGTAAGATTGTATTCGGCAACAAACCAGGATCAAACATTATTCGTAATTTGGGTAAAATTAGAATAAGTTTGAAGAAATATACACTCGAGTCGAGTCGGCTAGATTCGTTTACGCCACTACTCATTTTCTAATTGTTGACCATCTATTATTTTATATTCAATCGAATTTATCTTAAGATTCAAACTGAAAAGTTGAAAAATCGAAATGAATCATTGAATCGTACGTCGTAAGAGTTTTACAACATGCTTGTAATAATATAAATTAAATACAAATCAAAGTGGAAAACTTGACATTGTTTCTCGCGTAAAACGAATCGATTTTTTATCAATTTTTTTTATTTCCTTTCAGTTGGTGCAATTTTCCACCATAGTACAAATACACAATATTTTATTATTAAATAAATATATGTTTTTAGAATTAAAAAAAAAAAATATTATCAATGTTTCTACTATTTATTTCCTTTCGGCATCCACCATTTATTTTCTTTTCCATCCTATATTTTTTTTTCATTTCCCTCCTACTAAGTTTTCGTTTCCCTCCTTTTTTTCCCTCTAATAAATTTCCCTAGCCTTCTTTTGCGTTAAATTAAGTATACAGAGTCTAAAAACCCTCCCTAATTAATCTCGCTCCGACTCTTTCTTCCCAGACGGTTCCGTCCTCAATTGCCAAATCTGCGTCAATACATCTCCGTCGCCGCTCTGAATCGTCCAAACCACCGCATCAATACCTCTCAGACGCTCGCACACCACTATGCGTTGTCTCGCACTTTCACAGAAACACTGCTCCGCTTAGGACTAACGCGCTGAAAAGTGCCGCCGCACCGCCGTCTAACTTTTAATTAGATAAATTTTTCACATAATTATTTTGACCAATTTGATTTTATAGAAGGCAATTGTCAAAATTTTGTTTAGTCAAGTTATGAATGGGGTATTCTTTTAAGTTCTAAGTTTTCGATGGAAATTTGTATGGAAAATTGTGTTACGAGAGATATTTAATAGGTGGTTTTGCTGATTTTGCTTCTTTCTATTTTATTATTTTTTTTCTTGGGTTTTGGGTGGTGGGGGAAAACAGAACAAATGTTCTATATTAGAAATACTCCATAATTTTACAATAACATGTTACATTTGTTTATTTTTGTAGTTGAGTATGACGATTATTGATTTATTCATTACACACGGTTTGGAGATTCCGTTTGCAGGTTTAGAAAGTATCATATCTGCTGATTCCTCACAACGAGTGTAAAATTTGCATATATAGTTGAAATTTGGTTAATTACTTGATTGATATCATGAAATTTGAGTTATCCATAATAGTAAAAACCAATTTTTTTCCCTAAGATCTTGTCAGGGAATTGAGTCACATATTGAAACAATTGAAAAGGATGTCTCGGTTTGAGGTAAGACCTCTTTCCCTTCTTTATATCTTTTTAAGAAATTGTCAAAATACAGCAATAAACCCATTTATTTTATTTTATGTGTAGAATTCCAAAAAATCTGAAAAAAGAGTAAAAAAGAAACGTACTCTTGTTGATGAATACGATGATGATGTTGAGTATGAGGAGACTCAACCACACAGACGTAGTCTCCTACGAAAAGTAGTCTCACAAGAGGAGAACGACGACGCGCAGTCAACAGAACATGCAAACAATACCCAAGCTACACAAGAAAAAGAAAAGAAAAAACGTGGTCCAACTACAATGAATATGATTTGTAGAGGGCCTATTCAGAAGTTGCAACTGAGTTTTAATTCAAACGGACAGCCCTTTGGCACAAATTCAGCTAAGTTTGTGTCATTTCTTGGGGTCATAGCACGTGAACATATCCCGATTGTCATAGAGTGGAAGAATCTTGTTGAGGAGAATTGGAAAAGTTTGAGGGATGATCTTTGGTCTCTTGTTCAGGTAATATAATCAAGATGATACACTCTTAGTAGATTGATTGATTATCATTTACTTGGATGTTTAATTAACATATTTTTTAATATAGCAATCATTTGTCGTGAATGATACATACAAAGACCTTATTTTTAAAATGATGGGCAAATATTGGAGGCAATATAAATCAAAGATCACAATAAAGATAATCGAAGCGAACGAGTTGCCCGATAGGGTACATGCATTACAAGTCCTTAGGCCCTCAAATGTGAAATCCGTCAAGGATTGGGATACTTTCGTGAAAAGAAGACTTACTACAACATTTAAAGTGAGTTATTTTTTTTTTTAGTTAATTAGATATACTGTATACATGAATTTTAATTATTAATTTAATTATTCCTTTCTCATCCCATAATTTTTGTGTTATTTTCAGAACAGAAGAGAAATGTTTAAGGAAATGAGGATGAAGCAAAAATACACACACACTATGAGTCGTAAAGGTTATGCTCGTTTGGAGAATGAATTGGTAACGTTATAAGTTAAAAATGAAACATGATAGTCACTTGTTATATTTATATACATACATATATATAATATATATATATATATATATATATATATATATATATATATATGTATATATATATATATATATATATATATATATATATATATATATATATATATATATATATATATATAATTATTTTATATTTTTTCCAGAAAGAAAACCATCCAAATCCCAATGAAATAACAAGGGTGGAATCATGGAAAAAAGCATACGAAAAAAAGAACGGTGATCCTATCAATGAAGTTGCTGGTGAAATAATGGTAATCTTAAAAATTCACTTCTTTCACCTTCTTCTTTATATATATATATATATATAATTATTATAATAATAATAATAATAATAATGTTTGTATGTGTAATGTCTTGAGATAATGTTATGCATGTACGGACCACAACAACTAAATTTATAAAATTATATATTGGGTTAGGAAATAGCAATGTTCATCTACTGCAAATGTTTGGAATTATTAATGATTAAAAGGGGATGAATTTGACACCTTAATAATTTCATTGTATTCCACCAGATACTTAGGAATAATTATTAATATGATATGGTATATTTTCAATACATGATCCACTATCTTATTTTCCCAGCCCTTGTCAACATTCTCTTTTTTTTTTTCAACCATCTGAATTTTTGTATAGATTTTTATTACTCTTATAGACCTTTATTTAAAATTGGTTATGCTATGTTCTCATTACGTTATTTTTCTGTCAAATGTGTGTACTAACAGGAAAAAATCACTAAGTGCATTGAGTCGGAAAATCCACCAACAAAGGATTGCATAAGAGATGATGCTCTAGCACGTGTTTTAGGACCTGAACCTCGAGGACGAGTTCGTGGACTTGGTTTTGGTGTTACCCCATCTAAAGTTGATGCAACAGTCATATGTAACGCAAGAGTCAAGGAGCTTGAAAGTAAAGTTGCTATGTTTGAAGCCAAGTTTGAATCATATCTCAAAGAAAATGAACAGGTAATTTTTTTATGCACTTATATTAAATTTAGAACCCTTGAACATTTTAACACTTTTTTTTAAATTTTTTTTTTTTATTATAGAATCTAAACAAGAATGTTGAGGATATGTTAAATTCAGATGTTGCTACTCCTCAGGTATGTATTAGCTTTAATTGATTCGTATATAAATGCATATCATTAATGTTTACATTAGTCACCAATCAATTTATTGTTTCTCTGAATTATCCTATTAATTATCTTATTTCAGTCAGAACAACAAAGTCATCCTTCACAAGATTCACCTACGATCGATCAGAAGTGTCAGCTATTACATTGGTACAACTTTGAAAATGAGGAGGTTGTGGCTGAAGGACACATTGCATCAGTTGATCCACGCACTAAGGTTCATCATATGCATCTTGGAAGAGATTGTTGGAAGGTGTGGGTTGACCTCGTTTTTAATGAAGATCTGATTTTGTATAGAACCACCGATGAATTTCACAAGCTCGGTGATGCTTTAGGGAGTACAATTGCGTACCCAAAAAGTTCTATCAAAATGATTAATGAAGGTATTATTCAAGAACTATTTAACTATGATTTTTTTTTTTATTTGGTTACATATGCACATTATTTCATTTTAATTGTTATTTTATTTTATTTTATTTTTGTCATTTGCATTGACAGAGTTTGAGCATCTCCACAGTCGAAGGGGAAATTAAAGATTTGATGAACTTTGACTTGGTTAGAATGTGAGCTTAGACAAGTTCGATGTAACTAAATTATTAGTTTAGTCTTACTTTTTGTATTATATTTTGAGTAGACAGACTTAAAGTTGATTAGAATATTAAGAATGGTTTTTTTTAAGAATTACTTTGTTTATTTGACATTTATTTTTTATCAATGGAAATTAAATTATTTTGACAGCTTAAATGATTGGTGACTTACCAATCATTTGCAATATTGCATTGGTTTAATTTGGTCGAAAATATAAATATTACAATATGCTCGATTGAAATAATCATACTACGCATAGCATATTGTTAATGAATTAACAACATTAAGATTATATTGTTAATAACTTACCACAAAAAATAAAACATGTTGTTAATACGTTAAAAACAACACGCTCGTCATCTTGTTAATCAAATTATAAAAAGATGTAAAGAACGTTGTTATCTAACTTTCAACAAGCCACAAGCGAATGTTGTAATAGAACGATAACCACGTTCGTCATGCGTTATTATACATACTGCCACAACGTACATTCAGTCTTGTACTACGCATATGACAACGTGTGATCGCGGCTTGTGGTGAAGTGTATTACAAAACGTCCGTCGATGTTGTTAATAACCGATAACAACATCTCTGGATAGTTGTCGTAAATGTTCGACAACGTGCTTTTGTTCAGGTGACAACGTTATTTGCATGTTGTTACATGTTGTGAATCTTCAACAACATGGCCGTCAACAACGTGCGACCGCGCGTTGTCTTTATCATTTAACAAGAGCACACAAGATCCACACGCCTTCCATATGAACACATCCCTCGATTCTCGAACTCGACTCCAACTTTACGACTCGTACTCGGAATTGAAAGTACCTACAAGCATTTCAACACCTTGTTGGGGATCGTGCATGTATACGCAACGGAATTTAAATTTTTTTTTTTTTTTACATCGAACTAGTTTCGATTACATGCATAAACTAATCACATAGTCAACGTACCTTAACGCTTCCGCCATACATATGGTAATTTTCGATTTAATTGAAAAATACGTAAAACCGAAAATCACGAAACATGCTTATACTTCATTTCACAAAATCGAAACATGTAATCACGTATTACTCATGCTCATGAATCATAATTCATACAGAACATGCTCGAATTAATTTACGAAAGTTTCAATTCATTTACCTCTTGTAGCGTGCGATTTCGACGAATCGAAATCCTAGAACGAGTCACGTACAAGCTGCTATATACCACTCCTAGGGGCTGCAGGAACACCACCAAACGGCAGCTGGTCCGAAAGTGAGGCGACGGCGGCGCGTGTGTGTCAGGGGCGGCGGCGCGTGGGCGGTGCAGCGGCGCGTGCGGCGGTGCAGCGGCGGCGTGGCAATTCCGTCGGGGCAGCAGCTCCTCTCCAATTAGGTTTCACCTCGAATAAACGGATCTCCCCCTACTGTAGCACTAGATACAAAGGGGTTAGATAACAAAGGGAATACGATAGAGAAAGGAGAGGAAAAACCGGCGGATTCCAACGGTGATCGGCGCCGGAGCGGCGGGGCAGCAGCGGCCGAGAGGCTGGACGGCTAGGGCTGGACGGCTAGGGTTTTTGTGTGTAAAAATCTGATCTCAAACCCTTGTTTGAGGTCTATTTATACTTAGGGTTTTCAACCCTAGCGGGCTTAAGTCATTGGGCTTGACCCACTGATGCATTAAGCCCATCCCCTCGTCGGCCTCGTTTCTAATAAACGATCGTCCACAAAATTATAACAAAATTATATTTGTGACGAGCTCAAAGTCCTCGTCGATACGAGTGCCTCTTCGAAATTTCCAATTTCCAAAATTGGAAACTTCCACTTCAGTGGACCTGCTAAATTGGGAAACTTCTCAATTTAGAAAGTTCACTAATTTCCGCATATCTCTTTCTCTACGTTTATTCCGACTCGTAATCCACAATCACGAATCTTGGACTCAATCATATTGACCTCCAACTTTGCAAAGATTAACATATTAATCTATGCTCATTGTTATCAAGGATCCATGTTACACGAGAAGTGTGACCCTCAATGGTTCAGGTGTATGCTAGCCGTGGGCTCACAACTCTTTGTGATTCGAACAACATATTGTTCTTATACGAACTCCTCCCAAGAGTCCCGATTAGAGTAAAACTCATTTTACCTAATCCCGATCAAATCGGTGCCCAACGAATCAAGATTGGCGTCTAGCAACTACGCATCATGATTCCCTAGATACAAATGAAGTGCCTGCAAGAACCTTATGATATAGTTAGCGTACAGTACGATCCCTTCGTAGCACATGTCCCGATTGAACTAGAGGCATTGGTTCACCGAGACCTCTTATAAAGTTCAATAACCGTGCGAACGTTCTAGGTATTATAAATCCGTTCGTGTGCGACTTAGGGAAACACATTTCCCTAATCACCCCACTATCAACTCTGGCCAGAGATTCCATGGATTATAAACCGTCAGAACACACAGGACATCCATGACTACTCAAGCGCTCGAATCCCCTACTACAATGCACAGACTTCACACTAGATTTCGGATTGCACGAACGTTGGCCCTTGGAGCGGTCCGCAGTGGGACTCAGGGACAGGTCACGATACAATCGGTCCTCTAGTGAAGTCACGGTGATGTCTGGGTCTTAAGGACTAATGGTGTACAACTATATCTTAGAAACCTATTACTCGATGAATGAGAACCACTTATAGATTTCTAGGGCGAGGGAGTTCAGTGAACTCATCCAGTATGAGCACCCACTCAAGTATGCCGATGTCACAACACCGAGGACTGATGAGACGCAGTACACATACACTAAGTGCTAGTCTCAAAAGGGAAAGGCCGGTATCCTCATTATTGGCGTAACCCATCGACTAGGAACAAGGTTTAACAGTTACATTACATTGCTGAGTTATCTCACGATTCTACTAGACCAACTCACAGTAATAGAGTAACTCGTTAGGACTATATCTATGCTGCTTGCATGGGATAACAGATATAGAATGCCAAATAAGATATTTTATTATTACGAACGAAAAACGATTGTTTTATTACAAAGAAAAGAGAAAGACCACAGCCACAAGTTGGCTTGCCGGTCACCTACTCTAACAATCTCCCACTTGACCTAAAGCCAACTACTCATAAATCTAAGTCCCATCGACTCTCGATGTTTCTCGTGGACTGATCCTGACAATGGCTTGGTGAAGGGATCTGCAATATTGTCCTCCGAGGTGACTCTGTCTAGCTTGACTTCACCTCTCTCTATGATCTCTCGGATCACATGGTATTTTCTCAACACGTGCTTCGACTTCTGATGAGCTCTTGGTTCCTTAGCTTGCGCTACGGCTCCGTTGTTATCGCAGTACAGCCGTACTGGATCGCTAGCGTTCGGAAATACACCCAACTCTTGGATGAATTTCCTAATCCATGACCCTTCCTTTGAAGCATCTGATGCTGCAATATATTCAGCCTCGGTGGTGGAATCAGCCGTCGTGCCTTGTTTGGAACTCTTCCAACACACGGCACCTCCGTTGACTTTGAATATATACCCCGAGTTTGACTTTGAGTCATCCACGTCCGATTGAAAACTAGAATCCGTGAAGCCTTCTAATTTCAACTCGGTATCCCCATAGACCAAAAACAAATCTCGAGTTCTTCGCAAGTACTTGAGAATGTCCTTCACAGCCTTCCAATGGGCTGGGCCGGGGTCCGACTGATATCTGCTTGTGACGCTCACAGCATACGCAATATCAGGTCGTGTACACAGCATGCCATACATTATGCTTCCTATAGCGGATGCATAAGGTGTCCTTTTCATCTCCTCGATTTCCATTTGCGTTTGAGGACGCATGGATTTCGAGAGACGAACCCCATGGGACATTGGCAAGAATCCCTTCTTGGATTCTTCCATGCTAAACCGTTTAAGAACGGTGTCTATGTACATGGATTGGGACAAGCCAAGCAATCTCCTCGATCTATCTCTATAGATCCGTATTCCCAATACGTAGGATGCTTCTCCCAAATCCTTCATCGAGAAACGTGTGGATAACCATACTTTAGTCGACTGCAACATCCCTACATCATTCCCAATGAGTAGTATGTCATCAACATAAAGTACAAGAAAAGTCATTGCACTCCCACTAACCTTCTTGTAGACACAAGGTTCCTCCGGGTTTTTCACAAATTCAAACTCTTTGATAGTTGTGTCGAACCTTTTGTTCCAACTACGGGATGCTTGTTTCAATCCATAAATGGATCGCTGGAGTTTGCAAACCT
This sequence comes from Erythranthe guttata, assembly GCF_056151865.1. Classification (NCBI taxonomy): domain Eukaryota; kingdom Viridiplantae; phylum Streptophyta; class Magnoliopsida; order Lamiales; family Phrymaceae; genus Erythranthe; species Erythranthe guttata. The sequence goes on along the minus strand of NC_142543.1, from coordinate 11,481,425 downwards.
TTTGCTCATCTCCAGAAGATATGAAGCCTTCCGGCTGCGCCATGTAAATTTCTTCCTCAATGTCCCCATTAAGGAAAGCGGTCTTCACATCCATTTGCCATATCTCGTAGTCATACCACGCAGAGATGGCCAGCAAAATCCTAATGGACTTAAGCATAGCAACTGGAGAGAAGGTTTCCTCATAGTCAACTCCTTGCTTTTGAGTATAACCCTTCGCTACCAATCTAGCCTTGTAGGTCGATACCTTTCCATCTACTCCAATTTTCTTCTTATAGATCCACTTGCAGCCTATGGGAACGATTCCCTCGGGTGGATCTACCAAGGTCCATACCTTGTTGGAGTACATAGAGTCCATTTCGGATTTCATGGCATTTAGCCAATGTCCCTTGTCTGTATCCGATATAGCTTCGTTGAAAGTTCTAGGATCACATCCTTGGTCAACTTCATCAACGAGGAATAACCTATCGGGCGCTCTCCGAACTCTTTCGGATCTACGCAGCGACGGTTCAGGAGGTATATTAGTGGTTTGTTGAATTGGTTCATTATTTGATTGTTGTGCTTGAACTTCAGATTGTGGTTCTCGAACTTCTTCGAGATCAACTACACTGCCCTTTCTATCCGATAGAAATTCCTTCTCAAGGAACACGGCATTTCTCGAGACGAACACCTTTGCCTCGGAAACATAGTAGAATTCGTATCCCATGGAATCCTCGGGATACCCCACAAAATAGCATAGGTCGGATTTTGTATCAAACTTATCTCCCACTAGCCGCTTCACGTAAGCGGGACAACCCCATATCCTAATATGTTTAAACGTGGGTTTCTTGGAGTGCCAAAGTTCATAAGGTGTGGAGTTAACTGCTTTGGTATTAACCCTATTCAGCAAATACACGGCAGTTAGGAGTGCATGACCCCATAGGTATGCCGGTAGCTCGGTGAACCCCATCATAGATCGAACCATGTCTAACAGTGTTCGATTCCGACGTTCGGAAACTCCATTAAGTTGAGGAGTTCCAGGAGGAGTCCATTGAGACAGAATCCCATTCTCTTTAAGATAGTCTATAAACTCAGTACTTAAGTATTCGCCGCCACGATCGGATCGTAGTTTCTTAATACGTCTACCGAGTTGGTTTTCTACTTGGTGTCTAAAATCTTTGAACCTTTCAAAAGTTTCAGACTTATACTTCATTAAGTACACGAAACCATACCTAGAATAATCATCGGTAAAGGTAACGAAGTAGTTAAAACCACCCCTAGCACTAACGCTTAGTGGACCACACACGTCTGAATGGATCAAATCCAAAAGACCCTCGGCCCGTTCCATCTTCCCTTTGAAGGGAGTCTTGGTCATTTTTCCTTTAAGGCAGGATACACAAGTTTGAAGTGATTTAACGTCCTCCATGGAGAACATTCCTTCACTAACAAACTTGTTCATCCTTCTCAAGGAAATGTGACCTAGTCGAGCGTGCCAAAGTTGTGCGGGGTTAAGACTTATATCTTTTCGTTTTGCTGATATAACGTTAATAGGTATTTCACTTGGATTCAGTTCATATAAGTTGTTTATAAGTTGTCCCTTACAAATCATATTTTGTTCCTTTTGTATAATGCAAATCGAATTTCCAAAAACAAAAGTAAAACCTTCATTATCCAAAACAGGAATAGAAATAAGGTTTCGAATAAGTGACGGAACAAATAAACAATTGTTCAAAAAAATGGAAAAACTAGAATCCAAAACAGAAAGATAAATTGTCCCAATGGCTTTAGCAGCAACCCTTGCTCCGTTGCCCATTCTTAGGTAGGTCTCACCCACATTAAGCTTCCTACTTCTTGTCATGAGCTGCAAATCATTACAAAGATGTGAGCCACAACCAGTATCCAATACCCAAGCAGAAGTTTTAACGGACAAGTTAACTTCAACTAAATACGTACCCTTTTCAGAACGTTTCTGATCGAGGTAAGCCTTGCAGTTGCGTCGCCAATGGCCCTTCTTTCCACAATGATGGCAAGCGTCATCAACTTGCTTGGTGACCTTGTCATTCTTCACTCCGCTCGACTCGCCCTTCTCAAGTTTCTTGCTCGGGCCGAAACTCCTTTCTTTCCTTTTCTTCTGGAAAGAACCTTTCTTTGCAGAAGGAGCAACTAGGAGAACAGATTTCTCCTTCTTGATCGTGGACTCATAGCTGACCAACATGTTCAACAACTCATCCAATGGTGGATCGAGCTTGTTCATGTTGAAGTTCACTATGAACGATTCATAAGAACTAGGAAGAGACAGTAGGATCAAATCCACCGAGAGCTCGGCCGGGAGGGTGACATCAAGGTTCACCAACTTCTCAAGGAGAGTGATCATCTTGAGACCGTGTTCGTGGACCGAAGCCCCTTCACGCAGCCTCATGGTGATCAACTCCTTGGTAGCTGAGTACCTCGATGCCCTAGTATTCTCACTGTACATGCTTTCAAGATGATGCTTGATATCATAAGCATGCACGTGAGACTCATACTTCCTCGCGAGCTCTGGCACCATGGATGCTAGCATGTAGCACCTCGCATGGAGGTCGTCCTTCTTCCATGCCTCGAAAGTGGCAGTCTCGTCAGCAGTAGCAGTCGCAGGAAGAGCAGCGGGGGGACGTTCATTGAGCACATAGAGACGCTCCTCGACTTGGAGCACAAGTTTCAGATTGCGAAGCCAATCCAAATAGTTTGGACCGGTGAGTTTGTTTTGGTCGAGGATTGAGGAAAGGGGATGTTTGGACATTGTTGCTGAGAAAATTTTAAGAAGACAATAATTAGAGTTTAGTTCGTAATAATCGTTACAATTAAAATTTTGGACTTTTATGTTTTAATTGTTCTCCCACTAATTTTATCGAATTCCACCACCCTCTAGCAGACAATCGAGAAAACTTATTTTTCTTTAATGGGCTTTAGGTCCAATAGCGCTAATGTAACCCGTAGTTAATCTATCACGATTACATAAGCCTAAAGGTAGAGTACTATCAATCACATCACTATGTGACCCTAAAGATCGATTTACCTCACACTTGATAATGACCTAAGTTAATCTAGCGAATATCAAAATCTTCGTGTGTCAAGTCTAGCCTACCAATATGAGATGTCATAGATCCAACTATATCAAACTAATGCAATCCCTAGTTAATCTAGCCGACCACATTAATCCAACATAATTTTATCTATGACCGTATCTCCATCTAATGTCAATTAAATTACAGCTTATCCCACAATAGCACTCCCCGCTAACACGGCTTACTGCACTATTATGAGAGGCTACACATAATTTAATTGTTGGTAGAAGGAAAGAAAAATTCAACAATTTGGTTTTTCTTTATAGCTTGATAATTATTCTTAATAAAGAATGAGGGATTTTATTTATTAAATCTTATTAGCTCATCGGAAGTTTTAGGTTATGATCATTTGTGATTCCTACAACTATGTTCTCTAGGTATGTGGAAACGCATATTGATCCTAAGAGAGACATACGATCATCATCGTACTTAATCACAATTATTCATCTCATGAATTATTTAATTAATACGATTAATTGCAAATATAATTAACGGACTCCCTTCATTCATAAATCAATCAAATAAGAATGAAGTCCATTAGTTATTTGCTATCTAATTTGTGTTCCATTAATTAAACTAATTTAACGATTAAATTAAATAATTAATCCAACACTATTCTTTGAATTCAAATTAAATTAATGGGTCAATTATCTAATTTGGGTTTAATTGATAAATAATTTCATAAATTAAAAATCAATTAATTTTTAATATTAATTTCAGAAAATCGAATTAAATTTTTTTTTTTTTTTTTTTTTGTTGTGCTGACCGGACCGGTCGGACCGGACCGGTTCGGTCAGCTGAAAAACAGCAGCAAAATCGAATTTTTTCAAAATTAAAAATTTTAATATTTTCTGAAATATTCAAAATATTTAATTAATATTAAAACACCCAATTAGATAACACCAATAATTCAACAATTCAACAAATCGAAGCATGCTTTCGAAAACGATAAACACGTTGACAAATAAACGATTAACCCGTGGCTCTGATACCACTGTTGGGGATCGTGCATGTATACGCAGCGGAATTTAATTTTTTTTTTTTTTTTTACATCGAACTAGTTTCGATTACATGCATAAACTAATCACATAGTCAACGTACCTTAACGCTTCCGCCATACATATGGTAATTTTCGATTTAATTGAAAAATACGTAAAACCGAAAATCACGAAACATGCTTATACTTCATTTCACGAAATCGAAACATGTAATCACGTATTACTCATGCTCATGAATCATAATTCATACAGAACATGCTCGAATTAATTTACGAAAGTTTCAATTCATTTACCTCTTGTAGCGTGCGATTTCGACGAATCGAAATCCTAGAACGAGTCACGTACAAGCTGCTATATACCACTCCTAGGGGCTGCAGGAACAACACCAAACGGCAGCTGGTCCGAAAGTGAGGCGACGGCGGCGCGTGTGTGTCAGGGGCGGCGGCGCGTGGGCGGTGCAGCGGCGCGTGCGGCGGTGCAGCGGCGGCGTGGCAATTCCGTCGGGGCAGCAGCTCCTCTCCAATTAGGTTTCACCTCGAATAAACGGATCTCCCCCTACTGTAGCACTAGATACAAAGGGGTTAGATAACAAAGGGAATACGATAGAGAAAGGAGAGGAAAAACCGGCGGATTCCAACGGTGATCGGCGCCGGAGCGGCGGGGCAGCAGCGGCCGAGAGGCTGGACGGCTAGGGCTGGACGGCTAGGGTTTTTGTGTGTAAAAATCTTATCTCAAACCCTTGTTTGAGGTCTATTTATACTTAGGGTTTTCAACCCTAGCGGGCTTAAGTCATTGGGCTTGACCCACTGATGCATTAAGCCCATCCCCTCGTCGGCCTCGTTTCTAATAAACGATCGTCCACAAAATTATAACAAAATTATATTTGTGACGAGCTCAAAGTCCTCGTTGATACGAGTGCCTCTTCGAAATTTCCAATTTCCAAAATTGGAAACTTCCACTTCAGTGGACCTGCTAAATTGGGAAACTTCTCAATTTAGAAAGTTCACTAATTTCCGCATATCTCTTTCTCTACGTTTATTCCGACTCGTAATCCACAATCACGAATCTTGGACTCAATCATATTGACCTCCAACTTTGCAAAGATTAACATATTAATCTATGCTCATTGTTATCAAGGATCCATGTTACACGAGAAGTGTGACCCTCAATGGTTCAGGTGTATGCTAGCTGTGGGCTCACAACTCTTTGTGATTCGAACAACATATTGTTCTTTTACGAACTCTTCCCAAGAGTCCCGATTAGAGTAAAACTCATTTTACCTAATCCCGATCAAATCGGTGCCCAACGAATCAAGATTGGCGTCTAGCAACTACGCATCATGATTCCCTAGATACCAATGAAGTGCCTGCAAGAACCTTATGATATAGTTAGCGTACAGTACGATCCCTTCGTAGCACATGTCCCGATTGAACTAGAGGCATTGGTTCACCGAGACCTCTTATAAAGTTCAATAACCGTGCGAACGTTCTAGGTATTATAAATCCGTTCGTGTGCGACTTAGGGAAACACATTTCCCTAATCACCCCACTATCAACTCTGGCCAGAGATTCCATGGATTATAAACCGTCAGAACACACAGGACATCCATGACTACTCAAGCGCTCGAATCCCCTACTACAATGCACAGACTTCACACTAGATTTCGGATTGCACGAACGTTGGCCCTTGGAGCGGTCCGCAGTGGGACTCAGGGACAGGTCACGATACAATCGGTCCTCTAGTGAAGTCACGGTGATGTCTGGGTCTTAAGGACTAATGGTGTACAACTATATCTTAGAAACCTATTACTCGATGAATGAGAACCACTTATAGATTTCTAGGGCGAGGGAGTTCAGTGAACTCATCCAGTATGAGCACCCACTCAAGTATGCCGATGTCACAACACCGAGGACTGATGAGACGCAGTACACATACACTAAGTGCTAGTCTCAAAAGGGAAAGGCCGGTATCCTCATTATTGGCGTAACCCATCGACTAGGAACAAGGTTTAACAGTTACATTACATTGCTGAGTTATCTCACGATTCTACTAGACCAACTCACAGTAATAGAGTAACTCATTAGGACTATATCTATGCTGCTTGCATGGGATAACAGATATAGAATGCCAAATAAGATATTTTATTATTACGAACGAAAAACGATTGTTTTATTACAAAGAAAAGAGAAAGACCACAGCCACAAGTTGGCTTGCCGGTCACCTACTCTAACACACCTATATGAGTCTTTTGGACTCATTGAGAATTCCGAAGAAATACCGAATACACATAGGCAAACAAGCTTATATTTATGATATGTATATATGTATATATGCTATCTCAAATCACACACATACACTATATAAACATTTCGATTTTACCTCAATCTTCATTTCATTAGGGGACTTTACCAATTTTCCTTTACCTTCTCGGATTACCTCTTAGACCATTCTCATTTTACCTCTTAGACCTTCCTTTCATCATTTCATAAGGCATAAGAGTAATCCCTTACAAGGGAGTCGTCATTCTTTTACACACACATTCATTCAAGTGCTCATACAATGTGTGAGAAAAACATTTTTGTTCGGATATCCTTTGGAAAATCAAGTAAAACCATAGACAATAAGGCTTCATTTATTTGGAACCCGTTTCATAAGTGGAATCAAGCCATACACTCTTCATCTCATTTTTGGGGTACCGGTCCCTCATACCCCGTGCTTATTCGATCTATGTTTTACAAGACTTTCCAATTTTAAAAATGTGCAAGTGAGGTTAGCACATACTTTCATTCATTTCAAGCAATTTGATTAGGTGTGTGAGAAAACATTTTGCGTTCGGATATCCTTTGAAAATCAAGTAAAACCATAGACAATAAGCATTTTACGAACTACAATTCAAGGACATGAATGCGCATCAAGAAACGTGCACAAAAACACTCCCTATTAAAGATACCCACATAAGCAAAAGTACAAAAGCATGCACAAAAGTACTAGGCAAAAGTGCATTCGCAAAAAGGATCTGAAAACACAAACTACAATCCTAGAACATTCATACAAATCAACAAACATGCACAAACACACTCACTCAAATCCACATGCACAAACGCACATGTAAAGAATCATGCGCAAAAGTGCATTCGCAACAACGTTCTTAACAACATGAACTACAAGACTAGGACTGTAATACGCATATACAATCAATAGCAAAAATACAAGAAACAAAAGATACAATGAAGTGTAGAAATAACACTCTACGTTTGCGTTTACGTGGATTTTTGTTTGGATTAATTTGTATTTCTATTTTAATTGGCGGATCTGGTATCTTATAGGCATAAATGAAAAACTAGGTGTCCATGAAGCGAAAATGATCAAAGAGTAACAAAAGAGTTGCAGTTAAGAAAATAAAATCAAATTAGAAGAGAGAATCCCTCAAGATCTTTGGTAATGTCCATGAATTCGAGCATATCTCTCTCATCAAGACTCCAAATCACCTGGTTCTGGCGGCAATTGAGAGTTATTTTAGTGGGCTACAATTCCTGTCTCACGACAAATTTCTGAATTCGGACTCGAACATGGTTAAAATTGGATACCAAAAGCGATGAAGAAAACATGTACTACAATTAAAGGACATGAATGCACATCTAGAAACGTACCCAAAACACTCCCTATTAAAGATGCCCACATAAGCAAAAGTACAAAAGCATGCACAAAAGTACTAGACAAAAGTGCATTCGCAAAAAGGATCATGAAAACGCAAACTACAATCCTAGGACATTCATACAAATCAACAAACATGCACAAACACAATCGTTCAAATCGACATGCACAAACTTACATGTAAGAAACCATGCGCAAAAGTGCATTCGCAACAACTTTCTTTAAAACACGAACTGCAAGACTAGGACTTTAATACGCATAAACAAACAACAGCAAAAACACAAGATAAAAATGATACAGTAGAATGTAGAAATAACACTCTACGTTTGCGTTTACATGGATTTTTGTTTGGATTAATTTATATTTGTGTTTTAATCCGTGGATATGGTATCTTATAAGTCAAATCAAAAAATAGGCGTCCAGGAAGGGAAAATGATTAAAGAGTAAGAAAAGAGTTGCAATTAAGAAAACAAAATCAAATTAGAAGAGAGAATCCCTAATCATCTTTGGTAGTGTCCACGAATTTGGGCATATCTCTCTCATCCGGACTCCAAATCACCTATTTCCGGCGGCAACGGAAAGCTATTTTAGTGGGCTACTATTCTTGTCTCACGGCAAGTTTCCAAATTCGGACTCGAACATGGTCAAATTGGATACCAAAAGCGATCATGAAAATACATAATACAATTCAAAGACATGAATGCGCATCAAGAAACGTGCACAAAAACACTCGTTAGAAAAGATACACACAAAAGTAAAAGTACAAAAGCATGCACAAAAGTACTCAGGCAAAAGTGCATTGGCAAAAAGGATCATGAAAACACAAACTACAATGCTAGAATATTCATACAAATCAACAAACATGCACAAACACACTCGCTCAAATGGACATGCACAAACGTTCATGTAAAAAACCATGTGCAAATGTGCATTCGCAACAACGTTCTTAAAAACACGAACTGCAATACTAGGACTTTAATACGCATAAACAAACAACATAAAAAACACAAGAGAAAAAAGATACAGTGGAGTGTAGAAATAACACTCTACGTTTGCATTTACATGGATTTTTGTTTGGATTAATTTATATTTCTGTTTAATTGGTGGATCTGTTATCTTATAGGTACATATCAAAAACTAGGTGTCCATGAACCAAAAATGATAAAAGAGTAAGAAAAGAGTTGCAGTTAAGAAAATAAAATCATAAATTAGAAGAGAGAATCCCTCAACATCTTTGGTAATGTCCATCAAGTCGATCATATCACTCTCATCGGGACTCCGAATCACCTGGTTCTTGCGGCAATTGAAAGCTATTTTAGTGGGCTACAATTCCTGTCTCACGGCAAATTTCCAAATTCGGACTCGATCACGGTAAAAATTGGATACCCAAAGCGATCATGGAAATACGACTACAATTCAAGGACATGAATGCGCATCAAGAAACGTGCAAAAAACACTCGCTAGAAAAGATACGCACATAAGTAAAAGTACAAAAGCATGCACAAAAGTACTCTGGCAAAAGTGCATTCGCAAAAAGGATCATGAAAACAAAAACTACAATTCTAGGACATTAATACAAATCAAGAAACATGCACAAACACATTCGCTCAAATGGACATGCACAAAGGTACATTTAAAAAACCATGCGCAAAAGTGCATTCGCAACACGTTCTTAAAAGCACGAAGTGCAATACTAGGACCTTAATACGCATAAACAAACAACGGCAAAAACACAAGATAAAAACGATAAAGTGGAGTGTAGAAATAACACTCTACATTTACGTTTACGTCGATTTTTGTTTGGTATAATTTATATTTTGGTTTTAATTGGTGGATCCAGTATCTTATAGGTACAAAATAAAAAATTAAGTGTCCAGGAAGCGAAAGGATCAAAAAGTAAGAAAAAAAAGAGTTGCAGTTAAAAAAATAAAATCAAATTAGAAGAGAGAATCCCTCAACATCTTTGATAGTGTCCACGAAGTCGAGCATATGTCTCTCATCGGGACTCCCAATCACCTGGTTCCTACGGCATTAGAAAGCTATTTCAGTGAGCTACAAATCATGTCTCACGGCAAATTTCCGAATTCGGACTCGAACATGGAAGAAATTGGATACCAATAGCTATCATGAAAATACGTACTACAGTTCAAGGACCTGAATGCGCATTATGAAACGTGCACAAAAACACTCTCTACAAAAGATAGGCACATAATTAAAAGTAATAGCATGCACAAAAGTACTAGGCAAAAGTGCATTCGCAAAAAGGATCATGAAAACACACACAACAATCCTAGGACATTAATACAAATCAACCAACATGCACAAACAGATTCGCTCAAATCGGCATGCACAAACGTACATGTAAAAAACCATGCGCAAAAGAGCATTCGCAAAAACATTCTTAAAAACACGAACTGCAAGACTAGCACTTTAATACGCATAAACAAACAACAGCAAAAACACAAGATAAAAAAAGATACAGTGGAGTCTAGAAATAACACTCTACGTTTGCGTTTACGTGAATTTTTGGTTGGATTAATTTATTTTTCTGTTTTAATTGGTGGATATGGAATGTTTTAGGTACAAATAAAAAATTAGGTGTCCAGGTGTTGGGTAAATACCTAACACGCAAGTGCATGTATCGCAAACAAGTAGTAAAAGTGGACTCGTGAGAGTCGGATGTCGATCCCACAGGGAATACTAAAATTATCTAATCCTAAGTACCAAATTCTAACAATTATCATTTTTATCCACCCTACGCAAGGTTGTCAACTTTAATAAACTAAATAACTAAACTAATCATGAAAGCAAATAAACATGAGAGAATATTAATAAAAACGGATCTAGGATTTTATCTTCCCCCTATGCGATAATTCAATACCCAATTAAACCTCTATCATGCAAGTTACGATTCTTGATTATTAACCCGAGACGCTAAATTACTCATAACCCGTTGTCGCGTGTATTATGAGTATATTATTCATAAACGATTCGCTATATGTCTATGCAAACCAGGTATGATTAAAGCATTAAATTACAAGTCTCGTAAACGGCTACCTAAGGTATTATCTATATATCTACGATAATACATGCAACTAACACACTCATCCGCTGAAAACTACTCGAAAGCTCTTCTATCCCTGTTCTAATTATTCAAACGATCTGTCAATCAATTCTAACAATAACACATAGCAACATAAGTTAGCTAGGTTCATGTGCTAAATAAGATCAAATAGAAGAAATAATCATGGAATTTAAACTTGCATAATATAAGAAAATAGGTTCGAATCACCACATAGGGTTCAAATAAAATCCTAGATTAAAAACTTAGCTATTCATGTTTTCTACGAAAAGCATAATAAAAATACGAAAATTCATAAAAGTTGAAAAATAAAAGTAAAGGGAGAACTATGATGAAGATTCGTCAAGTCTTTGTCTTCGTTGCTCCGTTCTCTTGCTCCTAGATTACGTATCGAAAAAGATCCCCAATTGTGTGCTTGGATTGGTCTTCGTTGCTCCGTTCTCTTTCTCCTTGTATAATTAAACTTCCTTCACTGCGCCTCCTCGTGATTCCGGACGGCCGTGCCAAATTTAGTGCAAAACTCGGACCCGGACTCCAAATGACCAGGTCCCGGCGGCATTTGAAAGCTATTTCAGTGGGCTACAAATCCCGTCTCACGGTAAATTTCCAAATTCGAACTCCAATATGATCAAAATGGGATACCAAAAGCAATCACGAAAATACGTACTACGATTCAAGGACATGAATGCGCATCAAGAAACGTGCACAAAAACACTCGCTAGAAAAGGTACGCACATAAGTAAAAGTACAAAAGCATGCACAAAAGTAGTCAGGCAAAAGTGCATTCGCAAAAAGGATCATGAAAACACAAACTACAATCCTTGGACATGAAAGCAAATCAACAAACATGCACAAACACGCTCGCTCAAATGAACATGCACAAACATACATGTAACAAACCATGTGCAAAAGTGCATTCGCAACAACGTTCTTAAAAATACGAACTAATATACAAGGACTTTAATACGCATCAACAAGCAACAGCAAAAACACTAGATAAAAAAGATACAGTGGAGTATACAAATAACACTCTACGTTTACGTTTACGTGGAATGTTTGTTTGGATTAATTTATATTTATGTTTTAATTGGTGGATTTGGTATCTTATAGGTACAAATCGAAAATTAGGTGTCCATGAAGCAAAAATGACCAAAGAGCAAGAAAAGAGTTGCAATTAAGAAAATGAAATCAACTTAGAAGAGAGAATCCCTCAACATATTTGGTAGTGTCCATTAAGTCGATCATATCTCTCTCATCCGGACTCCAAATTACCTAGTTCGAGCGGCATTTAAAATATATTTGAGTGGGCTAATATTCCCGTCTCACGGCGAATTTCCGAATTCGGACTCCAACATGGTCAAAATTGGATACCAAAAGCGATCATGAAAATACCTACTACAATTCATCGACATGAATGCGCATCAAGAAACGTGCACAAAAAACATCGCTAGAAAAGATACGCACATAAGTAAAAGTACAAAAGCTTGCACAAAAGTACTCGGGCAAAAGTGCATTCGCAAAAAGGATCATGAAAACACAAACTACCATCCTAGGACATGAATACAAATCAACAAACATGCATAAAGACGCTCGCTCAAATGGACAAGCACAAACGTACATGTAAAAAACCATGCACAAAAGTGCATTCGCAACAACGTTCTAAAAAACACGAATTAATATACTAGGACTTTAATACGCATCAACAAGCAACAGCAAAAAAACTAGATAAAAAAAGATACAGTGGAGTGTAGAAATAACACTCTACGTTTACATTTACGTTTACTTGGAATTTTTGTTTGGATTAATTTATATTTATGTTTTCATTGGTGGATTGGGTATCTTATAGGTACAAATCGAAAACTAGGTGTCCATGAAGCAAAAATGACCAAAGAGCAAGAAAAGAATTGGAATTAAGAAAATAAAATCAAATTAGAAGAAAGAATCCCTCAACATCTTTGTTATTGTCCATTTAGCTACATAATTTTATTGTTGAATTAATAAAATAGTATATTATTATTTTATGAGAATATGCACTAGGGTATTCAATGCATTTAATTGATTGTTTGTCAATTAACTAAAAGCATAAGTAAAATATTCTAATAGTATTCGAAATGGTGTGTTACGGCACACAGAAAGATCATTTCGAAAGTTCATTTAGAATATAAAGATAAACGTTCACAGTCTAGATGGAAATGGACTAACCATTGGTAAAAGATTGTAGCACAATATTTAAGTGATTGGTCTTGATCACAGTAAATAGAGAAAAACTTTTGTAGTTATTATTTTGACTTATTGTCCTAGCACACCCGGCATGTGTTGAACCGGACAAAGTGAAATAATTGTTTCATCACTGTTTACAAATGAAACTGTATTATTTCTAGTTGACAGTAAAATAACTTACTCTCTTAATCCCTAGATAAATAACGTACATATTTAATTAATGATCTCTAATTTGATTTCACAATGCGAGAGATTCCTATATTTATTCAAATGCCCTCCGGTGCGTTGGGTAGAGACATTAAGAATTAATAGGTGAAAATTAAATATCAAAAGGAATCCACATCTCTGAAATAAGAGATTGATAATAACCCTTGAGTAGCTTATAAGATTTGTTTATGCCATGTCCTGGCCAGGTTGATTTCGTATCCGGCATACTCAATTAAGTTAAGTGGGTAAGACTCATGAAAAGAAACCATTTAATTTATTTAGAAGTGAATAAATTATTTGGTGGTTATAAGATATCTTAATCTGGGTAGAATCTAAGTAATGATCGACCGGAGCTCGAATGTAATATCTGAGAATATAAACGAGAGTTCAATAATTATTTTTTAGTGGAAAATAAATAATTATTTAATGATTAATTAAATGAATTTTTTTAAGAGTTTCGATTTAATTAATTATTAGTTGCCCGATTTATATTTTCTTGTAGCCCAATGGATTTTCTAATTAATCGAGAAAATAAAGTTCAACCAATATTATATATTGGAATTAATATAGCCGAAAATTAAATCCCCATTGGACTGCAATTTTTGACTATATAGAGTTATAGAAAGAGTGGGATTTGTTTCCAGGTAAATCTATCTATGTGTGACTCTAATTCCTTGTGCTATATATAATAGACATTAGGTTGATGAGAAAAAGAATAATTCCACACGCCTATTTCATGTTGGAAGAAAAAATATTTTTCTCTTCTTCTTTTCTCTGTAAGTTTCTCGATTATAGATTTAGATTTCTTCAAGTACAAGTCCACCCTTGTAGAAGAATTATTAATCTGGGATATGCAATAGAAGACTATAGGTTTTTAGAGCAAACTATTACCGAAATGTTTGAGCAGTCTTGTGAAGAAATTCACCATGAATCAAAGGTTTGTCCGATTGGCTTGAAATTTATACAATAGCTTCCTGACCCATATAAATATAGTGTGTCTAAATGGTTTCTTAATCTGAACAACCATCTCGGAGATATCAGTGAAAGAAGAGGGCTGTGAATTTCTGGATAGTAGTTTTTCGAGGATTGAAGGCTTGGTGTGGATCTTCGTTCGTGCGCCGAAGATATAAACGAATCTGCTCGCGAAAACTGTAAGTTGCTATATTAGATTTATTCCACTTTAAACGAATCTAATTAAAGCATGTTAATAAAATTAAAAATGGCTAATCTAAAACCTCTTTTGAATTTTCATTGACTCATGGACTTCACATCCCAACAATTGGTATCAGAGCTTCTTTGATTAATCCGTTTGAGGTTCACCATGTAGACCAAAGTTGCATGAAACGGAAAACTCATATGTTGCATGTAGCGTTTTGTTTCTGACTTTGTTTTGCAGAATAGAAAATCCGCTATTATGGTTATCAATGTTTTATTTATGTTTTATGTGAATGGATCCCACTACCTCGTGAGTGGTTACTTGTCGGTTTTAATTTCCATCACGAGATATTGATGGGAGATCGTGTGCCTACGACATTTTTATTTTTTGTAATTTTTCTAGAGGAGTTTTAGATAGAAATTACAAAGATACAATAGAGCAGTTTTTGTTCTCGGAATTGTCTGCACGACTGTGTCGTTTCTCTTATTACGGCCCAGTCCATCGTCGGATCGTGAATCGTAGGTTCTTAACTCCTTGGCGTAAAATTAGACCGTTCGGATCGTGAATCGGAGTTATCCAGATAGAGATATAACTTTTAAAACAAGGCTTGAAATTCCAGGACAAGACAAGAATTATCAACCGCGCGGGGTCTCGACATTGGGCAGCGGGCAGCGGCTCCGGGCCGCCTGGAATTCGAGAATTCTGGAGTTTACGGGGAATTTTGGACTTCCTAATTTTAAGGAATCTAAATCCGGGAGTCCCAACTTAACCATAATAGCGGAATATTAAATTGCTTTATTTAATGTTTTATGGTTCATGTATGTTTATATTTGTTATAAGCATGATTGCATGTATTATTCATGTTTATTATATTTGGGTTTAATTTGATTATGTGATTGATACGCATGACATATAATTGGACAACATGAAATTTGGACATGCATAAATTTGCATTTAATTTATTATGTTCATGTTCATCTATGTGAATTATATTTGGTTATAAATGTTTTTACGTGATACCATGGATTATAATTAGATAACATAGATAACTTTGTTGAACATGATAAATTTATCATGATTTGTTGTTTTTCTATGTGTGTTATAGGATGATTAATTTGTGTATTAATAGGATCCCATGATATATATAACTAGAATACATAGAAATAGCACACACTCAATAGGTGCTCATAGTATTTCTATGATTAATTATATTGGACATCGTCATAGATTTTAGATAATATAATTGATTATGAGAAAGGAGATTTATCGAATTTCGCTCCCACTCCGGGCATAATTAATTGTAGACATTATCTAGAAAAATCTCATAACGGATAATTTGGAATTGATTATAGTGATATATTATTTTCTCCTGGTCGTGGGAAATAGATATCATAAAATAATCAATTCAAAGTTAATTGATAGTCTAATTGCATATAATTAGAGACCATAGAAATTGAGCACACTCAAAATGTCCATAGTATGTCTAGGATTAATTATATTGGACATCATCATAGACTTTAAGATAAATTAAATAATCGTGAGAAAGGAGACTTATCAAATTTCGCTCCCACTCCGGGAACTTTTAATTATAGACTTATCTAGAAGAGTCTCCTAAATGGATAATTTTGAATTGATTATAGTGATACATTATTTTCTCCATGTGGTGTAAAATAGATTTCATAGAATAATCAATTTAAAATTAATTGATAATCCAATGACATATAATTAGAGAATCTAGAAATTGAGCATGGTAATTATTTTCAAATATTCCCTCATGAAAAATAATTTTGTGTATCGGGAGTTTATTAGGTATAAATCCTAAGGTCTCCATCATAGGCTTTAAGATAAATTAATTGATTGTGAGAAAGGAGATTTATCGAATTTCTCTCCCACTCCGGGCACTTTTAATTATAGACTTATCTAGAAAAGTCTCATAACGGATAATTATTAAAGAAATTGTAGTGATATTTTTTTCTCACTCCCAGTCGACGGATATCATAAAACAATTGATTTAAAGATGACTTGATGGTTAAACACTTAACAATAAAATATAATTATAATTATATTTCACTCCGAAGTTCCTGTTATATTTTATTGGACCAAAGTAACCGACTATTTAATTTTATTTTCCAAGACCGCTGAATTGGAATGATAATAAAATTAAAGATGTTTTACATGTCTATCTATTGAAAACTAGTAGTCTGTCTACACTCCGTAGCCTACCGGTTCCTCATAGTGATGGATTTTTAGTTGATTTCAAAATTTGGTTTGAGGGAGCCATTTTAAGTGACAATCTAGAGTTCTTAAGGATGCCCTTCTTAGTTTAAATTTGTTTGCTTGATTCTCTAGCAATTAATGATATATTCCTTAGATCCACTTTATAGACTACCTTTGTTAGGATTAATCGACCTATAATAATATATGAAGTAGTGTCGTTCGATTGATGAATTTAAAATGTAAATTTTAATTGAGGAAATTCGTGAGTTAATAAATGAAGTGAAATTTTGGAAGAAAATTTAGTTCTTCATTTATTTTCTTAGGACAATTAATTGGTTCCGTGTTATATATTGAATTTTGGTTCAATATATAAACACTACAATGAGCCTGTGGCAAGTACAAAATAATACAATAGTGAATTTCTTAGTAACGTGAGAAATTTAGAACTATGTTTTTATTTTTAGCCATATTAAAATCCTCTTGAATACATGCATATTTATTTGAATTATTGGTTAGTCTTCTTGTTCGACAAACTATACGTCTTTTGACAATTCATGAATTCTTAGAAACCTAGATCAGTGGGAAACCGAGATCAACTTAATACAAAAGAAATCTATTAAATTTTAATATTTTCAATTGAATAAAAAAATGATATTTTCTATCGAAATTATTATGGGTAATTCAAATAGAGTTTACTTTCCTCTGAAGATCGAATAAGGCACTTTTAGAAGTCATATTCAATCAATCCTTCATTCATCAGCTACTAATTAGGCTTCTTGTCACTCACGTGACATATATAATAGTAGTAAAATTTAAGCATGTTCAAATCGAAAGTAGGATTTTATATTTAGAGATTATCATTTTGTGTCTTCCAGATAGAAGGAATTTATTTTTCTTTTATAGGATGGTTCAAAATAAATAGTTTGTTTATTTAATAATGACTTGATCATTGTGAAAAATAGACCATTTTTTATTTAGACACATTGATTGATAATAAATATATTGAAATCTTTTATTTCCTACACTACTATTATATTCAATGAATAAATCTATTAATTAACCTCAATAGAGTATATATATGTATTTGTATCGCATCCATGGCATGATTATTTGATATTTACAAGAGGTTGGATTTTACTGTAAATAAAATTTTGAGACTGATTTACAATGGCCCGTTACGGATCATGAAAAGTGAGGGCACTGCCAGTCTAAGAATTTTAATTGAAAAGTAAAAGGACCGAGTGCCCGGTTGATGGGCCTAGTGTAACTAAGATCAAATAATTTTTGGATTTATTTTATTCTATAGTTTGTGGACCTATAGATACACTAGTTAAAGTAGTTTTGAGTAGTACATCTCCTTTGTTAATGATATCTCGAGACATAGATATATTCATATTATGCGACATACATCTGAGGTCTTAAAGAAATTGAAGACCGTGACAGATATATGGCGAAACTTTATGGGTATAAGTTATTTAACATTTTGGTTAAACTAAGAATTTGTCCTAGATATGTTTGTACCAAATTGAACCACAATAGAATATAATTTAGCGTCAAAAATAATTAATACTTATTGAAGACGGTTTAATCTATAGTGATTTATTGAGTATTGTTTATTTTTATAATATATATACATTTGAGACGGTTATTTATTTACGAACTTAAGATTTTCTAAGTTAGTACCCAATTACTCTAGTTGAATTAAAGATTGTTTAAACATACAATCGTTGTAGTATTCGGAACTGGAATCAGTTAGCATTTATGCTTCGGGAGAACACGATTGATAGAAGATAAGTTAGAAATAAATGTCTCTTGTATGGGATAGTAAGAGAAAAATAATAGTGGTCCATTTTGATTCCTAGAGTTACGAAAACATTGATTTGTATCAATGTTGGATTCTTAAATGAAGATCATGTTTTGGACTACATAGCCTAATGACGAAGTTTTAAGGAAGTTTGACCGTCTTAATCTTCTGGTATACCCTAAATACATTACGAATTTGGCTTGTATTCTAGTATAGAAATGCCAATGCCACTTTCTAGTGGGAGGAAATTGTTGGAGTAGGTGACCAACAAGCCAACTTGTGGCTGTGGTCTTTCATTTTTATCTTATGATAAAACAATCTTTTTTCATTCGTAATAATAAAAAATTTCATTTGGCATTCTATATCTCTAATCCCATGCAAGCAGCATAGATATAGTCCTAACGAGTTACTCTATTACTGTGAGTTGGTCTAGTAGAATCGTGAGATAACTCAGCAATGTAATGTAACTGTTAAACCTTGTTCCTAGTCGATGGGTTACGCCAATAATGAGGATACCGGCCTTTCCCTTTTGAGACTAGCACTTAGTGTATGTGTACTGCGTCTCATCAGTCCTCGGTGTTGTGACATCGGCATACTTGAGTGGGTGCTCATACTAGATGAGTTCACTGAACTCCCTCGCCCTAGAAATCTATAAGTGGTTCTCATTCATCGAGTAATAGGTTTCTAAGATATAGTTGTACACCATTAGTCCTTAAGACCCAGACATCACCGTGACTTCACTAGAGGACCGATTGTATCGTGACCTGTCCCTGAGTCCCACCGCGGACCGCTCCAAGGGCCAACGTTCGTGCAATCCGAAATCTAGTGTGAAGTCTGTGCATTGTAGTAGGGGATTCGAGCGCTTGAGTAGTCATGGATGTCCTGTGTCTTCTGACGGTTTATAATCCAAGGAATCTCTGGCCAGAGTTGATAGTGGGGTGATTAGGGAAATGTGTTTCCTTAAGTCGCACACGAACGGATTTATAATACCTAGAACGTTCGCACGGTTATTGAACTTTATAAGAGGTCTCGGTGAACCAATGCCTCTAGTTCAATCAGGACATGTGCTGCGAAAGGATCGTATTGTACGCTAACTATATCATAAGGTTCTTGCAGGCGCTTCACTTGTATCTAGGGAATCATGATGCGTAGTTGCTAGACGCCAATCTTGATTTGTTGGGCACCGATTTGGGAGGAGTTCGTATAAGAACAATGTGTTGTTCGAATCACAGAGAGTTGTGAGCCCACGGCTAGCATACACCTGAACCATTGAGGGTCACACTTCTCGTGTAATATAGATCCTTGATAACAACAAGCATAGATTAATATGTTAATCTTTGAACGATTGGATGTCGATATGATTGAATCCAAGATTCGTAGTTGTGAACTGCGAATCGAAATAAACGTAGAGAAAGAGAGAAATGCGGAATTTAGTGAACTCTCTAAATTGGGAAGTTTCTCGATTTCGCAGGTCCACTGAAGTGGAAGTTTCCAATTTTGGAAATTGGAAATTTTGAAGAGGCACTCGTATCGACGAGGACTTTGAGCTCGTCACAAATATAATTTTGTTATAATTTTGTGAACGATCGTTTGTTAGAAACGAGGCCGACGAGGGAATGGACTTAATGCATCAGTGGGTCAAGCCCAATGACTTAAGCCCACAAGGGTTGAGAACCCTAAGTATAAATAGACCTCAAACAAGAGTTTGAGATCAGATTTTTACTCCTCAAACCCTAGCCGCCCAGCCCTAGCCGTCCAGCCTCTCGGCCGCCGCTGCCCCGCCGCACCGCCGCCGTCCGCCACCGGAATCCGCCGGTTTTTCCCTCTCCTTTCTCTATCGTATTCCCTTGTTATCTTACCACTTTGTATCTAGTGCTACAGTAGGGGGAGATCCGTTTATTCGAGGTGAAACCTAATTGGAGAGGAGATGCTGGCCCGACGGAATCTACGCACCGCCGCTGCACCGCCGCACGCGCCGCTGCACCGTCCACGCGCCGCCGCCGCTGACTTCGCCACGCGCCGCCGTCCGTGGCCTGCTGGATCAGTTTGTTCCGGCCGTGAGTTGCAGCCCCGAGGATTGGTAATTTGCTGCTTGTACGTGTTTGGTTCTAGGTTTCGATTCGTCGAAATCTCACGCTACAAGAGGTAATTAAATCGAAACTTTTGTAAATTGATTTGAACATGTTTGTATGAATTTCAATTTATGAGCATGAGTAATATGTGATTACATGTTTCGATTTCATTGTATGATGAACAAGTATGTTTTATAATTTTCGGTTTTACATGTTTTTAATAATAAAATCGTAAGATTGTATGTTTACAGAGTGTTGGTGATAAAAAGATTCTTGATGAACATATAATTCCTTCGTTGAACTATGAATGAACGCCCATTTTTATAGATGCAAGAAATTGGCTTAGTGCTATAAGAATCCAAAGTGGAAATGATTGGACTGAGAAAAGTGAAAACCTTTTAAAAGGTGAGGCTTAAAGTAAGAAGCTTATGTCGGAAAGAAATGGATCGACTACGAGGAAACTTTCTAGCTAGTAGCCACACTTTAATCTATTCAAATTCCTAAAATTTGTCAGTGCCTTGTTTAATTTGGTAGATGGATGTGAAGATTTTGTATCTCTTGACGAGTGAATTTCACGATGCAAATTAAATGGATTTTAGCTTAGAGCCATATGCATTGTAATGCAAACTTATTATTAATTCATTTTTGAATATAAGCAAAGTGCGTATATCATGTGATATTTAGATTGATCTTAGAATCAATGTTTTGATTTTGATAAGGAATCTAGATATATCACATGTTGTAAAGGAAGCGTGGTGAAAGCCTTAAAAGACGTATTGGATAATAATTTCCTTTTAGAAAATGATTTGGAAATTATTTAGGTAAGGGTATTGATTCTCGAGTCAAATCAATATGGATAACTTGAGTGAAACTAGTTATGTCGTATGGATCATTTTTTAACATCTATGAAATAGGACATTAAGTTGTCACGGACAAGTTATATTGATTTATATACTTGCCAAATTTAGCATGCACAAATTCCAAAGAAATAATTGTTTCTTTCAGGCACGGAGTCACTCTATCGAGAAATTAGTGTCTTTGAACATGTAGTGCGATAGAGATGTTGAAGCCAGTTTCTTATTGTAAAGGAAGCCTTACATATGCTATATAGTAAATAATTAAATTCAAGGTTTGCTTTGCATCTTGCATAGTTAGCAAATGTGAATTTATTTTGAGGCTAGTATGTCAGACTGCGGTAAAGTATATTCTTAAGTATTCAAGGATACGAGATTATATACTAGTTTACTAGGCGGATAGTCTTGGTACGACTCAATAATTAATGGTCAAGTATAGTAATTTTTCTTTAGCATGTTATCACTGTGGGAGATTTATTTTCCTAAGGAAGTGAAAACGTATAGTGGGAGGTTTATGCAATTCTGCGATTGCATATTCTGCTAGATATACAATGTGTGCTTTTACATCGGATGATAGCCCCATAGATATGTTCTATGGATGGGTTAGAGACGTTGAGCTGCGAGTCTTTGAGTTTAAGTGGGAGATTGTTAGGATAGTAGACTAAAAGTCTCGCTTTTAGCTACATAATTTTATTATTGAATTAATAAAATAGTATATTATCATTTTATGGGAATCTGCACTAGGGTATTCAATGCATTTAATTGATTGTTTATCAATTAATTAAAATCATAAGTCTAATATTCTAATAGTATTCGAAATGGTGTGCTACGGCCCATAGAAAGATCATTTCGAAATATCGTTTAGAATATAAGATAAACGTTCACGATCTAGATGGAAATGGACTAACCATTGTAAAAGTTTGTAGCACAATATTTAAGTGATTGGTCTTGATCACAGTAAACAGAGAATAACTTTTTTAGTTATTGTTTTGAATTATTGTGCTAGCACACCCGACATTTGTTGAACCGAACAAAGTGAAATAATTGTTTCATCACTGTTCACAAATGAAAGTATTTAACATACATATTTAGTTGATGATCTCGACTTAGATATCACAATGGGAGAGATTCCTATATTGAGTCAAATGGCCCCTGGTGCGCTAGGTAGAGACATTAAGAATTAATAGGTGGAAATAAATTATCGAAAAGAATCCACATCTCTAAAATATGAGATTGATTATGACCCTTGAGTAGCTTATAAGATTTGTTTATGCCAAGTCCTGGCCAGGTGGATTTTGCATCCGACATACTCAAATAAGTTAAGCGGGTAAGACTCATGAAAAGAAATCATTTAATTTATTTAGCAGTGAATAAATTATTTGGTGGTTGTAAGATATCTTAATGTGAGGAGAATCTAAGTAATGATCGACCGGAGCTCGAGTGTAATATTTGAGAATATAAAGAGGAGTTCAATAATTATTTGGTAGTGGAAAATAAATAATTATTTAATGATTAATTAAATGAATTCTTTTAAGAATTTGGATTTAATTAATTATTAATTGCCCGATTTATATTTTCTCCTTTAGTACCTATTGTAGCCCAATGGATTTTCTAATTAGTCGAGAAAATAAAGTTAAACCAACATTATAGATTAGAATTAATATACCCGAAAATTAAGTCCCTATTGGACCTTCATTTTCCACTCTATAGAGTTATAGAATGAGTGGGATTTGTTTCCACGTAATCCTCTCTATGTGTGACTCTAATCCCTTGTGCTATATAACAGAGATTGGGTTGATGAGAAATTAATAACTCGGTACACGCCTATTTCTCGTGGAGAAGAAAATATTTTTCTCTTCTTCTTTTCTCTCTAAGTTTCTAGATTATAGGTTAAGATTTCTTCAAGCACAAGTCCACTCTTGTAGAAGAATTATTAATCTGGGATATACAATAGAAGACTATAGGTTTTTAGAGCAAACTATTATTCCCGAAATTTCAGAGCAGTCCTGCAAACAACAATTCACCATAAATCAACCGTTTGTCTGATAGACTTGAAATTTATAAAGAAGTTTCCTGACCCATAGTACTATTATCCGGTCAAAGGGTTTATGAATCCGATTAACCATCTCGGAGATATCAATGAAGGAAGAGGTATGTAAATTTTTGGACAGCGGAGATATCAATGAAGGAAGAGGTATGTAAATTTTTGGACAGCAGTTTTTCGATGATTGAAGGCTTGGTATGGTTCCTTGTTCGTGCGCCGAAGATAGAAACGAATCTGCTCGCGAAAACTATAAAATGGTAGATTAGATTTATTCCACTTTAAACGAATCTTATCAAAGCATATTAATAAAATTAAAACCGGCTCATCTAGAACCTCTTGCAAATTTTCATTGAATCCTGGGCTTTACATCCCAACAATAAGTACAAATCTAAAATTAGGTGTCCATGAAGCAAAAATGATCAAAGAGTAAGAAAAGAGTTGCAATTAAGAAAATAAATTCAAATTAGAAGGAATCCCGCAACATCGTTGGTAGTGTCCATGAAGTCGAGCATATCTCTCTCATCCGGACTCTGAATCACCTAGATCCGGCGGCATTTGGAAGCTATTTCAGTTGGCTACAGTTTTACCTCACGGTATATTTCCAAGTTCGGCCTCCAACATGGTCAAAATTGGATACCAAAAGCGATCATGAAAATACGTAGTACAATTCTAGGACATGAAGCACATCAAGAAACGTGCACAAAAACACACCCTAGAAATGATACGCACAGAAGTAAAGGTACATAACATGCACAAAAGTATTCATGAAAAAGTGCATTCGCAAAAAAAAATTATGAACACACAAACTACAATACAAGGACATTAAGAAATCAACAAACATGCACAAACACACTCGCTCAAAGTGACGTACACAAACGTACAGGTAGATAACGATGTGCAAAAGTGCATTCGCAACAACGTTATTAAAAAATGAACTGCAATACTAGGACTTTAATACGCATCAACAAACAACAGAAAAAACACTAGATAATAAAGATGCAGTGGACTGTAGAAGTAACACTCTGTACGTTTACCTTTACGTGGATTTTTGTGTAGATTAATTTATATTTATGTTTTAATTGGTAGATTTTGTGTCTTATACGTACAAATCTTAAATTAGGTGTCCATGGAGCAAAAATGATCAAAGAGTAAGCAAAGAGTTGCAATTAAGAAAATAAATTCAAATTAGCAGAAGGAATCCCGCAACATCGTTGTTAATGTCCATGAAGTCGAGCATATCTCTCTCATCCGGAATCCGAATCACCTTGTTCCGGGGGCATTTGAGAGCTATTTCAGTGGGCTGCAATTCCCGTCTCACGACATATTTCCAAATTCGGACTCCAACATGGTCAAAATTGGATACCAAAAGCGATCATGAAAATACGTAGTACAATTCAGACATGAATGCGCATCAAGAACCATGCACAAAAACACTCGCTAGAAATGATACACAGAGAAGTAAAGGTACAAAATCATGCACAAAAGTACTCACGCAAAAGTGTATTCGCAGAAAAGGATCATGAAAACACAAACTACAATTCTAGGACATGAATGAAATCAACAAACATGCACAAACACACTCTCTCAAAAGGACATGCACAAACGTACAGGTAAATAACGATGCGCTAAAGTGCATTCGCAACAACGTTAATAAAAACACGAACTACAATACTAGGACTTTAATACGCATCAACAAACAACATCTAAAACACTAGATAAAAAAGATACAATGGAGTGTAGAAATAACACAATACGTTTACCTTTACGTGGATTTTGGGGTAGATTAATTTATATTTCTGTTTTAATTGGAAGATTTTGTGTCTTAAAGGTACAAATCGAAAATTAGGTGTAACACCCCGCGTTTCCGTCTTTTCCCTCTCGTCTCCTTTGGATGAATATGTGTTGTACGTACGAATTTAGTTAGTTGCTTTTCAGTTTGCTATATTTGCTATTTATATGAAATTATGTGAACTAATGTGCATTGTATGTCTACATGAATATTTTTCATTTTATTCTCTATTTGTGCAACTAAAATGTATTTTATGTGTTTAGTATAATTGAACACGTGAAGTTATGTGATCTACGTGGATTTAATTTTAGTAACATAAGAATTTATTTTCTCACACTAGAAAGTTTATGTGCTTAATTGATAGTAAACTCCTCTCTTTAAATTGGTTATGATTGTATGTGTTGCATGCATACACTTATTCCATGTGAAATTCCACTTGGCTTTTCATTTAGCATTTCTTTTAGATAACTTAAATAAAATTGCCAAGAAGTCCGTCTAGATTATTTCAAGATTCTCCAAATTGCAAAAAGACCCCTCTTCCTACTTAGTTATTAAGGTAGCAAGCATCCAAGACTCTATAAATACTCACCTCTTCTTCACAATTCTCTACACCAAAAAACATTCTGTGATCCTACAGTTCAAGATCAAGGTCTAATTCCTTATTCTTCTTCTTCTCGTTTTTTATCATTAATTCCTAGCTAGTATAGTTCTTCATCTCCAAAAGAATATTCTTCAACCAAGAAGGGTAAGAAAATCTTTGTTCTTTGTTTCGTTCTTAAACTTTTCGAAATCCCCTATAATTCCTATTTCTAATTTTCGAAATTCTTTAAGGATTCTCTAGTGGCTTTCAAATATATACAAAGCCTTTATGTACCCCTTAGAAATTTATTTATATCTTTTATTCGAATAATGATTTTTATAAACTGTTTCTTACTGATTTTAATGACATATAAAGGAGTATGTTGTAAAAAATTCAAAGGCTTTCGATTTGTGGTGCAAGAGAAATGATTTTTCAAACTTAGGATACCAAAATTGTTTGATTTTCTTAAGATGACTATTTTTATCCGAGGTAGGAATGATAAGTTAGTGATGAAGGTGATACCCCTAAGTTATGGCCTAATAATCTAAGTGTAGGTATCATGTTGCATGCCCTAAGTATGAACTATAGTCTACTACCCTAGAACAGTGTTATGAATCAAGTGCAAACAAGATTTAGAAAAATGATTTATTGATTTATATGATGAGTTACAATACTTGATTGTTTTTGTATATTATTTGTGATGTTATGTGGCACTTTTGAGAGAAAGGTTTTGTATTAAGTGATTAGAGTAAAGTAATGTCTTGCGTGATCATTTTCATAATTCGTGATATGAGTGGTATTGATATGCTATGAATGACATGGTTATATGATTATGTGATTATAATATGGTTAAAGTTGAAGAATTCCCTTCTTGGTGATACTATGTGATATTAAATGTTTGTGTGTACTTATGAAATGAAATGTGAAACAAAAGTGTTATGTTCTATATGATTATGTGTTCAATGGTTTGATTAAAGATGTGAAGTATGATTGTTGTGGTACTTGTTCCTTTTGTGCTTGTTTATGTGAAAGTAAACATAGATTGATCATGTAAGCTTCATGCGATTCATTAGTAAGTCTAAGATTCATAAATCACGCTATTTCAAAGTTAAAAACGTTTGGAAATTGGTTGTGGATCTAGGTTAATAAGTATGGGATACGGGAGGCTGGTATTCCGTTAGTGGTTGATAGGTGGGGGCCACATAGGGACCTGCCCCCATAGGGACTGATTCACATAGGAATCGGGATTATAAACCACTAATTTTGCTATAGTAAAGTTATAGATCACAAGATCCAAAATACATGGTTTATTATCGAACTCCATGATTGTTTTTCCAAACGGGCCCAATGTTTTCTGATAAAAAGTTTAAAAAAGTCTAGAGTCTCATTTTCATGCATATAGCATATTAAAGTAACGAAAAGAAGGGTGTTAAGTACCCGACTTTTGAAAGAATATGAAAGGATGTTAAGTATCCTTAAAAGGTTTAAAGAAAATGTAAAGGTAAGGTATAGTAAGTGTAGGTTTGAATGATCGTAAGTTTATTATGTGTTCGTGTATGCGTGTATATATATATATATATATATATATATATATATATATATATATATATATATATATATATATATATATATATATGGGTATATATATAAAAATTATGTGTAATCAAAACCTTGTTATTACTTCCGGATTCTTACTGGGTCTTTTTAAAGGCTCGTATAGAAGTTATCTTTGTGTAGGTAACTCATGATCCGAATCCGAGGAGCAAAGTAAGTTGAACCAAGTTCGGGGAAAGCCGAGGGATCGAGCCGTATGGAATTTATGTGGATTTTAATAAACTTTCGTTTTACCACATGTGTGGCACCCCTCTCTCGATTACTCTTGATTATTTCGACGATGTGTTGGACTAGCCCGGGTCCTAATAATATTCGATCTCCTACTTCATCCCAATGGATTGGAGAGCGGCATTTTCTTACGTATAATGCTTCTTAAGGTGCCATGTCGATCCAAGATTGGCAGCTATTGTTGTACGAGAATTCGATGAGAGGTAGACGGCTTTCCCAATTTCCACCCAAATCCATTATACATGCTCGAAGCATATATTCGAGGGATTTGATTGTCCTTTCCGATTGTCTGTCGGTTTAGGGATCATATGCCGTGCTAAAGGATAGACGGGTTCCCATCGTTTCGTGCAATCTCTTCCAAAATTTGGAAATGAATTGAGGATCTCGGTCGGAGATGATTGATATCGGAACTCCATGGAGTTGAACGATTTCTCTGATATAGAATTCGGCCAACTTTTCGAGACTAAAAGTGGTCTTGACCACTAAGAAGTGTGCGAACTTAGTTAGGCGATCGCCTATTACCCATATCGAATCGGATCCCTTAAGAGTGTTCGGGAAACCTTGGACAAAGTGCATTGTTACTCTTTCCCATTTCCATTCGGGAATAAGGTTGGATTGTAGAAGTCCACCGGGCCTTTGATGTACCATTTTGATTTGTTGACAAATTAGGCATTCGGATACGTATTTAGCTATATCCTTTTTCATGCCTGGCCACCAATCCAACTTCTTCAAGTCTTGATACATTTTGGTTTCACCCGGATGGCAAGAGTAGGGGGGATTTGTGAGCTTCATCGAGAATTAATTCCTTTATCTCTTTGCTTGCCGGAATGCAAATTCTCCCTTGAAATTTCAAGAGTTTGCCGTCGGTCACCGAGAAGTTTGGATTTTGACCGGTTGCTAAGCCTTATTGGATCTTTATTAGTTAATCATCATGGTCTTGAGCGGACTTGATAGTTGATTCGAGCGGCGGTTTAATGATCAAGGCGGACATGGATTTTCGGCTAAGAGCGTCTGCGACAATGTTGGCTTTACATGGATGGTAAAAAATTTCGCAATCATAGTCCTTGACTAATTCAAGCCATCTTCTTTGCCTCATATTGAGCTCTTTTTGAGTGAAGAAGTACTTGAGACTTTTGTGGTCGGTTAAGATCGAACATTTTTCGCCGTAGAGGTAATGTCTCCAAATTTTGAGGGCGAACACAACTGCCACGAGTTCCAAGTCGTGCGTCAGGTAATTCTTCTTGTAATTTTTTGAATTGTATAGAGACGTAGGAAATTATTACGTTCCCACTTTGCATTAGGACGGCTCCGAGCCCGTGCTTGGAGGCGTCACTATAGACCACGTAGTTTCCGGTTTTATCAGGTAGAGCGAGAATTGGTGCCGAGGTTAATCGTTTCTTGAGTTCTTGGAAACTAGACTCGCATTCAGGAGTCCATCGATACTTGATTTCCTTTCGGGTCAAACAAGAGAGTGGAGCGGCTATCTTGGAAAAGTTCGGAACGAACCGTCGGTAGTAGCCTGCAAGGCCGAGGAAAATTCGGATTTTTCCAACATTCCGAGGGATTGACCAATTACAAACGGCTTCAATTTTGCTTGGATCGATGGCTATGCCTTCCTTGGAAATTACGTGACCAAGAAAGTGGACTTGTCTTAACCAAAACTCACATTTGGAAAACTTCGCATTTAGTTGGTTCACTCGGAGAGTTTGGAACACCATTTCCAAATGATTGCGATGTTCTTCATCATTTCTTGAATACAGTAATATATCGTGGATGAATACGATCACAAATTGATCGAGATATTTGCGGAAGATTCGATTCATGAGATCCATGAAAGCGGCCGGGCGTTGATTAGACCAAATGACATCACTACAAATTCGTAATGGCCATAACGAGTTCGAAACGCGGTCTTCGGAATATCTTCCTTCTTGATCTTCAATTGATGATATCCGGAATGGAGGTCGATTTTGGAATAGACCGTGGAGCCTTGAAATTGGTCGAAAAGGTCGTCAATTCTTGGCAAAGGATATTTGTTTTTTTTACAGTGACCTTGTTGAGTTCTCGGTAATCGATACACATTTGGAGGGTTCCGTCTTTCTTTCTCACGAAGAGTACCGGAGCACCCTATGGGGAAAAACTAGGGCGGACGAATTCTTGTCGATAAGATCTTGAATTTGGTCCTTGAGTTCCTTTAGCTCTAATGTCGCCATGGGATAAGGTGCCTTCGAGATAGGAGCGGAACCGGGGATCAAACTAATTTCAAATTCGATTTCACAATCGGGCGGAAGACCGGGGAGATCTTCGGGAAAGACATCGGGAAATTCACAAACGGTTGGCACTTTGGAAATGTCGGCTTTATCTTCGTTGAGAGTTTCCACTATGTCGACCAAATGGCATAGATGTCCATTTTGAATAAGTTTGCTCGCTTTGATGGCGGAAATGATAGGAATCGACGGATTGTGCAAGCTTCGGAATTTGAGAAAACTTCCATTCGGTAAGGATAAACGGTCTTGTGAGCGCAATTAATTTGGGCGTCGAATTTCGATAACCTATCCATTCCGAGAATTATTTTGAAATGTTTAGTGGGTAGAATGATTAGATCAGATGCTCGGGTTTGGTTATGAATCTGAATAGGGCAATATTTGATGATGAAATTGGATTTAAGTTCATCACCGGAAGGAATGAGTATGACAAACAAGGCATCGGCTTGACTACGGACTAGGCGGAGTTCGGCAACAAGGGTACTTGAGATGAATGAGTGAGGGCATACACAGAATCGATGAGGGCATACACGGAATTATTATAGACATTAACGATACCTGCGATCATTGATGGGTCAGCTTCGGCTTGGTCTCTAGTCATGGCGAATACTCGTCCTGGCACTTGTCTCGGGGCGATTGGGCAGTCTCGGACCATGTGTCCAGGCTTCTTGCATCGAAAACAATGGTTGGTTCTGGCAACACAATCGCCTGAGTGCTCTTGATTGCATTTAGGGCAAAAGGGTTTGTTGCTCGGAGTCGCGGTTACTCGGTTGATCGGTTGCTTTCCTTTGGCGTTGTTGAGGTTCGGTTTCTTTCCATCTCATCTTGTTCGGCTTCTAAGGCTTTATCTACTAGTCCTCGGAAAGTAGAAGCAGAGGTTAGTCGAACGTCGCGCTTGATTATCGGGTTGAGGCCCCTTAGGTAGTGATTCATCTTCTCGGTGTCGTCTTTGGATATGAAAGGTGCGTAGAGGCTTCCTTGCTCGAAACGTCGAGTGAATTCGGCAACGGTTAGGTTTCCTTGTTTGAGTTAGAGCAATTCCGTAAGCTTCTGTGCTCGGACATTCTTGGAAAAGTACTTTTCGAAGAAAAGAACTTTGAAAGCTTCCCAAGTGGTATTTGCTTGATCGATCCCACTCTTTGCGCCTTCCCACCAATTTCGGGCTTCGTTTTTCAACAAGAATAGTGCGCAATGGATTCGGTCGTTGTCGTTCATCACCATGTATTCGAAGATGACCTCAAGGGATTTGATCCAATCTTCGGCAACAGTTGGATTAGGGCCGCCGTGGAATTTGGTAGGATGCATTTTCAAGAATCGCTCATAGGTGGCTTGTGGGGCTGTATTTCTTGGTGGGGGAGGTGGTGAAGGACGTGGAGGAGGGTTTCGGTTTTGAAGGTTAACAAGGCGGTTGATTTGTTCATTTTGTTCTCGGACGAGGGCGCTGAGGTCTTGGATGGTACGAGATTGATTGTGAGGATCGTTAGCGGCATTTTGAGCTCGAGTTCTTGCTCCTGACATTTAATACTTAAACATACACAAACAATTCACATTAGCCCTAAAGAATTCACATAAAACATATACCTGCTCGAGTGCTCAGTTGGAGCCGTGCTTTGAGAATCGTGAAGATCCTTATGTCGTATGGAGATTTTCGGGATCGTTGCTCTGATACCACCCAAGGTGTGACACCCCTCTCTCGATTATTCTTTATAATATTTAATCTCAACGGAAGACTTTTTTAAAATGATTATTGTGGATATATAAATTTACATAAAAAAATTTCTTCTTAAATAAGAGGGAGAGATCTCACCCGATACTAAACCCTAATAGATCAATTAACCTAAATGCATACTACATACAAGACTAGAAGA
Organism: Erythranthe guttata; assembly: GCF_056151865.1. NCBI lineage: Eukaryota > Viridiplantae > Streptophyta > Magnoliopsida > Lamiales > Phrymaceae > Erythranthe > Erythranthe guttata. The sequence goes on along the minus strand of NC_142543.1, from coordinate 11,449,697 downwards.
ATACTAGGTATAATGGATCTAATGCAAATTCGGACGGATTCAGTGTAGAAACTTTAAAAATTAATTCCTCTTAAAATACTCATGCAACTAATCCCAACATAATACCATACCATCTACCATGGGTCTAAATCACTCATTTAAAACAGTTTTGAATGATTCTTGACCATTTGAGAGAAATATATAAAATGCCATAGTCACTCAATTTAAAATCCAGAACAGGGGAGGAGTTTTGTAAATTCATAATAAATTCCTCACTGACCCAAAACTACCCAATTTTACCCCATGGCGGAAACATAAGCTTAAAACGTTTTTCAAGTGGAAACAAGGCATTTGAGTGGGTAAAACTCCAGTTGTAACAGAAAACACTCGAATGACCCTGTTTCAGTGCAGTAGTGAGAAATAAATCATAACTAATTGAATACCTACCCAAATCATGCAAAAAATCTATCACAATGATGAGAACAGAGAGATGCAGAGACTCCTAAAATTTTATGATTTTCTAAACAGAGCACCTATATGAAAACAATTTTCAAACATCGAGAGAAAACACGAAGAAGTTACTAGCCGAAAAGCGTGCATGCATATAGATAGTAAAAATTCGCTTTCGGTTACAAGATACTACGGATTACCGATTAAATATCCAAAATGGGGTAATCCTAATTACTATTACACATATTGTCTTTTAATAATTTCCACCGATCGGAGGAAGCAAACGGTAGAAAATACCTAAAACCGTATCAAAAGTTTTTACAAGCATATTATACAAATAAAACCACATAACTAAGTTAAGAGCCAACACAATCCACAACCCCTCCATACGATCTCCTTCCGATTCCCAAGCTCGATTCCCATCTTCACTCTTCGGGCTCCAAATCGGGTATACCTACAAACATACAACACCTATATGAGTCTTTGAGGACTCAATGAAAATCTTGAAGTATTATCGAATACACATAGCACATAGAGCATACATATATATACATACATATATCTTATACATAGACATGCAACATAAATTAAAACAATCATATACTTCCCTTTTTCGTCGGATTTCTTCATCACATAATTGTCACACGCATAGAGTGAGATAAATTCCCACTTTTATAACCCTATGATCCCAAGACCATAGAGTGAGAATATCCCACCTTTATAACCCTATGCCATGACACGTATTGAGGATTATAGAATGAGAATCTCCCACCTTTATAACCCTACGATCCCAAGACCATAGAGTGAGATTTTCCCATCTATATCCTCAACACCATAATAAAACATGCATGATAAGAAAAATCATCGGGAATCCCTTTGGAAGAATCAATCTAAGTTCCCGGTAAATAACCTCATATTTTTACGAATCCGTGTATCTACGTGGAATCAAACCACCCATAGGCCCTACGGTACCGACTCATCGTACCCCGGATATTTACCGTAACCTCGAAAGACCTTCCAACATATTTTTACCTTTTAAAAATTCATGACACTAATGCACCCACACATGCACTCTTCTACTAACCCTTCTCTCATCCTCACACCCAATGATCAACACATAAACAAGCAAGAGCACATAGAAAATTACACATAGAGTTTCACAAAATCATTTAGCCATAAAAACATAATCCATAATCAAATACAAGAAATAACCAAAATTTTAACATGCAAAGACAATCTATAATCAAAATTTCATTAAATCTAACATTTTACAAGAATAAAGTTTAAGACTTTCATCTTTTCATTTTATTCAAGTAAATTCACTAGATCTACACATGCAAGAGTATTTTAAATCAAGTTAGCACAAATTCTTAGTTCCTTCATCATTTTTCATAGAAAACACTAGATCTTAACATGCAAGACTTTAGATCAACCATCAATCACTAGATCTTAACATGCAAGACCTTAGATCAACAATCAATCACTAAATCTTAACATGCAAGGCCTTAAAACAACAACCAACACAAGATCAACACATGCAAGATACCAAATAAATCAAACAAGCAATTTTAAGCAACTTTACCTCAAAAATTCGAAAGTTCCATAGTTTAGCCAAAAATCAATTTCTTTTCACAAATCAACAATCAAACACTAGATTAACACATGCAAGCTACTAATTAAGCCAAATAAGCAATTTAAGCATTTTTCCCCTAAAAATATGAAAGTTTCATAGCTAGGCCAAAAATTCATTTTCTTTTCACAAATCAACAATCAAACACTAGATTAACACATGCAATACACTAATTAAGCCAAATAAGCAATTTAAGCTATTTTCCCCAAATTTTCGAAAAAGCATAAAACTTCAAGAACAAAGTTATCTTTTCAAAATACTAACATTCAATCATCATCTAAGCCATATAATCACATAATATGCAAGAATAAACAATTAAATGACATAAAATCGAAAATACTAGTGGTGTTGCATGTTTGAGCAAGAATTCAAGAATTCTCACCTCTACTCTTTAGGGGAAGGATTTGTTAGCTCTTTTCTCTCTAATACAAGAAGAGATTAAGAGTTAGATTATGTTTTAAGAAAATAAGAACAAGAACAAGAAGAACTTGGATGAAGAAGAGCTTAGCTCTTTCGAAAAAAATGAAGAAAGAAGAGGAAGAAGAAAGCTTACTCCTAAGTTTGGCCGAAAATTCTCCTTTTGTTGAAATAGAAGAAGACCTTAAACTTATAGACAGTGAGATTAGAGCTTGAGAGTGTATTTTGATCTTGGGCATTGGAGGTATTTATAGAGTTTTTGGAGAGTTCAAAGCCAATGGAGAAGAAAGGGAAATACATCTTTTTGCGGGGGTGATTTTGCAATTTTTGAAAATAGTTGTGGTGGTGGTTCTTGGGTGGTTCAAGCTTGAGAAGGTGGTGGCTATGGTTGTGGTGTTGTGGATGCCGAAATGAAGAAGAAAAGCGGAAGAAGAAAGACCTTTGGTCTACTTAAAGTGGAGTGTGGGAGTGAAAAAGTAAGCCTAGTCTAGATAGTAGGGAGACTAGCTTTATGTATTTATTTTAATGCTCAAAGTACAACCACACTAATGCATGTCTATTCCTAATTAATATGCAAATTTTTAAATCATGTGTCTGGGTGTATTGATGTCCAGAAATTTAAAAAAAAAAAAGAGGGGAGGATTTTCTAATTTTCTACACTAATTAAAAATCCTCAAATGCATGAGAAAATTTTATTTTCTAAAATTTTGTGCATGCATAAATATGATGAAATGCTCTTGAAATTCATATGCAAGAATAAAATCCTAGTTCATGAAAAATAATTTATTTCGACATAATATCTCAAAATATTTCCTAAGCACATAATTCACGTAATCACATAATTCACATAATCATATATTTCACATAATCGCATAATTCACATAATCATATATTTAATATAATCACATAATTTACGTAATCACAAATCATGCAAGAATTATTATAAATTCTAATTTCACAAATTTGCACATAGAGGTGGTAAAATAAAATAACATTATTTTACCGAAAATGCAGGGTGTTACATGAGGGGTATAAGTCTAGGGTTTGGGGGCCGAGTTAGATTTGAATTGTGTATTCACAATTCGAGTTGTTGGCTAAAAGTTCAATCAATGGTATTTACGTTTTATTTTATGTTATTGTGTTCTAATAAAAAAAAATTAATAATACGGTATTGTTGTGATTCACGCTCTGATTTCCCAGCCTTTCTGACTCGAGCTTAACCCGTTGGGTGCACTTCGTCGCCTAGTCTCTCGAGCTTTCAATCTTGGGGGTTTCCTGGACTAAAGTTCGATACATGGGTCAGAGAGACAACACAGTGGTATCGAGCCTTGCACAAGTCACGATTATACCCGTTTGAAAAAAATGGAAAAAGAAAAAGTTGTGATGAAAATCACCAAAAAAATTGTTGTTGTCAAGTTTTTCAATTTCAGAATCAGAACTTACTTTTCGTCCACATTTCAGAATCAGAACTTACTTTTCGTCCACATTTCAGAATCAGAACTTACTTCTCGCCAGTTCGTCGCAGGAAGCTTCAACCAGGGTTTCGACTCGGATTTTTCATAAGCTTTTTCTTTACATTTAGTTTATGATTTCTCATGTTCTTCATTTGGATGCTATGTTTGTAATGAACTGAACATTTTCTTTTACGGAAATGAAACCTTGTATATATTGATTTTGATTTTCAAATATGTGATCAATTTGTCGTTCTTTGATTATGTTTATGTTTTCCTGTATTAAATGCCTTCGATTGTTTGGCCAACAGTTGAATTGATTCTAAATGGGAATGAACTCGAGAGAGGATTTCTCGTTTCATTTTAGAAAAACATAGCTGGGGTTGTGGAAACGGAGACGTGAGGCAGCTTGGGTAGCCCTTAAGGACTTCACCTAAATGCTCTCTTAATATCAGGTTCTAAACGGAGACGTCGAACCTGTGGGTAGACTCTAACTACACTGGAGACGGGGGTTAGGGTACTTTAGTGTCTGTGTTAGCGAACATAGAATTGACAATAGATTCGGATTTGTAGATCTTTATCGATAGTACACTGGTGGATTTAACCCTAGAAGCCATCACAGGGCGGAATTCCTCGCTTGTCCTGGCGGACCGTTGTTTTTATTAGTTTCCTTTTAGCTTATTTCATCCTCCATTGTTCGTATGTCTAGATAAAGTTTAGGATAGTATAGTTACGGTACTTGGTAGATTTAGGAACTTAATTCCCTGTGGATCGATATCTGGAATTCACTATTCTACAAAACGCAATATTGTACACTTGCGGTAATTTATACATAGGTTTTACGAGTATCAGTTGGACCGAGCCCAACAGCTTAAGTTCGTTAGTTCTTCGCTCGCTCCTTTCTCTCAATTCAATGATCGGAAAATTGTAACGATTACATTTTCGGAATCATTAAAATTTCCTCGTCATTACGAGTGCCAAACCTCGATTTCCAACTTTCTAAAAGTGGAAACCCTAATTCAGTGCACTTTCTAAATTTGGAAACTTCCCGATTTAGAAAGCTCACTAAGATGTTCGCCTATTCTTTTCCTTTTCTTATTCTCATTCATAATTCAAAATTACGAATGTTGGACTCAATCATATTGACTTCCAATCATGCAAAGATAAAACACTTTTATCTCTGACCGTTTATTTAAAGATCTCGAGTGCACGTGCAGTGTGACCCTCGTTGGTTCACGTGTAAGCTAGCCATGGGTCCACAACCCTTTGTGGTCAAAACTCGTCCCTTAGAGTTACGATTAAGATGAAACTCGTTTCACCTTAACCACCCAACGAATCAAGATTGGCGTCTAGCAACTACGCATCATGATTCCCTAGATACAAATGAAGTGCCTGTAAGAATCTTTTGATATAGTTAACGTACAGTACGATCCCTTTGATTCATATGTCCCGATTGAACTAGAGGCATTGGTTCATCGAGACCTCCTTAGTAGTTCAATGACTGTGCGATTGTTCTAATTGTTGTTATCGGTACGTGCATGAATTAGAGAATCGAATTCTCTAATCATTACTTAGTCAGCTCTGGCCAGAGACTTGGAGATTGCAAACTATGAGAACACACATGACATCCAAGACTATTCTAGCGATCGAATCCTCGACTACAATGCACAGGACTTCCCACTATATTTCGGACTGCACGAACACTGGCCCTTGGTGCGGTCCTCGGTGGAACTCAGGGATAGGTCACTATACATCTGGTCCTCTAGTGAAGTCACGGTGATGTCTAGGTCATAAGGACTAATGGTGTACAACTATACCATAGATATCTCTACTCGATTATTGAGGACCACTTAGAGATTTCTAGGGTGAGGGAGTTCAGTGAACTCGTCAACTTACGAGCACCCACTAATGCATGTTGATATCACCATACCGTTTACTGATGAGATGCAGTACACATTCACTAAGTGCTAGTCTCTTAATGGGAAAGGCCGATATCCTCATTGGTGGCGTAACCCTTCGACTAGGAACACCTGTAACAGTTATAATACTAAAGTAAATATCTCACGATCCTAAAGATCAATTACTAGTACTTGTAATAACTGTAATGATTATGTCTATGTTTGTGACAAAGGGACAAATATATAGAATGCCAAGGTGGTTTTTATCATTAATACGAAAAAGTTTTATTTATTACAAGAATAAATGGAAAGACCACAGCCACATGTTGGCTTGTTGGTCGCCTACTCTAACACTTCTCCCGCTTCGATGGTATTCTTTTTGACTTAGGCCTTCCTCTACGAACGTGGTGGTCTGGGGGCCCAAGAATCGGCATGTTATTGTCAATCGTAGGCTGCACAAACGGCACAACAGGGTGCGAATAAGTCTCCCGGTACGACTCATTGCGGTAATATTTGTCAACATATTTATAGCCCTCGTTAGAATTATTGAACAGCACACAAGCAGCGTGAGCACATGGCAATCCAGTGATGTGCCACATCCTGCACGAACACACTCTTTCTTTTATATCAACAACTACAGTTGGGTCGCATAGAACCTCGAACATATGATCCGACGACTTCCTCGCTACCCATACTCTACCTTCTTGAACCAACTAATCCACCTGCTCATGGACTTTGGAGCTAAGCTCCGTTGTCATCGCCGCCCCTTCCTCAGCCCTTATGATAATATTTATCATGACTTCACCCCTGATATAATCAATAAAATTTGTGATGGTAGATCACGAGCACCCTTGATCTTCGAGCTCCACGACTCAGCAGCATTTGAGGTCATCTCATTATGCCGATCTCCGACAAAATACGAACATGTCCAGTTAGCAAAAGGTAAGTCAGCAATGAAACTATCTACCTTTGCGCCTCCATATTCTTTCAACTCATTCAACTTCTGATGGAACTCAATCTTCGTTGGTGCATATGCACAAGCATTGAATTTAGCAACAATGCCCTTTTGAAAACTAGTCGGGCAGCCTCTACACGTGTGCAGCAGGTTGCTCTGCAAGTGGACAAGGCACAATGTGTGTCCTTCACACCGCGCAAAATTCCATGGTTACGATCCGATAAGAATGTCAGCACACGATCTGTTCCAATAGCAGTTTTTAAATGTCGTAGAAAATACACCCAGTTGTCATCAGTCTCCTCGTTCACTATTCCAAAAGCTACTGGAAACAAACCTGAGGAATTTGAAAATTACAGTTAGTACTATAGTCATATATAGTCATGTTAAAACAAAAAAAATGGGTTGTACCATTTTCACTGTCTTTCCCCAAGGCACTTAGACGGATTCACTTGTGTTTCCCAGACAAAAAGGTCCCATCAAGAGTGAACATAGGGCGACATGCCTTAAACCCCGACAAACTCCCTTCAAAAGAAAAAAAACACCTTTTAAACTTCATTGATACTGGATCGACATCAAAATGGTACATGCTGCCCGGATTGCTACGCCCATGCTCTTCAAAATACAAGGGCAAGTAAGAGTACGACGTCGTAGCATCACCAAACACATGATGCTTCCCCGCAGCAAGTGCCTTCCAAGCAACAAAATAGCTAATGTCAATGTCGTAGTACAATTTGACATTGAGCACGACATCATTCGGGGCCATTTTAGGTTTGATTCTAACTGCATTCATAATCAAACCCGAAATTAAATCAAATGTCAATCTATTTTTGCTCGATGAACCAAATGAAGCTCCGCACGTATGATGTTTTTCAAATGTCCTAATATAAAAGAATCTGTTTGCTTTCTGTACCGAGGCATGAATTCTCCACATACACTTCTTGATCACCATGTATTTGCACTCTGCCGTAATCCTTGTAGGTTCATTCTTCACATAGTTACATTCAAATCCAACTTCAACTGCGTATTTCCGCAATGCATCCGGAAATCAACAGCCCTGTTGCGAAATCCTTGCCCTACTTCCCTTATAAGATTTCTCCAATTGGCACTCAACAACTGTGTGTTATCAAATGCCAGCGCATTCGGACGAACACCCATGTCGTTACTCAGATAATTACCCATCGAATTGAGTGAGGTAGTTTGTGGTACCCTCGCCAACACTAATGCATTAACGTTGTCCTTCCGCTTCACAGTTATCTCAACACGGTAAGGCCTAGTTGTCGAACCAAAGATTTCATATACATTACCTCATCATTGTCACCCACCATGCCCTCGCCATAACCATCAACATTGTATGTCATCGAAACATCCCTCGCATTCAAGTTGCACCACTTCTCTGTCACAAATCCAACAAGGTCCTCATACGCAAAATCAGCTCAGCATATCTTCACCCCAAACGACCCTCCGTACTTCAAGACAACCATCATGTTGGAAGACATAATGTGCACCGCTGAAAAAAAAAATTGGCGAATATGACTACTCTGACCTACAATATTCATTGCAACTGCCTAATATAGTAACAAACAAACAAATATGACTACTCTGTAAGTTAAACCTCATTATAACTGAGAATTTTTAAAATTCAATTGTATAAAATTAAGAACCTCACAAAACAAAAACCACAACAAAACAAAATATGTAATCACATACATCCCAGTGCAATGTAACTACTCTGTAAATTGATATAAAGCTGAAATCAGATACAACACATACAAGACGAACCCATAACAATCGGATCGGAACGAAACAACAATAACAACTGCGAATCAAAAACATTATAATCCATAATCTTAATTACAAAAAAAACACTTCCCATTCATGGCTCACCTTTTTCCATGCAACTTTTCTTCAACACCAAGCACAGAGCGGTATATAGATCACGACTAGGCACTTCAATCTCGCCCAAAAATATACTTGATTGTCTCTGGTGAAATCACGCTGAAATCACACTTGAAGATTATGTACAGAATATCACGTACCTCTACAAAAAAGGAAACGGTTATATAAATTTATTATTATTAAATATTTGATTTATTTTAAAAACTGTTGTTAAGGGTAATTATGTATTATCCTATCTTAATAAGGGGGTCTTACTAATTAAGATTGGGATATGGGTGTTGGAAAAAGTCTAAAAAGTCAAATGAGTTTTTTACATAATATTTTCCATTTTAGGGGATTGCATATTTTCTATTCTAGAGGAGGGGGGGGGGGGGGGGGGGGGGGGGGGGGGTTTGGTGGTTTATTAATGAAAACCTGTTTCTTCTCCAACATCTTCAACTAACCGTTTCTCCCTTTTTCAACTAGAGGTAATATCCTAGAGGTCCCTAGTTGAAAACATAATTAGATGTAGAATACAACCTTAATATTTTTTTATGAACTAAATCCTTTAAAAATAAATATGAGTCACATCCTCAATTTTTCTTTTATCCTTAATTTACCCTTAACCTAAATCCATAAATTCCAAAGTCACGTTTATCTCAGATTTATTTTTCTTTTTTCTTCTCTCGCAATCTCGCCCTCTCTCTCTCTCGCAATTCGCTCTCCCTCTCTCTCTCGCAATTCGCTCTCTTTCTCTGTCTCTCGTTGTGTATTTCTCTCTCTCTCTCTCTCTCTCTCTCTCTCTCTCTCTCTCTCTCTCTCTCTCTCTCTCTCTCTCTCTCTCTCTCTCTCTCTCTCTCTCTCTCTCTCTCTCTCTCTCTCTCTCTCTCTCTCTCTCTCTCTCTCTCTCTCTCTCTCTCTCTCTCTCTCTCTCTCTCTCTCTCTCTCTCTCTCTCTCTCTCAATCTTTATCTCTCTATTTTTCGATATCGCTATATCTCTCTATCTCTTTCGTTCTCCACCACTCTAATCCACTATTGAGGGGGGCGGTGGTTATGGCGGTGGAGACGGCGGCAATAAGCGGATGGTTGTAGAGGTAATGAGACGGCAACTATGGTGGTGTAAAGTCAGATCTATGGTGGAAGGCGCGACGATGGTGTTGGGCATGGGTGATGGCGGCGCTCGATGATGGTGGTGATGGTGGATGATGGTGGTGGAGGAGCGGATCTAGGGTTTGGTGGGGGAATTTAAAAAAATTCGATTGGATGTCTATGGGTGTCTATGGGTCTGGTGGCTAAGGTCTGTAGGAGGAGTTAGGGTTTCTGGTTTCTGTAGATGTCTATGACCGAAAAAATTAAAAAAAATCATAATTTTCAATTTATGTAGAAAAGAAGGGGAAAAAAATAAGTTTTTTATATAATGAAAAAATACGGAAAAAAAAAACGTGTTCCACGTATAAATTAAAAAAAATGCTAGATGCAAACTTAAAAATGTTAAATAATACCATAGTTCATCATAGCATATTTACAATTTGGTGTAATTTCGAATTTGTGAGTGGAGGGGCATTTTTTGGAATGAATTTTAATAAAGAATGTGAAGCAAATTTTAGTTAGACTTGTCATTTATTTCTAATAAAATTTGTTACTAAAGACTTATATCTTAAGACCCCTTTCAACTAACCATATTCTCCCTTTTGGCAGATCATAACATAAAAGCACTAAGGAAATTAATAATACATGAAAGAAAAACAATATTACGACCAGAGAAACAGCATAAGTAAAAACTAAAAACACATGATCAAATCATTTACTCCATGTGCCTGAAACCGCATAAGTAAAAACACATAATCAAATCATTTTTACTCCGTATGCCTTCGCAGATCCAATATATCAATAATTGATATTAAGCATCGGGATTATATAGGATTAATGAATTATGAGACGCACGTCGAAATGTACAAAAGGATTGTATTAAAAAAAGGGGAAATTGGCTAGACACCCATTATTTGAAACTTATATAGGTGGAAGTCCATTTCATAAGATGAATATAGGTGTAGGTCCTTTAGTCAATAAAAATAATGTAAATTAATTTAAATTATTAGTATATAGACCTAAATACCCTTAATTAATATTAATATGCAATAATTATTTATGTAAAATAAGGGAACAAATCCCCCATATCACTCTCATCTTTCTCTCACTTATCTCTCCTCACGATTTCATGTATTTTATCTTTCCTCTCTCTTTCTCTCTCCTCTTATTTTTCTGACCTCTTCTTTCTCTCTCTTCTCTTCAAATCTCACCATGTCATTTCTTTCTTTCTTTTTTCTTTGGATTTTTCGAAAAAAAAATTTTATTGTTTTTTTATTGATTGTGTTGTTATATTATTTTAGTAAATAACAAACCCTACCCCAAATAATGCAAACATTAAAACAACAAATATAAATTTGATATTAGTATTAGTTTGAGAAAAATAATATTACAGAATGCAAATATAAAAAGCAAATATTTTCATTTGCAATTTGAACTTGGAATTTACAAGGTGAGTGTAAACACATGAAATCCTTTTATCAACAAACATAGAGTGAAACTGCAAAGTGCAATACATGGAAAACAAAACGAGGTTCGCACGATGATGTGAAGCGGTGTTTCTTTTCTGTAACGGTTAGTGGTTCTTGGGTTTTGACTGCAGTTGGAGTTGATTTTGTTTCCTTCCTTTTGGATGATGTTGAACGGCCATTTAGAGATATCTCCTTTTTTTTGGCTTGGTTGTCTAAAAAGCAAACAAGGAAAGATAATTCATAACGAAGGAATTAACTAAAGAGTGTTATTGCAAATATCAAACATCAATAATTTATGCAAGTGCATACAAGACTTGCAAAATATAAACTGCAAACAAAAAGCATCATATGTAAGTAACACGAAAATTAGCAAAAAAAAAAAACGGTACTTGAAAATAGCAAAGATCATATGCAACTGCAAACAAAGTAAACTGCAAACAAAACGGTACTTAATAAGAAATGTACGCTTTGAATTCCAAGATGCAAACTCATAACAAAAAACAACAACAATACTAAGTACGAAATCATAACAACAAAACTACTAAGTGCAAACTCATAATAAACAAACATTGATTGAAACTACCACTAACGAAACTCCTCAAATAAGCTATGTGCAACTTTAAAATGCAGCCCATGGTTGGTTATTGTAATTTCAATTTACATTTTTTTTTGTTTTTTTTAGTTTATACAAACACAAGCCTGTCTTATGTTCAAAATAGGCTGCCATATGCAATATTAACCCAACTACGTCCGAATCAAAATTTTCAGTAAATGAGTTTTTTGCAAATGAAAAACGAATAAATGGGTTCTTCAAAGTACCAAAAAATAAAAAATCAAAAATTTTATTATTTGAACAAAACCGGTAAAATTTGGAAATCCAAAACGAACATATTGAAATTCAAATTGCACACTCATAACAGATAAATGTAAATAGCAAAGTCAGAACACATAATTAGGTTCTTCAAACGTATTGTTTTAGAATAAACATAACCATAGTCGTAACATACACAAACCCCTCAATTTACCTGATTTCGGGGATTGGAAATCATCGTCATCCTTTGCTGTTAAGGGGGAAAAAACGGTTTCTCAAATTATTATTGAAATATTTGAAATAAATAGCAAACAAACTAAATACAAAAGGATCATTGATTACCACTTAATCGTGTTTTGGCCATCGTATGAACTCCAAACAACAAACCCTAACACCAGCCGTTGATCCCGAGCAACAAACAATTTGTAAACTGCAAACAAAACGAAGTCAAAGTGGGCAACAATAATTTGTAAACTGCAAACAAAACGAAGTAAAACTGCAAACGACAAACACCCAAAACGACCTGGTACCCAAAATGACTTGGTAAAACGACCAAAACCCAAAAATTGAACAGCAAATTGAACAGCAAATCGAAAACTGCAAACGACCAAACCGAAACTGCAAACGACCAAGAACCCAAAAATCGAAAACTTCAAACTGCAGCAAATCGAAAACTGCAAACAACCAAAACACCCAAAACTGCAAACGACCAAGAACCCAAAAATTGAACAGCAAATTGAACAGCAAATCGAAAACTGCAAACGACCAAATCGAAAACTGCGAACGACCAAGAACCCAAAAATCGAAAACTGCAAACAACCAAGAACCAAGAACTGCAGCAAACCCAAAACTGCAAACGACCGAGAACCCAAAAATTGAACAGCAAATCGAACCAAAGACAAAATGCAAACGACCTGGTAAAACTGCAAACGACCAAACACCCAAAACCTCTTGAAGGATTCAAAATTCGTGGTGAGTTTTTCGATTTGAAGAATAAGGGGAGAAATCGAATTCAAGATTTTTGCAATTGGAATTTCGGATTTGCAGTATAATAGGGAGAGAAATGGGGGATTTGATTTTGAAGATATATTTTACCGTATATTACTAGAGATATTGATAGGGGTACTTTTGACAAATTATAAATACAAAAAATTGCTGGAAATTAGAGTTTATTAGATGGATTTTAACACATATAATCTCTTATAGGAGGACCTATAGCAAATTGCCCCTTAAAAAAAATACTCGTATTGAAAACTAATCAGATTTCGTATGCAAAATTTTGAATTTCAATTGTTACCATTTTAATATGGGGCTCATTACAGATAAGCCTAGGTATTTATTCATAAAGAGATTCAGATAAAAAACTTTTTTACCAATAAGTTCACACATGGTCCAGATTTTTGTAAAGGACTAAAATAATCCCTCATACTTTAATATGCTCCAATTTCATCATTAACTTAATTTAACCTCAATTTGACCCCAAATTTCACAAATTATTCAATTTTAACCCAGAGCTTTTTTTTTCAAAAAAAAAAATTCAAAAAAAAAAACATTTTTCCCGCCGGATTCCGGCGTTGACTTTTCAAAAAAAAATCGTTTATTTATTTCTGTAACTTTTTTTTTGTTTAAACAGCAACATTGTTGTGATTGACAGTAATATTAACTATATTACTGTTAAACACAGTAAAATTAACAAAACTACAGTTTAACACAGTAATATTGCTATATTAATCTCTAGCACAGTAATATTAACACAACAAAACTCATTATTATTGTGTAATAGAATAATATTACTATGTTGACTGTTCAACAAATGTAAACATAATAAAAAGCCAAAAGAATTAATATTACTGTGAGTGACAGTAATATTACTATAACAACAGTAATATTACTATAACAACATTAATATTACCGTCAACCACAGTAATATTACAATAATAGACAGTAATATTATTACTTTACTCCGTGAATAACTCAAACAAACAAAAAAAATCCAAACAAAATAATAATATTGATTTGGTTGACAGCAATATTACTATAACAACAGTAATATTACCGTCAACCACAGTAATATTAATGTGTTTACAGTAATATTACAATAATGGACAGTAATATTATTACGTTACTCCGTGAATAACTCAAACAAAACAAAAAACTCAAAAAAATAATAATATTGATGTTGTTTACAGTAATATTATTGTGTTTACACTTATTTTACTGTCAACGACAGTAATATAATTACGTTGACTTGTCAACAAATCAAACAAATAAAAAAATAACAAAAAATAAAAAATAATAATATTACGTTAATTTACTGTCAACGACAGAACAATTACATAAATGTATTGTCAACAGCAGTACAATTACGTTAATTTACTGTCATAGACAGTATAATTACATTAATTTACTATCAGTGACAGCACAATTACGGTCAACGTTTAGCGGCGGGCGTAAAAAAACAAACAAAACAAAAAAAAACAAAAAAAAACTTAAAAAACAGTAAAAAAAAGTCAACGCCGGAAACAGGCGAAAAAATCCGGAAGAAAAGAAAAGAAAAAAAAAAAAAAAAAAGTCAACGCTGGAGACCGGCAAAAAAATCTGAAAGAACGAAAAAAAATTGGAAAGTTAACGCCGGAATCCGGCGGCAAAAAAATTGTTTTTTTTTTTTGTTGAAAACAAAAATTGGGTCAAAATTGAATATTTTGTGAAATTTGGGGTCAAATTGAGGTTAAATTAAGTTAAGGATGAAATTGGAGCATATTAAAGTATGCTCCAATTTTGAAAAGTCAATGCCGGAGACCGGCGTTGACCGCCGGGTAACGCCGGAATCCGGTGGAAATTTTTTTTTTTTAAAAAGTCAAAACTGCATTTTTGTGGTGACAATTGAATTTTTGTGGACAAAATTGATTAAATTAGGGTTACAATTAAGAATTGGGTATAAAGGGTTGAGGGTAATATTGGCATATACTTTATTTATAATAAATGTTAAATGGATGGGATTATTGGTAAACCTAGAATAATAAAGATATTTGGTGGGAGACTTATGCACAAAAACCCCTAGCAAAAATACAATGTCATAGACACTATAAATAGCAACTTGTTTCTTATTCTTCATCACGACGACGACTGCTGCAAACACCTCTAAATTAGACTTCTGTTCTTGTCATTTTTAGATTTTTTTCTACCAAAACGATATAAATTATATAAATTTCAAAAAATAAAAAAAGCTCTGAAACTACAAATAATTTCAGCCACAAACAATTATTTTCCCCTTCACATCTGGTATTACATTTCATCGGTATAGAACAATACTGCAGTTATAGAAACACCAAATCATACAAACCTCTCAATCAGAAGGCCTGTACTGAAAGTAAACGATTTCAATCAAATAAAAGTAAATGGGAATAGTAAGTTAGAAATTCATAAGCACGAAGAAACTATCGAGTAGCTGTGACAGAGCCAGCAATAAAGTAGCATTTAAAATTAGAACCAAAGTATTTACTTGCGAACACAATACCAAAAGAACCAAAAATACTCCAGCAGTTAGTGTTCCTACTATAAACAAAGCCCAGACAGCCATTACTAATCATTAATCTATCCAAGATCTTTCATAACTCTGCCCATACTGACAAAGTGTAGCCGGCCAGAGTTCAAGACAGCGAATAAATAAAGCTAAACCAGATCAGCCACGTTCATTGGCATTTCATCGATTTGTGTACTGTAGTATTGCTCGATATCTCTTAAGATTTTGATGTCATCACTTTTAACAAAACTTATGGCAACACCCTTCCTCCCAAACCGGCCGGATCTTCCAATACGATGGATGTAAAGCTCTCTGTTGTTTGGAAGATCATAATTAATCACCAAAGATACCTGTTGAACATCCAGTCCCCTAGCCCATACATCTGTTGTTATAAGAAGTCTGGTCTGGCCAGAGCGAAATTCTCCCATAATTGCATCTCGCTCCTTTTGTGGCATATCTCCATGCATAGAAGAGACGGTGAAGTTATTCTTACGCATTTGTGCTGCCAGCCAATCCACCTGTCACATACAAAGGGAAGACAGAATCAGTGACGGTAATTGCTATGACTATCATCAATTATTCGAGCACCATAACCCAAAACCCACCTTCAAATGCTAGTAACAAAAGTTATTTTACAGCTTATTTCTTTTAATTCACCAAGTAATAAAGCAGTCCGTCTTCTCCTAATACGGGACATATTCTAAGGTCCTACATGTTTTATTCATATTCTTTAAGTGCAATCTCAATCTACAGTATACTGCATAACTAGTATTACTCCCTGATTAATTTTAGTACATGCGCTGAAATAACGCGCTAAAAAATAATTGAGACCTAGATATCGGAAACCTCAAATTATTGGAAACTATTCGCTTTATTACCAAATCAAAAAGGAAATAAAAATGAGCAATAGAATGAGTATCTAAACTGCACATATAACACCTGAAGCTCACAAGTAATCACTGTCATGTCAGGAAAGATTAAGTTACAGCAGCACATTCAGGATCCTATCAAGAAAGGTTTACCAAATTATTTACCTTCAGCATGTTCAAAAAAGGAAACTATAGAATTACCCTTAACCAGGAAATATTAATAAGATATTGCACGGTTAAAATGTGCTTTAGCAAAGAGGATTGAACATCATCATACTCGATAACCATTAGAAATTGTAAAAACTACGCATCAAAGAATGGAAGCAAGTCAATGAAAGAGTACCATTAGAAATTGTAACAATTACGCATCAAAGAATGTAGAAGCAAGTCAATGAAAGATTACCTTCTGCTTCGTGTTACAGAAGACAACAGCTTGGGTAATTGTGAGGATATCGTATAAATCGCATAAAGTGTCAAATTTCCATTCTTCTCTTTCTACGGCAACAAAAAATTGCCTGATGCCCTGTCATAAAAAAAAAAGATAAAAATCAGTAAACATGGACCAGAACAAAAGATCTGATGCAAAATCCATATCTGAACACTCATGACACTGCCCATGAGAGAAGGTTTTACGATACTTTCTATAACTAACACCTATACTGCAAACGCTACTTAATTAAAGAATGCTATTTACTTATAGGTGTCCCTAAATAGGCTGACAAGATAGTGCATAGTTGCCCATTACACCCATGCTTGCTTCCCGCAACTACTACAATACAATATTAAATAACTATCAAAAATGAAGATAGGCAGAAGAGTACCTCAAGGGTCAGTTCATCACGCTTTACAAGTATCCGAACAGGATCAGTCATGAATTTGCTTGTCATCTCCAATATTTCATTTGGAAGGGTGGCAGAGACCAGGACAACCTACAATAACAAGGCTTTTATTAATTTTAAATGGACAGAACAAGTGTTTTCTTCCTAGTTGAAAATACATCAGAAAATTCAGAAAACAAATCATATGTATTCAGATAAACCATGACATAATTCATACTCATGGCTCCCAACTGCAAAAATAGTATGCTCATAGTGCCTTGAAGTGCATTTTTAAGTAATAGATTTCTCACAACACACACACACACACACACACACACACATATAATATATATATATATATATATATATATATATATATATATATATATATATAGAGAGAGAGAGAGAGAGAGAGAGAGAGAGAGAGAGAGAGATCACCTGAATCTCTGGCGGAAGATATCTGTAAACATCATAAATCTGATCCTTAAACCCTCTGCTCAGCATTTCATCAGACTCATCCTAACAATTTTAAAAGAAATACAGAAATTG
This sequence comes from Erythranthe guttata, assembly GCF_056151865.1. Classification (NCBI taxonomy): domain Eukaryota; kingdom Viridiplantae; phylum Streptophyta; class Magnoliopsida; order Lamiales; family Phrymaceae; genus Erythranthe; species Erythranthe guttata. The sequence goes on along the minus strand of NC_142543.1, from coordinate 11,431,913 downwards.
TTATAAGCAGAACAACATAATTAAGGTACAAGATGATAATAAAATGACTGGTGCATATATCAAAGCACCATGCACACAAAACTACTCCTAAGAGTCCAAGTGCATCAAATGAGAGAAGAAAATGAAACTCACCAGAATTAATAATTTGATTGATCTAGTTCGTAAAGTTCTCCTCTTGATCATGTCACAAACTCTGCCTGGAGTACCCGATACCACATGAACTCCATGTTCTAATTTTCTTATATCCTCACCCACACTTTTGCCTCCAATACAAGCATGAGATTGTATATTTATATAGTCACCAATTGCCGATATTACTTTCTCTGTCTGAGCAGCCAGCTCTCTTGTAGGTGACAGTATCAAGGCTTGGACCCTAAGTTTAAGATAGATACAAGCAAAGAAAGTATTTCAAAATCAGAATGGGATTTTACGCCGTTTTCCATCGGCTATAGAACTCAAATAACATGCCAAAAGCAATCAAATGATAAGCATAAATGTTGAACGGAAAAAAAAGATACTAATTTGTGATGACTAATAAACTGATTACTAAAATCTAAGCAAATGAGAGTAGTCGGCGTTATCAATGCTCCAAGTGATAGGTAATAGTTAAGCTGAACATATGACTCAACTTGCAAGAGCTCAGTTGTTTCATTTGGCATATAAAAATCCATAATAGTTGGAAGTTTTATTAATATTTGGATGAGGTACCACAGTAAAATTCAGCAATCATAGTGGAAGGGGTTAACTGATTATCTTGACAATTCTTAAAGATGTAAATACAAGTGAAAAACAACTATCTCAAATTCTCAATGACATAGCTATCAAGGGGTGAGGCTGGTTGTAATTGTTGATTCGTATAGTTATGTAAGGAATGTATTCCTAACATCATTAACTGAGTGTGAGCGTTCTTTCCAGACACAATTTTTTTGCTCTTTTCAATGCTAAATATTATGAATTAAATAAATTTAAGATGCACAAATAGAGTTGCATTAAACTAATAAAAAAATAAAAAAAAAAAAGGAGGGGGAAATAAAACCATACTCTGAGGACTTGGTATCGGCAATCTGGCAAACAGCAAGAGCAATCATGGAAGTCTTGCCCGTACCAGACTGCGCCTGAGCAATAACGTCACGGCCAGAGATAATGGGGAGGACAGCGCGCTGCTGAATTGCGGAAGGCTTCTCGAACCCATAGTTGTAGATTTCTCTGAGGAGGCCGTCCTTTATTCCCATCTCGTCGAAGCTCATGATTCGCTCCACGCCTTTCGAAGTCTCAAATACGAGCTTAGCGTCGTCCTCCTCCTCCATAGCTCGCCGCCCTCCTCCTCTCTCAATGCTCGCCGCCGCCATGTTGCTGGCTTAACTTAGAGTCGTCCGAGGCGAGAAAATATCACACGGAAACAAGAGGGTAAAAGAATAAAGCCCTAGGTTGCGAGTTCGAATGTATTTTATATTGAAGTTGCGGGCAAATATACGCTTTACAAGTCCCACCCTTATTATAAGATTACAAAGTAGCAAGGACAAAGGACACTCGTGCGCCATAATTACGGATGGAAATCCGCAAGGGTTTGTCGGGCCATGGACCCAGAAGCCACCCGTTTGGATAAATTATAGGGATTTTTATGCAAAAGTCCCCAACCAAGCATGTTTATTATTCTAGGTTTAGGGGACATATCTCATTTACCAATAAGCCCATCCCTTTAATATTTATTATAACTAAAGGAAACATTCATGTATATCCCAATATTACCCTCAACCATTTATACCCAATTCTTAATTGTAATCCAAATTAATCAATTTTGTCCATAAAAGTTCAATTTTGACCACAAAAATTCAATTTTGACTTTTTTTTGGAGTATAATTTAATATGCTCCAATTTCATCCTTAACTTAATTTAATCTCAATTTGACCCCAAATTTCACAAATTATTAAATTTTGACCCAAAAATTTTTTTTTTCAAAAAATATTTTTTTTTTCAAAAACTTTTTTTTTGCCGCCGGATTCCGGCGTTGACCGGCGGTCAACGCCGGTCTCCGGCGTTGACTTTTTTAAATTTTTTTTTTTTTTTTTTTTTTTTTTTTTCTTTCTTCCGGATTTTTTCGCCGGTTTCCAGCGTTGACCGGCGGTCAACGCCGGTCTCCGGCGTTGACTTTTTTTTTTTTTTTTTTTTTTTTTTTTTTTTGCTTTTTTTTTTTTTTTTCTTTTCTTTTCTTCCGGATTTTTTCGCCGGTTTCCGGCGGTCTCTTTTTTTAGTGTTTTTTTAAGTTTTTTGTTTTGTTTTGTTTGGTTTGTTTTGTTTTTCCACGTCCGCCGCTAAACGTTGACCGTAATTGTGCTGTCACTGACAGTAAATTAACGTAATTATACTGTCAATGATAGTTAATTAACGTAATTGTACTGCCGTTGACATTACATTTATGTAATTGTGTTGCCGTTGACAGTAAATTAATGCAATATTATATTTTTTTATTTATTATTATTTTTTTTTATTTTTTTTTGATTTGTTGACAAGTCAACGTAATTATATTACTGTCGTTGACAGTAAAATAACTGTAAACACAATAATATTACTGTCAACAACATCAATATTATTATTTTTTTGTGGTGTTTGTATTAATATTACTGTCTATTATTGTAATATTACTGTAAACACAATAATATTACTGTGGTTGACGGTAATATTACTGTTTGTTATAGTAATATTCCTGTCAACCACATCAATATTATTCTTTTGTTTGGATATTTTGTTTGTTTGAGTTATTCACGGAGTAACGTAATAATATTACTGTCTACTATTGTAATATTACTGTTGCTATAGTAATATTACTGTTGCTATAGTAATATTACTGTCACTCACAGTAATATTAATTCTTTTGGTTTTTTTTATTTTGTTTACATTTGTTGAACGGACAACATAGTAATATTACTTTATTATACAATAATAATGAATTTTGTTGTGTTAATATTAATGTGCTAGAGATTAATATAGCAATATCACTGTGTTAAACTATAGTTTAGTTATTTTTACTGTGTTTAACAGTAATATAGTTAATATTACTGTCATTCAAAGCAATATTGTTGTTTAAACGGAAAAAAAAGTTACAGAAAAAAAATTAAAAAAAAATAAAATAAAAAAAATAAAAAAAAGTCAACGCCGGAGACCGGTGTTTACCGCCGGTCAACGCCGGAATCCGGAAAAAAAATCCGGAAGAAAAAAACAAAAAAAAAAAAAAAAAAAAAAAAAAAAATTAAAAGTCAACGCCGGAATCCGGAAAAAAAAAATCCGGAAGAAAAAAAAAAAAAAAAAACAAAAAAAAAATTAAAAGTCAACGCCGGAATCCGGAAAAAAAAATCCGGAAGAAAAAAAAAAAAAAAAAAAAAAAAAAAAAAAAAAGTCAATGCCGGAGACCGGCGTTGACCGCCGGTCAACGCCGGAATCCGGCGGAAAAAAAAAGTTTTTGAAAAAAAAAAATTTGTGAAAAAAAAAAAGTTTTGGGTCAAAATTGAATAATTTGTGAAATTTGGGGTCAAATTGAAGTTAAATTAAGTTAAGGATGAAATTGGAGCATATAAAAGTAAGAGGGGTTATTTTAGTCCTTTACATAAATCTGGACCATGTGTGGACTTATTGGTAAAGGAGAATATTGTCTGAATCTCTTTATGAATAAGTTCCCACTGATGGGCTTATTTGTAATATGCCCTAAATTATATGGGTCTTATTAGAAACGACTCGTATAAATATATTATATTTAATAGTTAATCTATATATATACAAATTAATTTAGGATTTCATTCATCAAACTTCTTATAAATATATATTATTTAATAATTAATCTATATATATACAAATTAATTTAGGATTTCATTCATCAAACTTTCAACTTTTATTGTGTCTATTCTCATTTGCCAAATTTTCACCGTTTATTTTTTTTGAATCTTGTTTCTCGTAAGTAATATCTAACTTGTCGACCAACGCTTGCCGTTTTGCCCTTTAAACTTTTTTTATTGTAAAAGTTAAATATAATTAATTATATAATTATATTATTCACTTTATATCACTTGTACAAGTTTTTTAAAATATTGTATTTTAATTTTGAGATTTTTTATTAAAATATACAAGCAAAAGATTATGGAAGTTAATTTTTCTTTTCTAACTTAACGGGTCTAGTGGGTCTGGCGGGTCAGAACCTTTTAATGTGGGTATGGTTGGGGCGGGTCCGGGCTAATTTAAAACGGTTTGGGTTTTATATTATTTTTGCGGGTCGGTTCTTGGGTTTAGATAAACCTGCCCCATAACCGACCCGTTACCATCCCTAGCCATAATTTTGATGGGTAGCAAACTTTAATGGTTTGCGCAAGCACTTTTTTTACCATTATTCCAATATCAAAAGTAAAACTCTCCCAAACTCTTTCAAGCTTTTAAAATTCTTCCTCAGATCTCGACCGAGACAACAACAGATTGGAGGTAATTTCTACAATTTTATGATTGTTTCGTTTCGTAGATTACGACTATGGAAAAAAAATTAAAAGTAACGCGTCCGGTAGATCTCGTGTGATTCTACGCGAGCGCAGTGGAGTTAATCATGTAGAACCATGCGAGTACATGAATGTTTTTTTTTTAAATTGAATAAATGCGTAGTATTTGATTGGAAAAAAAAATTAAAAATTGAGCTCGTGTGTTTCTAAGCAAACAGGGGACTGAGTTCGCGTAAAACCACGCGAGCTCGTTTGACCCAGTTCGCCTACAAGCACACGAGCTCAATTTTTTTTAATATTTTTTTCTTTTTTTCCTGAAAACTTTATGCGACACCAATACACGCGACATTTGCAATAAGTATCCCCAAAACTGCAAGTGTCCCGATATGTAGTATTTTGGGACACTTATCTGTGTCTCGATAGAGGTTTTTTGTTGTAGTGGATGTTGACGATGGGATGGTGGCTAATGAGGTTGATGGCGGCGGTGATGATGAGGAGATGGTTGATGATGGTGAGCCGGCACGTAGAGGTGGTCATGGCGTAAATTTTTCATTTTTGGATGATTCGCCATATTTGGAGGGTTCGTGCGAGGGAGGGCCGAAAATTTTGGAATTTATGCGTTGGTCCAAGTCGCAAATAGTGATATATCCAATATGTAAGTTTGTTTTTAATACGTGTTTTGTATATTTTTACAATATGTATTTTCGCTATCTGATATATGCAATTCAATTTAGAAACGTCGTGCTACTGGTGTTGGGGGTCAGGCACGTGTACGCAGCGAAAAACAAAAAAATATATTTTATTTATATAAACTAGTTTATATAAATAAACACGTGCACATTAAATAACAATTAATTGCGTACCTTTTCGCTTCCAATTACCGACAAACATGCTCGCATTTATAATTAATTTAAATAACATAAATTAAATCATCATAGCATGCTCGCAAAATTAAATCAAATAATAAACATGCTCAACGAATGATTCACATAAACACATAATCGAACATATAGATTCATGTGATTCAATAATCAATTAACATACATTAATCTCAATTAATATAAATTAATTAATATATATATATTAATTAGGGAAAATTATACTTTACTCTTGAAGCGTGAATCGAACGAAGAAACAAGAAAATGGCTATCTGCTCTTCCCACTCCAACTAATCCAACCTCTTTTCTGATCCGAAATTACAGGTCTGCTCCGACTTTAATATGTAAATGGTTATTGACTCGATGCACAGTACATTTTGGCAGATTGTAGATCCATAAGTACAACGAAGAAGAACAAAGGGGAAAGGAAGATGCCGATGCGGCGGCGACTGGCGGCGGCGCAGCGGCTGGTGGCGGAGGTAGGGTTTCGGCTGCAAAGTGGACGGCCGATGGAGGGAGAGAGGCTAGGGTTTCAAGCTTGTTTTTAGTCATTTTTGTGTGTCTTTCACAAGACATATAAATCTTATTTATATGCTCCTTGTGAAAACCCTAACAGGCCTTAAGTTGGGCTAGACCCAACAGCTTAAGTCCACTCTCTTTCTCGGCTCGTTTCTAACAAACGAATGCTCGTAAAGATATAACAATTATATTTTGACAACGACCACAAATTCTCGTCGATACGAGTACCACTTTGCAATTTACCAATTTCCGAAAATGGAAACCTAATTTAGGACTTGCCAAATTGGAAAACTTCCCAAAATAGAAAGTTTACTAAATTTCTGTTGGATTCTTTTCCTCTACTTATTCTCATCCGTAATTAACAATTACGAATGTTGGACTCAATTACATTGACTTCCAATTACACTAAGATTAACTAATTAATCTTTGCTCGTTGCATTAAGGATCTCAAGTACACGAGCAGTGTGACCCTCGATGGTTCAGGTGTAAGCTAGCCGTGGGCCCACAACACATTGTGGTTTAAACTAGTCCCTAGAGTTATAATTAAGATGAATCTATTTCAACTTTAACTACCCAACGAATCAAGATTGGCGTCTAGAAACTACGCGTCATGATTCCCTAGATACAAATGAAGTGCCTACAAGAACCGTGTGATATAGTTAATGTACAGTACGATCCCTTCGATACTATATCCCGATTGAACTAGAGGCATTGGTTCGTCGAGACCTCTTTATGAGTTCAATACCTATGTGGACGTTCTTGATTATATAATTCATTTTTGTTTGACTTAGAGAAACATATTTCTCTAATCATGACACTTTCAGTTGTGGCCACAGACTTCATGGATTATTAATCGCAAGAACACACAGGATATCCATGACTTATCAAGCGATCGAATCCCCTACTACAATGCACATACCTCCCACTAGATTTTGGACTGCACAAACACTGGCCCTTGGAGTGGTCCTCAATGGAACTCAGGGACATGTCACGATACAGCTGGTCCCTCTAATGAAGTCACCGTGATGTCTAGGTCTTAAGGATTAATGGTGTACAACTATATCATAGAAACCTCTACTCGATTATTGGGAACCACTTAGAGATCTCTAGATTGAGGGAGTTCAGTGAACTCATCAACTTATGAGCACCCACTTATGTATGCCGATGTTACAACACCGTTGACTGATGAGACGCAGTACACATACACTAAGTGCTAGTCTCGAATGGGAAATGCCGATATCCTCATTAGTGGCATAACCCGTTGACTAGGAACTATGTTTAACAGTTACTATACTTAAATAAATAATCTCACGATTCTACTAGATGTATTTACAGTAATTAAGTAACTGCAAGGACTACATCTATGCTTATGCAAGGGACGAAGATATAGAATGCAAAGGGGTTTTTTATCATTAATACGAAATAGATTATTTACGAGTAGCGTGAGAAAACACAACAATTAGTTGGCTCTTCGGTCACCTACTCTAACAACTGGACGGGTCGAGTCCAGAAATAAATCACTAGAGACCTATCTCAGTCTGCAGGATGACACGATGATTAGCAGGTTGGAGGCAACCGGGCTTACCACTTACGACATTGTTGGCTCCCCAATATGACAATTCGTGGAGATAGTGGAGCCGTACATGCCAGACCGTGTGTTGCGGCAATTTTGTAGAGTCCAGACGATTTCGTTTCATAGTACCAAATTTGCCAACGATATAGTTCGTCTCATATTTCCGATCGTGTAAGGACAGACTGGGCCTGATACGGCAAAACGATTTATGGCAATCCAACCACAGTTGATTGGTTGATGATGCCCCATGCTCAGTATCTCCATCTCGTACCCGGGAGGGGTCGTGGGGGGCCGATGACTAAGGGTAGGGGATCGAGGGGTAGACAGTAGGATGGTTATGTAATATTATGACTATGGTTTACGAACTATGTTATTTTCCATTTTCATTGGTTCTGTATTAGGATGATGGCACTTGAGTTTTGCAGTTTTATTATGTTGAAAAATTACTCGGTTTTCTATTTTAATTGTGTTGAAATATTACTTGGTTTTGTATTTTAATTATGTTCAAACCACACAATGACTTGGTTTTGCCGGCGGCCGTCCGTAAGATAGCGGCGGCGCGAGCTTATGGTTTCTTATCCGCGCCGCCATCAGGGTTCCCCCCACCTATTATCGTTGGGTTGTTTAGCCATTAAAGTTTCCGCCGCCTTAAGGTTTCCACCACCATATCTCAATTTCATACATTTCATCTTCGACGACGAATAAGGAAGACTCGTGTGGCTTCGTCATTCGTGATGTTTGACGACACAATTCGTCAGATGAGAGCTATAGGATGCGGCGGCCCACGGTGGATTTGGTAAAGGTGATGACGGTGGGTCTGTGAAGAAGAAGCCAATTGGGTTTAATGAACCTTTTGGAAAATTAAACCACCAGTGGTTTCTGTAAATTTCAATTTGACCCCATATTTTGGTTATTCCTGATTTTGGATGGGGTCAATTTGTAATTAAGGAAAATCTGATTAGGGCCCCCTAATACTTCCGAAAAGTACATTTCAGTCCCTAGTTTAAAAGTTTTTCTCAAAATTGTGATATGTTTTCACCCTAAAATTAAGTATCATAAATTCTGATTCAGTCCTTCAAGTTTTGAGATTTTCTTTGGTTTCGGGACAAAGGTCATTTTTTTAAAGAAAGAAGACTTGATTTAAGTTTTTATAAGGATTTTGGGGAATTTAAATTTTCAATTATTTTGAGCGATTGAACTAGTATGTGAATTCTTTTAAATTCACTTAAGGTTTTGTTTGGTCAATAAAGTGAAATTCATTTGGAATTTCAAATTCGGTTTTCTATGGCTTAATGGAAAAGGTAAATATTCTATAATTTAGGAAACAAAAGTATTAAAAGTTTTACAAAATAAGTAAATGAAGAGTCTTTGATTACAATCGGTCAAATAAAAACTAGGGGTTTTTGTGCATATGTCCCCAACCAAACATCTTTATTATTCTAGGTTTAGGGGTTATATCTCTTTCACCAATAAGCCCACCCCTTTAATATTTATTATAAATAAATGAAACATTCATATATATGACAATATTACCCCCAATCCTTTATACACAATTCTTAATTGTAACCCCAATTTAATCAATTTCGTCCACAAAAATCCAATTTTGATTTTTTTTTTTTTATTTTTTTTTGTCGCCGGATTCTGCCATTGACTTTTCGATTAATTTTTTTTTCTTCCGGATTTTTTCGCCGGTTTCCGGCGTTGACTTTTCTTTTTTGTTTTTTTTTTTTGTTTTTTCTGGTCTGTTTTTTTCCCGCCGCCGGATTCCGACGTTGACTTTTTTTAGTGTTTTTTTAATTTTTTTTTTTTTATTATTTTTTTATTTTTTTTACATACGCCGCTAAACGTTGACCGCAATTGTGCTGTCAATGACAGTAAATTAACGTAATTATACTGTCAATGATAGTTAATTAAGGTAGTTGTACTGTCGTTGACAATACATTTATGTAATACATTAATGTAATTGTCCTGCCGTTGACTAACGTCATATTATTATTTTTTATTTTTTGTTCTTTTTTTTTTGTCAGATTTGTTGACAAGTCAACGTAATTAAATTACTGTCGTTGACAGTAAAATAACTGTAAACACAATATATTATTGTCAACAACATAAATATTATTATTTTTTTGGGTTTTTTATTTTGTTTGAGTTATTCACGGAGTAACGTAATAAATATTACTGTCTATTATTGTAATATTATTGTCGTTGACGGTAATATTACTGTTGTTACAGTAATATTATTGTCACTCACAGTAATATTAATTCTTTTGGCTTTTTACTATGTTTATATTTGTTGAACGATCAACATAGTAATATTACTCTATTACACAATAATAATGAGTTTTGTTGTGCTAATATTACTCTGCTAGCTTATTTGTAATGACCCCTAATTTGAAAGAAAGATTGAATTATTTTTCTGAATTTTAAAATTTTGAAAAATTTCTCTATTAATGTATTCACTTATAAATACTCCTAATCCAATCTTCACAACTTTCATTTTATTTAGTTTATGTCTCAAGTTCTTAATCGTTTTATTTTTGTTTTTCTAAAATTGTTTAGTGTATAAATTCAATTCTTTTTTTTTTTTTGTAATTTTCAATTTAAAGTTAATCTCAAGTTTTTTCAAGTTTCAATTTAAGTTTTTTTTCTTTTTTTCTTGTAATTAAAAAAAAAGTAAAAAATTGAAAACCGGTTTGGACCCGCCCCGTGGCCCGGACCCGGACCCGCCTCCCCACGGGTCGGTTTCGGGTCACCTAAAATTCGGACCCGGGCCCGGACCCGACCCGCCCCGTGGCCGTGTTTAATTTGTAGTTGTAGTCATCAGTGGTCATATATAGTCGTGTATAGTCATATATAAGATGTGTAGGTTTTCTTTTTAATGTACAATGATGTTGATGGATTTTTTCATATATAATACTCGTCTTTTTTTATATAATTTGATAGATATGACTATATTACACTATTTAATCGAAAATATACAATTTAAAGGTTCAAAATGTGAAAAACAGTAGTATGAAGCAAGAATATGACTATAGTCGATTATAGTCATATTCGAAACAGTAAACTTTGAGGAAGAAGAAATTCAGAAAAAAAAAAATATATTTCATTTTTGTAAAGAAATAAACTTATTGAAAGAAAACAAAAAAATTAAATGCACTAGTTGGAAATGTTGAATGCATAAATGCCCCCGCCTAGGAGCTACTGTTGGTTTTCATAGTTTTGGTTTTTGCATAAATGTAAAATGCCCCCGCCTAGGGACTTTTGTGCAATTTTCGGAATTGGTGCAAAGAGGCAGCTGATTGGGAGCGGCACTTCTGTGTATTTACACTTTCACCCCGACTAGGGACTATTATGTAATGCGTGGAATTGGTGCAAAGAGACAGCTGTTTGGGAGCGGCACTTCTGTGTATTTGCACTTTCACCCCGCCGGGGGCCTTACAACAATTTTCGAGATTTAATCTTTTTAGGCTTAGGTAGTGTTTGCAAAAGCTTTTAAAAATAGATTATGAGTTTTTTCTCTCATATAATCTGTTTCTAGGTGTTTGCAAAACCAAAATTTGCTTTTACTTCTCTTAAAATAAGCTGGTTAAGCTATAATTTTAAAAGCACTCATGTACCTGCTTTTTCTATTTAAATTGATTTTTCAGATTTTTTGCAAACACCCCCAACTTTTAGAATTGAACACTTAATATTAACTTAATTCACAATCACTAACTTATGCTTTTAAATAAGCTTTTGCAAACACCAGCCCTATTTTCAAGCCTTTTTGTAATAGTTTGTAAATGACTTTGATTGTCCCATTTTTTATTACTGTTCGTGTGTAAGGGTACTCTTTTCCTTGTGAGGGCCCACAAGATTTTTAACGAGGCCCCCTTATACTTTCATAAGTATTTAATGGAATAAAAACTTTTTTAGCCAAAAAACAATTAAAAAAAAATTGCTATGTTTTTTTTTGAACATTCTTTGAAAGTATTTAATGGACTCCTAAATAAATTGCTTTTTATTTTGCTTTATTTTTTGTTCAATTCCGTGCATCGCACTGGTCAAGTTACTAGTTAAAAAAAAGGGGTTTTTATGCAAAGGTCCCCAACCAAACATGTTTATTATTCTAGGTTTAGGGGACATATTTCTTTCACCAATAAGCTCATCCCTTTAATATTTATTATAACCAGAGGAAACATTCATGTATATCCCAATATTACCCTCAATTTTGACCACAAAAAATCAATTTTGACTTTTTTTTGGAGCATAATTTAATATGCTCCAATTTCATCCTTAACTTAATTTAATCTCAATTTGACCCCAAATTTCACAAATTACTCAATTTTGACCCAAAACTTTTTTTTTTCAAAAAAAAATATTTTGGCGCCGGATTTCGGCGTTGACTTTTCAAAAAAAAATTTCTTTCTTGCGGATTTTTTCGCCGGTTTCCGGCGTTGACTTTTTTTTTTTTGTTTTTTGCTTTTTTTACTTTTCTTTTCTTCCGGATTTTTTCGCCGGTTTCCGGCGGTCTACGGCGTTAACTTTTTTTAGTGTTTTTTTAAGGTTTTTTTTTGTTTGGTTTGTTTTGTTTTTCCACGTCCGCCGCTAAACGTTGACCGTAATTGTGCTGTCACTGACAGTAAATTAACGCAATTATACTGTCAATGATAGTTAATTAACGTAGTTGTATTGCCGTTGACATTACATTTATGTAATTGTGCTGCCAATGAAAGTAAATTAATGTAATATTATTATTTTTTATTTTTTATTATTTTTTTTATTTTGTTTGATTTGTTGACAAGTCAACGTAATTATATTATTGTCGTTGACAGTAAAATAACTGTAAACACAATAATATTACTGTCAACAACATCAATATTATTATTTTTTTTTGTTTTTGTTTTGTTTGAGTTATTCACGGAGTAACGTAATAATATTACTGTCTATTATTGTAATATTACTGTAAACACAATAATATTACTGTGGTTGACGGTAATATTACTGTTGTTATAGTAATATTGATGTCAACCACATCAATATTGTTATTTTGTTTGGATTTTTTGTTTGTTTGAGTTATTCACGGAGTAACGTAACAATATTACTGTCTATTATTGTAATATTAATGTGGTTGACGGTAATATTACTGTTGTTATAGTAATATTACTGTCACTCACAGTAATATTAATTCTTTTGTTTTTTTTAATTATGTTTACATTTGTTGAACGGTCAACATAGTAATATTACTTTTATTACACAATAATAATGAGTTTTGTTGTGTTAATATTAATGTGCTAGAGATTAATATAGCAATCACAACAATATTGCTGTTTAAACGGAAGAAAAAAAAAAGTTGAAAAGTCAACGCCGGAATCCGGCGGGGAAAAAAAGTTTTGGGTCAAAATATAATAATTTGTGAAATTTGGGGTCAAATTGAAGTTAAATTAAGTTAAGGATGAAATAGGAGCATATTAAAGTATGAGGGGTTATTTTACTCCTTTACAAAAATCTGGAGCATGTGTGGACTTATTGGTAAAGGAGATTTTTGTCTGGATCTCTTTATTAATAAGTACCCATTGATGAGCTTATTTGTAATATGCGCTAAAAAAAAAAGTTGCTAGTTTTTAAAAAATGGGCTAGTGGCAAAATGACCCATCACATGGGACTTAAATGGGGATAATTACACTTTTGGTCCCTCATGTTTGGCCCGATTTCACTTTTGGTCCCCCTTGTTTCAAAGTGAACAAAGTTCACCTCCAAGTCTCAATTTTAAACACTTTTGGTCCCTGCCGTTAAATTTCCGTTAGCAACTAACGGAAAACACTATTTTGGGGTGAAAATTGAAATTTTAAATTTTTTTGGGGCTGAAAAATAATTACAAATTAAAAATAGACTACTTATAAATTTTAATAATAATAAAAAAAAAAAGAAATTAACCAAACAAATTATTTTTTATTATACTTAATATTATTATAATTATACTATTTATAATTAAATTTTTAATAATAAAAAAATTAACTAAACAAATTATTTTTAATCATACTTAATATTATTTTTAATTATACTACTTATGATAAAAAAAAACTAATAACAAAAAAATTAACTAACTAAACAAATTATTTTTTATTATACTTAATATTATTATAATTATACAACTTATAATTAAATTTATAATGATAATTTTTTTTTTTGCCAAAAAGATTTTATTTTTCCACTATGATAAAACGTTTTGGGGCCTCGTTGGTAGTAAAAACTCCGAAGCGACCCTATCGATTCTTTTGTTTTTAATAATAAAAAAGAAATTAATTAAATAAATGCTTGTGAATTATACTTAATATAGTTTTAATTATACTACTTGTGATTATTTTTTTAATAATAAAAAAAGTAATTAATAAAATTTCATTATACTTAATATTATTAAAAATTTAATTATAAGTAATCTTTTTTCAATTTATAATTATTTTTCAGCCCAAAAAAAATTTAAAATTTCAATTTTCACCCCAAAATAGTGTTTTCCGTTAGTTGCTAACGGAAATTTAACGGCAGGGACCAAAAGTGAAATCGGACCAAACATGAGGGACCAAAATTGTAATTATCCCGACTTAAATGCCTTTTGGTCCAAAAAAAAAAAACAGTCTATCAGTTAAACTCATCCCCATGTCTTTAGTCTAAAATACCCTCCATAATAGAATTCCTATCAATTCCACCCATTATGCTCTAACTTCCTTAATATTACACATTGACCCCGGATTTAAACAAATATATCACATTAACCCCAATTTTTTTTTTTTCAGAAAATAAATTTTTTTCTGAAATGTTTTTTTTCTGGCCAGATTCCGGCGTTGACTTATTATTTTTTTTTTTGAAAACTTTTTTTTTCATGAAATTTTTTTCCGGGCGGTCAACCACCGTTGACCGCCGGTCGCCGGCGTTGACTTTTTTTTTAAATTTTTTTTTTCTTCGAAAAAAAATATTTTAATTATTATTACTGTCTTGGCTACTAAATTACTGTCTCAGACAGTAATATTACTGTTTGTGACATTAATATTATGAATATTATTTTCCCGAACAGTAATATTATTAATATTATTGTCTAAGACAGTTCAATTACTGTTGGAGACAGTAATTTAGCATCCAAGGCAGTAATATTAATTAAAATAATTATTTTAAGAAAAAAAAGGTCAATTAACAGTTAACTTACTGTCTCCGACAGTTAAATAACTGCTGGAAACAGTAATTTAACAACGAATACAGTAATATTACTTAAAAATATTCTTTTTAAGAATAAAAAAGTCAATTAACAGTTAAATTACTGTCTCCGACAGTTTAATAACTGCTGGATATAGTAATTTAGCAGCCAAGATAGTAATATTAATTAAAATATTTTTGAAGAAAAAAAAAAGTCAATTAACAGTTAAATTACTGTTTCCGACAGTTAAATAACTGCCGGATATAGTAATTTAGCAGCCAAGATAGTAATATTAATTAAAATATTTTTTTTAAGAAAAAACAAAATTATTATGTAAAAAAAAAAAAAAAGTCAACGCCGGAGACCCGGCGGTTAACGGCAGTTGACCGGCCGGAAAAAAATTTCAGGAAAAAAAAAAGTCAACGCCGGTCAACGGCGGCCACCAGCGGTCTCCGGTGGTGGCGGGTCAAAATTGGGGTCAAAATTGAAATTAGGGTTAAAATTGGTTAATTGATGAAATTGGGCTAAATTGGGGTGTAAATCATGAAATTGGAGTTGAATTGGGTTTCAATGAATCGGGGGTAATTTTGGTATATATAAAATGATTTTCGTTATTTTCAAATAAGTTTGAATGAGCTGGATTTATTTGAAAGACAAAAAAGTTGGATGTCCCTCTTTTGATTAAGTGCCCTTGTCATGGGCGTATTTGCCATTTACCCTTTAAAAATTAAGATTTTTCTTAAAAAAAATTACCAAACACCTTTTGACAAGTTATAAGTTTTTAAACATCTTATAAGATGTTTTTAAGAGCTTATAAACTTAACCAAATATGCTTTAATTTGAGTCATTTGACTCATATAGGGGTCTAAATAGTAATAGAATTTCCGATCCGAAAATATCCAATTTTGGAACCATATTTTTCATTCCAAATTCGAAGTTCCGATTTCCAAATTTTCCGATTTTTTTTGGATCGGAATTGAAATGTTATATAAAATTACCGGAAATTCCGATTTTCGATCCGATTTTGGTTTATTTCTATGGTTTTTCAAAATATTGTATATAATTTTATGATACATTTTGTAATCCTATAATATAACTTATGTTATATTTTATATAAAAATATAAATAGAAGGGTCAAGTAAATTAAAACCTTAGAAAAGTATTAATTGGTATCAAAAACTTTATGTTGCATTTTTCTTTATAAGAAAGTATATGTTTCAATTTGTTGTTCCTACATGTGTTTTTGTTTATTGCATTTTGTCGAACTATCTTTTGATTTTTGTTACAATTTCATGCAAAAATTCAAAGAAGATGGAAGAATATTGTGAAAATTTCCACTGTATCCGAATTTGGAACAATAAATTATAAACTAATGTAATTTCTGAAATTTCCAAAATTCCGCCGGTTACGAGGCATTCTGAAATTGGAATGAATTTTTTTTGCATTCCGATATTTTTGGAACAAAAATTGGAACCCATTTTTTACTTCCGAAAAAAATGAAATTTTCCGGAAAAGTCATTTCCGATCAATTCCGTCCGATTTCCACACCTAGACTAATCTTATTTTGACAACCAAAAGAGGTATAAGAACTAGAGTAAATTACGAAACCCACCCAAACTTAGGCTAAATAATGAAAATCACCCCACCTATTCGTAATTAACAAAAAACCTCTGAGGTTTGTTCCCGTCTTACACCAACCTCTTACAGTGTGACTTTTCACGGATTTTTTATTTTTATTCCAAGGAATAGAATTTACACAATTTCCAATATTTTATTTTATTTCTCACCTATTTAACAAAAGGTATAATAGATTATTAATATTTTTTGTTAAAAAAACTTGATCAACAATTAATCAGAGGGGGTTTTTGGTAATTACAAATAGGTGGGGGTGTTTTCATTATTTAGCCTAAGTTCAGGGGTTTTTTCATTATTTACCTAAGAACTAAAAACTTAAACCTGTGATTAATTTAGATTGAGCCAACGACAGCTGTGAAGCTGAGTTAACAAAATTCAAATTTCAGAGCGTGAATCAGTTATCTGTTATTCTGCATCCGTCAATTTTCAGAGCGTAAACCAGTTCTCTGTTATTGTGTTCTTCCCTCTCTGAGTTTAGGGATTAGGTTTTCGTCAATTTTGCGATTTGAAAAGAGATTGAGAGGCTGGGTTAGCAAAATTCAAATTTCAGAGCGTGAATCAGTTATCTGTAAGTCTGCATCCGTCAATTTTCAGAGCGTAAACCATTTCCCTGTTATTGTGTTCTTCCCTCTCTGAGTTTAGGGATTAGGTTTTCGTCAATTTTGCGATTTGAAAAGAGATTGAGGAGGTGGGTTAACAAAATTCAAATTTCTGAGCGTAAATCAGTTCTGTTAGTCTGCATCCGTCAATTTTCAAAGTGTAAACCAGTTCCCTGTTACTGTGTTCTTCCGTCTCTGAATTTAGGGATTAGGTTTTCGTTAATTTTGCGATTTGAAAAGAGATTGAGAAGGTGGGTTAACAAAATTCAAATTTCTGAGCGTAAATCAGTTATCTGTTAGTCTGCATCCGTCAATTTTCAAAGCGTAAACCAGTTCCCTCTTATTGTGTTCTTCCCTCTCTAAATTTAGGGATAAGGTTTTCGTCAATTTTGCGATTTGAAAAGAGATTGTATTTGTTTGAAGCAGAGAAACATGGCAAAATCCTACGAGCGATCCAGAACTACTATAAATGATTTAGGAGATGATATTTTGGAGAATATCATGGAGCGCTTGCCGTTCAAATCCTTCATGTCGGCGGCCGATGTTAGCAGGCGCTGGAAGAAAGTATGCACATGCATTCTTTCGTATCCTAGATTCTCCTCTGCCGTGTCTTTTAATCCCATCCTTGAGGTAATTCTAATTTTCCCTATTTCGTTGTTCTGTTGCTCTTGGATTTTTGTTTCTATCTTGCATCTGCAACTTACAATATTAACACCTAATTTATTAATTTTCTTTGAAATTGTGATTTTGTTGGTTGTTAGGGTTTTAAGGTTTAGGTCTTTGTTTCTTGGCTGTATGCAGCAAAATTATAATGTCATTTTATATTGGTAGGGAGCTGTGGATGAAGTTGTCGACAAGATTTTGTCGAAACCGATCTCCCCTCAGTTTGTACTGGTCTCTGTTTGTCCCTGTTTTAATTTGAAAGATGTTCTTCGACTAGTATGGTTTCTTGTTTTCCTTACACATATATATGGATGTTAGGTTGTGTATTACTTTCTATGATTGGATGATTATTCTGTGCAGATACAAGATAAATTGGGTTCCGATATCCCTATAATTCTCAATGTGGTTGAGGGACTCATTGGCAGGGATGCTCTGACAAATGATTTTAACGAGGTAATTTCTTATGTTAGTAAATGAACTATCATAATCAAATGTCGTTTTCTTTTATGATTCTGTACTTGTTCAATATCTTATGTTAGTAAATGAAATAATCAAATGTCGTTTTCTTGTATGAGTCTGTACTTGTTCCTTGATCTAGTACGGTGAAAAATCTCAGTTGTTTTTACTACTTGAAAGGAAGTATACTTCCTATAATGTCGTAAATCATTCCTATAACCACTGATGAAGAAATGTTGAACATTTAGTGAAAGCAAAATAAAGAAAAATACTGTTTATAATCAGTAGAGCTTATATTTATTTTGTTCTTTGGGATTTGCTTCTCAACGACATTTTATTTCATTTTGTATTTGTTCTTAAACTAATAGCTTATGCTAGTAGTGTCAGAAACATTAACTAAGAAAAGAATATCATTTTCTACATTACCAAAAGACTTATTTCGTATCTTCTTGGGACGAGTAATAATCAGCGAGTACATACTTATGCTGTTGTTAGTCTTTTTCTTAGATTCGCTACTTGTTCCGTGTTCTAGTGGTGAAATATGACCTCATTAAGATATTTAATTAACCAGCTTGATATTTAATTAGACGGTAAATGCGTTTTTTCCGAGTTTGTGAATACTATGTGATACGTCTGAGTTATTGGTCTAGGTACAATGGCAAGCACTCAAGGAAGTGTCTGGGGGCATTATGTTAACAGTTGGGCGCTTGCCGGGACTGAAGGCCCGTGTAATTCCTTTACTTCGACGAAAGGTAAACGTAAATTACATTGCTTTCTAGGGCAAAATAGGTTTTTGTGGCAAATGGATTTCATTTCAATGTCTGAATGGAATGTAGTGGATAAACTGCCCATTTGCTGTTATTACAAACTTTTTTGTGTTGTATATTGTAGAGATGAGAAAGTAATTTCGTTTTATGCTATTGATCAATTGATAGTTGAATAATTTTTTTCTCTATTATTGAAATACTGACCCTTTGGCATTGGCATGGCAGTTTCAGGGAGATCAAAGCCTTCTTCTTGATCAATTTGTTACGGATATCAGAGAAGCAACACTCGCTGATTCAGATTGTACATCACCTGCTGGAATCATATTGTTTGCTGTGAGTTACATAATCTTGTCATTTTTTCTTTTCTTTTAGTATTCCGAACAATTGTTTTGGGGCTTCTGTCTTCTTCGACTTCTGAGTCGAATTCCTTGAACTTTTTCCTAGTTTTGGAATCTCTCTTCCTGTATCGGTTTAGCAAAAACTACTCTCTTGTTATTATGTGGTTGGGTTAAAAGTTTGCAGAAAGTTCGTATTTCGTCCGTTATTGTCCCAAAATAAAAGTAGGCACTCTTAACTGTGCATTGACCATTGGCATTTGTGATGCATGTATTTAGGAGCTGCCATTTTTGGTTATTTCTAAGGTTTTTAGATACTAGTTACATATTTCCGTCGGTTTATTTGTTCTTGTCGCTTCGTATATTTGAACTGATTGGTGTGGTAGGACGGGAGAAGGGACATCGAACCTGTTCTTCAAAAAATCGGTAAGTAAACTATGTCTAGACATTGTTCTTTTGGAAACATGTGGAATGAAGTCCAACAAAGGAGTAACAAAAAAAAATATTTTTTTTTCTGTTTTTATATAAATCGAGATGTATTTTAACTTGTTTTTTTTTTGTTATTTTTACTTAGGATGTGCTTTTCCTGAGGATACTGTCGTTGTGGGAGATGGAAGTAGTCGAGAACTAATGTGTGGGAGTTATAACTGGCCGAAAAACTCCCCATATACTCCAGTTGCAATAGCCTTAGTATTGACTAAGGATACGAGCCAACCATTAGGTATGAGCAAAATTTTCGAAACTGTCTCAATCCTTTTCCGTTTCCAAGATTAATAGTGTTTTGTATTTGTACTTGTGTACAGATTTTGGTCAGACACAATTTAGGGTTATGGTATCAACTGCCACGTCACCAGTTGGTACGATGAAAAAGAGCAGCTGCGTTGTTTTCGGCGGATTTGTATTCTGCTCAAAGTATCGTGCGCAATCGAGTGACAATTCCACCTTTTTAACTTCTTTCCCAGAGGTTGGTTTCGGTGGAATCTACTGTTCGAAGGAAGTAGGCAATGGCATATTGCATTATTGCAGTTGCGTTTATCTTCTCATCTTCAGTCCATTAAAATAGGAATATAGTGATAGTTATACTCTGTACATTTGGTGGTTATATACGTAATGACG
Organism: Erythranthe guttata; assembly: GCF_056151865.1. Classification (NCBI taxonomy): domain Eukaryota; kingdom Viridiplantae; phylum Streptophyta; class Magnoliopsida; order Lamiales; family Phrymaceae; genus Erythranthe; species Erythranthe guttata. The sequence continues at coordinate 11,411,729 of NC_142543.1, read as the reverse complement.
GTAGCTATGGACTAATATTCTGTGTAAATTTGGAGATTTGAGAAACGGATATGACCGTAGCAATGGACTTATATTCTGTGTAAATTTGGAGATTTGAGAAACGGATTTGACCGTAGCTATGGACTTATACTGTGCAATAACAGGAAAATATTGAATAGCTTTTATTACAATTTCTTTTTGTGTTGTACATAGGGCTCGGAATCGGGCCATGCGAGCCGAGCTTTGGTCGGCTTAATCTCACGTACCATATGGCCTCGTTACTATAGGCTAACGCTCACATAACATCGGGCCTCATTAGTATAAGCCCAAGCTCGGCTCATGTATTTTTTCGGGTTTCGGGTTTATATCGGGCCCCGTTACTATATAACTGTAATGAGTAAAAAAAATTATAAAAATAAGCGATAAACAAGATTTTCCTCCATTGAAATCAATCCAAAAAAAATCTTAGACGATCTTTGCAAGTTATTGGAAAAACTTGAAAATAAGACTGAAAGAGGTTAAAAAAAAAGATTAGTAACTCTTATTATTGGAAACATTTTATATTCTCAAAATGCGGTGGTATGTTGCATTCGATCCATATTTAACTCATTGTCAACGCCACTACTTAATTTCTTTTATTTTGACTTTTTTTCTTTTCACAATCAAATAATCTTATACGGTCGTAACTTGTATGTTGAGTCATAGCATTAAATAATAAATATATTATATATTTTATTATTAAGCTAACTGGTCGGGCCTTATTCGGGTTGAGCCATATAGGCTCAAACTCGGCTCATAAATAAATCGAGTATAGTAAAATAGCTCAAACTCGGTCCGGCTCACTAAAAAGTAGGCTCGGCTCAAATATAATCCGGGCGAGCCATCGGGCTTTGGTTAGGCCCGACTCAATTGCCGGTCCTATTTGTAGATTGTAGAGATAATAAGAGGTTTTAGCACTCGCTACCCCTATGTAATCTCTAATTGCTACAAAAACCCTCATGTTAAAAATATTAGCAAGAACACCCCTACGAAACTAAGTCAAAGCCAAAAAGACCCTTCCGAGGTGATCGTGCAATACACTTGCCATTTATGCGACTAGGGGTGTGTTTTTTACATGAAAAAACCAAAATACCCTTTAAATTCAAAATTCAAAAATTACAGATTCGCCCTATAATTTTATAAGCCCCAAGAGGAAGTGTTTAAAATTTTCAACTCAGTCCCTCATATTTTCTGAAAAGCCCTCTTCAACATCAAGATGAGGGTTTTCCTTTCCGTCGAGCCTCTCCAGCGATGGCCTCAAAGGGTCCCCACGTAATTGGTAAGGAATTCGGAAACCATCTCGCAGTTTGATTCGCGGATTTTCGGAATCGCCGCCGCCGGATAATTAATCGGGAAGTGACGATGACAACTTTTTTTTTTATCTTTTATTTTCCTTTTTTTTTCCTCTTCTCATATATTATTTATGTATTTTTTTTAATTGAAATATTATGAAAAATCCAGTAGGGGTAGTTTTGTCATTTCAATTAAGTCAAAACCCAAATCCCACAAAAGGAACGGTGGGCTAAATAAATCATAACATAGGGGGATCGTTGCTAAATTTTTTAACATGAGGGCTTTTCCGACAATTAGAGATTACACAGGGGTCTGTGCTAATAGATCGAGATAATAAAGGGGTGTGCACGAGTCGGTACGGCTCGGTTTTTGCAATAAACCAAACATGTACCGATAATATCGGTTTTTCATATTTTAAGAACCGAAGAAGTTGGGTTTTTTCGGTTCGGTGTTAATCGGTTTTTCGATTGTCGGTTAACGGTTTCGGTATCAATTCAGTTTATTTTTGGTTTCGGTTTCATCTATAGGTTCGGCATGAAACCGTTATTTGATTAACAGTGAGTTTGGACTTTCTTTACATTTGTTTGAGAAAATTAACAAATAACAACCCAAAATTAACTAATAAAAAACATGTCACAACCCAAAATTAACTAATAAAAAACATGTCACATGGATGCGTTCGAAGGATAGAGGCGCTCTAGGGGAAGACGGTAAATATTTATACTATATATCAAAACAACGTCATTTTGTATAATCGGTTCAGTTCGGGTAATCGGTTCGGTAATTTTTTAATTCTCCATGCACAAACCGATATTTTCGGTTTTTCAAATTTTTTTTACCGTATATGCGGTTTTAAGTCGCGACGGTGCATATCGGCTCGGTTTTTTTGGTTTTCAATTACTCGGTTTTTTTGGTAAATATTTATACTATATATCAAATCGACGTTGTTTTGTATAAATCGGTTATGTTCGGGTAATAGGTTCGGTAATTTTTTTATTCTCCATACACAAACCAATATTTTCATTTTTTCAAAAAAAAATTACCATATGTGCATTTATAAGTCGGGACGGTGCATATCGGCTCGGTTTTTTCGGTTTTCGGTTTTTCTGTTTGACCATTTTTTTGCCCACCCCTAATAAAATAAGGGCACTTTACAAATAAGCCCATCAGTGGGTACTTATTCATAAAGAGTTCCAGACAATAAACTCTTTTACAAAAAAATCCACACATGGTCCAGAGGTTTGTAAAAGACTAAAATAGCCCCTCATACTTTAATATGCTCCAATTTCATTCTTTAGTCTAATTAAACCTCAATTTGACCCTAAATTTCAAAAATTATTCACTTTTGACCCAAAACACATTTTTATGGACAATTTCGTCCGTCACTGCCGTTGAGTTTTTTTTTCTTCCTGATTTTTCTGCAACCGGTTTCCGGCGTTGACTTTTTTGATTTGTTTTCTTTAACATCTTTTTACCCCCCGTTTAAACAACAATATTGTTGTGGTTGACAGTACTATTAACTATATTACTGTTAAACACAGTAAAATTAACTATACTACAGTTTAACAGATTAATATTGCTATATTAATCTCTAGCACAGTAATATTAACATAACAAAAGTTATTATTATTGTGTAATATAGTAATATTAATATGTTGACCGTTCAACAAAGGTAAACATAATAAAAAGCCAAAAACATTAATGTTACTCTGAGTGACAATAATATTACTATAACAACAGTAATATTACCGTTCAACCACAGTAATATTATTGTGTTTACAGTAATATTAGAATAATAGACAGTAATAGTATTATGTTACTCCGTGAATAACTCAAACAAAACAAAAAAACCCAAAAAAATAATAATATTGACGTTGTTGACAGTAATATTTTTACAGTTATTTTACTGTCAACGACAGTAATATAATTACGTTGACTTGTCAACAAATCAAACAAAATAAAAAAATAATAATAATAATATTGTCTTTGACTCTAATATAATTGAACTGTCAACGGCAGTACAATTACATAAATAAATTGTCAACGGCAGTACAATTACGTTAATGTATTGTCAGTGAAAATATAATTATGTTAATTTACTGTCAATGACAGTATAATTACCGTTAATGACATCACAATTACGGTCAACGTTTAGCGGTGGGCGGAAAAAGAAAAAAAAACACTAAAAAAAGTCAACACCAGAGTCCGGCGGCGGAAAAAAAGACTTAAAAAAAAATTGAAAAGTCAATGCCGGAAACCGGCGGCAAAAAAATAATTTCTAAATTTAAAAGAAAAAGAAGTCAAAATTGATTAAATTTGGGTTACAATTAAGAATTGGGTATGAAAGGTTGGGGGTAATTTTTTGTCATATACATGAATTTTTCCTTTATTTATAATAAATATTAAATGGATGGGCTTATAGGCGAAAGAGATATAATACCTAAACCTAGAATAATAAAGATGGTTAGTTAGGGACTTATGCACAAAAACCCCTAAAATAATTTTGTTCTATGCTATTGATTAATCAATAGTTGAATAGTTTTTTGCTCTATCATTGAAATAATGACCTTTGGCCAGGCCCGACCCTAGGCTATAGGCAACGTAGGCATATGCCTAGGGCCCCCAACTTATTAGTATTATAATTAGGGCCCCCAAAAGTATGTTTTACTATAATTAGGACCCCAAATAGAAACTAAAATTTATATTTACTTATATAAATAAAAAATATTAATATATAGCCTGGATTTTGTATATAAAAAAATATTTATAATTTTAATACGCGTATTTAAACTATAATAAAAATATCTAAAAGTATTTAATTTATATTAAAAAATAATATAAATGGCCCCAAATTTGTTTTTTTGCTTAGGGCCCCATATGGGCTTGAGCCTGCCCCGCCTTTGGCAATTAGCGTTGCAGTTTCAGGGAGACAACTATTCGAAGGAAGTAGGCAATGGTATATATGGACAGGGCCGGCCCTAGGTTATTGGGGGCCCTAGGCGAAACAAAAAAACGGGGCCCTTTAATTATCAAAAAATATTATTTTAAATTTATTTTTCGTGCTTTAATAGATGAAAATCTATTAATTAAATCTTCATATTCTAGTTCTTCTAACAATTCTTTTTCAATAGATAAAATAGCCAATCCACTTAATATTTCTTGGAACATAGTTGAACGTAAATATGTTTTTATTAATTTTAATTTTGAAAAACTTCTTTCGGCCGAAGCAACGGTTATAGGTATAGTAAATATTATTCAATAACTAATACACGTATTTGGATAAGAATCAATTACTTTGATATGATTAAGTATATCAATGGGTTTTTCTATTTCACTAGGTATGGCTTTTGTTAACACTTTTAGTTCATAATATAAATCAAAACCATCGATATCGGACATTGAGTTGTGTTTTAAGAAAGCTTCAAGACTAATACAACTTTCTTTCAAAGTGTTGTCATCTAAAGACTTCAAAGCTTTTATACTTAATAAAAATCCAAAAGTATTTTGATAAAATTTAAATTGGTCGAATCTAACTTTAATTGAAGAAATAGCTTGATCTACAATATATAAGAAATACTCTATTCCAAATGACTACTCGGGTGATAATATAGGATGATTATTTTGGTTTTCATCAAATTTTCTTTTTCTACGAATCACGCGTTTTTCGCAAAATATTGGTTCAATTCCCATTTTCAAGGCAATTGTTTTGGTAATATTAATAGCAGTTTCAAACCCATTGACTCTAAAATCCTCTAAAAATGATACGAGACCTTCCAATTGTTCTATGGCATAATCAATGTGCACATCTTTAGATTGTAAATTTTTTCTAACACAATTAACAACATATCGTAACTCAAACCAAATATTCATGCCAAGTAAAATTTCAAAATTCTCAATTTCATAAGTGGCTAAGCTTCTAGCTTCACTATTTATTTTAAGATCTAAACTAGTTTCTCCCAATTCAATTAAAGCATCTCTTATTTCGATTGGTTGACTTTGAATGGCTCTTACACTTTCAATGTGACATTCGCACCGTGTTTGTGACAATGGTTTAAGCGTTAATTTCTTTACATTGTCCGTTAATATTTTCCATCTCTTTGTAGAACTAGAAAATATAGTATATATACGTTGTACGACTCCAAAGAAAGATACAGCTCTAGGACAAGAATTAGCTGTTGGGGATCGTGCATGTATACGCAGCGGAATTTAAATTTTTTAGATCGAACTAGTTTCGATTACATGCATAAACTAATCACATAGTCAACGTACCTTAACGCTTCCGCTATACATATGGTAATTATCGATTTTATTAAAAACATGTAAAACCGAAAAATAAGAAACATGCTTGTTCATCATATTACAAAATCGAAACACGTAATCACATATTACTCATGCTCGTAAATTAAAAATCATACAAACATGTTCGAATCGAATTACGAAAGTTCCGATTTAATTACCTCTTGTAGCGTGAGATTTCGACGAATCGAAATTCAAACTCAAACACGTACAAGCTGCTTTATACCACTCCTAGGGGCTGCAGGAACACCACCAAACGGCAGCTGGTCCGACGTCGAGACCACGGCGGGGCGTGGCAGTCAGCGGCGGCGGCGCGTGGGCGGGGCAGCAGCGCGTGCGGCGGTGCAGCGGCGGTGTGGCGATTCCTTCGGGGCAGCAGCTCCTCTCCAATTAGGTTTCACCTCGAATAAACGGATCTCCCCCTACTGTAGCACTAGATACAAAGGGGTTAGATAACAAGGGAAACACGAGAGAGAAAGAAGAGGGAAAACCCGGCGGTTTCCGGCGGCGGACGGCGCCGGTGCGGCGGGGCAACAGCGGCCGAGAGACTTGGGCGGCTAGGGTTTGACGGCTAGGGTTTTTGGAGTCAAAATATGATCTAAAACTCTTGTTTGAGGTCTATTTATACTTAGGGTTCTCAACCCTTGTGGGCTTAAGTCATTGGGCTTGACCCACTGATGCATTAAGTCCATTCCCTCGTCGGCCTCGTTTCTAACAAACGATCGTTCACAAAATTATAACAAAATTATATTTGTGACGAGCTCAAAGTCCTCGTCGATACGAGTGCCTCTTCAAAATTTCCAATTTCCAAAATTGGAAAGTTCCACTTCAGTGGATCTGCTAAATCGGGAAACTTCCCAATTTAGAAAGTTCACTAATTTCCGCATGTCTTTTTCTCTACGTTTATTCCGACTCGTAATCCACAATCACGAATCTTGGACTCAATCATATTGACCTCCAACTTCGCAAAGATTAACATATTAACCTATGCTCATTGTTATCAAAGATCGGTATTACACGAGAAGTGTGACCCTCAATGGTTCAGGTGTATGCTAGCCGTGGGCTCACAACTCTTTGTGATTCGAACAACACATTGTTCTTATACGAATTCCTCCCAATAGTCCCGATTAGAGTAAAACTCATTTTACCTAATCCCCGATCAAATCGGTGCCCAACGAATCAAGATTGGCGCCTAGCAACTACGCATCATGATTCCCTAGATACAAGTGAAGTGCCTGCAAGAACCTTATGATATAGTTAGCGTACAGTACGATCCCTTCGCAGCACATGTCCCTATTGAACTAGAGGCACTGGTTCACCGAGATCTCTTATAAAGTTCAATAACCGTGCGAACGTTCTAGGTATTATAAATCCGTTCGTGTGCGACTTAAGGAAACACATTTCCCTAATCACCCCACTATCAACTCTGGCCTGCGATTCCTTGGATTATAAACCGTCAGAACACACAAGACATCCATGACTACTCAAGCGCTCGAATCCCCTACTACAATGCACAGACTTCACACTAGATTTCGGATTGCACGAACGTTGGCCCTTGGAGTGGTCCGCTGTGGGACTCAGGGACAGGTCACGATACAATCGGTCCTCTAGTGAAGTCACGGTGATGTCTGGGTCTTAAGGACTAATGGTGTACAACTATATCTTAGAAACCTATTACTTGATGAATGAGAACCACTTATAGATTTCTAGGGCGAGGGAGTTCAGTGAACTCATCTAGTATGAGCACCCACTCAAGTATGCCGATGTCACAACACCGAGGACTGATGAGACGCAATACACATACACTAAGTGCTAGTCTCAAAAGGGAAAGGCCGGTATCCTCATTATTGGCGTAACCCATCGACTAGGAACAAGGTTTAACAGTTACATTACATTGCTGAGTTATCTCACGATTCTACTAGACCAACTCACAGTAATAGAGTAACTCGTTAGGACTATATCTATGCTGCTTGTATGGGATAAGAGATATAGAATGCCAAATGAAATATTTTATTATTACGAACGAAAAACGATTGTTTTATTACAAGGTAAAAGAGAAAGACCACATCCGCAAGTTGGCTTGTTGGTCACCTACTCCAACATTAGCTATGTCACAAATTACTAAATTAAGACTGTGGCTACCACAAGGAGTATTACATGCTCTAGGATTTATATTTAACAATCTTCTTTGAACACCTTGTTCTTTACCTTTCATGTTTGTACATTTATCATATGCTTGCCCTCTCAATATTTATATCAAGTCCAAGATCTTTTATTATATTTAAAAGTACATCAAAAATACCTTTTCCCGTTGTATCATCTATTTTAAAAAAGTCTACAAAATATTCTTCTGTTTTAATTGGAGTAGTAGATATATTCACACTTCTTTAAATAAGAGACATTTGTTCTTGATGATTAGTATCCGGAGTACAATCAAGTATAACAAAAAAATTCTTAGCCATTTTAATTCTTTTAATAATATTTTTTCTTAATTCACAAGCTAACATTTGCACCAATTCATTTTGTATATTATGCCCAAGATAATGAGTATGTATTTCCCCATCTTTAATACGCCTAAGATGTTCTTGCATTATAGGATCAAATTCAGCAATCATTCCGATTAGACTTAAAAAAATTCCATTGTTATCATCATAAATTTTTTCATCTGTCCCACGAAAAGCCAAATATTTTTAGCGAAAGTTTTAACAACCGCAATAATTCTCTTTAATACTTGTTTCCAATGTTCCTTTTCTTTCTTTATGTTTTCTTGTATACTATGATCAATTGTCTTATTATTTCTTAATCTTGCTTCTAAATTCATCCAATCATTCATATTATTAATATGTTCACTCGACGTCTCATGAGTTTTTAAATAGTACCAAGGTTCTTCCAATCATTAACTCCGACATTATAGATTTTACTTGAAGTATTTTTAATGCTAAATAACTTGCAACAAAAACAAAATACTCTATCTATACTTTCTGAATATACAAGACATCGTCTATCACATTTCTCTTTATTAGGTAAATTTCGAATATAACTTGAAACAGAGAAATGTCTACCATCACGATCTTTAGGATAATCTATATTAGTAATTCTAATAGGACCTCTTTCCACTAGCAAATCTCTTAATTTTGCATTCATATTAATCCAATTAGCCGGATCAAATTTATCAACATACTTTTCACTTTCTTCAATTTCACTGAGATCACTAGCATTATTATTAACAAAATTTTCATTTTTTTCTTGCACATGAATTTCACTCTTATCAACAGTAGGATTATTGTTTTCAATACCAATTGGATTTTCATGCTGATCATCAACAGTATTATTGTTTTGAGCATTAATCAGGTCATCACTTTGAACATTAATAGAAATTACATTTCTAGCATTTTTATTATGTTTACCAAATTATTTTGCTATAACTCCTCTTTGAACTGCATTATCTTTTTCTATTTTTTCTTGTTTTTTTTTTCGTTTTTCACATCCAGATAAATATGTTCTACCACTCGATATAATGGATCAAAAATTGATTAGCAATGACAAGAAACGATAGAACCTGGCGATATAGCAAGTTGAATGCCAAATAATCGAAACTAGGCAATCACCAAATAATTATCTACATTAAACAAAAACTAAAAAAAAAAAAAATAGCAATTTATTGAAAAAAATAGCAATTCATTGAAAAAAATTAGCAATTTATTGTACCTAATGTTTTTAGAAGAAAAAAAGAGAAACTAAACATAAAAATAAAATAACCACAAATGAACGCGTATGATGAGAAGAGAGAGAGAGAGAGAGAGAGAGAGAGAGAGAGAGAGAGAGAGAGAGAGAGAGAGAGTCAAAAGGCAAAAAACATGGGATATGGAGAGATATTGAAAAGAGTATAAATAAGAACTAGATACCATGTAAACGTTATGTTCATTGATTATTCTCTTTATTATTTGGGAATAAGTTCAAATGAACGTTGTATTTATACATTAAATGGAATGGGGCGCCTCATTTTTTACCTTATCAAAGCAGTCGTATTTCATTAATTGAAAAATAAATATTCATTAATATGTTAATATATATATATATATATATATATATATATATATATATATATATATATATATAAATATATATAATAGATAATTACTAGGTGCACCCCCCGGAAGTTGGGGCCCTAGGCAAAGGCTCAACTTGCCTATATAGGTGGGCCGGTCCTGTATAGGGAGAATCCCCTCATTATTTATTTTAATAGAACATCAGAACTAAACCCACTTTGTTATTTGCAATTAGACCCCCCTAACTTCTCAAAATCTCATTCTACCCTTAGATTATTTCAATTCCCCACCTCTTTTACCACTACATATATATCGTTCTATTTTCTACCTATTTTATTTTTAATAAATTTATTTTTTAATAAATTTATTTTTTAATAAATTCATTTTTAATTAAAAAAATTAAATTCATTTTTTTTACAATAATCAACTACAATTTTTTCAAAAACATTTTTTCTTTATTCACTAAAGTTATTATCAACTAAAAATTACAGTAATCAACTACAAATAATATTATCAACTAAAATTTTTTATTAGATAATCGACTATATTTTATTAGAAAATCAACTATAATTTTAACATACACACAATTGAAAACAACTATTTACTATAACAAAAATGACTATAGAAAGATAATCGAAATCAACTACAAAAATCATCGAAATCAACTACAAAATCACCGAAACCAACTACAAATTATCGAAAAACAACTACGAATTCGCCATCTTGTACTATGCGCGACTAAACCCGTGGATAAGGATCTCCGTTGATTACTCTTAAAAGAGCCGCCGCCAAACCCTAGCAAAATTCCACTATCTAACATAGAACGAACCACCGCCGCGTCATCGATGCCGCTCGCACCGTTTCCATCTTGCACTGTGCGGGATCGATGACAAACCCTAGTAACAACCGTGGTCTACCCTAGCATGCAAAAACAACCTCCTCCTCGCCGATATCGATACTCTAACCGTCAAACCCTAGCCGTCGTGTCTCTCGCTGTAGAAGAAAGGGGGAAGAGAGAGAACTATAGAGAGAGCGAGAACCACGAACCCTAGCCATCGTGTCTCTCGTTGTAGAAGAAGGGGGCAGAGAGAGCAAGACGCTGCCGAAAAACCACCATTGTGGAAGGGAAAAGAGAGAGAGAGAGAGAGATAGAGAGAGAGAGAGAGAGAGAGAGAGAGAGAGAGAGAGAGAGAGAGAGAGAGAGAGAGAGAGAGAGAGAGAGAGAGAGAGAGAGAGAGAGAGAGAGAGAATAAGAAGAGATCTGTAAAATCACGATGCATTTTGATGTAGAGTTTTTGGTGGAGTAAAAGGGGCATAATGGGTATATCACTATAATTTGGATTTATGATTAATATGAATTGTAAATTACGAGGACCCCGCGGAGGTATAACCAAATAACTTACACACCCATGTTGGATCAGTAATTTTAAATACCCCCCTCAACTATTGATCCATCTAATAGTTACACTCTTATGGAGCTATTGTTGGGAATCAGGCACGTGTACGCAGCGGAAAATAATTTTTTTACATGAAATAAACAATTTAATTCACATAATCACATGCTCGATTCGTATTAAACAATTAATTGCGTACCTTAGCGCTTCCAGCGATAATTAAAAAACAACAACGCGCGTATAATTAATTCGATGATAAATCACATAGCATGCTCGCAGTAAATCATGAATTTCATAGAAACGATTACATATAGCAATTCAAGAAAAACATACTGCGAATACAAACATATAGTTTAATGTAATTAACTTAATACCTAATTAAAATCAGATCCGAAAAATACCTCTTGAAGCGTGAGGCAAGCAATCGGATCGAAGCAAACTGCCACGGAAATCAATCCGTACAGTTGGGAGCACCGGCGGCGACCAACGCGCGGGCAGGGGCGGCGCGTGTGGATCACGCGCTATCTTCGGGCGGCGCTGAAGGCGCGTGCGGCGTCTGCTCGGCGGATGCTTCTCGACGATTGGACTCCGTGGTCTTCCTCCTCTCGGATTTCACCTCGTATACCGAAATCTACTAACTACGTGGCACTAGACACGCAAAGTCAGAATAAACGGAAGAAAATTCTTAGAGAATTGTGAAGTTAGTGGGAGTGTTGAATCAAGAAAGGTAAAACTTGAGGAAATTAGGGTGGATATTTTACCATCTTATTTCCCTCAAGATAAATTTACTCTTCAACCTACACAACAGGTTGAAACAAATGATTTGCCACTCCATTCACCACTCCATGAAGATGTCATCATTGGCAATACTGTAGAACCACCACAACCGGTAGCTTTGAGGAAATCTCAAAGGGAAAGGAAATCTGCTATATCCGATGATTATGTGGTGTATCTACAAGAATCTGATTTTGAAATTGGTATTCAAAATGATCCAGCTTCATATTCACAAGCCATGAAAAGTAAAGATTCTAGTAAATGGATTGATGCTATAAATGAAGAGTTGAAATCAATGGACTATAATGGTGTCTGGGATCTTGTTGAATTGCCTAAGAATAGTAAGAAAGTCGGATGTAGATGGGTCTTCAAGACCAAACGTGACTCTAAGGGCAATATTGAATGATTTAAAACTAAACTAGTGGCCAAAGGTTTCACTAAAAAAAAGGCATTGATTATAGAGAGACTTTCTCTCCAGTATCTAAGAAAGACTCTCTTAGAATCGTTATGGCTCTTGTAGCTCATTATGATTTGGAGTTGCACCAAACGGACGTAAAAACCGCTTTTCTGAATGGCGATTTAGTTGAAGATATCTATATGGACCAGGCTGAAGGATTTGCAAAACAAGGAAATGAACACTTGGCTTGTAAATTAAATAAGTACATATATGGACTTAAACAAGCTTCTATACAATGGTATATAAAATTCCATTATACCATTACTTCCTTTGGATTTAAGGAAAATACTGTTGATCAGTGTATATATCTAAAGGTCAGTGGGAGCAAGTTTATCTTTTTAGCTTGTATGTGGGTGATATTTTACTAGCAAGTAGTGATCTTGGTTTACTTCACGAAACCAAGAATTATCTTTCAAAAAATTTGAAGATGGTTGATATGGGTGAGGCAATTTATGTTATTGGGATAGAGATCTTTAGAGATCGATCTCGAGGATTGTTAGGACTGTCTGAGAAAGGATATATATTTATCAATCGAGTTCTTGAAAGATGTAATATGCAGCTTTGTTCAGCCATTAATGCTCTTATCACGAAAGGTGATAAATTAAATGAAAAAGGAGAAAATGAAATTGATTCCATATATAAGCATCAGCAGTTGGAAGTCTAATGTATGCACATAATTGTAATAGACCAGATATTCGTTATGCGGTGGGAGTACTTGATAGATATCAAAGTAATACGGGAATATAAAATTGGAAAGTGATAAGTGTTCGTTTTGCACGATTTTTGCTTATCAAATCTTCGAGTTTTGGTCTTCGTTCGTCCGAGTTTCGGCTTTATTTGTATATATTATTGCGTTTCTTGTTTTATTTCCTTTTTTAGGTTTTGTTAGCTTTCGTTGCCAAGTCGAAGCCATTTGGAAGCGAAACCGATTTTTGAAGCCGAGAAAGTGGTCATTAAGACCCAGATCGCGATCCAGGAAAGCCGGATCGCGATCTGGATGCAAATTCCAGTAGCAAACAATATTCAGACCCAGATCGCGATCCGCACTTCCTGGATCGCGATCTGGGAGGCGGTTCACGTTTTTTTTGAGAAGCCAGATCGCGATCTGACTTTATTGGATCGCGATCTGGCACGATTTTCGAGGGCATATATTTTATAAAGCAAGCTTCTTGAGGAAGCTTTGCAATTTACTATAAATAGAAGCAAGCCCTCATTCTTCGTTCTACTTCGACTTTTTACGGTTTTCGACGGTTCTTCGCGGGAATCATCAACGGGGGTTCCGACTTGGGTTTTTCTTACGCAATTTCTTTACGTTTTGTTCTTCATTTCCTTTGTACATTCTTTTGATACTATGTTTGTTATGAACTAAGAACATTTTCTTCTAGGGTAATGAAGCCTTGTATATATTGATTTCGATCGTTATTTCTGCTATCTAATTGTCGTGTTTTGATTTCGTTTATGTTTTCCTGTATTAAATGCTTCTGATTGTGTTGATCAGCTCTCAGATTGATATTAAATAGGAATGAACTCGAGAGAGGATTTCTTGTTTGACGTTAGGAAAACATAGCTCGGGGTGTGGAAACGGAGACGTGATGCACTTCGGGTAGCCCTTAAGGACTTGACCTTAATGCTCTCTTAATAGCAGGTTCTGAACGGAGACGTCGGACCTGTGGGTAGACTCTAACTACACTGGAGACGGGGGTTAGAGTACATTAGCGTCTGGGTTAACGAATAGGAACGTGATTTTAGATAGCGGATTTATCGATCGTTGTTGATTATACATAGGTGGATTTGGCCCTAGAAGTCCCCTTTAAATCGAAGTCCCCCGCGTTGAGTTTTCGTTACTTTATTTACGTACTTTCCATATTTGCATGTTTACGATCTTGCATGCTTATAAATTAGGGTTTATCACCAATCCACTTATTTACGATCGGCTAGATAATATAACGATAATATAATTACACTACTCAGCATTTGAATCTACAAGGTCCCTGTGGATCGATATCCGGAACCACTGTTCTGCAAAATGCGATACCGTACACTTGCGGTAATTTATACGTGAGGAAAACGCGTATCAAGTTTTTGGCGCCGTTGCCGGGGACCAATTTGATTTTATCTTTGTTGATAGTGTTACCAATTATCTGATTATTACTTTAGCCATTTACTTGTTTTATTTTCGATTTTTACCTTGATTTTAACCACTCACTTTGTTTATGCCCAGGCGTCGAAATTTGGAAATCATACCTTACGATCCCGAGATTGAAAGAACATTACGTAGACTAAGGGCCACGCGCAACCAACAAAGTGAACCAATGGCCGAAGATCAAGGAAATCCAGAGCACCTGGCTTTTGAGTACGATCGAGAGCCAGGACGAGATCACGAGCAGCCAAGACCGAACCTGCCACCCGAGCGAACAATGCGAGAGTACCGAACTCCAGCTGTGAATGAGAACTATTCGGGAATCAGGAAACCGACGATAGCCGCAAACAACTTCGAGCTGAAAACGGGACTAATCAACATGGTCATGGCGAACCAATTCTCCGGAGCAGCTACTGCAGATCCAAATCTCCATCTTGCCAATTTCTTGGAGATTTGTGACACGATCAAAGTAAACGGTGTTTCTGATGATGCCATCCGGTTGAAGCTATTCTCATTTTCTGTCAGAGATAAAGCGAAGAGTTGGCTTCTGAGTCTTAATCCAGGATCACTCACCTGTTGGGAAGAATTATCACAAGCCTTTCTGGCACGATTCTTTCCACCCTCGAAGACCGCACAACTACGAAGAGATGTAGGCAACTTCAGACAGATGAGCCAAGAGCCGATGCACGAGGCTTGGGAGAGATTCAAGGACTTATTACGACAATGCCCTCAACACGGATTCAACCCGTGGGATCAAATGGAGTTATTCTACAATGGGCTCGACCAACCTGCCCGATCTCTAGTCGATGCTGCCGCAGGTGGATCATTGCAAAACAAGACTCCCACAGACGCTCGAGACATTGTCGAGCGAATGTGTGAGAATGCTTACCATTGGCCGTCCGAACGAAGTGGTATACAAAAGGTGGCCGGAGTCCACCAACTCGATCCTTTAGCCGCAGTTTCAGCACAATTAGCGACCCTATCAAATCAGGTCGCCCAATTATCAGTTCGAGGGCCACAAACCGAACGAGTAGCAGCAGCAAGTACTTCGCAATCCACAAACGACGATTGGGAGCAGGCACACTTTATGAACCACCGATTCAACAATTTTCGGGGAACCAACAATCAAAACCAAAACCCTACTCATTACCACCCGGGAATTCGGAATCACGAGAACTTCTCCTACGCCAATCCGAAGAATGCTCTACAACCACCTCCCGATTTCAACCATCAAAGAGAGCAACGAGGGCCAACGTATGACGAGCGTCTTCACCGACAAGAACAGGAAATGGAGGGCCTGAAATCAACAATGAAGAACATGGAGAAGCAAATAGGGCAAATAGCCCAATCCATGTCCACAATGGCCAAGGGTGGATTTCCGAGCAATACCGAAGTCAATCCAAAGGAAAGCTGTCAAGCCATAACCACCCGAAGTGGTTTGCAAATGACCGATCCTCCTTATCCGACAGACGAATCACCAAAGCCAGCTGTACAACCGACCCCGGTCGAGCCGGAAATCACCATTTCAGGGAGTAGTACAAAAGAGGCTAGTAAGCCCAATAACATTTCTTTTCCTGATAATCCCCCTCTTTTGGTAACTCCTATTCCTTTTCCAGAAAGACAGAAGAAGAAGAAGTTCAAGGATCAATTGAAGAAGTTCATTGAAAAGATCAAGCAGATTCGAATCAACATCCCTTTTGCAGAAGCCTTGGAGGTAATGCCAAACTACACCAAGTTCATGAGGGAAGTCCTATCCAAGAAAATTCGAATCGAAGAAGACACACCAGTGACACTCACGGCAACTTGCAGTGCCATTCTTCAGTCGAATCTACCACCAAAAATGAAAGATCCAGGGAGTTACACTATTCCTTGTATTATTGGCAATTCTACTTTCGATAAAGCTTTATGTGATTTAGGGGCAAGTATTAATTTGATGCCTATGTCTGTGTTTCTAAAACTGGGCTTAGGAAATTTGAACCGCACTCGCATGACTTTACAGCTAGCTGATCGTTCATTGAAATATCCCGATGGGATTGTAGAAGATGTGCTAGTTAAAGTAGATAAATTCATTTTGCCTGTTGATTTTGTGGTACTTGAAATGCCTGAAGATGATGAAGCACCAATCATTTTAGGTCGTCCATTCTTAGCCACTGGTAAGGCGATGATTGATATGGAATTAGGATCTTTAATGCTTAGGGTAAATGGGGAAGAAGTTGTTTTTAATTTGACAAATGCATTTAAACACTCTGAGCATGTTGAGCATTGCAGTAGAATAGACGTGATCGAGGACTGTGTTTCCTCCTTTTTTGATTTGTATGAATTATGTGATTCTGTTGAGCACTGCATTGTTAACTCTATTGATTTGCATTCTGCCTCCCCTGAAACTCCTATTGAAAATGATGTGCTTGATTGTGTGTTGTTTCTTGAGTGTGCCGAGACTTTGGGCGTAGACGAGGTAGGAATCGTCCCCGAGATACCAGTTAGTGTGAATACGGCCCCCGTACTAGAATTGAAGCAATTACCGGATTATCTTTGTTATGCTTTTCTTGGAGCAGACAAGACTTATCCGGTAATTATTTCTTCTAGTTTGAGCGAGGCCGAAACAAACACACTGCTGGAGGTCCTTAGAGAATATAGGTCAGCTATAGGTTGGTCTATTGAGGATATTAAGGGAATTAGCCCGTCTATTGTTCAACACAAAATTCTAATGGAAGACGTCTATAAACCGAGAGTCCAACCTCAGAGGCGGTTAAACCCGTCAATGAAAGAGGTAGTCAAAAAAGAAGTCTTGAAATTGTTAGGCGCTGGTATGATTTATGCAATTTCTGACAGTCCGTGGGTCAGTCCGGTGCAGGTTGTGCCAAAAAGGGGTGGGATGACGGTTATTGTGAATGATAAAAATGAACTTATTCCGTCTAGAACAGTCACTGGGTGGCGTGTATGCTTCGATTACCGATTATTGAATGCAGCCACTAGAAAAGACCATTTCCCCCTTCCCTTTATCGATCAAATGCTAGACAGGCTAGGAGGTTTCGAGTATTACTGTTTTCTTGATGGTTATTCGGGGTACAATCAAATTTCAATCGCCCCGGAAGACCAAGAGAAAACTACTTTTACTTGCCCCTACGGTACTTTTGCATTTCGTAGGATGCCTTTCGGTTTGTGTAATGCGCCTGCTACCTTTCAACGATGTATGATGTCTATATTTCACGATATGGTAGAAGAGTTTCTTGAGGTGTTTATGGATGATTTTTCTGTGTTTGGATCGTCTTTCGATCATTGTGTGCACAATCTAGAACTTGTTTTAAAACGATGTACAGAAACGAACCTTGTTTTAAATTGGGAAAAATGTCATTTTATGGTTCGTGAAGGTATTGTTCTAGGTCACAAGGTCTCGAAAAAGGGTCTTGAGGTGGATAGGGCAAAAATCGAAACGATTGAAAAATTGCCTCCACCGAAGGATGTCAAGGGAGTTAGAAGTTTTTTAGGGCATGCTGGGTTTTACCGTAGATTCATTAAAGATTTTTCGAAAATAGTAAAACCATTATGTCATTTGCTTGAGAAGGAAGCTGCCTTTGATTTTGATTCTGCTTGTTTGCAGGCTTTCACGTTTCTCAAGGAGAAGCTAACCCAATCACCGATTATGATTACTCCCAATTGGGAGGAACCATTCGAGATCATGTGCGATGCGAGCGACTATGCTGTAGGTGCTGTATTGGGACAAAGGAGGGACAAAATCTTCAAAGCCATCTACTATTCGAGTCGTACACTTGACCAGGCACAGAAGAACTATTCAACGACCGAAAAGGAAATGCTTGCAGTCGTTTATGCTGTTGACAAGTTCAGACCGTATATTTTGGGGTCTCAGGTGATCATTTACACCGACCACGCAGCTATTCGATACTTGTTCGCGAAGAAGGACGCCAAGCCCAGACTCATCAGATGGGTACTACTACTCCAGGAGTTCGACTTGGAAATCAGAGACAAAAAAGGGAGCGAGAATGTGGTAGCAGATCATCTTTCCAGACTCATACTAGAAGAAGTTCCAGCTGAAGGAAATATTCAGGAATCCTTCCCAGACGAGCAACTGCTCGCCATTAGTGCTCACACTCCGTGGTATGCTGATGTGGCCAACTTCTTGGCCAGTGGAATCATTCCTGACGATCTATCGTATCACCAAAAGAAAAAATTCCTTCACGACAGTCGTTTCTATCTTTGGGACGAGCCATTGCTTTTCAGAACCGGCCCCGATCGTGTCATCCGAAGATGTGTTCCGGAAACAGAAGTACGTGAGATTCTCACACATTGCCACTCTTCACCCTGTGGCGGGCATCACGGGGAATCTCGCACAGCCGCCAAGGTTCTGCAGTCAGGCTTCTTTTGGCCAACCCTTTTCCGAGATAGTTACGAGTTCGTGAAACGGTGTGATCGATGCCAACGAACAGGGAACCTATCCAACAAAAGCCAAATGCCTTTGAACAACATGCAAGAGGTGGAGCTTTTCGATGTTTGGGGCATAGACTTCATGGGACCATTCCCTTCTTCGAACGGGAAGTTATACATTCTGCTTGCCGTGGACTATGTGTCCAAAT
Organism: Erythranthe guttata; assembly: GCF_056151865.1. NCBI lineage: Eukaryota > Viridiplantae > Streptophyta > Magnoliopsida > Lamiales > Phrymaceae > Erythranthe > Erythranthe guttata. Next base: position 11,392,716 of record NC_142543.1, on the reverse strand, counting down.
GGGTCGAAGCAATTGCCACCACAACCAACGATGCTCGTACGGTCCTCAAATTCTTCCACAAGAACATTTTCTCAAGGTTTGGGACACCCAGGGCGATCATTAGCGATGAAGGATCTCACTTCTGCAACAAACTGCTCACTAATCTCACGAATAAGTTGGGGATCCGACACAAAATTGCGCTAGCCTATCATCCACAGACGAATGGCCTTGCTGAGTTGTCAAACCGAGAAATCAAACAGATTCTGGAAAAGACCGTGAGCACGAACCGAAAAGATTGGGCATTGAAGCTCGATGATGCACTTTGGGCCTATCGAACCGCATTCAAGACACCGATTGGGATGTCTCCGTACAAACTCGTGTATGGAAAAGCGTGCCACCTGCCAGTGGAATTGGAGCACCGAGCTTATTGGGCAGTCAAAAAGCTCAATTTCGATCAAACAGCTGCCGGCGATCGTCGATTGCTTCAACTCAACGAAATGGAGGAGTTCAGAAATGATGCTTACGAGAATGCCAAGATTTACAAAGAAAAGACGAAAAAGTGGCATGACAAAAGAATTACAAAGCGAGAGTTCCGGGCAGGTGACCAAGTCCTGTTATTCAATTCTCGGCTACGACTATTTCCGGGAAAGCTCAAGTCCCGTTGGTCGGGACCATTCGTAGTCCTGAGCGTCACCCCACAAGGTGTAATCGAAATACGAGGACGAGACGGTCCGTCGTTCAAGGTGAATGGGCAACGAGTTAAGCATTACTACCCGAATGGTGCTCCCGAGGAAGTGGAGCGTGTCGCACTAATTTTCTCCCAATAAATCCAAAAGAAGTCGAGCCGTCGACTGTAAAACGGGCGCTAAATGGGAGGCAACCCATTGTTGCTCATATTCTGTCATTTTTTCCTTTTTTTTCTTGCTTTCGTTTTTAATTTTTTAGCTTTTTCGTGCATTTTTATAATTTAGGGTTCAACATCTCTATCTTACCCATTTAAATTTTCGTTTTGGCAGGTTTTAGGTGTCCCGGATCGCGATCCAGGTAAGCCGGATCGCGATCTGGGGTGTTTTTCCAGTAGCAGCGAATTTTGGGCCCGGATCGCGATCCAGGTAAGTCGGATCGCGATCTGGGACGTTTTTCCAGAAGCTGAAATTTTAAGGGCCAGATCGCGATCCAGGTAAGCCGGATCGCGATCTGGGGCCTTTTTCCAGAAGCTGCAGGGTGAGCCTCCAGATCGCGATCCGGGTATTGTGGATCGCGATCTGGGGCCGAAAAACAGTTCAAAAGGCTGATCCCCCTTCATTTTCTTATTTCCCCTTTTTCTAATTCCAAACCCTAACCCCTCCCCAATTTCAAAATCTTCAAATTTCTATCATAAAAGCACATCAATCACACACTTGAACATCACAAATTCACGATTTGCACATTTACTCCAAGAATTTGTGGGTGAATCTTCAAGAAAAGGTAAATTTTCAATCTAATCTTCATTTCTTTCATTTTCTTCAATTCTTTCGAATTTCCCCAAAATTTCATGATTTTTCCCCTTGTTTGTTAATTGTGTATGCTAGTACGTGATTTTGTACTTGGTGTTGGGATTCAAAACATGAATTTGCGGGTGAACCAATGTTTAGATATAGGAATTGCCCTATTGTTCTTAATTTCGAACTAAAGGATAAAATAAAGATTTGAATGACTTGGGTTGATTGTTTAGCTACCTATTGTTAATTGTGGTGGTGGATTCTCACTTGGGTGTTGTGATTGATGTAGGAGGGATAGGTACCGAACAACCGGTGGAAATCAAAAGGCTTACCAAGTTGGGCACGCCAAGTGTTCGACAAAATTCCCGAACCAACTTCCAAAGGCTTTCGACCCTCCGTCTCGCACAAATTCGATCGAAATGACGTCGCCGGCCAAGAAACTCTTAAAGACGGGCGAAACCACCAAAAAAGCCCAACCCAAGGAGAAGGCTCCGGCAAAGGGAAAAGCCGCACCGAAGAAAAAGGCAGCTTCTCGAGGCACGGGAAGCCAAGAGGGCACTTCGAGCGCACCACCACCATCTCAGGTGCCGGAAGAGCAACAAACCCCACGCACGGGAAACGTGCAACTTGAGATGGGATCCCGTGCTAATCAACACACCATCCTTGACCGTGTAGTCCTCGAACCGGGAGATGAGCTTTTGTACGTGAACGTCGAGGCAAAAAGGGAATTCATACGTCGCCACAGCCGACCGTTTGTTCCAGAAAGGGAATTAGATCTCGATGGCATGGAAAAAGATTCGATCTTCGAAAACTTTGATCGTCGACAATGGAAGTACTTGGCCAAACGACCGGAGGACTACAACGAGAATCTAGTGAGGCTCTTCTATGCCAATGCCGGTTTTCACCCGGGGTCGGTGGTCGTTCTTCGAAACCAAGAGGTGCGCTATGACGCTGCTACAATCAACAAGTTTTTCCACCTACCCGAAGTCTCGACCGAGCCGTTTCAACAACTGAAGATGGCAACGACCTATGAGGAGCTGATTCAGACTCTTTGCCCTAGGGGTTCGAAGTGGCAAAAAGGAGAGCACTGGTTCCGTCGGGGGGAACTTTCAAGGGAAGCAAAGGTATGGATGTACTTCGTCAGTAGCAGGCTCATGCCCACAAAGTCGACGGCCAAGACCTATGCCCCACGTCTTACACTGATGTACGCCATTATGAAGAGGACACCTGTGAATGTGGGCGCGATCATACACGCTGAGATCCGACGATGCTTAGGTGATACCTCTCTAGGTCTGATGTTCCCTTCCCTTATCACTACACTGTGTGATCGTGCAGGGGTCCCCACATACGCGGATGACCGGCTCACCAGGTCACCACAGCCTATCTTCCCTTACCACAAGCTCCAGCCAGCGAGTGGACCCCTAGGCGAGGGCGACTCAGACTTACCAGATGCGGGTCCCTCAGGTGTTCATGCGGCTCGACCAGAACAAAGGGCCAGAAGAGGCAGACAAGAAGCAGAACCACAGCTCCCGGAGTATGTCGGCCAATGGATGGATGTTATGGAGGAAAATGTGGGATGGTTCAAGAAAATGATGAAAGCCATGGCTGCAGCGCTTCAGTGCAGGACCGATGACATTGTCGAGCCACGGCCGTTCCCACCACGGCCTCGATATGATGGAGCATCAACCTCCGCCGCCGACGAGCAAGCACAAGCGGCAGCCACTACACTGGTGGCACAGGCCTGGGAGGAGTACGAGCGGGGACGACCGGAAGAGGAGGGAGGAGCCCACGAGGACGATCACGACAACTAGGGGACGTTGTGTTTTCTATCCCTTTTATTTTTTATTCTGCTTTTGAGCATAGGGACTATGCTAGAATTTAAGTTTGAGGGTGGTGTGTGTTGAACCTGTTTGTTTTTAGTTCGTTTGTTTTGGGATGAGTCGTTGGATTGATATTTCGTTTACGATGTATCTTTGCTAGACTTTGTTTTTATTTTATTTTATTTATCTTATTTTGATTTGGTCTTCTACATGCATATCATATAATTTAGTTTCGTTTATGTTTTTTGATTTCTGTTATTGTGTTATGTTTGTCACATGCATTTCATTTAGGATCGAGTGTAATTTGCATTTCCGGGTTCTTTGGAAGCAAAGCAATTAATGAATTAGTAGATGGGCTAGTTGATTTTAAAATTGAAATTGTGGATCACCGGCTAATTATAGATGAACCTTCCGACTGCGTTTTTGCAACTTGTGTGGATAGCCTTTCGAATCCTTTCCGATTAAGCTTGAGCGCATTTTTCTGAGGGGTATAATAGCCTGAGGTTTGGGGGGCAGGTTAGAATTGAATTATGTGTTCACGATTTCGAGTTGTTGGCTAGAAGTTCTATCAATGGTCTTTACGTTTTTATTCGATAAAAAAAAAAAAAAAAAAAAAAAAAAAAAAAAAAAAAAAAAAAACAAAAAAGAAGAAAGTTGTGAGAAAAATCACAATATATTGTTGTTGTCGTATCTTATTGAATAAAAAGACCTACTTATGCCCAACTCGAGTTTTTGAATTTCAGAATCAAAACTTACTTTTCACCCACATTTCTACTCAAAACCCTCGATGATTGTGTTTATTGTTTAATTACGGATTCTTGAGTCTATCTTTCATTTTGGTGTAGAAAAAACTAATTGCGTCGGTAGGAAAGTCGAATACCTTAAAGCCGTGGGCCATTCTGAGATTTTAGGTTATCTAGCTCGTTTTATCTTTCGAATTAATTGCAATGCTTTGACCAATCCGGCAACTTTGTGGGTGTGTTGTCTGAAAACCCTCACGAGACACAACTCGTCCTTTGGGGGTACCCAGGGGTTCAAAGGCTTGTTGCATCGCTAAATGCAATCGTGATTCCCTACGTTAGTGGCCTAGTTTAGTTTGTTGTTTATATTTCATTTTTGTTGTAGTTTCGTTTTGATTTACTCGGGACGAGTAAAGATCTAAGTTTGAGGGTGTGATAAGTGTTCGAAGCAGCAAAGAAGGTTATGAGGTATCTTCAAGGAACAAATGATTACATGGAGATCGGACCAATTAGAGGTTATTGGTTATTCAGACTTCGATTTTGCTGGTTTTTTAGATAGTAGAAAGTCCACATCGGGCTTTGTATTTCTACTAGCTGGTGGAGCAATCTCTTGGAAGAGTTTAAAGAAAAGTATTATTGCTTCTTCTACAATGGAGGCTGAGTTTGTAGCATGTTTTGAGTCCTCGAGTCATGCACTATGTTGCGAAATTTTATCTTAGGGCTTAAGGTTGTTGACTCAATTACTAAGCCTTTGAAGATATATTGTGATAACACCGCAGCCGTTTTCTTCTCTTAGAATGAAAGTATTCAAGTGGATCCAAATACATGGATCTTAAGTACTTGGTTGTTAAAGAAAGAGTCCAGAAACAACAAGTGTCAATAGAGAATTTAAGTACAACTCTCATGGTTGCTGATCCATTAACCAAGGGATTTCCTATAAAGACATATGAAGAACATTTTATTAAAATGGGTCTTTGAGCAATCCATAATTTGATGAGTAGTGATTATGTAATTGACAATTAATTTATTTAATCAAATGTTTCAGTTTTTCCTGTTTCCAATTATGTGTGCACATATTTTATTTGAAATTAATTTAACAGGATTTGTCCTAACAAGACAAAATTAAAGGGGCTATTATGGATTAAAATAGTAAGGGTTATTAGTGGCGTGATACATAGAAGGGAATATGATGAATGAATCATATGACCGCTATGATTCACATTAATAACTCATACTAGTTCTAATATTAAAGTACTACTTTATTTAGCCATTATGGTAATCATCTTAATTTTCTTTTAAAATCGTGATCACGTGTCAAATGTTTTGTATGAAGAACCCACCGAGTCAAATAATTTTTAAACTTGTTTTTCTTAAACGGTTCAATGGGCCAAGTGGGAGAATGTTAGTTTTATTTTTGTTTAATGGCACATTAAGCTTTAAATTAAATTTATTAATTGTGGGTAGTTCAATTATGGAATTAAGACTGATTTTATGGTAATTGATTTGTAACGTGTGATGGCAATAAAAGACCACGATGGATGGGATTTGTCTTCTGCCGTTACAAAAGAATCGTGGCCCTCTTCTCTCGTCTATATGTTGGTTGTAATACCTACATGCAAGTGCACGTATCGTACAAGTAATAAAGTGCATTTTTTAATTCCAAGTATCGATCCACAGGGAATATTTAATTATCTAATCCTAGACGTTAAATTCTACCAATTGTTTTCAAGCCCAGCCTACACAGTCGAAAGAGGATTAATAAACTAAACTAAGATAAAAAAATTAAAACAAATTAAAAATACAAGAGCACGAAAGCAATTAAAAACGAAGATTTAATCAGAGTAAACAAGCCTATGATTTTATTCTCCCCTCTATGTGATTATTATTCCCCCAATTCCTTCAATTATGCAAGCAATTAACTTGGATTATTAACCTGAGATACTAAATTAATCATAACCCGCTTCCGCATGTATTACGATTCTAATACTCTAGATTCAATTACTGTATTTCTACGCAATTCATTCTGGAACATAGCATTAACACAAATCTCAATAATGGCTACCTAAGAGATTAACTATATTTCTATGTTAATACCACAAATGCTCTTCTTCCACAGTTATAATTATTAATCCGATATTCCGATTCATGCAATTAATAATAACATAAAAGCACATAAGTTGATCAAGTTCATGCACTTAATAAAACAAGTAGAAGAAATAATCTGGAATTAAAACTTTTATAAAATCATAGAAAGGGGTTCATAAATCCCACATAGGGTTCCAAATAAAATCCTAGAAATAAGAAAATTAGCTACTCATGATTAAAGCAAAAACGCAAATAAAATAAATCATAAACGATAAATCTTTGCTTGGAGTCTTCGAATTCTTCGTCTTCGTTATTGCTTTGTTGCTCTTGAAATTGCGTAAAAGATGGATCCCCAATTGTGTGCTTGGCTTGGTCTTACATAGGGTGGAAAACTTGGGGAAGAAGGTAGTTTCCTTGTGCAATGAAAATCCCTTTACTGCGCCTCCTCGTGATCTCGGACGGCCGTCCTACATTTTGAACTAAAACTCGGACGGCCGTCCGGGCTTTAAATCTTCAGAATTTTGACCTTTTCACTCTTGGCCCATATTTTCTCCAAAATTGCAGTGTTTATCCCATACTTTTCCAATTCTTCAATTTGTACCTAAAATACAATAAATCAACTTTTTAAGCACCAATTATCATTAAAACACACCAAAAGCTCAAATAAAAAGGTACGATAAAGTGTGAAAATATAAACTTGATACTATAAAATAATCCACAACTCTTCTACTCATTAACAAACACAATTTGATAATTCTCTCAATTACAGAATACTAGTGAGTTGTGATACTAGAGAGATAGAGAGAAGAAGGTGTGCCTACGAATAAGGTTCTCACAAGGAGATTCAGAGAGGGCTTGGCTTGTAGATTGCTATCATCCTCGTTTATCACCTCTATCGGAATCTATGGCGAACGGTATATCGATAATCCCAATTATGTGATTATATTCTTAAGATGAATTTGATTTCAAGATTCTGTTATTAGGGTTCTCCGCATAAAGTTAAATAAAAGTGTTTCACTTGAGTTCGTTCTTCGTCATTGTATGCACGAGGTGGAACCATCTTCTTGTTTTCAGCATGTTTTATTTTTCGTTCGCCAAAAGAATACGGTGGCTGATCGTCTTGCCAATTGGGCATATTCTCACAAATCGATACAAGAATATTTCTCATGACGTTCATTACCCTTCGAGGCTAAGGCAGCTTATAATGGAGACAAGCTGGATGTTCCTAATTTTCGTCCAGTATGAACGAGAGCTACTGTTGGTTTTCATATTTTTGGTTTTTGCATAAATACCCCCACCTAAGGACTATTATGAAATTTTCGGAATTGGTGCAAAGAGGCAGCTGTTTGGGAGTGGCACTTCTGTGTATTTGCATTTTAACCCTCGTCTGGGGGCCTTACAACAAATTTTGAGATTTATAGGGTGTTTGGCTAAGCTTATAAGATCTTCCAGAGTTTATAAGCTCTTCCAAAGTGTTTGGTAAATTAAAAAAAAAAAAATCTTATTTTTTTTTTAAAATAAGCTCTTGGAGAGCAAATAAAATATTTTTAAAAAAGTACCTCTAAGCCAACTTTTTTTAAGGGGAATATGGCCAATATTGACAAGGGACTTAAATGCACATAGCTCCAGACAAAAACCAGTCTTGCAAATAAACTCATCCCCATGTATTTTGTCTAAAATACCATCTATAATATAATTTTTATCAATTCCATCCATTATCCCCCATTTTCAAAATTTTTGTAAAGAAACTTTTTTTGTTCAGAAAATAATTTTTTTTTTTGATTTTTTTTTCCGGCCAGATTCCGGCGTTGACTTTTTTTTTTTTGTTTTTTGAAAACTTTTCTTTGAAATTTTTTTCCGGCCGGTCAATCCGCCTTAGATCGCCGATCTCCGGCGTTGGGTTTTTTTTTCTTTTTTTTTTTTCGTTACTGTGTTAACAACAAAATTATTGTCTGAGATAGTAATATTGAATGCCAAAATAGTAATATTACTAATATTATTGTCCCAAACAGTAATATTATTGCCCAAACAATAATATAACTGTCCCGAACAGTAATATTACTGTCCCGGACACTAATATTATGAATATTATTTTCCCGAATAGCAATATTATTGCATGAGACAGTAATATTACAGTCGGAGACAATAATATTACGCTCGAAGACAGCAAAATTGCAGGGCAAGATGATAAAATTAATTAATACAGTAAAATTACTGCTTCAAACAATTTAAATTACCGTCAGAGACAGTAATATAGCAGGCCAAGACAGTAATTTTAATTAAAATAATTTTTTGAAGGAAACAAAAATTCAAAAAAAAAAAGTCAACGTGGGAGACCGATCAACGGCGGCTCCCAGGCGTTCCCCGGCGATGGCGGTCAAAATTGGAAAAAGAGTCAAAATTAGTTAACTGGTGTAATTGAGCTACATTGGGGTGTAAATCATGAAATTGTAATTGAATTAGGGTTTAAAGGAGTTATGGGTAATTTTGATATATATATAAAAGGGTTTTCCTTATTTGCAAATAAGTTTGAATGATGTGGATTTATTTGGAAGACAAAATATTGGGATGCCCTTTTTTTTAATTAAATGCTCTTGTCTTGGGCCTATTTGCCATTTACCTTTTTTTAAGATCTTATAAAGCGTAAAAGTAGGAAATAAACTCATTATTCAAACACTCTAAAAATTAATCCTAAAAATAAGATGTAACAGCTTATCAACTCTTAAAACATCTTATCAGACTTACGAGCTCATCAACTGGTTAAAATAAGCTTAGCCAAACACCCTCTTAGTCTTTTTAGGCTTTGTAGTGTTTATTTCTTTCTTTATTAGCCCTATTTTTGGGCTTTTTTGTAATACATTGTATATAACTTTACTTGTTCCGTTTTTATTTCTTTTTGTTTATAGAGGTACACTTTTCCTTGTGAGGGCCCACAAGCTTTTTTTTTTTTTTTTTTTGAATAAAGCCCACAAGCTTTTTAACGAGACCCCTTATACTTGCATAAGTATTTAATGGAATAGGAAAAAAAAAACCTCAAAACACTGTAGGAGGTCCCAAAGGAGTGTTTGGGGTCTCCAATTGGATGGCTACGGTTCGAGTTGCCTTAGTCCCAACGTGTACAACCATAATTCCCAATGAATTCAAATTCTTCGTTTGCCAAATCTATTATTAAATTTATTTTGATAACAACTGTCTTAACTGCATGCCGAATCCAATATTTCAAGATAAAATAATTAAAAGAAACACTTTCAATAGTTAATAGATAATAAAATATAATAAAAAAACGTAAAAAGTAATATCTATTAACTTTGATTTAAGTATTGAATCAAACAAAATAAATGATAAAACAAAATATAAAATAAGAAAATATGTGATATAAAAAATAAGATACATCATGTGACCAAAATGGTACAACTATCTCGTCTAATACATTCGTATTATTAACATGAAACTTTGTTATCAAAAGTGGTGTTTTATAGTACATCCATTGACATCGCTTTTAACTCATTTGATACCGTGCAAGTAAAGTAACCTGAACATTTTTCATAGTTCATTGTCAATCAATAATATACATTACTGAAAATTAAATCACCTAAAAATTTAAGAAATAAAATGTAATCTATATAATATATAAAGGGAGAATACACAATTGAAGTTTTGACATCTTCAATTTTGATCCCAAATCTTTTAATCTCTTTTATTTGTGGACTTCTTTCCTTAATTAGTCCTTATTACATTTTATCTTATTTATTATTTAACTTATTTCAAAAAAAAAATGATTTCTTAATTACATTAATGCTAATTATAAAATAAATTTTATATTGATATTTAATAAGGAAATTTCGAATTTCCTTTGATTTAGCCAATCATATCTTTTATTTTTTCTTACAAATTTGAATATCGGCATTTATGTTAATTATATAATAAATGGTTATTTCCTTATTTATACATATTAAACTTAATTATCATACTCAATACAAGTATAAAACCACATTTCCCACCCAACACCAAAGCGAAATTGTCCACCCGTTTTTATCTTCATCTTCACCTCACTCCGACGCCATAAGCAAGAAATGAAAGAAGAAAAAATTTGGTTGATGATATTTTGTAAGTGTTGTTTTTTCCGTTTCTATTATTATAATTTTTATACAATTTTAGTTCAATGATGCTTTATCATTTTTATTTACTTATTTATTTCTATTGCTTTCAAAAGATATTTTAAATTACCATTCTATATTATTTCATTTGTTTTAATATATCCATTCAAATCTTTATACATTTTTTTTAATGAGTTTGAATTATACTTTGGATTTACTTACTAGAAAACCACCAATCAAATGTGGTCAATATTTAACATATAAGTTTGTTTATAAAAGTATAAATTTTAGACTCTATGTTTCATTCATTCAATGACAATCCTATTAATTACGTGTTTCCAATTTTAACTTATTTGTTCCTTTTTTATTTATAGACATACAATTTGTCCTCACATATTTTTATCTCATGCATTTTTCTTTGACATGCTAATAGGTATTCTTGCAATATAATTTCGATTATCTAATGAATTATCCTAATATACAAGTTGCGACATTTGTTTTTTTTTTTTTTTTTTTTTTACTTTTTTCCGCTAAACCATAAACAATAATACAATATTTAAAAAAGTGGGTGAACAATATGTATATATATATATATATATATATATATATATATATATATATATATATATATATATATATATATATATATATATATATATATATATATATATATATATATATATATATATATATATATATATATATATATATATATATATATATATATATATATATATGTTGAGAAGGAACTCTGGAGCATCTTATTATGTTGAGGAATTCAGTCGAATATATTTATGCATTATCCCTTGTTGTTTGCTCTTCCCTACACATACTATTTGAGCTCAGGTACAACTTCTCTCCAGGAAGGAGAGACATTAAGTGATCGTTCACAGACTCGACGCATTCATTAGTTGGTGCAAGAAATGCCCTCCCTTGAAAATAACCTGGATCATACATGTTACTCAACAAATCCGGATAAACGAATTCCAGTAGGTCTCTAAATGGATCTTTTGAATCACCAATCAACATGTCATCGGGAAGAGCATGACTGCAATCTCATGTTCTTAGTCAACTTCATGACACGACAGAGATTCCACAGCGGAGAGGAGTTTATCGTAGCATGTATTATGTCCTGCCTTGATGCTTTGAGCACAACTGGTAAAATCTGCCTAAAATCTCCTCCAAGAACAACAACCTTACCACCAAATGGTCTGTAATATTGACTTCATTGTCTTGTCAGGCTCTTCACAACAATATCTATGCATCATAGGAGCCTCGTCCCATATAATAAGCTTTGCCCTTATGAGCAACTCCGCTTGTGTACTTTGTTGCGATATGCTTCAGGCGAAACTCTCGTGTACATTTTGTTAGAGTAGGTGACCAACAAGCCAACTTGTGGATGTGGTCTTTCGTATTTATTATGGTAATAAACGAACCTTTATTCGTATTAATGATAAAACACCTTGGCATTCTATATCTTTGTCCTTTTGTCACAAGCATAGATATAGTCCTTACAGTTATTACAAGTACTAGTAATTGATCGTTAGGATCGTGAGATATTTACTTAAGTATTATAACTGTTAAACGTGTTCCTAGTCGAGGTTACGCCACCAATGAGGATATCGGCCTTTCCCATTAGAAGACTAGCACTTAGTGTATGTGTACTGCATCTCATCAGTAAACGGTATTGTGATATCGGCATGCATAAGTGGGTGCTCGTAAGTTGACGAGTTCACTGAACTCCCTCACCCTAGAAATCTCTAAGTGGTTCCCAATAATCGAGTAGAGATATCTATGGTATAGTTGTACACCATTAGTCCTTATGACCTAGACATCACCGTGACTTCACTAGAGGACCAGCTGTATCGTGACCTGTCTCTGAGTTCCACCGAGGACCATCCCAAGGGCCAGTGTTCGTGCAGTCCGAAATCTAGTGGGAGGTCTGTGCATTGTAGTCGGGGATTCGATCGCTAGAATAGTCTTGGATGTCCTGTGTGTTCTGATAGTTTGTAATCATTCTAAGTCTCTGGCCAGAGCTGACTAAGTGATGATTAGAGGATTCGATTCTCTAAGTCATGCACGTGACGATTACAATACTTAGAACGATCGCACCGTCATTGAACATATAAAGAGGTCTCGATGAACCAATGCCTCTAGTTCAATCGGGACATATGAATCGAAGGGACCGTACTGTACGTTAACTATATCTGAAGGTTCTTGCAGGCACTTCATTTGTATCTAGGGAATCATGACGCGTAGTTGCTAGACGCCAATCTTGATTCGTTGGGTGATTAAGGTGAAACGAGTTTCATCTTAATCGTAACTCTAAGGGGAAGAGTTTTGACCACAAAGAGTTGTGGGCCCACGGCTAGCTTACACCTGAACCATCGAGGGTCACACTGCTCGTGCACATGAGATCTTTGAATAAACGGTCAAAGGTAAAATATGTTTATCTTTGCATGATTGGAAGTCAATATGATTGGGTCCAACATTCGTAATTTGGAATTATGAATGAGAATAAGAAAAGGAAAAGAATAGGCGAACGTATTAGTGAACCTTCTAAATCGGGAAGTTTCCAAATTTAGAAAGTGCACTGAATTAGGGTTTCCACTTTTGGAAAGTTGGAAATCGAGAGTTGGCACTCGTAATGACGAGGACATTATAATGATTCCAAAAATGTAATCGTTACAGTTTTCCGATCATCGAATTGAGAGAGATGAGCAAGTAAAAGAACTAACGAACTTAAGCTGTTGGGCCCGGTCTAACTTAAGCCCGTTAGGGTTTTATGCAAGACATATAAATACTTGATTTATAGGTCTTGCATACAAACAACTAAGAGAACACACGTTCATAACCCTAGCCACTGTCTCTCTCGATCAGCCACCCTCTCCCACGACCACCACCACCGCGCCGTCGCCGGAAATTCGCCGGAATCGGCCACCCGTTGGCGGATCTCTTTCGGTATTTCTTTCCTTCTTTCTTTTCTTCCGTTATTCTGACTATTACGTGTCTAGTGCCACGTGTTTAGTAGATCGAATTATACGAGGTGAAATCCAAGAGGAGGAAGATCGAGGAATCGAAGATGCGAGAAGGCAATTCCGAAAAACTGCTCTCGGATTTTCTGCGCTGCCCAGCGAGAAAATTCGCCATAAATCAACTGGTCATCCGATGGACGTGAAATTTTGACAGAAGCTTCACGACTCATTAATCTACCATCTTCCAGAAGGAATTGTTTATCCAGTAAATACGCATGGAGATACTGAAGTCGGAGCAAGGCTGTAATTTCAGATCAACAAACAGGTTGGATCAATAGGAGTGGAAGAGCAGCTAGCCATCTTCTGTGCGCGTGAATCACATGCGCCGCCGTAGCTCGGATCATTGCCGTCGCTGCATTGCCGTTGCTGCCCTGGATTGCACGGATTGGTTTCCGTAGCAATCTCGTCTTGCTTAGCGCTCCTACTTCACGCTTCAAGAGGTAAACCTTTCGAATCAATCATTGATGAATTCGATTATGTTTAAATTAAATAAGTATGTTCGTTCTTGTATGAATTTATGTGGCTACGTGAAATTGATTTATATATTACGAGCATGTTATTTGATTTAAACGCGAGCATGCTAATTGATTTAAATTCGGTTAAATAATTTAGCATGTACGTTGTTTTTAATTTCGCTGGAAGCGCAAATGTACGCAATTAATTGATTAATATTATCGGGCATGTGCTTATGTCTTTTAAAGTCGTTAAATCGCATAAAATTTTTGTTTTCCGCTGCGTACACGTGCCCGAAACCCAACACATTTATGGGTAGTCCGAATCGAGAATGAACTGTTATTCCATCGGGGAGAAATAACGATGTTATACCACTCGATGCAACGTTAATTACAATCTCTCCCTTGGAACAAACTGCAGCCGAAAGATTTTTCCATAGAAACGTCTTTCCCGTTCCACCATGGCCATATAGAAAGATCATTCCACCACGGTCATTGGATACAACATCCATGACTACATCATAAACCTTTCTTTGCTCGTCTGTAATGGGAGCAAGACACCGTTGAAGTTCTCTACCCATTTCAAACCGGTCGTAATCCAGTTCATCTAACACCAATATGTTTACTGTGTCCTTCGCAGAGAATTCGATTGGAACTGGCATGGGCGCGTAATTACGCAGGATTTTACCATTGCTTTGCAATATTTTTTCTATTTCGGTGAGAGTATAGTTATTCAAGCTTTCATCCGATATATGTAAATCTGCAACAAAAAATGGATACATTATGTGCATTTAGTCCAAAACATAAAGAGACAATATTAAAAGAATGAGTAATATTTAAAATCTAACTGAATAATGTGCTATACAAATTGCCATACCTGAATTATTAAGAAGACGTTGTTTGTAAGGAATACACTCCGCCGAATCCAACCAACAACTTTGTCAAACATGTTCGGGCCGACTTAAGCTATTGGAAAGCAGCACAATTGCAAATAACCTTCTTATATAATCCCTCGATGCCCAAGTATTCACTTATATTATTGCATCTACGTATTCTTTGTCGTCATCTAACAAACCCAACACATAACATGCATCCGTGAACGTAAGGGTAGACGGTGTCAAAAACTTTCCTGATGTCCTCGTAGCATGTGCATCCCCTCTGAATGTTAAGTAGCAACCTAAGGTAATAGTCTTCCCCCTTTCCAGGGGGGAAATTCGTAGTCCTACCAATAGAAAATATTTTTGTCCTTGGCGCCCAAGTTCGAGAATCCTCTTTATACTCAAACTGCTGTGGAAAATCCGTACCTCAAGTCCCTAGCATGTGGATAGTTATTTTTGGCCTCAAACCACGCTAGGAACATAGTTTGCTTGGCAGATGGCCTATCTAGAACACTTTGTAAGGACTAGTTTTCATTGAAGACAAGCGGCTGATTATTAGGGATATGAAAGCTTAGCCTAATTACGGACGGGTCTCTGTAATGAATATCAAAATTAAACAACCTCCACATTGCCTCACATGCTGAAAGATATCTGTAGTCGTAGTACATCTTTATCTCATCACGAATCTCAGCACCGCCATCTGTATTGCGTGTTTCATAAAATGCCGTTGTAACTCGGTCATGCCCCTTGTTTACGTATTTGAACATGTATTTGATTGACTTGTCTTGGTTGCATAGCTCGATATTAATGTGAGCTCTGTATTTACTCAACAATATACAATTGTACGGGACTACAAATCCATTGGCAAGAGTAGTCTTCTTCTTCGTAACTATTCTGCCATCTTCCCTTCTCCTGTACACAGTAAAACCATATGCATCTGATTCAGAGCGCTTCACAATGGCTTTGGAAATCGCTTCGTGCAAACTGGATCCTTCATACAGGGAGACTTCAAATTCTCCTGACCGCACGGTCCATGTATCATATACTTCTCCACCAAGTGGTACATCTTTTTGTCATTTTCTTCGTCAAAAATTTCAGCACATATGATCCTGTCAATTTCTTCTAGGTTATTGGGCTTATCGTCATTATGCAACCACAATAAAATATGTGCATACGGTAGACCTCGTTTCTGAAATTCAATTGTGCATACATCTGCATAGAAAATATAAACACATGGTATTAAAAAATATGCATTAATTTAGTTAAGGAAGCAATAAGTAGTTAACCTCGCACATGAGCAAATTCTCCAATTTCTATGAATGTAGTCAATGTATAATTATAAACTGATATCTAATTAAATACTTACATGCTCTAATACGTTCGAATATACGACCCTTCTTGATTTCTAACATCATACTATCGAGCTTCATCTCGAACACAGGACACAAAATGTCTGGCCGATCCTCCGGCCTGAGATTTGTATCTTTCAACACCCTTTGTATTTCTGGCCATTGAGGATTGCATGTGATGGTGATGAAGAGGGTGGGAAATCCAACCCAGTTACATATTTGAAGAGCATCAACGAAGTTTTTAAACATATACCTTGGACCGGTGGTGAACGACCCTGGAATTATAATGCGTTGTCCAACTGATTTACCCTCAGTGTCTCCTTTAAAAATATTTTCTTCGATACCCTTGTACATGTCAACCCTAAGTTTATCCTGATTGAACCTTATGAAATTCAACCTCTGTGACTCAACCATCGAAAATCCATCAACACATAACTGCTGAAATAATTTCTAGGCATGCAAAAATAACGAATGTTCTCCATGTTGGGGATCGAGCACGTGTACGCAGCTGAAAACAATTTTTTATTTATTTTATTTATATTAACTAATTTATTTAAACAAACACGCACAATAATTACAATTAATTGTGTACATTTTCGCTTCCAATCACCGACAAACATGCTCGCATAAAATAATTAATTTAAATGACATAAATTAAACCATTATAGCAAGCTCGCAAAATTAAATCAAATAATTAACATGCTAAACGAACGATTCACATAAACACATAATCGAACATATAGATTCATGTGATTCAATAATCAATTAACATACACTATTCTCAATTAATATAAATTAATTAATATATATATTAATTAGGGAAAACGATACTTCACCCTTGGAGCGTGAATCGAACGAAGACTCGAGAAGATGGCTAGCTGCTCTTCCCACTCCAACTGATCCATCCTCTTTTCTGATCCGAAATTACAGGCCTGCTCCGACTTCAATATCTCCATGGTTATTAACTGGATGCACAATTACATTTGGCGGATTGTAGATCTATGAGTTATGAAGCTTTTTGTTAGAATCCCTTGGATTCTAATTATACGAGAATTAGATGAAACTTATGCCACAAGTTTACATATACCATGAGCCAAAAAAGGGAAGAGTCCTCGAAACTTTTAATTATTTTAATTTGTCATTAATTGATTTATAATAGGAATTATTATTCTAAAGAGTTTCTTTGTATTGAAAATATTATTTTCTACGTGATTAAGAGTTTCCTAACCCTAATGGACTCTGGTTTTCCTTGTTGTACAGTGAATCAAAAAACGTAGGAGAGCATATATACGAGAGCAGCATGGGATCGTGATTGTTAGAATCCTTTGGATTCTAACTTCGCAAGGAAACGTGTAAAAGACTTGTACCACAAGTCTAGATATACCGTAACATAAGAAGGGGAGTTTCCTTGTGTTTTAATTCTTTATTTTATCATTAATTGATTAATAATGGGAATTATCTTTATACAAGCATAATTATTTTTTATATTTTATTGTTAGTAATTGGAATTAGATTAGGATGGAATATCTTGGAGATTTACAATTCTATATTTAATATATCTCTTGTACGTAACTCCTACCTAATAGGTCTTTTTTCTTGTACAGGGAATTTTCAATCTGACAAATATATAAAGGAAAGCTTTAGACGTCTGTTCATGCGTTTTTATTGGAGAGAAAAAAAATATATTTTTCTGCTCTTATTTTTGCGAACGTCTTTGATCGAGAGAAATTTTTCACATAAAATATTTTTCCTCTCGTTTTTATTATTCCATCGTGATACGTGATTTTCATAGAAAATATACCGGCTTCAAGGCTTTGTGGTGAAGACACCAAGATTCAAGGAGTATCACAAGTTTGCTTCTTCTATATAAAAAGAAGATCGGTTCTTCGGGAAAGGGGCTTAAACAGATCTCGGGAGGAGATCGATCCACCGACTGAGGGATTCAGCATTGAAGGGAGTTCAACCGTGCGGCGCAAGGGACGTGATGCAAATTGAAGATTTATAATTCATCGTAGTATACAAGAACGGCGTCAACAAAGAGGGAGTCTTTGTATTTTTATTAAGTCCTACTATTGTATTCGTAAAACTAAAAATTAGTAAATTTTATTTGCAGGTCCCCGTGGATGTAGGGTACAATTGTATTTTTTACGAACTGCTTCACGAACTGTTGCAACACTTCACGCAACAGTAACGAAAAACTGAATCTGACACAAATAATTAATATCTGCACGAAATAAATACTAACAATTGGTATCATAGCCTGTCACTAGATACACTTAGTGAGATTTTGGGATTTATTTTTTTGATTTTTTTTTTTGCAGATATGAATAATCATCGTGAAGGCGCATTTCTACCACCCCTCTTTGGTGAATTGAACTACTCTGATTGGAAAATAAGGATGAAGATGTTCATCAAATCTATTGATGAATGGGCCTGGCGCGCGATTCTATTTGGTTGGACACCTCCTACCTCAATGAATGAGTCACATGAGATCATTCAAATGCCAAAAGAAAAGTGGAGTGATGAAGAAGTACGAATAGCAGATTATAATTCCAAGGCAACCAATGCTATCTTGAGTTGTATCGATGACGAACAATTCAAATTGATATCAATGTGCAAATCAGCAAATGAGGCATGGGATGTTCTACAAGAGACCTACGAAGGAACTACTCTGATAAGCAAGTGCAAAGAGACTGCTGCTGAAACTGTTGCAGTAGTTGGACAGACAGTTCAAACAGAACTCAGGTATGATAATTTGCCTTCAATAGACGACAACAGTTTAACTTCCTTTATTCTTACAGGTGATGATGGGGATTCAGAAAACAAACAGCGATGATGACGAGGCAACCTTGAAAGAATTAATGACGAGCTACGAAAGGATGTACGAAAATTTTCTTCAGATATGTGAGTCGAATAAATTCTTAGAAAAAGAGAAGCTTGTTCTAATTCAGGAAAACAAAGTGTTGAAGGTAAGAATTTCTACTCTTGAACAAAATACTATTTCTGCTAGTAGAGAAACTGATAGTTTGAAGGCTAAATTTGCTAAAACCCAAGATTCTATTTCTAAATTAAATACAAGTAGGGTAAATCTGAATGAAACTTTGAGAACAAGTCAGCCGAACTATGGTCATCTAGGTAGAGGGGCTAATAAACTATTTGATGATGCTTTGAAACAGAAAGAATATCCAATAGGAAAAATCAATATTGTTAAACAATCCACTGTTTCACAGACTGTTGCGACTGTTACGTCAAAACAATCATCTCAAAGAAAACGTTTTGTGCCTATTTGTCATTTTTGTCATGTTCCTGGTCATATACGACCCAGATTTTTTAAGTACTTGAAAATGGTTAAAAGAATAATGGCCCGCTCACCACTTTCCGCTCAAATTGATCACACTTTTGTGTCGTCTCAAAAACCCAAGATAAAGGTTGATTTAGTGAATAAAACTCAGTAAAAAATCTGGGTAAAGAAGTCTGATCTTAATTGTTTATCTTCCATTACTTCTTTAAAATCATGTGATGATAGTACTAACTGTTCCAACAGTTCTGTTGACAAAATTGGATTGGGGCATAAGAAACTTGATCTTCTGAATTTTGATAATTTGAGTGCGAAAAATAAGTTTATGAATCCAATTCAACATTCGAGAACTAAGCTTACTGATATTTGTCATCGTTTCATAAGGGACTTGGTCGAATAGGGGATTGTCTCAATTGATTATGCTGCAACAGAGAATGAATTAACTGATGTTTTTGCAAAAACCCTTGATGCACAGAGATTTGATTCCTTGCGAAAATTGCTGGGAATTTATGTTGTTTAATCTGATGCAGTTGCATGAACTGTTGCAACAGTCTGTGTGTCCAGACCTGCAACTTTTAGTGGTAGGACACTTCATATGTTTTTGCATCTCATATAGGACTTGCATTAAGCATACTGCATATGATTGAGACAAATGTGAATTTGATACTTCGTGTACTTCTAAATATTGTGGGGGTAGAACTTCACCAATTCCCAAAATGATTACTTAAAAGGCTCCAACTTATTTATTTCTCTGAATAGTCTTGTCATGGTTGGATGCTTATATAGGGAAAGCTGCATCTTTTAATTAGTGAAAGCTACTCTTGAACTACTGTTACAAATATATATCTACAACCATTTGGTCAGTGAATAGTTCGAAGCCTTTTTGAGTCGAGTCAGTAAATCACATGGCCGAAAGCTCGCTACATGGCTCAATTAGAAAGCCCAGGGGACTACACATTGCACGGCAATATAAATTATATATATGGCCAGTGAATAGTTCGAAGCCTAGTTGAGTCGAGCCAGTAAACCACTTGACCGAACACTCACTACAAGGCTCAATTAGAAAGCCCAGGGGACTACACATTGCACGACCACCATAATCCCGTTCCTTTTAATTGCTCTGTTTTTCATGGGAAAAAGCTACCATTAGACGTGTGTGTACGCTACCTAATAAGAGCAACTTTGTGTTTGACTTGGGATTATTAAGTTTATTGGTTGCATTGGCAGTCGGATTTTTGGGGATTGTATTTATCATGAATGTGAAGATAAATCCCATATGTTTTGTTTGTCCATGCAGTATCCTATTCACATATGTCTCTTTACTCATGTTTATTTCTCATGTTTACTTCTTGTCTTGCATTAGGCATTTTTTAAGAAAAAAAAAAAGAGAGAAAGAGAGACGGGATTTTTGTTTATGTGCCGGTTAAATTTAATTTTTTGTTGCAGCCGGATCTATTGAGTTTACTCCTCTCATCTCCATGTTTCTTAGGAAGTTTGGCAAAGTCTGTAGTCTTTGTTATTTAATGCTGGATTTGATATCACTATCCTTTTGATTTCGCATTGCAATTATCGTGTGTTATTGAGTGTGTGAGTTTGTGATTTTGTGTTCCCGTCATGTATGGTGATTCTTCTTACTTACTTTCAAAATTCTCTCTACGTTTGATCTTTTTGTTAAGTGTTTGAACAGCTTGCTCGAATCATCAAGATCATTAGTCCATGTTGAGTTAACTATGCATGGTGATTGCCCAGAAAGGGGGAGAAAAGAACAGTCAGCGATGGCATGAACACAGGGAGAGTTCCGACAACTGTTGCGACAGTGCATCAGACAGTTGCTGGAACAGTGCAGGAATGCAAGGGGAGTTCAGACAACAGTTAAGACAATGCATCATACAGTTGTTGGAATAGTGCAGAAATACATGACAAATAAGGAGGAATTCATTGTAAAGGGAAGTTGATTCTGCTACTGCATATTTTTTATTGTTCTTTGCTTAATTGAACAACTGTACACTATCTGCTGAACTGTTTGATAAACTGCTGCAACAGTTTATATTTGCAGCTGTTATTTTGAATTTGCTGACCGCATGTATCATATATTTAGGGGGAGTAAATGTTCTGACCAATCAATGCCAAAGGGGGAGAGTGTTAGAATCTCGGTGGGATTCTAAGTCCACAACACTATGTGGAATTCTGTGGAGATGTGTATTAGTATGAGGAACATATTTTCCTTAGTTATCTCATTAGATAATTTGAGAAGAAATAATTTATCTCTCCACACTAACACCTGAACGTGTGTATTCAAAAGAGAAGGAATTTCACTTTTTCTAATATTGTGTTTATTGTCATTAATTGGTTTAGATCTTCACAAGAATGAAGTCATTTACAAGAAGAGCTGCCTAAGGATCATTTACAGGGGGAGAAACACATGCAGGGGGAGCTGACTCTGTTGTGAACCACCTGCCGAAGCCATTACTGTAGGAACAGTTGCCGAAACTGTGGCACTCACTATTGCAGCAGTTGATGGCACTGTTGTTGCTGAAAGAGATGGAGATGATGAGTTTTTACTCAGCGGGAGAAAATGATTATAATCAATAAACGACAAAGGGGGAGATTGTTAGAGTCCCTTGGATTCTAATTATACGAGAATTAGATGAAACTTGTGCCACAAGTTTACATATACCATGAGCCAAAAAAGGGAAGAGTCCTCGAAACATTTAATTATTTTAATTTGTCATTAATTGATTTATAATAGGAATTATTATTCTAAAGAGTTTCTTTGTATTGAAAATATTATTTTCTACGTGATTAAGAGTTTCCTAACCCTAATGGACTCTGGTTTTCCTTGTTGTACAGTGAATCAAAAAACGTAGGAGAGCATATATACGAGAGCAGGATGGGATCGTGATTGTTAGAATCCTTTGGATTCTGACTTCGCAAGGAAACGTGTCAAAGACTTGTACCACAAGTCTAGATATGCCGTAATATAAGAAGGGGAGTTTCCTTGTGTTTTAATTCTTTATTTTATCATTAATTGATTAATAATGGGAATTATCTTTATACAAGCATAATTATTTTTTATATTTTATTGTTAGTAATTGGAATTAGATTAGGATGGAATATCTTGGAGATTTACAATTCTTTATTTAATATATCTCTCGTACGTAACTCCTACCTAATAGGTCTTTTTTCTTGTACAGGGAATTTTCAATCTGACAACTATATAAAGGAAAGCTTTAGACGTCTGTTCATGCGTTTTTATTGGAGAGAAAAAAAATATATTTTTCTGCTCTTATTTTTGCGAACGTCTTTGATCGAGAGAAATTTTTCACATAAAATATTTTTCCTCTCGTTTTTATTATTCCATCGTGATACGTGATTTTCATAGAAAATATACCGGCTTCAAGGCTTTGTGGTGAAGACACCAAGATTCAAGGAGTATCACAAGTTTGCTTCTTCTATATAAAAAGAAGATCGGTTCTTCGGGAGAGGGGCTTAAACAGATCTCGGGAGGAGATCGATCCGCCGACTGAGGGATTCAGCGTTGAAGGGAGTTCAACCGTGCGGAGCAAGGGACGTGCTGCAAATTGAAGATTTATAATTCATCGTAGTATACAAGAACGACGTCAACAAAGAGGGAGTCTTTGTATTTTGATTAAGTCCTACTATTGTATTCGTAAAACTAAAAATTAGTAAATTTTATTTGCAGGTCCCTGTGGATGTAGGGTACAATTGTATCCGAACCACATTAAATTTGTGTCTCGTTTATTTCTGTTTTTACGAACTGCTTCACGAGCTGTTGCAACACTTCACGCAACAGTAACGAAAAACTGAATCTGACACAAATAATTAATATCTGCACGAAATAAATACTAACACTTTTGTCAAAATTTCACGCCTAACAGCTTAAGTCCACTCTCTTTCTCGGCTCGTTTCTAACAAACGAACGCTCGTAAAAATATAACAATTATATTTTGACAACGAGCACAAATTCTCGTTGATACGAGTACCACTTCGCAATTTACTAATTTCCGAAATTGGAAACCCTAATTTAGGACTTGCCAAATTGATAAACTTCCCAAAATAGATAGTTCACTAAATTTCAGTTTGATTCTTTTCCTCTAATTATTCTCATCCGTAATTAACAATTACTAATGTTGGACTCAATCACATTGACTTCCAATTACACTAAGATTAACTAATTAATCTTAGCTCGTTGCATTAAGGATCTCAAGTACACGAGCAGTGTGACCCTCGATGGTTCAGGTGTAAGCTAGCCGTGGGCCCACAAAACATTTTGGTTTAAACTTGTCCCTAGAGTTATAATTAAGTTGAAGCTAGTTTCAACATAACTACCCACCCAACGAATCAAGATTAGCGTCTAGCAACTACGCATCATGATTCCCTAGATACAAATGAAGTGCATGCAAGAACCGTGTGATATAGTTAACGTACAGTACGATCCCTTTGATACATATATCCCGATTGAACTAGAGGAATTGGTTCATCGAGATCTTTTTATTAGTTCAATAACTCTGTAGACGTTCTTGATTATATAAACCGTTCGTGTTTGACTTAGAGAAACATATTTCTCTAATCACAACAATTTCAGCTATGGCCACAGACTTCATGGATTATAAATCGCAAGAACACACAGGATATCCATGACTTATCAAGCGGTCGAATCCCCTACTACAATGCACAGACCTCCCACTAGATTTTGGACTGCACAAACACTGGCCCTTGGAGTGGTCCTCGGTGGAACTCAGGGACATGTCACGATACAGCTGGTCCCTCTAATGAAGTCACGGTGATGTCTAGGTCTTCAGGATTAATGGTGTACAACTATATCATAGAAATCTCTACTCGATTATTGAGAACCACTTAGAGATCTCTAGATTGAGGGAGTTCAGTGAACTCATCAACTTATGAGCACCCACTTATGTATGCCGATGTTACAACACCGTTGACTGTTGAGATGCAATACACATACACTAAGTGCTAGTCTCGAATGGGAAAGGCCGATATCCTCATTAGTGGCGTAACCCGTTGACTAGGAACTATGTTTAACCGTTACTATACTTAAATAAATAATCTCACGATTCTACTAGATCTATTTACAGTAATTAAGTAACAATAAGGACTATTTCTATGCTTATGCAAGGGACAAAGATATAGAATGCCAAAGGGGGTTTTTATCATTAATACGAAATAGATTATTTACGAGTAGCGTGAGAAAACACAACAATTAGTTGGCTCTTCAGTCACCTACTCTAACACTCCATGCCGTTTCTGGATTATGTATGCAAAGAACTCTCGAATGCTTACCTTCCTCCGTTTTCTATTATCAGCAAGCGAAGATTCTCTCAAACGGATATTGTCTCGATTACCATCTTCACCGTAAGAAAATAAAAGAGGATATTGTAGAGGCATGTAAAGAGGATGGAGCTCACCGATTCGTTGAAGCGTATTTTAGCGTGTCTCAACTACAATATCCCTAACACCCTCTTGTGTGTCAAAGTCCCCAACGATCAAGCCTGCTATTTCACGTGCGTTTGGAAGATTGTTAGGGAATGTAATAAAGGTAACAAATAAAATAATTAATATAATTACCGATTTTATCTAAATTAATTTAAAAATAATAATATGTGAAATTATGAAAGTTGAATATAGCTCCTACGTTTTTTTCAAATCAATAACCAATAAAAAATATGTCGTGGAACATAATTCTCCCTTATTTCCCAAATTTCGATATTTAACATCTACATCTCATGTATGTTTTTGCAAATAATATAATATTGTGCATAAAATTTACTCTATTGTGAAATTATAAAAATTGCATTTAAGTCCTACGTTTTTTTAATCAAAATATTGTTTATAAAAAAAAAACTCATTAACCAATGAAAATACACTATTTTGACATGTAGGATAGATAAAATATGAAAAACAATAATGTGGAATTATTTCAATAACAATATGGGTGATTCTTGTAAGTGGGGTTTTTTTTGCAAATAATAAAATATTGTGCATAAAATTTACTCAATTGCGAAATTATAAAAAATTCATTTAAGTCCTACGTTTTTTAATCAAAATATTGTTTATAAAAAAAACTCATTAACCAATAAAAAGACACTATTTTGACATGTAGGAGAAATAAAATTTGAAAACCAATAATGTGGAATTATTTCATTAATAATATGGGTGATTCTTGCAAGTGGGGTTCTTTTGCAATTAATATAATATTGTACATAAAATTTACTCGATTGAAAATTTATGAAATTGCATTTAAGTCCTTTTTGTAATCAAAATATTGTTTATAAAAAAATGGAACTCATTAACCAATAAAAATACACCATTTTGACATGTAGGAGATATATAATTTGAAAACAAATAATGTAGATTTATTTCATTAACAATATGGGTGATTCTTGTAAGTGGGGTTTTTTTGCAATTAAAATAATACTGTGCATAAAATTTACTCAATTGTGAAATTAAAAAAAATGCGTTTAAGGCCTACGTTTTTTAATCAAAATATTGTTTATAAAAAAGGAAAATCATTGACCAATAAAAAAACACTATTTTGACATGTAGGAGAGACGAAATTTGAAAACCAATAATGTGAAATGAATTAAGTAATAATATAGATAATTATGATAATTGGAGTTTTTTTGCAATTAATATAATATTATGCTATAAATTTAATTAACCCAAAAAAAGAATTATGTCCATTTATATATTTACATTATTACTATGAAACAATGGATTAAAAAAGTAAACTCAATAACCAATACAAAGACACTATTTTGACATGTAGGAGAAATAAAATTTGAAAACTAATTATGTGAAATCAATTACATTATAATATAGATGATTATGGTAAGTGGGGCTATTTTGAAATTTATAAAATAATGTGGACTCAATCTCCTCAAGTGGATAGCTTTTATTGTGTATCTTAGTTTTATATATAATATATAATATAGATATGTTTGCTGATTTAAATTAGGGCGCTTTACAAATAAGCCCATCAATAGGCACTTATTCATAAAGGGGTCCAGACAAAAAACCCTTTTACAAATTAAGTCCACATATTGTCAAGAGGTTTGTAAAAGACTAAAATAGTCCCTCACATTTTAATGTGCTCCAATTTCATCATTAAATTTAATTTAACCTCAATTTGACCCCAAATTACACTTTTTTTCCTGATTTTCCGGCGGTTTTCGGCGTTGACTTTTTCAATTTTACTTTCGACTTCTGCCGTCGCTGACCGGCAGTTAATACCGGTCTCCGGCGGCGTTGACTTATTTTATTTTAATTTTTTTAACATCTTTTTGTCCATGGTTAAACAACAATATTACTGTGGTTGACAATAAATTAAACTATATTACTTTTAAACACAGTAATATTAACTATACTACAATTTAACACAATAATATAACCATATTAATCTCTAGCACATTAATATTAACACAACAAAAGTCATTATAATTGTGTAATATAGTAATATTAAGGGCACATGACAAGTATGCCCATGACAAGGGCTCTTAATTCAAAAAGGGACATCAAACTTTTTTGTCTTTCAAATATTTCCAGCTCATTCAAACTTATTTGCAAATAAGGAAAACCCTTTTATACATACCAAAATTACCCCCAATTCATTGAAACCCAATTCAACTCAAATTTCATGATTTTCACCAAATTTAGTCTAAAATTACCAATTAACCAATTTTGACCCGCCACCACTGGAGACCGTTGGTCTCCGGCCTTGATTTTTTTTTTTCTGAATTTTTTTTTCCAGTAGGTCAACCGCCGTTGACCGCCGAGTCTCCGGCGTTGACTTTTTTATTATTTTTTTTAATTCAATTTTTTGTTTTGTGTTTTCTGAAAAAAAATATTTTAATTAATATTACTGTCTTAGCTGCTAAATTACTTTCTCCAGCAGTTATTTACTGTCGGAGACAGTAACTTAACTGTTAATTGACTTTTTTTTTTCTTAAAAAATATTTTAATTAATATTACTGTCTTGGCTGCTAAATTATTGTCTCAAGCAGTTATTTAACTGCCGGAGACAGTAATTTAACTGTTAAATAACTGTTGGAGACAGTAATTTAGCAACGAATACAGTAATATTAATTAAAAATATTTTTTTAAGAATAAAAAAGTCAATTAACAGTTAAATTACTGTCTCAGATAGTTAAATGACAGCTGGAGACATTAATTTAGCAACGAATACAGTAATATTAATTAAAAATATTTTTTTTAAGAATAAAAAAGTTAATTAACAGTCAAATTACTGGTTCCGACAGTTAAATAACTGCTGGATACAGTAATTTAGCAACGAATACAGTAATATTAATTAAAATATTTTTGAAGAAAAAAAAAGGTCACTTTACAGTTAAATTACTGTCTCCGACAGTTAAATAATTGCCGGAGACAGTAATTTAGCAGCCAAGACAGTAATATAATTAAAATATTTTTTTAGGAAAAAACATAATTATGAAAAAAAAAGTCAACGACGGAGACCCGGCAGTCAACGGCAGTTGACCGGCCGGAAAAAAATTCTAGAAAAAACAAATTTCAAAAAAAAAAAAAAAAGTCAACGCCGAAGACCGACGGTCAACGCCGGTCAACGGCGGCAGCCGGCGGTCTCCGGTGGTGGCGGGTCAAAATTGAAATTATGGTTAAAATTGGGTAATTGATGAAATTGGGCTAAATTGGGGTGTAAATCATGAAATTGGAGTTGAATTGGGTTTCAATGAATTAGGGGTAATTTTGGTATATATAAAGGGATTTTTCTTATTTGCAAATAAGTTTGAATTGGCAGGATTTATTTGAAAAACAAAAAAGTTGGATGTCCCTCTTTTAATTAAGTGCCCTTGTCATGGGCCTATTTGCCATTTGCCTTACCAATATTGATCTTATATCTTAATAATAATCATAATTCTTATATTAATATTAATACTAATACTAATACTAATACTAATACATATCCTACTCCTAATTCTAATTCTAATTCTAATTTTAATCCTAATTCCAATCCTTATAATTGTTAGAGTAGGTGACCAGCAAGCCAACCTGTGGCTGTGGTCTTTCGTATTTATTATTGTAATAAACGAACCTTTATTCGTATTAATGATAAAACACATTGGCATTCTATATCTTTGTCCCTTTGTCACAAGCATAGATATAGTCCTTACAGTTATTACAAGTACTAGTAATTGATCGTTAGGATCGTGAGATATTTACTTAAGTATTATAACTGTTAAACGTGTTCCTAGTCGAAGGGTTACGCCACTAATGAGGATATCGGCCTTTCCCATTAAGACTAGCACTTAGTGTATGTGTACTGCATCTCATCAGTAAACGGTATTGTGATATCGGCATGCATAAGTGGGTGCTCGTAAGTTGACGAGTTCACTGAACTCCCTCACCCTAGAAATCTCTAAGTGGTTCCCAATAATCGAGTAGAGATATCTATGGTATAGTTGTACACCATTAGTCCTTATGACCTAGACATCACCGTGACTTCACTAGAGGACCAGCTGTATCGTGACCTGTCCCTGAGTTCCACCGAGGACCATCCCAAGGGCCAGTGTTCGTGCAGTCCGAAATCTAGTGGGAGGTCTGTGCATTGTAGTCGGGGATTCGATCGCTAGAATAGTCTTGGATGTCCTGTGTGTTCTGAAAGTTTGTAATCATTCTAAGTCTCTGGCCAGAGCTGACTAAGTGATGATTAGAGAATTCGATTCTCTAAGTCATGCACGTAAGGATTACAACACTTAGAACGATCGCACCGTCATCGAACATATAAAGAGGTCTCGATGAACCAATGCCTCTAGTTCGATCGGGACATATGAATCGAAGGGACCGTACTGTACGTTAACTATATCTGAAGGTTCTTGCAGGCACTTCATTTGTATCTAGGGAATCATGACGCGTAGTTGCTAGACGCCAATCTTGATTCGTTGGGTGGTTAAGTTGAAACGAGTTTCATCTTAATCGTAACTCTAAGGGGACGAGTTTTGACCACAAAGGGTTGTGGGCCCACGGCTAGCTTACACCTGAACCATCGAGGGTCACACTGCTCGTGCACATGAGATCTTTGAATAAACGGTCAGAGATAAAATGGTTTATCTTTGCATGATTGGAAGTCAATATGATTGGGTCCAACATTCGTAATTTGGAATTATGAATGAGAATAAGAAAAGGAAAAGAATAGGCGAAAGTTGTAGTGAACTTTCTAAATCGGGAAGTTTCCAAATTTAGAAAGTGCACTGAACTAGGGTTTCCACTTTTGGAAAGTTGGAAAATGAAAGATGGCACTCGTAATGACGAGGACATTATAATGAATCCGAATATGTAATTGTTACGATTTTCCGATCATTGAATTGAGAGAGACGAGCAAGTGAGGGAACTAACGAGCTTAAGCTGTTGGGCCCGGTCCAACTTAAGCCCGTTAGGGTTTTATGCAAGGGACTATAAATACATGATTTATAGGTCTTGCACAAACACACAACACGTCCAAAAACCCTAGCCGCTCCCTCTCTCACGCTCGGCCATCTCCCCTCGGCCACCGCGCCATCGTCGCCGGAAAATCGCCGGAATCGGCCATCCGTTGGCCGATCTCTTTCGGTATTCCTTTCCTTCTTTCATTTCTTCCGTTATTCTGACTATTACGTGTCTAGTGCCACGTGTTTAGTAGATCGAAGTATACGAGGTGAAATCCAAGAGGAGGAAGATTGAAGAATCGAAGATGCGAGAAGGCAATTCTGAAAAACTGCTCTCGGATTTTCTGCGCTGTCCAGCGAGAAAATTCGCCATAAATCAACCGGTGATCGGATGGACGTGAAATTTTGACAGAAGCTTCACGACTCATAAATCTACCATCGTCCAGAAGGAATTATTCATCCAGTAAATACGCATGGAGATACGGAAGTCGGAGCAAGGCTGTAATTTCAGATCAGCAAACAGATTGGATCAATAGGAGTGGGAAGAGCAGCTAGCCATCTTCTCTGCGCGTGAGATTCACGCGCCGCCGTGGCCGTCTCGCCGCTCTTGCCGCTGCACCGCTGCTGCCCCGATTGTACGGATTGGTTTCCGTAGCAATCTCGACTTGCTAAGTGCGCCTACCTCACGCTTCAAGAGGTAATGTTTCGAATCTATTGTCATTCGATTCGGTTACGTTTAAATTAATATATGCATGTTCGTTTTAATAAGAAACTTGTATGACTTTATGTGTCTACATGAAATTGGTTTTATTATTGCGAGCATGATTATTTGATTTAAACGCGAGCATGCTAATTGATTTAATTTCGATTAAGTAATCAAGCATGTTGTTGTTTTAATTTCGCTGGAAGCGCAAAGGTACGCAATTAATTGATTTAATTTGTCGGGCATGTGCTTATGTGCTTTAAAGTCGTTTAAATCGCATAAAATTTTTGTTTTCCGCTGCGTACACGTGCCCGAAACCCAACAGTGGTATCAGAGCTCGTTGCGCAATTAATTGCGTTTCGTTTTAATATGCATGTTTGATTTATTAAAGTAGCGATTGTCGTATTATGCAATTGGGAGTTTTCGTAAGTTTAAAATATTTTTGAAATATTGTTTAGAGTTTTTCCAGCTTTAAAATTGTTTAAAATTGGAAAATCGGATCTGAAATTGTTTTAAAAATGTCGGATTTTTAATTGTTCGGATCGAACCGGTCGAATCGACCGGTTCGATGGTTGTGTGCGATTTAGTTGACCGAATCCACGTGGATTCGGGTCGGTCAGACCGGTTCTCGGTCCGACTGACCCGGCCCACTGATTTGGGTCAGCTGGACCGGACAGAACCGGACCGCTTCGGTCCGAACCGGTCAGACCGGTTGGGCCGAACCGGTTCACTGAAAAAAAAAAAAAAAAAAAAAAAAAAAAAATTCAGATTTCTAAAATTAAACTTAAAACAAATTGATTTTAATTTTTGGAAAATTATTTTCAATTAATCCCAATTAGATAATTGGATCGACAATCATCTATTTTAGTAAATAGGTGTTAGATTAATTAAATTGATTTAAATTGTTAAATTGATTTCAATTAATAGAACACATATATAATGTTGATTATATATTCAACTTAATTAGTAGTACCTTAACATTATTTGAATGATTTATGCTAGTTGAGGTTCTATAATTATTTTGAAAACTCGATAATTAATTAATGTAATTAATTATGAAATTAGGTCGTATGTTCCTCTTAGGACAATATGCGCTTCCATATACCTTTAGAGAACATAGATGTAGGAATCACATAGACCAATCCAAAACCTTCTGATGAGATAAAACTTTTAAATAAAATCCCTCATTCTTAATTCAATTAAGAATCATTTCAAGCTATAAAGAAAAACCCAATCTGTTGAGTTATTTCTTTCCTTCTGCCAACGGTTGGATTATGTGTAGCCCTTTACTATAGTGCAGTAAGCCGTGTTAGCGGGGAGTGCTATGGTAGAGTAAGCTGTAATTCAATTGACATAATGATGAAGGTAGCCATAGAAAAGGGTTATGTTGGATTAACGTGGTCGGCTAGATTAACTAGGGACTGCATTAGTTTGGCATAATCAAGTTCTATGAGCATCTTTGATTGGTAGGTTAGACTTGACACACGACGATTTTGATATTCGCGAGATTAACTTAGGTCATTATCAAGTGTGAGGAAAATTAATTTAGGGTCATATTGTGGATATGATTGATTGTGATCTACCTTTGGGCAAATATAATCGGGCTAGATTAACTACGGGTTATATTTGTCTATTGGACCTAAAGCCCATTAAGAAAAATCAGTTTTCTCGTTCGTCTACTAGAGGGAAGTGGAACTCGATAAAATTAGTGGGAGAACAATTAAATAACATAAGTCCAAACATTTAATTGTAACAATCATTTAACGCGAATCTCTAATAATCCTCTTCTCTATATGTCTCAGATAATTATGTCTAAGAATCCCATAATGTCAATCCTCGACAATAAACTCAATGGCCCTAATTACCTAGATTGGTTGCGTAGTCTTAAGCTTGTGCTAACTGTTGAGGGGCGTCTCTATGTTTTGAACGAGAGACTTCCCGCCACTATACCTGCTACAGCGACTGATGCTGAAAAGGAAACTTATGAAGTTTGGAAGAAAGATGACACTCATGCTAGGTGCTATATGATAGCCGCCATGGAGCCCGCGCTTGCGAGGAAATATGAGTCTCATTTGCATGCTTTCGATATAAAGGCTCATCTCGATAGCATGTATAGTGAGAATATTAGGGCATCGAGGTACGCTGCTACAAAGGAGTTGATCACGGCGAGACTGCGCGAAGGGACTTCGGTCCACGAGCACTGTCTCAAAATGATCACTCTCCTTGAAAAGCTAGTGAATCTCGATGTCACCCTCCCGGCCAAGCTCTCGTTGGATTTGATCCTGTTGTCTCTTCCTAGTTCCTATGAATCGTTCATAGTGAACTTCAACATGAACAAACTAGATCCTCCCTTGGATGAGTTAATGAACATGTTGGTCAGTTTCGAGTCCACCATTAAGAATGAGAAGTTTGTTCTCATTGCTGCTACTTTTGGAAAGAAGAGTTCTTCCCAAAAGAAGATAAAGGAAAGAGTTCCCTTCCCAAACAGCAAGTTCGAAGTTGGTGAAGGTAGTGGGGGCCCCTAAGGCGAAAATCAGCAAAACGTAAGGAGATAGATCAAAACCCCGCACAACTTTGGCACGCTAGATTAGGTCATGTCTCTTTAAGAAGGATGAACGATTTTGTCAGTGAAGGATTGTTCTCTTTGGAGGACGTGAAATCACTACAAACTTGTGAATCTTGCCTTAAAGGGAAAATGACCAAGTCACCCTACAAAGGGAAAATGGAACGAGCCGAGGGTCTTTTGGATTTGATCCATACAGACGTATGTGGTCCACTAAGTGTTAGTGCGAAGGGTGGATATAACTACTTCGCCACCTTTACCGACGATTATTCTAGGTATGGGTATGTGTACTTGATGAAGTACAAGTCTGAAACATTTGAAAGGTTCAAAGATTTTAGGCATGAAGTAGAAAAGCAACTCGGACGAAGTATTAAGAAGCTGCGATCCGATCGTGGTGGAGAGTACTTGAGCATCGAGTTCATTGACTATCTAAAAGAAAATGGGATACAGTCCCAATGGACTCCACCGGGAACTCCTCAACTTAATGGAGTATCCGAACGTCGGAATCGAACTTTATTAGATATGGTTCGATCAATGATGGGGTTCACAAACTTACCGGCATACTTGTGGGGTCATGCACTCCGTACTGCCGCGTATTTGCTGAATAGAGTTAACACCAAAGCAGTTAAATCCACACCTTATGAACTTTGGCATTCCCGGAAACCCAAGTACAAACATATTAGGATATGGGGTTGTCTCGCTTATGTGAAGCGATTAGTGGGAGATAAGTTGGATAGTAAATCCGACTTGTGCTATTTTGTGGGGTATCCCGAAGACTCGATGGGATACGAGTTCTACTATGTCAAAGAAGCAAAGACGTTTGTTTCAAGAAATGCCACCTTTTTGGAAAGGGAGTTTCTATCCGATAGAAAGGGCAGCATGATAGAACTTGAAGTAGTTCAAGAACCACAAAGTGAAGTTCAAACGCAAGAACAAGTAATCGAACCAATACAACAAACCACTAATATACCTCCTGAACCTACGGTACGTAGATCCGAAAGAGTTCGGAAAATGCCGGATAGGTTATTCCTCCTCGAAAATGATGAAGATCATGTTGATCTTGGACAAGATCCAAGAACATACAATGAGGCCGTATCGGATGCGGACATGGGACATTGGCTAACTGCCATGAAATCCGAAATGGACTCCATGTACTCCAACAAGGTGTGGACCTTGGTAGATCCACCTAAGGGAATTGTTCCTATAGGCTGCAAGTGGATCTATAAGAACAAAATTGGAGTGGATGGAAAGGTATCAACCTATAAAGCTAGATTGGTAGCGAAAGGTTACACTCAAAGGCAAGGCGTTGACTATGAGGAAACTTTTTCGCCAGTCGCGATGCTGAAGTCCATTAGGATTTTGCTGGCCATAGCTGCGTGGTACGACTACGAGATATGGCAAATGGATGTGAAGACCGCCTTCCTTAATGGAGATATTGAGGAAGAAATTTACATGGCGCAGCCGGAAGGCTTCATATCTTCTGGAAGTGAGCAAAAGGTTTGCAAGCTCCAGCGATCCATTTATGGATTGAAGCAAGCATCCCGTAGTTGGAACATTAGGTTCGACTCAACTATCAAAGAGTTTGATTTTGAGAAGAATCCGGAGGAACCTTGTGTATACAAGAAGGTTAGTGGGAGGGCAGTAATATTTCTAGTGCTTTACGTTGATGACATTCTACTCATTGGGAATGACGTAGGAATGTTACAGCAAACGAAAGCATGGTTGTCCACACGTTTCTCAATGAAGGATTTGGGAGAAGCATCTTATGTATTAGGAATACGCATCTATAGAGATAGAGCAAGAAAGATGCTTGGCTTATCCCAAAGCCTGTACATAGACACCGTTATGAAACGGTTTAGCATGGAAGAATCCAAGAAGGGATTCTTGCCAATGTCCCATGGGGTTCGTCTCTCGAAATCTATGTGTCCCCAAACACCTAGTGAAATCGAGGAGATGAAAAGGACGCCCTATGCTTCTGCCATAGGAAGCATAATGTATGGCATGCTATGTACGAGACCCGATATTGCGTATGCTGTGAGTGTCACAAGCAGATATCAGTCTAACCCCGGCCCGGCTCACTGGAAAGCCGTGAAAGATATCCTCAAGTACTTGCGAAGGACTAAGGATATATTTTTGGTCAATGGGGGTGCCGAGTTGAAATTAGAGGGTTTCACTGACTCTAGTTTTCAATCGGACGTGGACGACTCAAAGTCGAATTCTGGATTTATATTCACGCTTAATGGTGGTGCCGTGTGTTGGAAGAGTTCCAAGAAAAGCACGACGGCCGATTCCACTACCGAAGCGGAATACATTGCAGCGTCCGAAGCTGCAAAAGATGGGACTTGGATAAGGAAGTTCATCCAAGAGTTGGGTGTCATTCCTAATGCTAGTGATCCAGTACCGTTGTACTGTGATAACACCGGAGCCTTGGCGCAAGCTAAGGAGCCGAGATCTCATCAGAAGTTGAAGCATATTCTGAGAAAGTATCATATGATCCGAGAGATCATTGATAAAGGTGAAGTTAAGGTAGAACGAGTCACCTCGGAAGAGAACGTTGCAGACCCCTTCACGAAGCCTTTACCAAGATCGGTCCATGAGAAACATCGAGAGTCGATGGGATTGCGGTTTATGGGTAGTTGGCTTTAGGTCAAGTGGGAGATTGTTAGAGTAGGTGACCAGCAAGCCAACCTGTGGCTGTGGTCTTTCGTATTTATTATTGTAATAAACGAACCTTTATTCGTATTAATGATAAAACACATTGGCATTCTATATCTTTGTCCCTTTGTCACAAGCATAGATATAGTCCTTACAGTTATTACAAGTACTAGTAATTGATCGTTAGGATCGTGAGATATTTACTTAAGTATTATAACTGTTAAACGTGTTCCTAGTCGAAGGGTTACGCCACTAATGAGGATATCGGCCTTTCCCATTAAGACTAGCACTTAGTGTATGTGTACTGCATCTCATCAGTAAACGGTATTGTGATATCGGCATGCATAAGTGGGTGCTCGTAAGTTGACGAGTTCACTGAACTCCCTCACCCTAGAAATCTCTAAGTGGTTCCCAATAATCGAGTAGAGATATCTATGGTATAGTTGTACACCATTAGTCCTTATGACCTAGACATCACCGTGACTTCACTAGAGGACCAGCTGTATCGTGACCTGTCCCTGAGTTCCACCGAGGACCATCCCAAGGGCCAGTGTTCGTGCAGTCCGAAATCTAGTGGGAGGTCTGTGCATTGTAGTCGGGGATTCGATCGCTAGAATAGTCTTGGATGTCCTGTGTGTTCTGAAAGTTTGTAATCATTCTAAGTCTCTGGCCAGAGCTGACTAAGTGATGATTAGAGAATTCGATTCTCTAAGTCATGCACGTAAGGATTACAACACTTAGAACGATCGCACCGTCATCGAACATATAAAGAGGTCTCGATGAACCAATGCCTCTAGTTCGATCGGGACATATGAATCGAAGGGACCGTACTGTACGTTAACTATATCTGAAGGTTCTTGCAGGCACTTCATTTGTATCTAGGGAATCATGACGCGTAGTTGCTAGACGCCAATCTTGATTCGTTGGGTGGTTAAGTTGAAACGAGTTTCATCTTAATCGTAACTCTAAGGGGACGAGTTTTGACCACAAAGGGTTGTGGGCCCACGGCTAGCTTACACCTGAACCATCGAGGGTCACACTGCTCGTGCACATGAGATCTTTGAATAAACGGTCAGAGATAAAATGGTTTATCTTTGCATGATTGGAAGTCAATATGATTGGGTCCAACATTCGTAATTTGGAATTATGAATGAGAATAAGAAAAGGAAAAGAATAGGCGAAAGTTGTAGTGAACTTTCTAAATCGGGAAGTTTCCAAATTTAGAAAGTGCACTGAACTAGGGTTTCCACTTTTGGAAAGTTGGAAAATGAAAGATGGCACTCGTAATGACGAGGACATTATAATGAATCCGAATATGTAATTGTTACGATTTTCCGATCATTGAATTGAGAGAGACGAGCAAGTGAGGGAACTAACGAGCTTAAGCTGTTGGGCCCGGTCCAACTTAAGCCCGTTAGGGTTTTATGCAAGGGACTATAAATACATGATTTATAGGTCTTGCACAAACACACAACACGTCCAAAAACCCTAGCCGCTCCCTCTCTCACGCTCGGCCATCTCCCCTCGGCCACCGCGCCATCGTCGCCGGAAAATCGCCGGAATCGGCCATCCGTTGGCCGATCTCTTTCGGTATTCCTTTCCTTCTTTCATTTCTTCCGTTATTCTGACTATTACGTGTCTAGTGCCACGTGTTTAGTAGATCGAAGTATACGAGGTGAAATCCAAGAGGAGGAAGATTGAAGAATCGAAGATGCGAGAAGGCAATTCTGAAAAACTGCTCTCGGATTTTCTGCGCTGTCCAGCGAGAAAATTCGCCATAAATCAACCGGTGATCGGATGGACGTGAAATTTTGACAGAAGCTTCACGACTCATAAATCTACCATCGTCCAGAAGGAATTATTCATCCAGTAAATACGAATGGAGATACGGAAGTCGGAGCAAGGCTGTAATTTCAGATCAGCAAACAGATTGGATCAATAGGAGTGGGAAGAGCAGCTAGCCATCTTCTCTGCGCGTGAGATTCACGCGCCGCCGTGGCCGTCTCGCCGCTCTTGCCGCTGCACCGCTGCTGCCCCGATTGTACGGATTGGTTTCCGTAGCAATCTCGACTTGCTAAGTGCGCCTACCTCACGCTTCAAGAGGTAATGTTTCGAATCTATTGTCATTCGATTCGGTTACGTTTAAATTAATATATGCATGTTCGTTTTAATAAGAAACTTGTATGACTTTATGTGTCTACATGAAATTGGTTTTATTATTGCGAGCATGATTATTTGATTTAAACGCGAGCATGCTAATTGATTTAATTTCGATTAAGTAATCAAGCATGTTGTTGTTTTAATTTCGCTGGAAGCGCAAAGGTACGCAATTAATTGATTTAATTTGTCGGGCATGTGCTTATGTGCTTTAAAGTCGTTTAAATCGCATAAAATTTTTGTTTTCCGCTGCGTACACGTGCCCGAAACCCAACAATAATAATCCTAATCATAATACTAATATTATTCGGATTCATACACGTTAGAGTAGGTGACCAACAAGCTAACTTGTAGCTGTGGTCTTTCATATTTATTATGGTAATAAACAAACCTTTTTCGTATT
Organism: Erythranthe guttata; assembly: GCF_056151865.1. Lineage (NCBI taxonomy): Eukaryota > Viridiplantae > Streptophyta > Magnoliopsida > Lamiales > Phrymaceae > Erythranthe > Erythranthe guttata. Next base: position 11,354,582 of record NC_142543.1, on the reverse strand, counting down.
AATGATAAAACACCTTGGCATTCTATATCTTTGTCCCTTTTTCACAAGTATAGATATAGTCCTTACAGTTATTACAAGTACTAGTAATTTATCGTCAGGATCGTGAGATATTTACTTAAGTATTATAACTATCAAACGTGTTCCTAGTCGAAGGGTTACGCCACCAATGAGGATATCGGCCTTTCCCATTAAGAGACTAGCACTTAGTGTATGTGTACTACATGTCATCAGTAAACGGTATTGTGATATCGACATGCATAAGTGGGTGCGCATAAGTTGACGAGTTCACTGAACTCCCTCACCCTAGAAATCTCTAAGTGGTTCTCAACAATCAGGTAGAGATATCTATGGTATAGTTGTACACCATTAGTCCTTATGACCTAGACATCACCGTGACTTCACTAGAGGACCAGATGTATCGTGACCTATCCCTGAGTTCCACCGAGGACCACCCCAAGGGCCAGTGTTCGTGCAGTCCGAAATTTAGTGGGAGGTCTGTGCATTGTAGTCGGGGATTCGATCGCTAGAGTAGTCTTGGATGTCTTGTGTGTTCTCATAGTTTGTAATCTCTCTAAGTCTTTGGCCAGAGCGGACTAAGTGATGATTAGAGATTTCGATTCTCTAAGTCATGCACGTAACAATTACAACACTTAGAACGATCGCACAGTCATTGAACTACTAAGGAGGTCTCGATGAACCAATGCCTCTAGTTCAATCGGGGCATATGAATCGAAGGGATCGTACAGTACGCTAACTATATCAAAAGATTCTTGCAGGCACTTCATTTGTATCTAGGGAATCATGACGCGTAGTTTCTAGACGCCAATCTTGAATCGTTGGGTGATTAAGGTAAAATGAGCTTCATCTTAATCGTAACTCTATGGGACCAGTTTTGACCACAAAGGGTTGTGGGCCCACGGCTAGCTTGCACCTGAACCATTGAGGGTCACACTACTCGTGCACATGAGATCTTTGAATGAACGGTCAAAGGTAAAAATGGTTTATCTTTGCATGATTCGAAGTCCATATGATTGGGTCCAACATTCGTAATTTGGAATTATGAATGAGAATAAGAAATGGAAAAGAAAAGGCGAACATCTTAGTGGACTTGCTAAATCGGGAAGTTTCCAAATTTAGAAAGTGCACTAAATTAGGGTTTCCACTTTTAGAAATTTGGAAATTGAGAATTGGCGCTTGTAATGACGAGGACATGATAATTATTCCGAAAATGTAATTGGTACCATTTTCCGATCATCAAATTGAGAGAGACGAGCAAGTAAAAGAACTAAAAAACTTAAGCTGTTGGGCCCGGTCTAAAACCTTATTTTGTAACAGATTTTTTTATGGGATTTCTTTCGAATTTTTTAATTGATTTCTTTATATATATATATATATATATATATATATATATATATATATATATATATATATATATATATATATATATATATATATATATATATATATATATATATATATATATATATATATATATATATATATATATATATATATATATATATATATATATATATATATATATATAACATTTTATTTTTCAGCATCAGTTGTAAATTTGTTTTCATTCCATAGCGTAGCAGATGATGATTATTAGCTGTAAAAGAATTCATATATGTATATAAACAATAATTAATTTAAAATTTAAAAAAATTATGTAGTGCAGAATTGAAAAAAATCTATTTTGTTTTTTTAATTAAAAAAAAAATAAGATATTGGTGTAGGGGTTTTTATTGAAAGAAAATGGGCAATATGGTTATTATCATGAATTTTAGCTTGCAAAACCTTCAACCACTTCAATTTTGGGCGAGTGAGATGCACTCTCCGTTAACTTTCACGGATTATTAGACGGCCGCTACAAACTGACAACCACAAAGGGGTTAAATGCTTAAATTGAAATCAGAGGGGGTGAAGTGCACAACGTGAAAACCACAGGGGTGTTAAGTGCTATTTACCCATTAAATAACATAAGACCAAACATTTAATTGTAAACTTCATTTAACGCGAATCTCTAATAATCCTCTTTTCTAAACCTCTCAGATAATCATGTCTAAGAATCCCATGATGTCAATCCTCGACAATAAACTCAATGGCCCTAACTACCTAGATTGGTTGCGTAGTCTTAAGCTTGTGCTAACCGTTGAAGGGCGTCTCTATGTTCTAAACGAGAGACTTCCTGCCACTATACCTGCCACAGTGACTGATGCTGAAAACGAAACTTATGAAGCATGGAAGAAAGATGACACTCATGCTGTGCGTATCTTTTGTAGCGAGTGTTTTAGTGCATGTTTTTTGAGGCGCATTCGGGTCCTCGAACTGTAGCACGTGTTTTCATGATCGCTTTTGGAATCCAATTTTGACCATGTTCGAGTCCGAATTAGCTTTCTAGTTGTAGCCAGCTGAAATAGCTTTCTAATGCCGCCAGAACCAGTTGATTTGGAGTCCGGATGAGAAACTTATGCTCGAATTCTTGGACACTACCGAAGATGTTGAGGGATCCTCTTTTCTAATTTGATTTTATTTTCCTAATTGCAACTCTTTTCTTACTCTTTGACCATTTTTGCTTCATGGACACCTAACTATCAATTTGTAGCTATAGAAAACTAAATCTACCAATTAAAAAAGAAATATAAATTAATCCATAAAAAAATCCACCTAAACGTAAACGTTGAGTGTTATTTCTACACTCCACTGTATCTTTTGTATCCAGTATTTTTGCTGTTGTTTGGTTATGCGTATTAAAGTCCTAGTGTTGTATTTCGTGTTTTTAAGAACGTTGTTGCGAATGCACTTTTGTGCATGTTTTTTTACATGTACGTTTGTGCATGTCTATTTGAGAGAGTGTGTTTGTGCATGTTTGTTGATTTGTATTAATGTCCTCGGATTGTAGTTTGTGTTTTCAGATTGTTTTGCGAATGCACTTTTGCGTGAGTACTTTTGTGCATGATTTTGTACTTTTACTTATGTGCGTATCTTTTGTAGCGAGTGTTTTGGTGCACGTTTCTTGATGCGCATTCGTGTCCTCGAACTGTAGCGGGTATTTTCATGATCGCTTTTGGAATCCAATTTTGACCATGTTCGATTCCGAATTTGGAAATTTGACATTAGACTGGAATTGTAGCCAGCTGAAATAGGTTTCTAACGCCGCAGGAACCAGTTGATTAGGTGTCCGGATGAGAAAGTTATGCTCGACTTCGTAGACACTACCAAAGATGTTGAGGGATCCTCTCTTCTAATTTGATTTTATTTTCCTAATTGCAACTCTTTTATTACTCTTTGATCATTTTTGCTTCATGGACACCTAATTATCAATTTGTACATATAGTATACTAAATCCACTAATTAAAACAGAAATATAAATTAATCCACAAAAAAATCCTCGTAAACGTAAACGTTGAGTGTTATTTCTACACTCCACTGTATCTTTTGTATCTTGTGTTTTTGCTGTTGTTTGGTTATGCGTATTACAGTCCTAGTGTTGTATTTCGTGTTTTTAAGAATGTTTTTGCGAATGCACTTTTGCGCATGTTTTTTTACATGTACGTTTGTGCATGTCGATTCGAGCGAGTGTGTTAGTGCATGTTTTTTGATTTCTATTAATATCCTAGGATTGTAGTTTGTGTTTTCATGATCCTTTTTGCGAATGCACTTTTGCGTGAGTACTTTTGTGCATGCTTTTGTACTTTTTCTTATGTGCGTATCTTTTCTAGCGAGTGTTTTTGTGCATGTTTTTTGATGCACATTCATGTCCTCGAACTGTAGAACGTATTTTCATGATCGCTCTTGGAATCCAAATTTGACCATGTTCAAGTCCGAATTTGGAAATTTGACATTAGGCAGGAATTGTAGCCAGTTGAAATAGCTTTCCAATCCCGCCGGAACCAGTTGATTTGGAGTCCGGATGAGAAAGTTATGCTCGAATTGGTGGACACTACCGAAGATGTTGAGGGATCCTCTTTTCTAATTTGATTTTATTTTCCTAATTGCAACTCTTTTCTAACTCTTTGACCATTTTTGCTTCATGGACACCTAATTATCAATTTGTACCTATAGAATACTAAATATACCAATTAAAAAATAAATATAAATTAATCCATAAAAAAATCCACGTAAACGTAAGTGTAGAGTGTTATTTCTACACTCCACTATATCTTTTGTATCCAGTGTTTCTGCTGTTGTTTGGTTTTGCGTATTAAAGTCCTAGTGTTGTATTTCGTGATTTTAAGAACGTTGTTGCGAATGCACTTTTGCGCATGTTTTTTTACATGTACGTTTGTGCATGTCTACTTGAGAGAGTGTGTTTGTGCATGTTTGTTGATTTGTATTAATGTCCTCGGATTGTAGTTTGTGTTTTCATGATCCTTTTTGCGAATGCACTTTTGTGTGAGTACTTTTGTGCATGATTTTGTACTTTTACTTATGTGCGTATCTTTTGTAGCGAGTGTTTTGCTGCACGTTTCTTGATGCGCATTCGTGTCCTCGAACAGTAGCGGGTATTTTCATGATCGCTTTTGGAATCCAATTTTGACCATGTTCGATTCCGAATTTGGAAATTTGACATAAGACAGGAATTGTAGCCAACTGAAATAGGTTTCTAATGGGTGGAACCAGTTGATTTGGTGTCCGGATGAGAAAGTTATGCTCGACTTCGTGGACACTACCGAAGATGTTGAGGGATCCTCTCTTCCAATTTGATTTTATTTTCCTAATTGCAACTCTTTTATTACTCTTTGACCATTTTTGCTTCATGGACACCTAATTATCAATTTGTACCTATAGAATACTAAATCTACCAATTAAAAAATAAATATAAATTAATCAAAAAAAAAATCCACGTAAACGTAAACGTGGAGTGTTATTTCTACACTCCACTGTATCTTTTGTATCCAGTGTTTCTGCTGTTGTTTGGTTATGCGTATTAAAGTCCTAATGTTGTATTTCGTGATTTTAAGAACGTTGTTGCCAATGCACTTTTGCGCATGTTTTTTTACATGTACGTTTGTGCATGTCTATTTGAGAGAGTGTGTTTGTGCATGTTTGTTGATTTGTATTCATGTCCTCGGATTGTAGTTTGTGTTTTCATGATCCTTTTTGCGAATGCACTTTTGCGTGAGTACTTTTGTGCATGATTTTGTACTTTTAATTATGTGCGTTTCTTTTGTAGCGAGTGTTTTGCTGCACGTTTCTTGATGCGCATTCGTGTCCTCGAACTGTAGCGGGTATTTTCATGATCGCTTTTGGAATCCAATTTTGACCATGTTCGATTCCGAATTTGGAAATTTGACATTAGACAGGAATTGTAGCCAGCTGAAATAGGTTTCTAATGGGTGGAACAGGTTGATTTGGTGTCCGGATGAGAAAGTTATGCTCGACTTCGTGGACACTACCGAAGATGTTGAGGGATCCTCTCTTCCAATTTGATATTATTTTCCTAATTGCAACTCTTTTATTACTCTTTGATCATTTTTGCTTCATGGACACCTAATAATCAATTTGTACATATAGAATACTAAATCCACTAATTAAAACAGAAATATAAATTAATCCACAAAAAAATCCTCGTAAACGTAAACGTTGAGTGTTATTTCTACACTGTATCTTTTGTATCCAGTGTTTTTGCTGTTGTTTGGTTATACGTATTAAAGTCCTAGTCTTGTATTTCGTGTTTTTAAGAACGTTGTTGCGAATGCACTTTTGCGCATGTTTTTTTACATGTACGTTTGTGCATGTCGATTTGAGCGAGTGCGTTAGTGCATGTTTGTTGATTTTTATTAATGTCCTAGGATTGTAGTTTGTGTTTTCATGATCCTTTTTGCGAATGCACTTTTGCGTGAGTACTTTTGTGCATGCTTTTATACTTTTTCTTATGTGCGTATCCTTTGTAGCGAGTGTTTTGTGCACGTTTCTTGATGCGCATTCGTGTCCTCGAACTGTAGCACGTATTTTCATGATCGCTTTTGAAATCCAATTTTGACCATGTTCGAGTCCGAATTTGGAAATTTGACTTTAGATAGAAATTGTAGCCAGTTGAAATAGCGTTCTAATGCCGCTTGAACCAGTTGATTTGGTGTCTGAATGAGAAAGTTATGCTCGACTTCGTGGACACTACCGAAGATGTTGAGGGATCCTCTCTTCTAATTTGATTTTATTTTCCTAATTGCAACTCTTTTATTACTCTTGGATCATTTTTGCTTCAAGGACACCTAATTATCAATTTGTACATACAGAATACTAAATCCACCAATTAAAACAAAAATATGAATTAATCCACAAAAAAATCCTCGTAAACGTAAACGTTGAGTGTTATTTCTGCACTCCACTGTATCTTTTGTATCCAGTATTTTTGCTGTTGTTTGGTGATGCGTATTAAAGTCCTAGTGTTGTATTTCGTGTTTTTAAGAACGTTGTTGCGAATGCACTTTTGCGCATGTTTTTTTACATGTACGTTTGTGCATGTCTATTTGAGAGAGTGTGTTTGTGCATGTTTGTTGATTTGTATTAATGTCCTCGGATTGTAGTTTGTGTTTTCATGATCCTTTTTGCGAATGCACTTTTGCGTGAGTACTTTTGTGCATGATTTTGTACTTTTACTTATGTGCGCATCTTTTGTAGCGAGTGTTTTGGTGCACGTTTCTTGATGCGCATTCGTGTCCTCGAACTGTAGCGGGTATTTTCATGATCGCTTTTGGAATCCAATTTTGACCATGTTCGATTCCGAATTTGGAAATTTGACATTAGACAGGAATTGTAGCCACCTGAAATAGGTTTCTAATGCCGCTGGAACCAGTTGATTTGGTGTCCGGATGAGAAAGTTATGCTCGACTTCGTGGACACTACCGAAGATGTTGAGGGATCCTCTCTTCTAATTTGATTTTATTTTCCTAATTGCAACTCTTTTATTACTCTTTGATCATTTTTGCTTCATGGACACCTAATTATCAATTTGTACATATAGTATACTAAATCCACTAATTAAAACAGAAATATAAATTAATCCACAAAAAAATCCGCGTAAACGTAAACGTTGAGTGTTATTTCTACACTCCACTGTATCTTTTGTATCTTGTGTTTTTGCTGTTGTTTGGTTATGCGTATTACAGTCCTAATGTTGTATTTCGTGTTTTTAAGAAAGATTTTGCGAATGCACTTTTGCGCATGTTTTTTTACATGTACGTTTGTCCCATGTCGATTCGAGCGAGTGTGTTAGTGCATGTTTTTTGATTTCTATTAATATCCTAGGATTGTAGTTTGTGTTTTCATGATCCTTTTTGCGAATGCACTTTTGCGTGAGTACTTTTGTGCATGCTTTTGTACTTTTTCTTATGTGCGTATCTTTTGTAGCGAATGTTTTTGTGCATGTTTTTTGATGCGCATTCGTGTCCTCGAACTGTAGCACGTATTTTCATGATCGCTCTTGGAATCCAAATTTGACCATGTTCAAGTCCGAATTTGGAAAATTGACATTAGGCAGGAATTGTAGCCAGTTGAAATAGCTTTGTAATCCCGCCGGAACCAGTTGATTTGGAGTCCGGATGAGAAAGTTATGCTCGAATTGGTGGACACTACCGAAGATGTTGAGGGATCCTCTTTTCTAATTTGATTTTATTTTCCTAATTGCAACTCTTTTCTAACTCTTTCACCATTTTTGCTTCATGGACACCTAATTATCAATTTGTACCTATAGAATACTAAATCTACCTATTAAAGAAATAAATATAAATTAATCCATAAAAAAATCCACGTAAACGTAAACGTAGAGTGTTATTTCTACACTCCACTGTATCTTTTGTATCCAGTGTTTCTGCTGTTGTTTGGTTATGCGTATTAAAGTCCTAGTGTTGTATTTCGTGGTTTTAAGAACGTTGTTGCGAATGCACTTTTGCGCATGTTTTTTTAAATGTACGTTTGTGCATGTCTATTTGAGAGAGTTTGTTTGTGCATGTTTGTTGATTTGTATTAATGTCCTCGGATTGTAGTTTGTGTTTTCATGATCCTTTTTGCGAATGCACTTTTGCGTGAGTACTTTTGTGCATGATTTTGTACTTTTACTTATGTGCGTATCTTTTGTAGCGAGTGTTTTGCTGCACGTTTCTTGATGCGCATTCGTGTCCTCGAACAGTAGCGGGTATTTTCATGACCGCTTTTGGAATACAATTTTGACCATGTTCGATTCTGAATTTGGAAATTTGACATTAGACAGGAATTGTAGCCAGGTGAAATAGGTTTCTAATGGCGGTGGAACCAGTTGATTTGGTGTCCGGATGAGAAAGTTATGCTCGACTTCGTGGACACTACCGAAGATGTTGAGGGATCCTCTTTTCTAATTTGATTTTATTTTCCTAATTGCAACTCTTTTATTACTCTTTGATCATTTTTGCTTCATGGACACCTAATTATCAATTTGTACATATAGAATACTAAATCCACCAATTAAAACAGAAATATAAATTAATCCACAAAAAAATCCTCGTAAACGTAAACGTTGAGTGTTATTTCTACACTCCACTGTATCGTTTGTATCCAGTGTTTTTGCTGTTGTTTGGTTATACGTATTAAAGTACTAGTCTTGTATTTCGTGTTTTTAAGAACGTTGTTGCGAATGTACTTTTGCGCATGTTTTTTTACATGTACGTTTGTGCATGTCGATTTGAGCGAGTGCGTTAGTGCATGTTTGTTGTTTTTTATTAATATCCTAGGATTGTAGTTTGTGTTTTCATGCTCCTTTTTTGCGAATGCACTTTTGCGTGAGTACTTTTGTGCATGCTTTTGTACTTTTTCTTATGTGCGTAACCTTTGTAGCGAGTGTTTTTGAGCACGTTTCTTGATGCGCATTCGTGTCCTCGAACTGTAGCACGTATTTTCATGATCGCTTTTGGAATCCAATTTTGACCATGTTCAAGTCCGAATTTGGAAATTTGACATTAGACAGGAATTGTAGCCAGTTGAAATAGCGTTCTAATGCTGCCGGAACCAGTTGATTTGGAGTCCGGAATAGAAAGTTATGCTCCACTTCGTGGACACTACCAAAGATGTTGAGGGATCCTCTCTTCTAATTTGATTTTAATTTCCTAATTGCAACTCTTTTCTTACTCTTTGATCATTTTTGCTTCATGGACACCTAATTAACAATTTGTACCTATAGAATACTAAATTCACCAATTAAAACAGAAATATAAATTAATCCATAAAAAAATCCACGTAAACGTAAACGGTGAGTGTTATTTCTACACTCCAATTTATCTTTTGTATCCAGTGCTTTTGCGGTTGTTTGGTTATGCGTATTAATGTCCTAGTGTTGTATTTCGTGTTTTAAAGAACGTTGTTTGGGAATGCACTTTTGCGCATGTTTTTTTACATGTACGTGTGTGAATGTCGATTTGAGCGATTGGGTTTGTGCATGTTTATTGATTTGTATTAATGTCCTAGGATTGTAGTTTGTGTTTTCATGATCCTTTTTGCGAATGCACTTTTTCGTGACTACTTTTGTGCATGCTTTTGTACTTTTTCTTATGTGCGTATCATTTGTAGCGAGTGTTTTTGTGCACGTTTCTTGATGAGTATTCGTGTCCTCGAACTTTAGCGGGTATTTTCATGATCGCTTTTGGAATCCAATTTTGACCATGTTCGAGTCTGAATTTGGAAATTTGACATTAGACAGGAATTGTAGCCAGCTGAAATAGCTTTCTAATGCCGCCGCAACCAGTTGATTAGGAGTCCGTATGAAAAAGATATGCTCGCCTTCGTGGACACTACCGAAGATGTTGAGGGATCCTCTATTCTAATTTGATTTTATTTTCCTAATTGCAACTCTTTTCTTATTCTTTTATCATTTTTGCTTCATGGACACCTAATTATCAATTTGTACCTATAGAATACTAAATCCACCAATTAAAACAGAAATATAAATTAATCCACAAAAAAATCCACGTTAACGTAAACGTTGAGTGTTCTTTCTACACTCCACTGTATCTTTTGTATCTAGTGTCTTTGATGTGGTTTGGTTATGCGTATTACAGTCCTAGTGTTGTATTTCGTGTTTTTAAGAACGTTGTTGGGAATGCACTTTTGCGCATGTTTTTTTACATGTACGTTTGTGCATGTCTATTTGAGAGAGTATGTTAATGCATGTTTGTTGATTTGTATTAAGGTCCTCGGATTGTAGTTTGTGTTTTCATGATGCTTTTTGCGAATGCACTTTTGCGTGAGTAATTTTGTGCATGATTTTGTACTTTTACTTATGTGCGTATCTTTTGTAGCGAGTGTTTTTGTGCACGTTTCTTGATGCGGATTCGTGTCCTCGAACTGTAGCGGGTATTTTCATGATCGCTTTTGGAATCCAATTTTGACCATGTTCGAATCCGAATATGGAAATTTGACATTAGACAGGAATTGTAGCCAGCTGAAATAGCTTTCTAAGGCCGCCGGAACCAGTTGATTTGGAGTCCGGATTAGAAAGTTATGCTTGACTTCGTGGACACTACCGAAGATGTTGAGGGATCCTCTCTTCTAATTTGATTTTATTTTCTTAATTGCAACTCTTTTCTAAATCATTGATCATTTTTGCTTCATGGACACCTAATTATCAATTTGTACCTATATAATACTAAATCCACCAATTAAAATAGAAATATAAATTAATCCATAAAAAAATCCACGTAAACGTAAACGTTGAGTGTTATTTCTACACTCCACTTTATCTTTTGTATCCAGTGTTTTTGTTGTTGTTTGGTTATGCGTATTAAAGTCCTAGTGTTGTATTTCGTGTTTTTAAGAACGTTGTTTGGGAATGCACTTTTGCGCATGTTTTTTTACATGTACGTTTGTGCATGTCTATTTGAGAGAGTGTGTTTGTGCATGTTTGTTGATTTATATGAATGTCCTCGGATTCTAGTTTGTGTTTTCATGATCCTTTTTGCGAATGCACTTTTGCCTGAGTACTTTTGTGCATGATTTTGTACTTTTATTTATGTGCGTATCTGTTGTAGCGAGTGTTTTTGTGCACGTTTCTTGATGCGCATTCGTGTCCTCGAACTGTAGCGGATATTTTCATGATCGCTTTTGGAATCCAATTTTGACCATGTTCGAGTCAGAATTTGGAAATTTCACATTAGACAGGAATTGTAGCCACCTAAAATAGCTTTCTAATGCCGCCAGAACCAGTTGATTTGGATTCCGGATGAGAAAGTTATGCTCGACGTCGTGGACACTACCGAAGATGTTGAGGGATTCTCTCTTCTAATTTGATTTTATGTTCCTAATTGCAACTCTTTTCTTACTCTTTGATCATTTTTGCTTCATGGACACCTAATTATCAATTTGTACCTATAGAATACTAAATCCACCAATTAAAACAGAAATATAAATTAATCCATAAAAAAATCCACGTAAACGTAAACGTTGAGTGTTATTTCTACACTCCACTTTATCTTTTGTATCCAGTGTTTTTGTTGTTGTTTGGTAATGCGTATTAAAGTCCTAGTGTTGTATTTCGTGTTTTTAAGAACGTTGTTTGGGAATGCACTTTTGCGCATGTTTTTTTACATGTACGTTAGTGCATGTCTATTTGAGAGAGTGTGTTTATGCATGTTTGTTGATTTATATTAATGTCCTCGGATTCTAGTTTGTGTTTTCATGATCCTTTTTGCGAATGCACTTTTGCCTGAGTACTTTTGTGCATGATTTTGTACTTTTATTTATGTGCGTATCTGTTGTAGCGATTGTTTTTGTGCACGTTTCTTGATGCGCATTCGTGTCCTCGAACTGTAGCGGATATTTTCATGATTGCTTTTGGAATCCAATTTTGACCATGTTCGAGTCAGAATTTGGAAATTTCACATTAGACAGGAATTCTAGCCACCTAAAATAGCTTTCAAATGCCGCAAGAACCAGTTGATTTGGATTCCGGATGAGAAAGTTATGCTCGACGTCGTGGACACTACCGAAGATGTTGAGGGATTCTCTCTTCTAATTTGATTTTATGTTCCTAATTGCAACTCTTTTCTTACTCTTTGATCATTTTTGCTTCATGGACACCTAATTATCAATTTGTACCTATAGAATACTAAATCCAGCAATTTAAACAAAAAAAAAAAAAAAATTAATCCACAAAAAAATCCACGTAAACGTCAACGTTGAGTGCTATTTCTACACTCCACTGTATCTTTTGCATCTTGTGTTTTTGTTGTTGTGTGGTTATGCGTATTAAAGTCCTAGTGTTGTATTTCGTGTTTTTAAGAACGTTTTTGCGAATACACTTTTGCGCATGTTTTTTTACATGTACGTTTTTGCATGTCGATTTGAGCGGGTGTGTTAGTGCATGTTTGTGATTTGTATTAATGTCATAGGATTGTAGTTTGTGTTTTCATGATCCTTTTTGCGAATGCACTTTTCTGTGAGTACTTTTGTGCATGCTTTTGTACTTTTTCTTATGTGCGTATCTTTTGTAGCGAGTGTTTTTGTGCACGTTTCTTGATGCGCATTCGTGTCCTCGAACTGTAGCGGGTATTTTCATGATCGCTTTTGGAATCCAATTTTGACCATGTTCGAGTCCGAATTTTGAAATTTGACATTAGATAGGAATTGTAGCCATTTGAAATAGCTTTCTTATGCCGCCGGAACCAGTTTATTTGGAGTCAGGATGAGAAAGTTATGCTCGACTTCGTGGACACTACTGAAGATGTTGAGGGATCCTCTCTTCTAATTTGATTTTATTTTCCTAATTGCAACTCTTTTCTTACTCTTTGATCATTTTTGCTTCATGGACACCTAATTATCAATTTGTACCTATAGAATACTAAATCCACCAATTAAAACAGAAATATAAATTAATCCATAAAAAAATCCACGTAAAAGTAAACGTTGAGTGTTATTTCTACACTCCACTTTATCTTTTGTATCCAGTGTTTTTGTTGTTGTTTGGTTATGCGTATTAAAGTCCTAGTGTTGTATTTCGTGTTTTTAAGAACGTTGTTTGGGAAGGCACTTTTGCGCATGTTTTTTTACATGTACGTTTGTGCATGTCTATTTGAGAGAGTGTGTTTATGCATGTTTGTTGATTTATATTAATGTCCTCGGATTCTAGTTTGTGTTTTCATGATCCTTTTTGCGAATGCACTTTTGCCTGAGTACTTTTGTGCATGATTTTGTACTTTTATTTATGTGCGTATCTGTTGTAGCGATTGTTTTTGTGCACTTTTCTTGATGCGCATTCGTGTCCTCGAACTGTAGCGGATATTTTCATGATCTCTTTTGGAATCCAATTTTGACCATGTTCGAGTCAGAATTTGGAAATTTCACATTAGACAGGAATTTTAGCCACCTAAAATAGCTTTCAAATGCCGCTAGAACCAGTTGATTTGGATTCCGGATGAGAAAGTTATGCTCGAATTCGTGGACACTACCAAAGATGTTGAGGGATTCTCTCTTCTAATTTGATTTTATTTTCCTAATTGCAACTCTTTTCTTACTCTTTGATCATTTTTGCTTCATGGACACCTAATTATCAATTTGTACCTATAGAATACTAAATCCACCAATTTAAACAAAAAAAAAAAATTAATCCACAAAAAAATCCACGTAAACGTCAACGTTGAGTGCTATTTCTACACTCCATTGTATCTTTTGCATCTTGTGTTTTTGTTGTTGTTTGGTTATGCGTATTTAAGTCCTAGTGTTGTATTTCGTGTTTTTAAGAACGTTTTTGCGAATGCACTTTTGCGCATGTTTTTTTACATGTACGTTTGTGCAGGTCGATTTGAGCGGGTGTGTTAGTGCATGTTTGTGATTTGTATTAATGTCATAGGATTGTGGTTTGTGTTTTCATGATCCCTTTTGCGAATGCACTTTTCTGTGAGTAATTTTGTGCATGCTTTTGTACTTTTTCTTATGTGCGTATCTTTTGTAGCGAGTTTTTTTGTGCACGTTTCTTGATACGCATTCGTGTCCTCGAACTGTAGCGGGTATTTTCATGATCGCTTTTGGTATCCAATTTTGACCATGTTCGAGTCCGAATTTGGAAATTTGACATTAGACAGGAATTGTAGCCAACTGAAATAGCTTTCTAATGCTGCCGGAACCAGTTGATTTGGAGTCCGGATGAGAAAGTTATGCTCGACTTCGTGGACACTACCGAAGATGGTGAGGGATCCTCTCTTCTAATTTGATTTTTTTTTCCTAATTGCAACTTTTTTCTTACTCTTTGATCATTTTTGCTTCATGGACAACTAATTATCAATTTGTACCTATAGAATACTAAATCCACCAATTTAAACAAAAAAAAAAAATTAATCCACAAAAAAATCCACGTAAACGTTAACGTTGAGTGCTATTTCTACACTCCACTGTATCTTTTGCATCTTGTGTTTTTGTTGTTGTTTGGTTATGCGTATTTAAGTCCTAGTGTTGTATTTCGTGTTTTTAAGAACGTTTTTGCGAATACACTTTTGCGCATGTTTTTTTACATGTACGTTTTTGCATGTCGATTTGAGCGGGTGTGTTAGTGCATGTTTGTGATTTGTATTAATGTCATAGGATTGTAGTTTGTGTTTTCATGATCCCTTTTGCGAATGCACTTTTCTGTGAGTACTTTTGTGCATGCTTTTGTACTTTTTCTTATGTGCGTATCTTTTGTAGCGAGTGTTTTTGTGCACGTTTCTTGATGCGCATTCGTGTCCTCGAACTGTAGCGGGTATTGTCATGATCGCTTTTGGAATCCAATTTTGACCATGTTCGAGTCCGAATTTTGAAATTAGACATTAGACAGGAATTGTAGCCAGCTGAAATAGCTTTCTTATGCCGCCGGAACCAGTTGATTTGGAGCCAGGATGAGAAAGTTATGCTCGACTTCGTGGACACTATCGAAGATGTTGAGGGATCCTCTCTTCTAATTTGATTTTATTTTCCTAATTGCAACTCTTTTCTTACTCTTTGATTATTTTTGCTTCATGGACACCTAATTATCAATTTGTACCTATAGAATACTAAATCCACCAATTAAAACAAAAATATAAATTAATCCACAAAAAAATCCACGTAAACGTAAACGTTGAGTGTTATTTTTCCACTCCACTTTATCTTTTGTATCTAGTGTTTTTGGTGATGTTTGGTTATGCGTATTAAAGTCCTAGTGTTGTATTTCGTGTTTTTAAGAACGTTGTTTGGGAA
Source organism: Erythranthe guttata (assembly GCF_056151865.1). NCBI lineage: Eukaryota > Viridiplantae > Streptophyta > Magnoliopsida > Lamiales > Phrymaceae > Erythranthe > Erythranthe guttata. The sequence continues at coordinate 11,339,402 of NC_142543.1, read as the reverse complement.
TGCACTTTTGCGCATGTTTTTTCACATGTACGTTTGTGCAGTTCGATTTGAGCGATTGTGTTTGTGCATGTTTATTGGTTTGTATTAATGTCCTATGATTGTAGTGTGTGTTTTCATGATCTTTTTGGCGAATGCACTTTTGCGTGAGTTCTTTTGTGCATGATTTTGTACTTTTAGTTATGTGCGTATCTTTTGTAGCGAGTGTTTTTATGCACGTTTCTTGATGCGCATTCGTGTCCTCGAACTGTAGCGGGTATTTTCATGATCGCTTTTGGAATCCTATTTTGACCATGTTCGAGTCCGAATTTGGAAATTTGATATTTGACATGAATTGTAGCCAGCTGAAATAGCTTTCTAATGCCGCCGTAACCAGTTTATTTGGAGTTCAGATGAGAAAGTTATGTTCGACTTCGTGGACACTACCGAAGATGTTGAGGGATCCTCTCTTCTAATTTGATTTTATTTTCCTAATTGCATCTCTTTTCTTACTCTTTGATCATTTTTGCTTCATGGACACCTAATTAAAAATTTGTACCTATAGAATACTAAATCCACCAATTAAAACAGAAATATAAATTAATCCATAAAAAAATCCACGTAAACGTAAACGTTGAGTGTTATTTCTACACTCCACTGTATCTTTTGTATCCAGTGTTTTTGGTGTTGTTTGGTTATGCGTATTAAAGTCCTAGTATTGTATTTCATGTTTTTAAGAACGTTGTTTGGGAATGCACTTTTGCGCATGTTTTTTTACATGTACGTTTGTGCAGGTCGATTTGAGCGATTATGTTTGTGCATATTTATTGATTTGTATTAATGTCCTAGGATTGTGGTTTGTGTTTTCATGATCATTTTTGCGAATGCTCTTTTGCGTGAGTACTTTTGTGCATGCTTTTGTACTTTTTCTTATGTGCGTATCTTTTGTAGCGAGTTTTTTTGTGCACGTTTCTTGATACGCATTCGTGTCCTCGAACTGTAGCGGGTATTTTCATGATCGCTTTTGGTATCCAATTTTGACCATGTTCGAGTCCGAATTTGGAAATTTGACATTAGACAGGAATTGTAGCCAACTGAAATAGCTTTCTAATGCTGCCGGAACCAGTTGATTTGGAGTCCGGATGAGAAAGTTATGCTCGACTTCGTGGACACTACCGAAGATGGTGAGGGATCCTCTCTTCTAATTTGATTTTTTTTTCCTAATTGCAACTCTTTTCTTACTCTTTGATCATTTTTGCTTCATGGACAACTAATTATCAATTTGTACCTATACAATACTAAATCCACGAATTAATCCACAAAAAAATCCACGTAAACATAAACGTTGAGTATTATTTCTACACTCCACTGTATCTTTTGTATCCACTGTCTTTGCTGTTGTTTGGTTATGCGTATTAAAGTCTTAGTGTTGTATTTCGTGTTTTTAAGAACGTTGTTGCGAATGCACTTTTGCGCATGCTTTTTTACATGTACTTTTGTGCATGTCTATTTGAGAGAGTGTGTTAGTGCATGTTTGTTGATTTGTATTAATGTCCTCGGATTGTTGTTTGTGTTTTCACGATCCTTTTTGCGAATGCACTTTTGCGTGAGTACTTTTGTACATGATTTTGTAATTTTACTTATGTGCGTATCTTTTGTAGCGAGTGTGTTCACGTTTTTTGATGCGGATTCGTGTCCTCGAACTGTAGCGGGTATTTTCATGATCGCTTTTGGAATCCAATTTTGACCATGTTCGAGTCCGAATTTGAAAATTTGACATTAGACAGGAATTGTAGCCACCTGAAGTAGCTTTCTAATGCCGCTGGAACCAGTTGATTTGGAGTCCGAATGAGAAAGTTATGCTCGACTTCGTGGACACTACCGAAGATGTTGAGGGATCCTCTCTTCTAACTTGATTTTATTTTCCTTATTGCAACTCTTTTCTTACTCTTTGATCATTTTTGCTACATGGACACCTAATTATCAATTTGTACCTATAGAATACTAAATCCCCAATTAAAACAGAAATATAAATTATTCCACAAAAAAATCTACGTAAAGGTAAACGTTGAGTATTATTTCTACACTCCACTGTATCTTTTGTATCTAGTGTTTTTGCTGTTGTTTGGTTTTGCGTATTAAAGTCCTAGTGTTTCATATCGTGTTATTAAGAACGTTGTTTGGGATGGCACTTTTGCGCATGTTCTTTTACATGTACGTTTGTGCATGTCTATTTGAGAGAGTGTGTCAGTGTATGTTTGTTGATTTGTATTAATGTCCTCGGATTGTAGTTTGTGTTTTCATGATCCTTTTTGCGAATGCACTTTTGCGTGAGTAATTTTGTGCATGATTTTGTACTTTTACTTATGTGCGTATCTTTTGTAGCGAGTGTTTTTGTGCACGTTTCTTGATGCGCATTCGTGTCCTCGAACTGTAGCGGGTATTTTCATGATCGCTTTCGGAATCCAATTTTGACCATGTTCGAGTCCGAATTTGGAAATTTGACATTAGACCGGAATTGTAGCCAGCTGAAATAGCTTTCTAATGCCGCCCGAACCAGTTGATTTGGAGTCCGGATGAGAAAGTTATGCTCGACCTCGTGGACACTACCGAAGATGTTGAGGGATCCTCTCTTCTAATTTTATTTTATTTTCCTAATTGCAACTCTTTTCTTACTCTTTGATCATTTTTGCTTCATGGACACCTAATTATCAATTTGTACCCATAGAATACTAAATCCACCAATTAAAACAGAAATATAAATTAATCCACAAAAAAATCCACGTAAACGTAAACATTGAGTGTTATTTCTACACTCCACTTTATCTTTTGTATCCAGTGTTTTTGGTGTTGTTTGGTTATGCGTATTAAAGTCCTAGTGTTGTATTTCGTGTTTTTAAGAACGTTGTTTGGGAATGCACTTTTGCGCATGTTTTTTTACATGTACGTTTGTGCATGTTGATTTGAGCGATTGTGTTTGTGCATGTTTATTGATTTGTATTAATGTCCTAGGATTGTAGTTTGTGTTTTCATGATCCTTTTTGCGAATGCACTTTTGCGTGAGTACTTTTGTACATGATTTTGTAATTTTACTTATGTGCGTATCTTTTGTAGCGAGTGTTTATGTGCACATTTCTTGATGCGCATTCGTGTCCTCGAACTGTAGCGGGTATTTTCATGATCGCTTTTGGTATCCAATTTTGACCATGTTCGAGTCCGAATTTGGAAATTTGATATTTGACATGAATTGTAGCCAGCTGAAATAGCTTTCTAATGCCGCCGGAACCAGTTTATTTGGAGTCCGGATGAGAAAGTTATGCTCGACTTCGTGGACACTACCGAAGATGTTGAGGGATCCTCTCTTCTAATTTGATTTTATTTTCCTAATTGCATCTCTTTTCTTACTCTTTGATCATTTTTGCTTCATGGACACCTAATTAAAAATTTGTACCTATAGAATACTAAATCCACCAATTAAAATAGAAATATAAATTAATCCATAAAAAAATCCACGTAAACGTAAACGTTGAGTGTTATTTCTACATTCCATTGTATCTTTTGTATCTAGTGTTTTTGGTGTTGATTGGTTATGCGTATTAAAGTCCTAGTATTGTATTTCGTGTTTTTAAGAACGTTGTTTGGGAATGCACTTTTGCGCATGTTCTTTTACATGTACGTTTGTGCAGGTCGATTTGAGCGATTATGTTTGTGCATATTTATTGATTTGTATTAATGTCCTAGGATTGTGGTTTGTGTTTTCATGATCATTTTTGCGAATGCTCTTTTGCGTGAGTACTTTTGTGCATGCTTTTGTACTTTTTCTTATGTGCGTATCTTTTGTAGCGAGTTTTTTTGTGCACGTTTCTTGATACGCATTCGTGTCCTCGAACTGTAGCGGGTATTTTCATGATCGCTTTTGGTATCCAATTTTGACCATGTTCGAGTCCGAATTTGGAAATTTGACATTAGACAGGAATTGTAGCCAACTGAAATAGCTTTCTAATGCTGCCAGAACCAGTTGATTTGGAGTCCGGATGAGAAAGTTATGCTCGACTTCGTGGACACTACCGAAGATGGTCAGGGATCCTCTCTTCTAATTTGATTTTTTTTTTTCCTAATTGCAACTCTTTTCTTACTCTTTGATCATTTTTGCTTCATGGACAACTAATTATCAATTTGTACCTATACAATACTAAATCCACGAATTAATCCACAAAAAAATCCACGTGAACATAAACGTTGAGTATTATTTCTACACTCCACTGTATCTTTTGTATCCACTGTCTTTGCTGTTGTTTGGTTATGCGTATTAAAGTCTTAGTGTTGTATTTCGTGTTTTTGAGGACGTTTTGCGAATGCACTTTTGCGCATGCAGTTTTACATGTACTTTTGTGCATGCCTATTTGAGAGAGTGTGTTAGTGCATGTTTGTTGATTTGTATTAATGTCCTCGGATTGTAGTTTGTGTTTTCATGATCCTTTTTGCGAATGCACTTTTGCGTGAGTACTTTTGTACATGATTTTGTAATTTTACTTATGTGCGTATCTTTTGTAGCGAGTGTGTGCACGTTTCTTGATGCGGATTCGTGTCCTCGAACTGTAGCGGGTATTTTCATGATCGCTTTTTGTAGCACCCTCAATGATTTAAAAGAAATTTTAGAAAACACGGACTTTATTAAAAACTTTTGGAACAAATTTGAACTTTGAGAAAAACCACTTTAAAATTTAAGAACCATGTCCCTTTACTTCAAATCTAACCCACAATCGGAAAATAAGGTTTTTCATAGAGAGTGTACCATAACATGAACGGGATTTTGAAAATAATCTCGAGGTGGCGGAATAATCCACATAAAACATTATCGGGGTTTAGAAAACATTCGTGAGACAGCGGAAGGAAATAAACTTTATTTAAGATACCCCCGTTTAATAGACTGGGTTCCCAAATCAGAGTACAAAATGAAATCATACTATGTTGATTAGTTTTTCGATAAATCGTTGACGTGGTAAATACGAGTAAAATAATCTAGGCACCAAAGCTCGTGATTTCTCGAACTCCTCTCCGTCGGCCTCCTACATAGCTTGGAGAACCTGAAAAGATAATTTGCATAAAAGCATGAGCCCAAACACTGGCTCAGTAAGGACATTAGTCTTAGTCTGACGAACTCACGCCTCTCTCGACGCATCTCTCACGACCTATGGGAGTCCTAAAGTATTCGTCTATGTTCTTTTCCGTCTATGTTATTTTACGTCATAATTATATTATGCTATATTATTTCGTATGCAAGTATGCACTTGTTGGGATCCCTAACGTAAGCATCGGCAATAGACGTTTATATGCTGAGTCCGGTCATTCGGCGGGAGCTAACCACCCTGTTGTTCTATAGTAACTGTTGTTGGGATACCGGCCCCCCGTATCCCGTGTCTATTCAACCGTAGCAACGTTACAATTTTGACTCTTCTATAGTAGACCATGCAATACCAATTAATGACTCGATGAATGCACGCAAGCCAAATATCTTAATAGCAACACAATAATAATTCCAATTATATCATTCACGTAATTCGAAGGAATTAAATCACATAATTCGGAAGTAATTTCCGAGGATATAGTAAGTACATATAGATTAAACATTAGTAATAAAGACACATATACTTTTACACGTATATACACGTAGGCACTTATCCGTATTTATATACTTATACATATACGTATATACTCTAATTTATAACTATGGGTTACAAGTTTCCTCAACCCGAGGGGAGTACGCCTATGACATCATAGATCTAAACTATCGATATACATATACATATACTTATATATATACATACTTATACCTCACAAGAGTAAACCACATAATTCAAATACACATAATGAAATCACACTTCTTAATTAAGGAACCATCGGAAATCTAATTCATTATAAGCACTAGCACATAGTAATTTCGAAGAACAACCTATTGTTCTAATCATAGATTAGTCTAAACATATGTCTTAGATGTAGCTCAATACTCATAGGTAACTTCATCTACGTTCAATTATTATGTTAAGTTATGCCTCAAGAGTTTAAACCATGCTCACAAAGGACCTTTTGATTCAAGTAGTTTACTCATAGGAAAATCGGACAGTTTTGACACTTTAACTTCAAAAATACATTTCTCTTAGACCATAACTTCAAAAACTCTGAAACTTTGACACAATACTCCTGTATGAGTGTAAAAGACTCCTTTAAAACAGTTTTCCAAACTAACTAGTAGACTAAGAGAAATGAGTAAAACAGTGCAGGAGTGTGGTCACACTTTCAGAAACAGAACCAACCACTTTGAAAATCCCCAATAAATCACCCTTTTGTTAAAACAATGTAAGACTTTTCATAAAACTGGTTTGATAAGTTATAAATATATTCCAAGTAGAATCAAGGAAATCAAACTATGAAAACATCGATTTTAAAAGCAAATCCTCAGCTGACTCAAAAACTGTGCAGGTTTAGTAAATAATTCATATCTTAATCATCTGAAATCCGATGGATGATTAAAATATATCAATTTAAAGAAGACAGAAAGATCTAGTTACCCATGAAATTTAGTGATTTTATGAAAACAGGGCATCTGTGAAACATGCAGTAAACTCCGAGGCTGAAAACCTGAAAATTCATTAGTGATCTATATCTACATCTTTGATCAAAACAGATCTGGCAGTTTAGGCACTATAACTTCAGAAATTTATATCTCCTAAACCGTAGATCCAAACCTGATGAAATTTGGAGCACATGTTCATATCTAAGTCTAGTTTATAGGGTTAAAACAGTTTATGAAGAAACTCATCTATGTAAGAGATATAATCAATTTAGTGCAGTAACATAAGCAGAAATTCAGAACAGATCTACTAACTTTAAAAATACCAAATAATTCATCACTTAATCCAAAAATTACCACATTTCGTAGAATATTAGTTTCATAAGTACATAATCATATTCGAGTGAAATCACTTCAATAAGAGTAGTATAAAAAGCTATTTAACACATAATTCGTGGATGACTCCGAAACTGTGCAGATTCAGAAAACGATTCATAACTCACTCAATACTAATCCAATTTATTCATAATTTATATCCACATGAAGCTAACCGAAAGATCTAGACTACCATAAAATTTCATAATTTTATCTTAGGGATTACCCGATGAGACATGCAATACAATCAGAAGCTACGAAACTGAAATTCAAGTAGTGTTCATCAAGAACTTTATCTTCTAAAGCCCAAAATTAAACCACAACATATAATTCATTAAATCCCATATAATTTATGTTAATTAAGTTATTATTTCAGTAAAGACCAAGGTCCTTACCCAAGAGCAAGAAATCGAAGATGAAGGTGTAAGAAAACCAAAGCTCGGTGAATTTTCGGCGGGTTTGGCTTGGATGTTCTTGGATGGATTTGGGGCTGAGGTTTGAAGGATGTGAAGGGGTTGTTTCTTGAAGATGTTTAGCAGAAATGAAGAAGAGGGAGCTTCTCTTTTCGAGAGGGATTGAAGAGAGAAGAGGAAGGGGCTTTGAGAGGAGCTTCTTGAAGTGGAAGAAGAGAATTCTTCTTGGGGCTTTTGATCGATGAAGAAGGAAAGAGGAGAGAGCCTTTTTGGCTGATGTTTGGTGTCAAGAAAATATGAAGAGGAGGGGTTTATTTATAGGGGAGATGAGGCCCTTATTTGCAATATAAAAGACATTGGGGTTCTATTAGCAATTTGGGAGAACATACCTTGGGGGCTTCTTAGGAATATAGAAGAGAAGAGGGGAGTCCTTTCTAATTAATACATTTAGGGAATAATTCACACACACAAAACATACGGTCACATAACTATTAATTATTAGCATTTACCCATATAATTCACATAAATTCAATATGAGGCCAAATAGAAATTAGTTATCATGTCACAACTTATTAAATCTCATATTATCCTAATAGATTAATTATCAATTAAAGCACATCATTAAAATTCATGGACATAATTCCTTTAATCATATAATCATAATTATTATAAACATTTGAACAAGCAACCACATTATAACATCTAATAAACATTATAATTCACATAGACACTTATGAAGCACTTAATCAGATAATTGCTAATCATATATTAGATTAATTAACTATAAGCGCATAATTCATTACATCACATAATTAGAATCGACTACTCAATTAATAATAATGTCTACTTCTAAAAATACTATAATGTATCTAAATCACATAAACACATAGATAACGTATAAATTGCTACTCGATTCATGAAATGCACGTATATTCGTAGTTACCATATGTTCAATATAATCATATATAAATGCGTATGAAAATGCGGGCTGTTACAATCTTCCCCCCTTAAATAAATTTTGTCCTCAAAATTTGAAAAGTTCCCCGTAAAAGACGATGAGGCCAAGTTACAAAATAGCGTTTCTTGAATAGGGGGTTAACAATAATTAGGAAAACGTCTTCCTACCTTTTTAAAAGTTCGCCTTGATTCCAAAATATTTTGTAAATAAATAGGAAAACATGCTTCTTGTAAAAATTCCGGTAAGAGTTTTAGCACGACTATGATAGCTTTTAGGGAAAATAGTAACCGAGTCGAGTTGAAAATTCTAATTTTCATAAAAACAAAACTAAATTTTGAAATATTTTAAAAATTTCTCTTACCTTCTTTTGAATGTTTTGAACGCCTCTGGGCTGCATGATATGAATGCGTTGTCCGATATGCAACACTGATCTTATCTAGTCCTTATATGCACATAAGTTTCACACAAGATACATATCATCAACTTTAATACATGGCATCGCATATATCCACATAGATTCTACCAAAAATGTTAGATGTAAACTATACTCTAAAATGCGCACACACGATTCATATAGTAAGAATTTAACTTTCAAACTTTCGAAAATCATCCCTTCTAAGTATTTCATTAATCTCCCCAATTTATTTTACTTAATATCAAAAGTGGCATGGTTGAAGTATTTGGAATTCCATTTGGGTACATAAAGATACCAATATTCCACAACAACCCATAAGTAATTCGAAACACCACAAGGCATCACAAATATCAGTCAAGTGACAAACAACCACATAACACACAAGAAATTAACCATCATCACACATCAAATTATGCATTCATGAATATTTACCCACATATAACCAAAATTCCCAACAAGACTAGTAGAGATTCATTTAATTTCCTATATTTTCCTTAAGCTACTAGATCCCAAAATTCTTTAATAGCAAAATTAGGATCAAGGAAACAGATTAGCTTAGAAGATTTCGGGTATTCAGCACAATGCCCCTAAATCTCTGGAAATTACAGTTTTGACCCCAAAAGTTTCAAAACTCACACATGCAATTAAGCTAAAAGTTCCTAATTCAAATTTTCATGGAAATCAACCCTTAATCCATCTGAAGTTTAATGCAGAAAAATCCAGTTAGAAGTTATTTTATGCAGATTTTTCGGAAATTACATATTTCACCCTAGACTCTCTAGATCTATACATGCATGACCCTTAGAAATTCCCAAAAATCCTTTTTCTTACAAAACTTCTTAGGAACTGAAATTGTCCTTTACTAAGTGCTGAAAAACATATTTGGAAAACCATTCAAAATTAATTTCTCAAAAATTGCAGGTTTGCCCCAAAAATCTTTCGGATTACACATGCAACCACACTACAATTTCAAAATCCATTTTTTCATGAAAAACCCCTAAAAATCCGAAAACCTTTATTCAATATATGCAGAAAAATGAAGTTAAAGATTTAATTTATGCAACAATTTCGAAAATTCTATTTTCCACCCCAAAATCCTTTAGATCCATACACGTAGAAAAATCATAATTCATATATATCAATTTTAAATTGCACACAAATACTTAATTTGTAACAAGAGTCGATCATACTTTTTCACATACATGTCACATAATATTAATAGCACACTTAGTCAATTATTTCAGCAAATCGATCATATAATAATCGAACACATAGATTAATCAAGAAATGGACATATGACAAGAACTTAGTGAGAAATCTATAGCATATCACGTAATTCTTTACCGTTGAAATTCACGAAGTTGTAAAGTGATCTTAAAATAATTTGAATTAGACATCATCGAGGGACAGCATTCTTAATTCTTATATTGTTCAAGTAAACCAGGATTAATGTGATCTAATCTTATATATTTCAATACAAGTAGACTACCACAAAATTAGACTCTACCAATTGGGCGCATAAGTAAGAATGTGGTACAATATCCACGATTTATCACTTAACATATGAGGTGCACATAAAAGATTTATTTATACACCCATTAATTCAATTGCTATACTCCTAGATCATCAAGTCCATTCAAAATAAGTTAGAGACAACAATTCATACCACCACTTCATTCAAGCAAATTCAAGGAAAAATTCAAGAAAAACGAGTTTCTCCTATGAAGAAAATTTCTTTTTAATTTAAGAATCCGACTTAGTAAAAGTATGAAAGTTTTATTGAAAATTTCGGACTTGGTTGAAACATGCGCTCTATTCCTTAAACATCGAAAACAATCTTTTTCTTTCATAATTCTTATAAATTCGAAAATTTTATAATTACACCATCATCATGACTTTAGATCTTCAAGTTAAACAAACATGCAAGATCAACAAGCATAAAGGTAGAGCATGAATCAATTAACAAAATATCAAATACTTCCCAAAATTATCTTATGGGAACAAATATTTTTCAATACACTAAATAGTTTCACATGCAAATCTCAATCAACGATATTATAGCATGGAATACTCAAAGACAGTTCGAATCACATAAGATTTAATTCTAAGTCAGGAAGTAAAATACCAAACATTTCGGGGTACTTATCTCAAATATTCGATCAATATGGCATACACCAAATTACATAAAACTTCAAAACCACATAAATTATCTACACCTCATTATTAGTAATCAGGAGATTGTAAATCTTACTAAGATCAACTCGAGATATAGTTAATGAGTATAGTGACAAGATCACATAGAATTGTAAGTTCTCCAATTCGAATTAGTCAAAACTAAATATGAATCATACCTCATGACTTAGGCCGGGAATCGGAGGAGGAATCACATGTCCCTTGAGCCATAACGAGGAACCCAGTGTATTAAACACTGCTCTGATACCATGATGTAGCACCCTCAATGATTTAAAAGAAATTTTAGAAAACACGGACTTTATTAAAAACTTTTGGAACAAATTTGAACTTTGAGAAAAACCACTTTAAAATTTAAGAACCATGTCCCTTTACTTCAAATCTAACCCACAATCGGAAAATAAGGTTTTTCATAGAGAGTGTACCATAACATGAACGGGATTTTGAAAATAATCTCGAGGTGGCGGAATAATCCACATAAAACATTATCGGGGTTTAGAAAACATTCGTGAGACAGCGGAAGGAAATAAACTTTATTTAAGATACCCCCGTTTAATAGACTGGGTTCCCAAATCAGAGTACAAAATGAAATCATACTATGTTGATTAGTTTTTCGATAAATCGTTGACGTGGTAAATACGAGTAAAATAATCTAGGCACCAAAGCTCGTGATTTCTCGAACTCCTCTCCGCCGGCCTCCTACATAGCTTGGAGAACCTGAAAAGATAATTTGCATAAAAGCATGAGCCCAAACACTGGCTCAGTAAGGACATTAGTCTTAGTCTGACGAACTCACGCCTCTCTCAACGCATCTCTCACGACCTATGGGAGTCCTAAAGTATTCGTCTATGTTCTTTTCCGTCTATGTTATTTTACGTCATAATTATATTATGCTATATTATTTCGTATGCAAGTATGCACTTGTTGGGATCCCTAACGTAAGCATCGGCAATAGACGTTTATATGCTGAGTCCGGTCATTCGGCGGGAGCTAACCACCCTGTTGTTCTATAGTAACTGTTGTTGGGATACCGGCCCCCCGTATCCCGTGTCTATTCAACCGTAGCAACGTTACAATTTTGACTCTTCTATAGTAGACCATGCAATACCAATTAATGACTCGATGAATGCACGCAAGCCAAATATCTTAATAGCAACACAATAATAATTCCAATTATATCATTCACGTAATTCGAAGGAATTAAATCACATAATTCGGAAGTAATTTCCGAGGATATAGTAAGTACATATAGATTAAACATTAGTAATAAAGACACATATACTTTTACACGTATATACACGTAGGCACTTATCCGTATTTATATACTTATACATATACGTATATACTCTAATTTATAACTATGGGTTACAAGTTTCCTCAACCCGAGGGGAGTACGCCTATGACATCATAGATCTAAACTATCGATATACATATACATATACTTATATATATACATACTTATACCTCACAAGAGTAAACCACATAATTCAAATACACATAATGAAATCACACTTCTTAATTAAGGAACCATCGGAAATCTAATTCATTATAAGCACTAGCACATAGTAATTTCGAAGAACAACCTATTGTTCTAATCATAGATTAGTCTAAACATATGTCTTAGATGTAGCTCAATACTCATAGGTAACTTCATCTACGTTCAATTATTATGTTAAGTTATGCCTCAAGAGTTTAAACCATGCTCACAAAGGACCTTTTGATTCAAGTAGTTTACTCATAGGAAAATCGGACAGTTTTGACACTTTAACTTCAAAAATACATTTCTCTTAGACCATAACTTCAAAAACTCTGAAACTTTGACACAATACTCCTGTATGAGTGTAAAAGACTCCTTTAAAACAGTTTTCCAAACTAACTAGTAGACTAAGAGAAATGAGTAAAACAGTGCAGGAGTGTGGTCACACTTTCAGAAACAGAACCAACCACTTTGAAAATCCCCAATAAATCACCCTTTTGTTAAAACAATGTAAGACTTTTCATAAAACTGGTTTGATAAGTTATAAATATATTCCAAGTAGAATCAAGGAAATCAAACTATGAAAACATCGATTTTAAAAGCAAATCCTCAGCTGACTCAAAAACTGTGCAGGTTTAGTAAATAATTCATATCTTAATCATCTGAAATCCGATTGATGATTAAAATATATCAATTTAAAGAAGACAGAAAGATCTAGTTACCCATGAAATTTAGTGATTTTATGAAAACAGGGCATCTGTGAAACATGCAGTAAACTCCGAGGCTGAAAACCTGAAAATTCATTAGTGATCTATATCTACATCTTTGATCAAAACAGATCTGGCAGTTTAGGCACTATAACTTCAGAAATTTATATCTCCTAAACCGTAGATTCAAACCTGATGAAATTTGGAACACATGTTCATATCTAAGTCTAGTTTATAGGGTTAAAACAGTTTATGAAGAAACTCATCTATGTAAGAGATATAATCAATTTAGTGCAGTAACATAAGCAGAAATTCAGAACAGATCTACTAACTTTAAAAATACCAAATAATTCATCACTTAATCCAAAAATTACCACATTTCGTAGAATATTAGTTTCATAAGTACATAATCATATTCGAGTGAAATCACTTCAATAAGAGTAGTATAAAAAGCTATTTAACACATAATTCGTGGATGACTCCGAAACTGTGCAGATTCAGAAAACGATTCATAACTCACTCAATACTAATCCAATTTATTCATAATTTATATCCACATGAAGCTAACCGAAAGATCTAGACTACCATAAAATTTCATAATTTTATCTTAGGGATTACCCGATGAGACATGCAATACAATCAGAAGCTACGAAACTGAAATTCAAGTAGTGTTCATCAAGAACTTTATCTTCTAAAGCCCAAAATTAAACCACAACATATAATTCATTAAATCCCATATAATTTATGTTAATTAAGTTATTATTTCAGTAAAGACCAAGGTCCTTACCCAAGAGCAAGAAATCGAAGATGAAGGTGTAAGAAAACCAAAGCTCGGTGAATTTTCGGCGGGTTTGGCTTGGATGTTCTTGGATGGATTTGGGGCTGAGGTTTGAAGGATGTGAAGGGGTTGTTTCTTGAAGATTTTTAGCAGAAATGAAGAAGAGGGAGCTTCTCTTTTCGAGAGGGATTGAAGAGAGAAGAGGAAGGGGCTTTGAGAGGAGCTTCTTGAAGTGGAAGAAGAGAATTCTTCTTGGGGCTTTTGATCGATGAAGAAGGAAAGAGGAGAGAGCCTTTTTGGCTGATGTTTGGTGTAAATATGAAGAGGAGGGGTTTATTTATAGGGGAGATGAGGCCCTTATTTGCAATATAAAAGACATTGGGGTTCTATTAGCAATTTGGGAGAACATACCTTGGGGGCTTCTTAGCAATATAGAAGAGAAGAGGGGAGTCCTTTCTAATTAATACATTTAGGGAATAATTCACACACACAAAACATACGGTCACATAACTATTAATTATTAGCATTTACCCATATAATTCACATAAATTCAATATGAGGCCAAATAGAAATTAGTTATCATGTCACAACTTATTAAATCTCATATTATCCTAATAGATTAATTATCAATTAAAGCACATCATTAAAATTCATGGACATAATTCCTTTAATCATATAATCATAATTATTATAAACATTTGAACAAGCAACCACATTATAACATCTAATAAACATTATAATTCACATAGACACTTATGAAGCACTTAATCAGATAATTGCTAATCATATATTAGATTAATTAACTATAAGCGCATAATTCATTACATCACATAATTAGAATCGACTACTCAATTAATAATAATGTCTACTTCTAAAAATACTATAATGTATCTAAATCACATAAACACATAGATAACGTATAAATTGCTACTCGATTCATGAAATGCACGTATATTCGTAGTTACCATATGTTCAATATAATCATATATAAATGCGTATGAAAATGCGGGCTGTTACACTTTTGGAATCCAATTTTGACCATATTCGAGTCCGAATTTGAAAATTTGACATTAGACAGGAATTGTAGCCACCTGAAGTAGCTTTCTAATGCCGCCGGAACTAGTTGATTTGGAGTCCAAATGAGAAAGTTATGCTCGACTTCGTGGACACTACCGAAGATGTTGAGGGATCCTCTCTTCTAACTTGATTTTATTTTCCTTATTGCAACTCTTTTCTTACTCTTTGATCATTTTTGCTACATGGACACCTAATTATCAATTTGTACCTATAGAATACTAAATCCCCAATTAAAACAGAAATATAAATTATTCCATAAAAAAATCCACGTAAAGGTAAACGTTGAGTATTATTTCTACACTCCACTGTATCTTTTGTATCTAGTGTTTTTGCTGTTGTTTGGTTATGCGTATTAAAGTCCTAGTGTTGCATATCGTGTTATTAAGAACGTTGTTTGGGATGGCACTGTTGCGCATGTTCTTTTACATGTACGTTTGTGCATGTCTATTTGAGAGAGTGTGTTAGTGTATGTTTGTTGATTTGTATTAATGTCCTCGGATTGTAGTTTGTGTTTTCATGATCCTTTTTGCGAATGCACTTTTGCGTGAGTACTTTTGTGCATGATTTTGTACTTTTACTTATGTGCGTATCTTTTGTAGCGAGTGTTTTTGTGCACGTTTCTTGATGCGCATTCGTGTCCTCGAACTGTAGCGGGTATTTTCATGATCGCTTTTGGAATCCAATTTTGACCATGTTCGAGTCCGAATTTGGAAATTTGACATTAGACCGGAATTGTAGCCAGCTGAAATAGCTTTCTAATGCCGCCCGAACCAGTTGATTTGGAGTCCGGATAAAAAAGTTATGCTCGACCTCGTGGACACTACCGAAGATGTTGAGGGATCCTCTCTTCTAACTTGATTTTATTTTCCTAATTGCAACTCTTTTCTTACTCTTTGATCATTTTTGCTTCATGGACATCTAATTATCAATTTGTACCCATTGAATACTAAATCCACCAATTAAAACAGAAATATAAATTAATCCACAAAAAAATCCACGCAAACGTAAACATTGAGTGTTATTTCTACACTCCACTTTATCTTTTGTATCCTGTGTTTTTGGTGTTGTTTGGTTATGCGTATTAAAGTCCTAGTGTTGTGTTTCGTGTTTTTAAGAACGTTGTTTGGGAATGCACTTTTGCGCATGTTTTTTTACATGTACGTTTGTGCATGTCGATTTGAGCGATTGTGTTTGTGCATGTTTATTGATTTGTATTAATGTCCTAGGATTGTAGTTTGTGTTTTCATGATCCTTTTTGCGAATGCACTTTTGCGTGAGTACTTTTGTGCATGATTTTGTACTTTTACTTATGTGCGTATCTTTTGTAGCGAGTGTTTTTGTGCACGTTTCTTGATGCGCATTCGTGTCCTCGAACTCTAGCGGGTATTTTCATGATCGCTTTTGGAATCCAATTTTGACCATGTTCGAGTCCGAATTTGGAAATTTGACATTAGACCGGAATTGTAGCCAGCTGAAATAGGTTTCTAATGCCGCCTGAACCAGTTGATTTGGAGTCCGGATGAGAAAGTTATGCTCGACCTCGTGGACACTACCGAAGATGTTGAGGGATCCTCTCTTCTAACTTGATTTTATTTTCCTAATTGCAACTCTTTTCTTACTCTTTGATCACTTTTGCTTCATGGACACCTAATTATCAATTTGTACCTATAGAATACTAAATCCACCAATTAAAACAGAAATATAAATTAATCGACAAAAAAATCCACGCAAACGTAAACATTGAGTGTTATTTCTACACTCCACTTTATCTTTTGTATCCAGTGTTTTTGGTGTTGTTTGGTTATGCGTATTAAAGTCCTAGTGTTGTATTTCGTGTTTTTAAGGACGTTGTTGCGAATGCACTTTTGCGCATGCTGTTTTACATGTACTTTTGTGCATGTCTATTTGAGAGAGTGTGTTAGTGCATGTTTGTTGATTTGTATTAATGTCCTCGGATTGTAGTTAGTGTTTTCATGATCCTTTTTGCGAATGCACTTTTGCGTGAGTACTTTTGTACATGATTTTGTAATTTTACTTATGTGCGTATCTTTTGTAGCGAGTGTGTGCACGTTTCTTGATGCGGATTCGTGTCCTCGAACTGTAGCGGGTATTTTCATGATCGCTTTTGGAATCCAATTTTGACCATGTTCGAGTCCGAATTTGAAAATTTGACATTAGACAGGAATTGTAGCCACCTGAAGTAGCTTTCTAATGCCGCCGGAACCAGTTGATTTGAAGTCCGAATGAGAAAGTTATGCTCGACTTCGTGGACACTACCGAAGATGTTGAGGGATCCTCTCTTCTAACTTGATTTTATTTTCCTTATTGCAACTCTTTTCTTACTCTTTGATCATTTTTGCTACATGGACACCTAATTATCAATTTGTACCTATAGAATACTAAATCCCCAATTAAAACAGAAATATAAATTATTCCATAAAAAAATCCACGTAAAGGTAAACGTTGAGTATTATTTCTACACTCCACTGTATCTTTTGTATCTAGTGTTTTTGCTGTTGTTTGGTTATGCGTATTAAAGTCCTAGTGTTGCATATCGTGTTATTAAGAACGTTGTTTGGGATGGCACTTTTGCGCATGTTCTTTTACATGTACGTTTGTGCATGTCTATTTGAGAGAGTGTGTTAGTGTATGTTTGTTGATTTGTATTAATGTCCTCGGATTGTAGTTTGTGTTTTCATGATCCTTTTTGCGAATGCTCTTTTGCGTGAGTACTTTTGTGCATGATTTTGTACTTTTACTTATGTGCGTATCTTTTGTAGCGAGTGTTTTTGTGCACGTTTCTTGATGCGCATTCGTGTCCTCGAACTGTAGCGGGTATTTTCATGATCGCTTTTGGAATCCAATTTTGACCATGTTCGAGTCCGAATTTGGAAATTTGACATTAGACCGGAATTGTAGCCAGCTGAAATAGCTTTCTAATGCCGCCTGAACCAGTTGATTTGGAGTCCGGATGAAAAAGTTATGCTCGACCTCGTGGACACTACCGAAGATGTTGAGGGATCCTCTCTTCTAACTTGATTTTATTTTCCTAATTGCAACTCTTTTCTTACTCTTTGATCACTTTTGCTTCATGGACACCTAATTATCAATTTGTACCCATAGAATACTAAATCCACCAATTAAAACAGAAATATAAATTAATCGACAAAAAAATCCACGCAAACGTAAACATTGAGTGTAATTTCTACACTCCACTTTATCTTTTGTATCCAGTGTTTTTGGTGTTGTTTGGTTATGCGTATTAAAGTCCTAGTGTTGTATTTCGTGTTTTTAAGAACGTTGTTTGGGAATGCACTTTTGCGCATGTTTTTTTACATGTGCGTTTTTGCATGTCGATTTGAGCGATTGTGTTTGTGCATGTTTATTGATTTGTATTAATGTCCTAGGATTGTAGTTTGTGTTTTCATGATCCTTTTTGCGAATGCACTTTTGCGTGAGTACTTTTGTACATGATTTTGTAATTTTACTTATGTGCGTATCTTTTGTAGCACATTTCTTGATGCGCATTCGTGTCCTCGAACTGTAGCGGGTATTTTCATGATCGCTTTTGGAATCCAATTTTGACCATGTTCGAGTCCGAATTTGAAAATTTGACATTAGACAGGAATTGTTGCCAGCTGAAATAGCTTTCTAATGCTGCCGGAACCAGTTGATTTGGAGTCCGGATGAGAAAGTTATGATCGACTTCGCCGACACTACCGAAGATGTTGAGGGATCCTCTCTTCCAATTTGATTTTATTTTCCTTATTGCAACTCTTTTCTTACTCTTTGATCATTTTTGCTTCATGGACACCTAATTATCAATTTTTACCTATAGAATACTAAATCCACCAATTAAAACAGAAATATAAATTAATCCACAAAAAAATCCACGTAAACGTAAACGTTCAGTGTTATTTCTACACTCCACTTTATCTTTTGTATCCAGTGTTTTTGGTGATGTTTGGTTATGCGTATTAAAGTCCTAGTGTTGTATTTCGTGTTTTCAAGAACGTTGTTTGGGAATGCACTTTTGCGCATGTTTTTTCACATGTACGTTTGTGCAGTTCGATTTGAGCGATTGTGTTTGTGCATGTTTATTGGTTTGTATTAATGTCCTAGGATTGTAGTTTGTGTTTTCATGATCATTTTGGCGAATGCACTTTTGCGTGAGTTCTTTTGTGCATGATTTTGTACTTTTAGTTATGTGCGTATCTTTTGTAGCGAGTGTTTTGGTACACGTTTCTTGATACACATTCGTGTCCTCGAACTGGAGCGGGTATTTTCATGATCGCTTTTGGAATCCACCTTTGACCATATTCGAGTCCGAATTTGAAAATTTGACATTAGACAGGAATTGTAGCCACCTGAAGTAGCTTTCTAATGCCGCCAGAACCAGTTGATTTGGAGTCCGAATGAGAAAGTTATGCTCGACTTCGTGGACACTACCGAAGATGTTGAGGGATCCTCTCTTCTAACTTGATTTTATTTTCCTTATTGCAACTCTTTTCTTACTCTTTGATCATTTTTGCTACATGGACACCTAATTATCAATTTGTACCTATAGAATACTAAATCCCCAATTAAAACAGAAATATAAATTATTCCATAAAAAAATCCACGTAAAGGTAAACGTTGAGTATTATTTCTACACTCCACTGTATCTTTTGTATCTAGTGTTTTTGCTATTGTTTGGTTATGCGTATTAAAGTCCTAGTGTTGCATATCGTGTTATTAAGAACGTTGTTTGGGATGGCACTTTTGCGCATGTTCTTTTACATGTACGTTTGTGCATGTCAATTTGAGAGAGTGTGTTAGTGTATGTTTGTTGATTTGTATTAATGTCCTCGGATTGTAGTTTGTGTTTTCATGATCCTTTTTGCGAATGCACTTTTGCGTGAGTACTTTTGTGCATGATTTTGTACTTTTACTTATGTGCGTATCTTTTGTAGCGAGTGTTTTTGTGCACGTTTCTTGACGCGCATTCGTGTCCTCGAACTGTAGCGGGTATTTTCATGATCGCTTTTGGAATCCAATTTTGACCATGTTCGAGTCCGAATTTGGAAATTTGACATTAGACCGGAATTGTAGCCAGCTGAAATAGCTTTCTAATGCCGCCCGAACCAGTTGATTTGGAGTCCGGATAAAAAAGTTATGCTCGACCTCGTGGACACTACCGAAGATGTTGAGGGATCCTCTCTTCTAACTTGATTTTATTTTCCTAATTGCAACTCTTTTCTTACTCTTTGATCATTTTTGCTTCATGGACATCTAATTATAAATTTGTACCCATTGAATACTAAATCCACCAATTAAAACAGAAATATAAATTAATCCACAAAAAAATCCACGCAAACGTAAACATTGAGTGTTATTTCTACACTCCACTTTATCTTTTGTATCCTGTGTTTTTGGTGTTGTTTGGTTATGCGTATTAAAGTCCTAGTGTTGTATTTCGTGTTTTTAAGAACATTGTTTGGGAATGCACTTTTGCGCATGTTTTTTTACATGTACGTTTGTGCATGTCGATTTGAGCGATTGTGTTTGTGCATGTTTATTGATTTGTATTAATGTCCTAGGATTGTAGTTTGTGTTTTCATGATCCTTTTTGCGAATGCACTTTTGCGTGAGTACTTTTGTGCATGATTTTGTACTTTTACTTATGTGCGTATCTTTTGTAGCGAGTGTTTTTGTGCACGTTTCTTGATGCGCATTCGTGTCCTCGAACTGTAGCGGGTATTTTCATGATCGCTTTTGGAATCCAATTTTGACCATGTTCGAGTCCGAATTTGGAAATTTGACATTAGACCGGAATTGTAGCCAGCTGAAATAGCTTTCTAATGCCGCCCGAACCAGTTGATTTGGAGTCCGGATGAAAAAGTTATGCTCGACCTCGTGGACACTACCGAAGATGTTGAGGGATCCTCTCTTCTAACTTGATTTTATTTTCCTAATTGCAACTCTTTTCTTACTCTTTGATCACTTTTGCTTCATGGACACCTAATTATCAATTTGTACCCATAGAATACTAAATCCACCAATTAAAAACAGAAATATAAATTAATCGACAAAAAAATCCACGCAAACGTAAACATTGAGTGTTATTTCTACACTCCACTTTATCTTTTGTATCCAGTGTTTTTGGTGTTGTTTGGTTATGCGTATTAAAGTCCTAGTGTTGTATTTCGTGTTTTTAAGAACGTTGTTTGGGAATGCACTTTTGCGCATGTTTTTTTACATGTGCGTTTGTGCATGTCGATTTGAGCGATTGTGTTTGTGCATGTTTATTGATTTGTATTAATGTCCTAGGATTGTAGTTTGTGTTTTCATGATCCTTTTTGCGAATGCACTTTTGCGTGAGTACTTTTGTACATGATTTTGTAATTTTACTTATGTGCGTATCTTTTGTAGCACATTTCTTGATGCGCATTCGTGTCCTCGAACTGTAGCGGGTATTTTCATGATCGCTTTTGGAATCCAATTTTGACCATGTTCGAGACCGAATTTGAAAATTTGACATTAGACAGGAATTGTTGCCAGCTGAAATAGCTTTCTAATGCTGCCGGAACCAGTTGATTTGGAGTCCGGATGAGATAGTTATGATCGACTTCGCCGACACTACCGAAGATGTTGAGGGATCCTCTCTTCCAATTTGATTTTATTTTCCTTATTGCAACTCTTTTGTTACTCTTTGATCATTTTTGCTTCATGGACACCTAATTATCAATTTTTACCTTTAGAATACTAAATCCACCAATTAAAACAGAAATATAAATTAATCCACAAAAAAATCCACGTAAACGTAAACGTTGAGTGTTATTTCTACACTCCACTTTATCTTTTGTATCCAGTGTTTTTGGTGATGTTTGGTTATGCGTATTAAAGTCCTAGTGTTGTATTTCGTGTTTTTAAGAACGTTGTTTGGGAATGCACTTTTGCGCATGTTTTTTCACATGAACGTTTGTGCAGTTCGATTTGAGCGATTGTGTTTGTGCATGTTTATTGGTTTGTATTAATGTCCTAGGATTGTAGTTTGTGTTTTCATGATCATTTTGGCGAATGCACTTTTGCGTGAGTTCTTTTGTGCATGATTTTGTACTTTTAGTTATGTGCGTATCTTTTGTAGCGAGTGTTTTGGTACACGTTTCTTGATACACATTCGTGTCCTCGAACTGTAGCGGGTATTTTCATGATCGCTTTTGGAATCCAATTTTGACCATATTCGAGTCTGAATTTGGAAATTTGATATTAGACATGACTTGTAGCCAGCTAAAATAGCTTTCTAATGTTGCCGGAACCAGTTTATTTGGAGTCCGGATGAGAAAGTGATGCTCGACTTCGTGGACACTACCGAAGATGTTGAGGGATCCTCTCTTCTAATTTGATTTTATTTTCCTAATTGCATCTCTTTTCTTACTCTTTGATCATTTTTGCTTCATGGACACCTAATTATCAATTTGTACCCATAGAATACTAAATCCACCAATTAAAACAGAAATATAAATTAATCCACAAAAAAATCCACGTAAACGTAAACATTGAGTGTTATTTCTACACTCCACTTTATCTTTTGTATATAGTGTTTTTGGTGTTGTTTGGTTATGCGTATTAAAGTCCTAGTGTTGTATTTCGTGTTTTTAAGAACGTTGTTTGGGAATGCACTTTTGCGCATGTTTTTTTACATGTACGTTTGTGCAGGTCGATTTGAGCGATTATGTTTGTGCATATTTATTGATTTGTATTAATGTCCTAGGATTGTGGTTTGTGCTTTCATGATCATTTTTGCGAATGCTCTTTTGCGTGAGTACTTTTGTGCATGCTTTTGTACTTTTTCTTATGTGCGTATCTTTTGTAACGAGTTTTTTTGTGCACGTTTCTTGATACGCATTCGTGTCCTCGAACTGTAGCGGGTATTTTCATGATCGCTTTTGGTATCCAATTTTGACCATGTTCGAGTCCGAATTTGGAAATTTGACATTAGACAGGAATTGTAGCCAACTGAAATAGCTTTCTAATGCTGCCGGAACCAGTTGATTTGGAGTCCGGATGAGAATGTTATGCTCGACTTCGTGGACACTACCGAAGATGGTGAGGGATCCTCTCTTCTAATTTGAATTTTTTTTTCATAATTGCAACTCTTTTCTTACTCTTTGATCATTTTTGCTTCATGGACAACTAATTATCAATTTGTACCTATACAATACTAAATCCACGAATTAATCCACAAAAAAATCCACGTAAACATAAACGTTGAGTATTATTTCTACACTCCACTGTATCTTTTGTATCCACTGTCTTTGCTGTTGTTTGGTTATGCGTATTAAAGTCTTAGTGTTGTATTTCGTGTTTTTAAGGACGTTGTTGCGAATGCTTTTTTGCGCATGCTTTTTTACATGTACTTTTGTGCATGTCTATTTGAGAGAGTGTGTTAGTGCATGTTTGTTGATTTGTATTAATGTCCTCGGATTGTAGTTTGTGTTTTCATGATCCTTTTTGCGAATGCACTTTTGCGTGAGTACTTTTGTACATGATTTTGTAATTTTACTTATGTGCGTATCTTTTGTAGCAAGTGTGTGCACGTTTCTTGATGCGGATTCGTGTCCTCGAACTGTAGCGGGTATTTTCATGATCGCTTTTGGAATCCAATTTTGACCATGTTCGAGTCCGAATTTGAAAATTTGACATTAGACAGGAATTGAAGCCACCTGAAGTAGCTTTCTAATGCCGCCGGAACCGGTTGATTTGGAGTCCGAATGAGAAAGTTATGCTCGACTTCGTGGACACTACCGAAGATGTTGAGGGATCCTCTCTTCCAACTTGATTTTATTTTCCTTATTGCAACTCTTTTCTTACTCTTTGATCATTTTTGCTACATGGACACCTAATTATCAATTTGTACCTATAGAATACTAAATCCCCAATTAAAACAGAAATATAAATTATTCCATAAAAAAATCCACGTAAAGGTAAACGTTGAGTATTATTTCTACACTCCACTGTATCTTTTGTATCTAGTGTTTTTGCTGTTGTTTGGTTATGCGTATTAAAGTCCTAGTGTTGCATATCGTGTTATTAAGAACGTTGTTTGGGATGGCACTTTTGCGCATGTTCTTTTACACGTACGTTTGTGCATGTCTATTTGAGAGAGTGTGTTAGTGTATGTTTGTTGATTTGTATTAATGTCCTCGGATTGTAGTTTGTGTTTTCATGATCCTTTTTGCGAATGCACTTTTGCGTGAGTACTTTTGTGCATGATTTTGTACTTTTACTTATGTGCGTATCTTTTGTAGCGAGTGTTTTTGTGCACGTTTCTTGATGCGCATTCGTGTCCTCGAACTGTAGCGGGTATTTTCATGATCGCTTTTGGAATCCAATTTTGACCATGTTCGAGTCCGAATTTGGAAATTTGACATTAGACCGGAATTTAAGCCAGCTGAAATAGCTTTATAATGCCGCCCGAACCAGTGGATTTGGAGTCCGGATGAAAAAGTTATGCTCGACCTCGTGGACACTACCGAAGATGTTGAGGGATCCTCTCTTCTAACTTTATTTTATTTTCCTAATTGCAACTCTTTTCTTACTCTTTGATCATTTTTGCTTCATGGACACCTAATTATCATTTTGTACCCATAGAATACTAAATCCACCAATTAAAACAGAAATATAAATTAATCCACAAAAAAATCCACGCAAACGTAAACATTGAGTGTTATTTCTACACTCCACTTTATCTTTTGTATCCAATGTTTTTGGTGTTGTTTGGTTATGCGTATTAAAGTCCTAGTGTTGTATTTCGTGTTTTTAAGAACGTTGTTTGGGAATGCACTTTTGCGCATGTTTTTTTACATGTACGTTTGTGCATGTCGATTTGAGCGATTGTGTTTGTGCATGTTTGTTGATTTGTATTAATGTCCTAGGATTGTAGTTTGTGTTTTCATGATCCTTTTTGCGAATGCACTTTTGCGTGAGTAGTTTTGTGCATGATTTTGTACTTTTACTTATGTGCGTATCTTTTGTAGCGAGTGTTTTTGTGCACGTTTCTTGATGCGCATTCGTGTCCTCGAACTGTAGCGGGTATTTTCATGATCGCTTTTGGAATCCAATTTTGAGCATGTTCGAGTCCGAATTTGGAAATTTGACATTAGACCGGAATTGTAGCCAGCTGAAATAGCTTTCTAATGCCGCCCGAACCAGTTGATTTGGAGTCCGGATGAGAAAGTTATGCTCGACCTCGTGGACACTACCGAAGATGTTGAGGGATCCTCTCTTCTAACTTGATTTTATTTTCCTAATTGCAACTCTTTTCTTACTCTTTGATCATTTTTTCTTCATGGACACCTAATTATCAATTTGTACCCATAGAATACTAAATCCACCAATTAAAACAGAAATATAAATTAATCCACAAAAAAATCCACGCAAACGTAAAGATTGAGTGTTATTTCTACACTCCACTTTATCTTTTGTATCCAGTGTTTTTGGTGTTGTTTGGTTATGCGTATTAAAGTCCTAGTGTTGTATTTCGTGTTTTTAAGAACGTTGTTTGGGAATGCACTTTTGCGCATGTTTTTTTACATGTACGTTTGTGCATGTCGATTTGAGCGATTGTGTTTGTGCATGTTTATTGATTTGTATTAATGTCCTAGGATTGTAGTTTGTGTTTTCATGATCCTTTTTGCGAATGCACTTTTGCGTGAGTACTTTTGTACATGATTTTGTAATTTTACTTATGTGCGTATCTTTTGTAGCGAGTGTTTATGTGCACATTTCTTGATGCGCATTCGTGTCCTCGAACTGTAGCGGGTATTTTCATGATCGCTTTTGGAATCCAATTTTGACCATGTTCGAGTCCGAATTTGAAAATTTGACATTAGACAAGAAGTGTTGCCAGCTGAAATAGCTTTCTAATGCTGCCGGAACCAGTTGATTTGGAGTCCGGATGAGAAAGTTATGCTCGACTTCGCCGACACTACCGAAGATGTTGAGGGATCCTCTCTTCTAATTTGATTTTATTTTCCTTATTGCAACTCTTTTCTTACTCTTTGATCATTTTTGCTTCATGGACACCTAATTATCAATTTGTACCCATAGAATACTAAATCCACCAATTAAAACAGAAATATAAATTAATCCACCAAAAAATCCACGCAAACGTAAACATTGAGTGTTATTTCTACACTCCACTTTATCTTTTGTATCCAGTGTTTTTGGTGTTGTTTGGTTATGCGTATTAAAGTCCTAGTGTTGTATTTCGTGTTTTTAAGAACGTTGTTTGGGAATGCACTTTTGCGCATGTTTTTTTACATGTACGTTTGTGCATGTCGATTTGAGCGATTGTGTTTGTGCATGTTTATTGATTTGTATTAATGTCCTAGGATTGTAGTTTGTGTTTTCATGATCCTTTTTGCGAATGCACTTTTGCGTGAGTACTTTTGTACATGATTTTGTAATTTTACTTATGTGCGTATCTTTTGTAGCGAGTGTTTATGTGCACATTTCTTGATGCGCATTCGTGTCCTCGAACTGTAGCGGGTATTTTCATGATCGCTTTTGGAATCCAATTTTGACCATGTTCGAGTCCGAATTTGAAAATTTGACATTAGACAAGAATTGTTGCCAGCTGAAATAGCTTTCTGTTGCTGCCGGAACCAGTTGATTTGGAGTCCGGATGAGAAAGTTATGCTCGACTTCGCCGACACTACCGAAGATGTTGAGGGATCCTCTCTTCTAATTTGATTTTATTTCCTTATTGCAACTCTTTTCTTACTCTTTGATAATTTTTGCTTCATGGACACCTAATTATCAATTTTTACCTATAGAATACTAAATCCACCAATTAAAACAGAAATAAAAATTAATCCACAAAAAAATCCACGTAAACGTAAACGTTGAGTGTTATTTCTACACTCCACTTTATCTTTTGTATCCAGTGTTTTTGGTGATGTTTGGTTATGCGTATTAAAGTCCTAGTGTTGTATTTCGTGTTTTTAAGAACGTTGTTTGGGAATGCACTTTTGCGCATGTTTTTTCACATGTACGTTTGTGCAGTTCGATTTGAGCGATTGTGTTTGTGCATGTTTATTGGTTTGTATTAATGTCCTAGGATTGTAGTTTGTGTTTTTATGATCCTTTTTGCGAATGCACTTTTGCGTGAGTACTTTTGTACATGATTTTGTAATTTTACTTATGTGCGTATCTTTTGTAGCGAGTGTTTATGTGCACATTTCTTGATGCGCATTCGTGTCCTCGAACTGTAGCGGGTATTTTCATGATCGCTTTTGGAATCCAATTTTTACCATGTTCGAGTCCGAATTTGAAAATTTGACATTAGACAAGAATTGTTGCCAGCTGAAATAGCTTTCTAATATTGCCGGAACCAGTTGATTTGGAGTCCGGATGAGAAAGTTATGCTCGACTTCGCCGACACTACCGAAGATGTTGAGGGATCCTCTCTTCTAATTTGATTTTATTTTCCTTATTGCAACTCTTTTCTTACTCTTTGATCATTTTTGCTTCATGGACACCTAATTATCAATTTTTACCTATAGAATACTAAATCCACCAATTAAAACAGAAATATAAATTAATCCACAAAAAAATCCACGTAAACGTAAACGTTGAGTGTTATTTCTACACTCCACTTTATCTTTTGTATCCAGTGTTTTTGGTGATGTTTGGTTATGCGTATTAAAGTCCTAGTGTTGTATTTCGTGTTTTTAAGAACGTTGTTTGGGAATGCACTTTTGCGCATGTTTTTTCACATGTACGTTTGTGCAGTTCGATTTGAGCGATTGTGTTTGTGCATGTTTATTGGTTTGTATTAATGTCCTAGGATTGTAGTTTGTGTTTTCATGATCATTTTGGCGAATGCACTTTTGCGTGAGTTCTTGTGTGCATGATTTTGTACTTTTAGTTATGTGCGTATCTTTTGTAGCGAGGGTTTTGGTACACGTTTCTTGATACACATTCGTGTCCTCGAACTGTAGCGGGTATTTTCGTGATCGCTTTTGGAATCCAATTTTGACCATGTTCGAGTCTGAATTTGGAAATTTGATATTAGACATGAATTGTAGCCAGCTGAAATAGCTTTCTAATGCCGGCGGAACCAGTTTATTTGGAGTCCGGATGAGAAAGTTATGCTCGACTTCGTGGACACTACCGAAGATGTTGAGGGATCCTCTCTTCTAATTTGATTTTATTTTCCTAATTGCATCTCTTTTCTTACTCTTTGATCATTTTTGCTTCATGGACACCTAATTAAAAATTTGTACCTATAGAATACTAAATCCACCAATTAAAACAGAAATATAAATTAATCCATAAAAAAATCCACGTAAATGTAAACGTTGAGTGTTATTTCTACATTCCACTGTATCTTTTGTATCAAGTGTTTTTGGTGATGTTTGGTTATGCGTATTAAAGTCCTAGTGTTGTATTTCGTGTTTTTAAGAACGTTGTTTGGGAATACACTTTTGCACATGTTTTTTTTACATGTACGTTTGTGCATGTCTATTTGAGAGAGTGTGTTTGTGCATGTTTGTTGATTTATATTAATGTCGTGGGATTGTAGTTTGTGTTTTCATGATCCTTTTTGCGAATGCACTTTTGCGTGAGTACTTTTGTGCATGATTTTGTACTTTTACTTATGTGCGTATCTTTTGTAGCGAGTGTTTTTGTGCACGTTTCTTGATGCGCATTCGTGTCCTTGTACTGTAGCGGGTATTTTCATGATCGCTTTTGGAATCCAATTTTGACCATGTTGAGTCTGAATTTGGAAATTTGACATTAGACAGGAATTGTAGCCAGCTGAAACAGCTTTCTAATGCCTCCAGAACCAGTTGATTTGGAGTCCGGATGAGAAAGTTATGCTCGACTTCGTGGACACTACCGAAGATGTTGAGGGATCCTCTCTTCTAATTTGATTTTATTTTCCTAATTGCATCTCTTTTCTTACTCTTTGATCATTTTTGCTTCATGGACACCTAATTAAAAATTTGTACCTATAGAATACTAAATCCACCAATTAAAACAGAAATATAAATTAATCCATAAAAAAATCTACGTAAATGTAAACGTTGAGTGTTATTTCTACATTCCACTGTATCTTTTGTATCAAGTGTTTTTGGTGATGTTTGGTTATGCGTATTAAAGTCCTAGTGTTGTATTTCGTGTTTTTAAGAACGTTGTTTGGGAATACACTTTTGCACATGTTTTTTTTACATGTACGTTTGTGCATGTCTATTTGAGAGAGTTTGTTTGTGCATGTTTGTTGATTTATATTAATGTCGTGGGATTGTAGTTTGTGTTTTCATGATCCTTTTTGCGAATGCACTTTTGCGTGAGTACTTTTGTGCATGATTTTGTACTTTTACTTATGTGCGTATCTTTTGTAGCGAGTGTTTTTGTGCACGTTTCTTGATGCGCAT
Organism: Erythranthe guttata; assembly: GCF_056151865.1. NCBI lineage: Eukaryota > Viridiplantae > Streptophyta > Magnoliopsida > Lamiales > Phrymaceae > Erythranthe > Erythranthe guttata. Next base: position 11,310,039 of record NC_142543.1, on the reverse strand, counting down.
TCGTGTCCTTGTACTGTAGCGGGTATTTTCATGATCGCTTTTGGAATCAAATTTTGACCATGTTGAGTCTGAATTTGGAAATTTGACATTAGACAGGAATTGTAGCCAGCTGAAATAGCTTTCTAATGCCTCCAGAACCAGTTGATTTGGAGTCCGGATGAGAAAGTTATGCTCGACTTCGTGGACACTACCGAAGATATTGAGGGATCCTCTCTTCTAATTTGATTTTATTTTCCAAATTGCAACTCTTTTCTTACTCTTTGATCATTTTTGCTTCATGGACACCTTGTTGGGTTTCAGGCACGTGTACGCAGCGGAAAACAAAAATTTTATGCGATTTAAACAACTTAAAAGCACATAAACATATACCCGATAAATTAAATCAATCAATTGCGTACCTTTGCGCTTCCAGCGAATTTAAAAACAACATACATGGTAAATTGTTTAACTGAATTTAAATCAATTAACATGCTTGCTTTTAAATCAAATAACATGCTCGCAATAAAAATACGATTTCACATAAGCTCATAAAATCATACAAAACGAACATGTATTATCAATTTAAACCTAATCGAATCTAACGATAACGGTTTCGAAACTTTACCTCTTGAAGCGTGTGGTTGGCGCCCTTAGCAAGACGAGATTACTACGGAAACCAATCCGTACAATCAGGGCAGCAGCGGTGGAGCGGCAGCAATGGCGAGACGGGCCGTGGCGGCGCGTGTAACTCACGCGCGGTCTTCGGGCGGTGCGTGGGGATGCGTGCGGCTTCGGCTCGTATGCTGCTCCTCGATTCGTCGATCTTCGATCTTCCTCATCTCGGATTTCACCTTGTATACTTCGATCTACTAAACACGTGGCAGTAGACACGTGATAGTCAGAAAAACGGAAGAAAAGAAAGAAGGAAAGGAATACCGAAAAGAATCGACCAACGGATGGCCGATTCCGGCGAATTTCCGGTGACGACGCGGTGGTGGCCGCGGGATGAGATTGGCCATGAGAGAGGTGTGAGCGGCTAGGGTTTTGTTAGGTCTTGTATATTTGTGCAAGGCCTATAAATCTTGTATTTATAGTGCCTTGCATAAAACCCTAGCGGGCTTAAGTTGGACTGGGCCCAACAGCTTAAGTTCGCTAGTACTTTTACTTGCTCGTCTCTCTCAATTCAATGACTGAAAAATTGCAACGATTACATTTTCGGAATCATTATAAAGTCCTCGTCATTATGAGTGCCAACTCTCAATTTCCAACTTTCCAAAAGTGGAAACCCTAAATCAGTGCACTTTCTAAATTTGGAAACTTCCCGATTTAGAAAGTCCACTAAGATGTTCGCCTATTCTTTTCCTTTTCTTATTCTCATTCATAATTCCAAATTACGAATGTTGGACCCAATCATATTGACTTCCAATCATGCAAAGATAAACTATTTTATCTCTGACCGTTTATTCAAAGATCTCATGTGCACGAGCAGTGTGACCCTCGATGGTTCAGGTGTAAGCTAGTTGTGGGCCCACAACCCTTTGTGGTCAAAACTTGTCCCTTAGAGTTACGATTAAGATGAAGCTCGTTTGACCTTAATCACCCAACGAATCAAGATTGGTGTCTAGCAACTACGCGTCATGATTCCCTAGATACAAATGAAGTGCCTGCAAGAACCTTCAGATATAGTTAACGTACAGTACGGTCCCTTCGATACATATGTCTCGATTGAACTACAGTCATTGGTTCGTCGAGACCTCTTTATATGTTCAGTGACGGTGCGATCGTTCTAAGTGTTGTAATCGTCACGTGCATGACTTAGAGAATCGAATTCTCTAATCATCACTTAGTCAGCTCTGGTCAGAGACTTAGAATGATTACAAACTTTCAGAACACACATGACATCCAAGACTATTCTAGCGATCGAATCCCCGACTACAATGCACAGACCTCCCACTAGATTTCGAACTGCACGAATACTGGCCCTTGGGATGGTCCTCGGTGGAACTCAGGGACAGGTCACGATACAGCTGGTCCTCTAGTGAAGTCACGGTGATGTCTAGGTCATAAGAACTAATGGTGTACAACTATACCATAAATATCTCTACTCGATTATTGGGAACCACTTAGAGATTTGTAGAGTGAGGGAGTTCAGTGAACTCGTCAACTTACGAGCACCCACTTATGCATGCCGATATCACAATACCGTTTACTGATGAGATGCAGTACACATACACTAAGTGCTAGTCTCTTAATGGGAAAGGCCGATATCCTCATTGCTGGCGTAACCCTTCGAATAGGAACACGTTTAACAGTTATAATACTTAAGTAAATATCTCACAATCCTAACGATCAATTACTAGTACTTGTAATAACTGTAAGGACTATATCTATGCTTGTGACAAAGGGACAAAGATATAGAATGCCAAGTTGTTTTACCATTAATACGAATAAAGGTTCGTTTATTACAATAATAAATACGAAAGACCACAGCCACATGTTGGCTTGTTGGTCACCTACTCTAACACACCTAATTATCAATTTGTACCTATAGAATACTAAATCCACCAATTAAAAAAGAAATATAAATTAATCCATAAAAAAATCCACGTAAACGTAATCGTTGAGTGTTATTTCTACACTCCACTGTATCTTTTGTATCCAGTGTTTTTGCTGTTGTTTGGTTATGCGTATTAAAGTCCTAGTGTTGTATATCGTGTTTTTAAGAACGTTGTTTGGGAATGCACTTTTGCGCATTTTCTTTTACATGTACGTTTGTGCATGTCTGATACGAACCCCGTAGAACTTGTTACGGGACCCAATAATCTTATGCGGAAGCAAGAACGGAACGTCCAAAAAATAAAGGATTCGATTGGCGGAATTCAGAATATTGACCCCGTAGCTATAGAGAGCTAGAAACCAATATTATCAAGGTGGAAGTATTGAACACGTGATTATAATGAATCAGAAACCAATACTATAGTTCTAAGAATAATTCACAAGTATCCACTCGCAAAATATCCCGAAGACTTGTTGAAGAACAACGAAGGAGAATTTTAATCTCTCTAAATAATACTTAAAAACGTCCAAATAATAATGACCTAAAACAACCTATTTACAAGTATCAAAGAGACCTAATCTAACAAGGAAAATAAATCCTAACTTATCCATTATAAGGAAATAACGAAATAAACTAAATCTAGTCAAAATCAGACTCTAAATAACAATAAATAAATTGTCCAATAATAAAATACGAAAATTAATAATAATCATCCTTTCCATGTCACGTCTTCTTCGGCTGGATGACTAGACGGGCTCAAGTCCTTGAGCTCGGCTTGCTTCACAATCTGGCCCGATAATTCGCTCCAATTAAGCTCAGCTGAGATCAAACTAGACTTCGTCAATTCTTCCTTTTGGAGCTCGTGTTCTACTAAGTTAAGCATGGCTGCTTCAATGCGCTTGGCCCGAGCTCGGGTAATCGGTCCTCTTGGAACATGCAGCTCATCCAAGTCATCAACTCCTTCATCCAGCTCGGCACTACCTCGCGTAATTGGATGGATCGTATCATCCTCCCCCTCTTGAAAATGATTCGTCCTCGAATCTGAACCTACATCAAACGGAGATAGGTCAGAAACATTAAATGTCGAACTAACTTGATACTCACTTGGAAGGTCGATCTTATAGGCATTATCGTTAATCTTTTCCAGCACCTGGAAAGGTCCATCTCCCCGTGGCTTAAGTTTTGAACTTCGCTGATTGGGAAACCTTTCATTTCGAAAATGAACCCAAACCCAATCTCCTTGCTGAAAGGTAAGGTGCTTTCGCCCCTTATTAGCTCGGTTCGCAACTTGGTCATTCCTTCTCACAATGTGCTCGCATGCTTCTTCATGGATTTTCTTCACTAACTGAGCCTTACGGTTCCCATCTAGACTAGAAATCTCATTAACAGGTAAAGGCAACAAATCCAAAGGAGTTAGCGGATTAAAACCATAAACAATCTCAAAAGGTGAAAACTTCGTAGAAGAATGCACAGATCTATTTTACGCGAACTCAATAAAAGGAATACATTCCTCCCATGACTTTAGGTTTCTTTTAAGAACAGCTCGCAATAACATACCTAAAGTTCGATTAACTACCTCGGTTTGACCATCGGTTTATGGATGACAAGTAGTAGAAAAGAGTAAAGTCGTACCTAACTTACCCCACAAAACACGCCAAAAATGACTAAGGAATTTAACATCCCAATCACTAACAATAGTACGAGGTATCCCATGCAATCGCACTACTTCGCTAAAGAATAAATTTGTTACATGCGTAGCATCATCAGTTTTATGACATGGAATGAAGTGTGCCATTTTAGAAAAACGATCTACCACTACCAAAACAGCATCTTGACCTTTACTAGACCTCGGGAACCCTCAAACAAAATCCATTGATACATCGGTCCAAGGGTGAGTAGGAACAGGTAATGGCATATATAATCCATGTGGTTTAACCCTAGATTTAGCTCGCCTACATGTTAGACACTTCGAACAAATCCTCTCAACATCTCGCTTCATACGCGCCCAAAAGAAATGTTCTTTTAAAATATTTAATGTTTTAGAAACACCAAAATGTCCCATTAAACCACCTCCATGTGATTCTCGCACAAGTAATTCACGAAGCGAACAATTAGGCATGCAAAGTTTGTTTTCCCTAAACAAATAATCATCATGCTTGTACAATTTTTCAAAAGTTCCTTTTTGACATGCAGCAAATATAGTAGCAAAATCATGATCGTTCACGTACAGCTCCTTAACATGCTCAAAACCTAAGAATTTAGAACTAAGGGTCGACACGAGAACATACTTGCGAGATAGTGCATCAACTACGACATTATCTTTACCTTGTCTGTACTGTATCACAAAAGGAAACATCTCGACAAACTCCACCCACCGAGCATGTCTTCGGTTCAGCTTGCCTTGGCCCTTAAGATGCTTTAGCGATTTGTGATTTGTGTGTATAACAAATTCCTTAGACCACAAGTAATGTTGCCAAGTCTCCAAAGCTCGCACCAACGCGTAGAGCTCTTTGTCATAGGTCGAGTATTTCAAGGCTGCGCCATTGAGCTTCTCGCTGAAATAAGCGATAGGTCACTTTTCTTGCATAAGCACTGCACCAATACCAATTCCAGAAGCATCACATTTGATTTCAAAAGTTTTAGAAAAGTCTGGTAAAAGTAATTAAGGAGCGGAACTTAGCTTATCTTTCAAAGTGTGAAATGCATTCTCTTGCGCCTCGCCCCACTTGAAGCCAACCACCTCTTGATCACCTCGGTCAAAGGGGCTGCAATTGTGCTGAAGTTCGGTACGAATCTCCTATAGAATCCCGCTAGGCCATGGAAGCTTCGCAGCTCGGATGCGTTCTTGGGTGTTCGCCATTCACGAATTGCCTTAACCTTTTCCTCGTCCACTTCAACGCCCCTAGAACTCACAACAAAACCAAGGAAAACTGTCCTATCTAGGCAGAAATCCCATTTCTTTAAATTAGCATATAATTGTTCTCGCCGTAAGGACTCCAAGACACTCCTTAAATGCTCAACATTATCATGAAAATTATTGCTATATACTAAGATATCATCAAAGTAAACAACAACAAACTTTCCTATGTAAGATCGCGGAACATGATTCATAAGTCGCATAAACGTTCTTGGTGCATTAGTTAAACCAAAAGGCATCACTAACCATTCATACAATCCGTGGTTAGTTTTAAATGCAGTTTTCCACTCATCTCCCTCTTTCATGCGAATTTGGTGATAACCACTTTTCAAATCAATTTTAGAGAAGATAATGGAACCATGTAGTTCATCTAACATGTCATCTAATCGAGGAATGGGGTGTCGATACTTTACCGTAATTTTGTTGATGGCTCGACAATCAACACACATTCTCCAACTCCCATCCTTCTTTGGTACTAGTAAAACCGGCACTGCACAAGGACTCATGCTTTCTCGAACATGTCCTTTAGCTAACATGTCGTCCACTTGCCGTTGTAACTCCTTCATCTCCTCGGGACTACTTCGGTAAGCTGGTCTATTTGGAATTTGGGACCCTGGAATAAAATCAATTTGGTGCTCGATCCCTCGAATTGGTGGCAACCCCGTTGGCATCTCGTTCGGAAAGACATCATCAAACTCCTGCAAAAGAGAAATAACAATACTAGGCAAAGAAGAATTAAGGTTAGCATTAGAAAAATAGGACTCCCTAAACACTAACAATATCATTGTACTTTCACCCTTACATGCACTCTTAATCTCTCTTTCTTTTGCATAAAAGCTCACTTTTCTCTCATCTCTCTTTATTAAGTCTGCACTCTCCTTTTCTTTTCTCACTTCGGCTAAACTCTCTTGTTTTACCTCTCCACTACTACTAACACGTTCATTCTCATTTTTTTTTTGAACTTGCAGCGATGGACTTCTTAATATGATTTTGCTCCTCAAACACCTGACGAGGTGGTAAAGGTGCAAGTGTGATTGGCCTGCCATCCTTAGTAAAAGTGTAGCGATTTTTGTAACCACCATGGACTGTTCGTCGATCAAATTGCCAAGGTCGCCCAAGTAAGATATGACTTGCTTGCATGGGCACAACATCACACATCACCTCATCTTTGTATTGTCCAATACTAAAGGAAATCAGTACTTGTTTCGCCACTCTCAACTCGCCACTTTCATTCAGCCACTGAAGTTTGTAAGGTCTCGGATGTTTGGTGACTTGCAGCCCTAGCTTGTCTACCATTAGCTTGCTCGCTACATTCACGCAACTTCCTCCATCAATTATCAATCCACATACTCGGTTTTGAACATGGCAGCGTGTATAGAAGATGTTCTCTCGCTGTATTACATCACCATCTTCTTCAGCTTGCACGTGAAGAGTTCGAAGTACAACAAGTGCGAGCCCATCAACATCTTGTATCACGTCACCTTCAAGAGGTGTTGTTTTTGAAGCTGACTCTTCCTCTTCCTCGGACTCCAGCTCACCATTATCCAATAAAATCATTGCTCGCCGGTTAGGGCATTCCATGGCGATATGACCTGCTCCATGACATCTATGGCATTTAATATCACGTGTTCGTTGTGGTTGTGACGAATTACTACCTCTCTCAAGTGGTGCTCGGTTGATTGGATTTTCATTAGAAGGTTTTGTTGTCGATTTCTCCTCGGGTTTCGAAGTAGGATTCCATCGCGGTTTCTAGCTTGATACCTCGGCTCGAGCTGTAGTTCTCCCTCCTCGCTTAAGCTGCCTCTCAACTTTCATGGCCATATGAACAACCTCCTAAATCTCAACGTAGTGCTGCAACTCCACTACATTAGCGATCTCCTGGTTCAGCCCGCAAATAAGTCTTGCCATCGTGGCCTCTCGGTCCTCCTCAATATTGGCTCGAATCATTGCAATCTCCATCTCCTTATGGTACTCCTCGACTGATTTAGTACCTTGCTTCAAGCTTTGCAATTTTAGATGTAAGTCTCTATAATAATGTGAGGGCACGAACCTCCGTCTCATAAGTGCCTTCATAGACTCCCAATCGACAATTGGTGGTTCGCCGGTTCTGTGTCTAGTCACTACCAATTGATCCCACCAAATGATAGCATAATCGGTGCATGCTACAGCTGCAAGCTTCACCTTCTTTTCCTCGGAATAATTGTGGCAATCGAAAACGAGCTCAACCTTTCTTTCCCATTCTATGTATGCCTCGGGATCACTCTTCCCTTGGAAAGACGGTATACTCAATTTGATCGAGCTGAGGTTTCGATCAACTTCATCTATTTCTTGTCCCACATTACCTCGCCTTGGTATGTCAAATCTGCCACCTCTGTTCCCTCGTCCTCTATGCCATCATCTAGAAGTATTAGACTCTGCCTCAGATTCTTCATCGAAGAATTGTTCATCGAACTCCAATTCGTCACGTTGGCGAACAACAGGTTGACGAATAGGTGGCCGCAGTTGTGGCACCGGTGCAGGTCTTACCCTACTCAACTCATCAATTTGATTTCGCATCCTTTGAAGGGTTATATGCAGACGTTGGAAGTGCTGCTCCGTGGTTTCGCCCTTTTCATCACCACTCCCATTCCTTGACATGATGTTTGAACTGCAAAATATTGTTAAAGAAAAAACAAAAAAAAAAAAAAAGATTTTCCTCTCCACTCCCTCACGTGTATCACTCAATATGATGTTCATTCAATTCACTCGTGTTTCACACAATTAGGATTTTACCCTCTTTTGATCTCACACTCTCTTGCCTTTTTCCACTCGTAAACTCCCTTCGAAGTTCTAAATAAACTAATCGAGAAAATATTAAGTGAATTTTCGTTTTTTTATTCAAAGCAAAATAGTATTTTATCAATTTAGAAATTATGTGTAGGCAAATAAAAGGAATTTCGAATTTAATGGTAAAAGGAAACAAACGGAATAGGAAACAAAGAAACAACGTGGAATTGAATTAGGAGAAAGGTACACATGGAAACAAGAAATTCAAGGAGTTGCCAAGTCTATTAAAACTCTATTTGTGTTGCCCAAATCTATTAAAACTCCTTACAAGGAATTTTCCTTGGTTGGATTTCGAATTTTGCTTCTTCTTCTTGTTTTCTTTTTTTTTTTTTTTTTTTTTACCAACAAAACCTAACGTGGGCTGGAAGTAACTTTAAAGAAAAGCAAAATTCGAATTTTGTTTTATTTTTTTTTGACGAAAACTCTAGACAACACAATTCAACAAAAGATGAGATAGAGAAGACGAGAATAATCGAAGAACGAAAACAAAACAAAGACACTAAAAAAAAGGATAGGTGAAACCTTTTCTTGGAAATTGGCTCTGGTTACCAACTGATACGAACCCCGTAAAACTTGTTACGGGACCCAATAATCTTATGCGGAAGCAAGAACGGAACGTCCAAAAAATAAGGATTCGATTGGCGGAATTCGGAATATTGACCCCGTAGCTATAGAGAGCTAGAAACCAATATAATCAAGGGTGAAGTATTGACCCCGTGATTATAATGAATCAGAAACCAATACTATAGTGCTAAGAATAATTCACAAGAATCCACTCGCAAAATATCCCGAAGAGTTGTTGAAGAACAACGAAGGAGAATTTTAATCTCTCAAAATAATACTTAAAAACGTCGAAACAACAATGACCTAAAACAACCTATTTATAAGTGTCAAAGAGACCTAATCTAACAAGGAAAATAAATCCTAACTTATATATTATAAGGAAATAACGAAATAAACTAAATCTAGTCCAAATCAGACTCTAAATAACAAGAAATAAATTGTCCAATAATAAAATACGAAAATTAATAATAATCATCCTTTCCAAGTCACGTCTTCTTCGGCTGGATGACTAGACGGGCTCAAGTCCTTGAGCTCGGCTTGCTTCACAATCTGGCCCGATAATTCGCTCCAATTAAGCTCAGCTGGGATCAAACTAGACTTCGTCAATTCTTCCTTTTGGAGCTCGTGTTCTACTAACATAAGCATGGCTGCTTCAATGAGCTAAGCCCGAGCTCGGGTAATCGGTCCTCTTGGCACATGCAGCTCGTCCAAGTCATCAACTCCTTCATCCAGCTCGGCACTACCTCGCGTAATTGGATGGATCGTATCAATGTCCATTTGAGAGAGTGTGTTTGTTGATTTATATTAATGTCCTCGGATTGTAGTTTCTGTTTTCATGATCCTTTTTGCGAATGCAGTTTCGCGTGAGTACTTTTCTGCATGATTTTGTACTTTTAGTTATGTGCGTATCTTTTGTAGCGAGTGTTTTTGTACACGTTTCTTGATGCGCATTCGTGTCCTCGGACTGTAGCGGGTATTTTTATGATCGCTTTTGGAATCCAATTTTGACCATGTTCGAGTTCGAATGTAGAAATTTGACATTGGACACGAATTGTAGCCATCTGAAAGAGCTTTCTTATGCCGCCGGAACCAGTTCATTTGGAGACCGGATGACAAAGTTATGCTCGATTTCGTGGACACTACCGAAGATGTTGAGGGATCCTCTCTTCTAATTTGATTTTATTTTCCTAATTGCAACTCTTTTCTTACTCTTTGATCATTTTTGCTTCATGGACACCTAATCATCAATTTGTACCTATAGAATACTAAATCCACCAATTAAAATAGAAATATAAATTAATCCATAAAAAAATCCACTTAAACGTAAACCTTGAGTGTTATTTCTACACTCCACTGTATCTTTTGTATCCAGTGTTTTTGTTGTTGTTTGATTATGCGTATTAAACTCCTAGTGTTGTATTTCATGTTTTTAAGAACGTTGTTGCGAATGCACTTGTGCGCATGTTTTTTTACATATACGTTTGTGTATGTCCATTTGAGCGAGTGTGTTTTTGCATGTTTGGTTATTTGTATTAATGTCCTAGGATTGTAGTTTGTGTTTTCATGATCCTTTTTGCCAATGCACATTTGCGTGAGAACTTTTGTGCATGATTTTGTGCACGTTTCTTGATGCACATTCGTGTCCTCGAACTGTAGCGGGTATTTTCATGATCGCTTTTGGAATCCAATTTTGACCATGTTCGAGTCCGAATTTGGAAATTTGACATGAGACATGAATTGTAGCTAGCGGAAATAGCTTTCTAATGCCGCCGGAACCAGTTGATATGGATTCCGGATGAGAAAGTTATGCTCGACTTCGTGGACACTACTGAAGATGTTGAGGGATCCTCTTTTCTAATTTGATTTTATTTTCCTAATTGCAACACTTTTCTTACTCTTTGATCATTTTTGCTTCATGGACACCTAATTAACAATTTGTAGCTATGGAATACTAAATCCACCAATTAAAACAGAAATATAAATTAATCCACAAAATAATCCACGTAAACGTAAACATTGAGTGTTATTTGTACACTCCACTTTCTCTTTTGTATCCAGTGTTTTTGGTGTTGTTTGGTTATGCGTATGAAAGTCCTAGTGTTGTATTTCGTGTTTTTAAGAACGTTGTTTGGGAATGCACTTTTGCGCATGTTTTTTTACATGTACATTTGTGCATGTCGATTTGAGCGATTGTGTTTGTGCATGTTTATTGATTTGTATTAATGTCCAAGGATTGTAGTTTGTGTTTTCATGATCCTTTTTGCGAATGCACTTTTGCGTGAGTACTTTTGTGCATGATTTTGTACTTTTAGTTATGTGTGTATCTTTTGTAGCGAGTGTTTTTGTGCACTTTTCTTGATGCGCATTCGTGTCCTCGAACTGTAGCGGGTATTTTCATGATCGCTTTTGGAATCCAATTTTGATTATGTTCGAGTCCGAATTCGGAAATTTGACATTAGACCGGATTTTTAGCCAGCTGAAATAGTTTTTGTTGTGGTTTGGTTATGCCTATTAAAGTCCTAGTGTTGTATATCGTGTTTTTAAGAACGTTGTTTGGGATGGCACTTTTGCGCATGTTCTTTTACATGTACGTTTGTGCATGTCTATTTGAGAGAGAGTGTTAGTGCCTGTTTGTTGATTTGTATTAATGTCCTCGGATTGTAGTTTGTGTTTTCTGTTAGAGTAGGTGACCAACAAGCCAACTTGTGGCTGTGGTCTTTCGTATTTATTATGGTAATAAACGAACCTTTATTCGTATTAATGATAAAACACCTTGGCATTCTATATCTTTGTCCCTTTGTCACAAGCATAGATATAGTCCTTACAGTTATTACAAGTACTAGTAATTGATCGTTAGGATCGTGAGATATTTACTTAAGTATTATAACTGTTAAACGTGTTCCTAGTCGAAGGGTTACGCCACCAATGAGGATATCGGCCTTTCCCATTAGAAGACTAGCACTTAGTGTCTGTGTACTGCATCTCATCAGTAAACGGTATTGTGATATCGGCATGCATAAGTGGGTGCTCGTAAGTTGACGAGTTCACTGAACTCCCTCACCCTAGAAATCTCTAAGTGGTTCCTAATAATCGAGTAGAGATATCTATGGTATAGTTGTACACCATTAGTCCTTATGACCTAGACATCACCGTGACTTCACTAGAGGACCAGCTGTATCGTGACCTGTCTCTGAGTTCCACCGAGGACCATCCCAAGGGCCAGTGTTCGTGCAATCCGAAATCTAGTGGGAGGTCTGTGCATTGTAGTCGGGGATTCGATCGCTAGAATAGTCTTGGATGTCCTGTGTGTTCTGATAGTTTGTAATCATTCTAAGTCTCTGGCCAGAGCTGACTAAGTGATGATTAGAGAATTCGATTCTCTAAGTCTTGCACGTGACGATTACAACACTTGGAACGATCGCACCGTCATCGAACATATAAAGAGGTCTCGATGAACCAATGCCTCTAGTTCGATCGGGACATATGAATCGAAGGGACCGTACTGTACGTTAACTATATCTGAAGGTTCTTGCAGGCACTTCATTTGTATCTAGGGAATCATGACGCGTAGTTGCTAGACGCCAATCTTGATTCGTTGGGTGATTAAGGTGAAACGAGCTTCATCTTAATCGTAACTCTAAGGGACGAGTTTTGACCACAAAGAGTTGTGGGCCCACGGCTAGCTTACACCTGAACCATCGAGGGTCACACTGCTCGTGCACATGAGATCTTTGAATAAACGGTCAGAGATAAAATAGTTTATCTTTGCATAATTGGAAGTCAATACGATTGAATCCAACATTCATAATTTGGAATTACAAATGAGAATAAGAAAAGGAAAAGAATAGGCGAACGTGTTAGTGAACTTTCTAAATCGGGAAGTTTCCAAATTTAGAAAGTCCATTGAACTAGGGTTTCCACTTTTGGAAAGTTGGAAAATGAGAGATGGCACTCGTAATGACGAGGAAATTATAATGATTCCGAAAATGTAATCGTTGCAGTTTTTCGATCATTGAATTAAGAGAGACGAGCAAGTAAAAGTACTAACGGACTTAAGCTGTTGGGCCCGGTCCAACTTAAGCCCGTTAGGGTTTTATGCAAGGGACTATAAATACTTGATTTATAGGCCTTGCACAAAGATACAAGACCTAACCCTAACCCTAGCCGTCCACCTCTCTCTCTTGGCCACTCTCCCCGCGGCCACCACCGCGCCGTCGCCGCTCCTCCGTCGCCGGAATCGGCCATCCATTGGCCGATCCCTTTCGGTACTCTTTTCTTCTTTCTTTTTCTTCCGTTAATTCTAACTATTACGTGTCTAGTGCCACGTGTTTAGTAGATCGAAGTATACGAGGTGAAATCCGAGAGGAGGAAGACCGAAGATCGAAGAATCGAGGAGCAGCGCACGAGCCGAAGCCACACGCTGCCCCACGCGCCGCCCCGGAAGACCGCGCGTGAAATTCACGCGCCGCCGTGGCCATCTCACCGCCGCTGCCGCTGCACCGCTGCTGCCCCGATTGTACGGATTGGTTTCCATAGCAATCTCGACTTGCTAAACGCTCCTACCTCACGCTTCAAGAGGTAAATACACGAAACCCTAGTTTCGATTCGTTTACGTTTAAACTATATTTTTCATGTTTGCTTTCGTATGATTTTATGTGATTATGTGTAATCGTTTTAATCGTTGCAAGCATGTTAATTGGTTTAAACGCGAGCATGTTAATTGATTTAAATTCGGTTAAATTATTTAGCATGTATGTTGTTTTAATTTCGCTGGAAGCGCAAAGGTACGCAATTAATTGATTTAATTTATCGGGCGTGTGCTTATGTGCTTTAAAGTCGTTTAAATCGCACAAAATTTTTGTTTTCCGCTGCGTACACGTGCCCGAAACCCAACAGTGGTATCAGAGCTCGTTGCGCAATTAATTGCGTTATAATATTCTATGATTTTATGCATGTTCGATTTATTAAAGTAGTGATTGTTGTATTATGTAATTGGGAGTTTTCGTAAGTTTAAAATATTTTTGAAATATTGTTTAGAATTTTTCCAGCTTTAAAATTGTTTAAAAATGGAAAATCGGATCTGAAATTATTTTTAAAACATCGGTTTTTAATTGTTCGGATCGAACCGGTCGAACCGGCCGGTTCGATGGTTGTGTGCGATTTAGTTGACCGAATCCACGTGGATTCGGGTCGGTCAGACCGGTTCCCGGTCCGACTGACCCGGCCCACTGATTTGGGTCAGCTGGACCGGACAGAACCGGACCGTTTCGGTCCGAACCGGTCAGACCGGTCGGCCGAACCGGTTCACTGAAAAAAAAAAAAATAAAAAAAAAAAAATAAAAAAAAATTTCAGATTTCTAAAATTAAACTTAAAACAAATTGATTTTAATTTTTGGAAAATTATTTTCAATTAATCCCAATTAGATAATTGGATCGACAATCATCTATTTTAGTAAATATGTGTTAGATTAATTAATTAATTTAAATTGTTAAATTGATTTCAATTAATAGAACACACGTATAATATTGATTATACTTCAAATTAATTAATAGTACCTCAACATTATTTGATTGATTTATGTTAGTTGAGGTTCTATAATTATTTTGAAAACTCGATAATTAATTAATGTAATTAATTATGAAATTAGGTCGTATGTTCCTCTTAGGACAATATGCGCTTCCATATACCTTTAGAGAACATAGATGTAGGAATCACATAGACCAATCCGAACCTTCTGATGAGATAAAACATTTTAATAAAAATCCCTCATTCTTAATTTAATTAAGAATCATTTCAAGCTATAAAGAAAAACCCAATCTGTTGAGTTATTTCTTTCCTTCTGCCAACGGTTGGATTATGTGTAGCCCTTTACTATAGTGCAGTAAGCCGTGTTAGCGGGGAGTGCTGTGGTAGAGTAAGCTGTAATTCAATTGCCATAACGATGAAGGTAGCCATAGAAAAGGGTTATGTTGGATTAACGTGGTCGGCTAGATTAACTAGGGACTGCATTAGTTTGGCATAATCAAGTTCTATGAGCATCTTTGATTGGTAGGTTAGACTTGACACACGACGATTTTGATATTCGCGAGATTAACTTAGGTCATTATCAAGTGTGAGGAAAATTAATTTAGGGTCATATTGTGGATATGATTGATTGTGATATACCTTTGGGCAAATATAATCGGGCTAGATTAACTACGGGTTATATTTGTCTATTGGACCTAAAGCCCATTAAGAAAAATCAGTTTTCTCGTTTGTCTACTAGAGGGAAGTGGAACTCGATAAAATTAGTGGGAGAACAATTAAATAACACAAGGCCAAACATTTAATTGTAACAATCATTTAACGCGAATCTCTAATAATCCTCTTCTCTATACCTCTCAGATAATCATGTCTAAGAATCCCATAATGTCAATCCTCGACAATAAACTCAATGGCCCTAATTACCTAGATTGGTTGCGTAGTCTTAAGCTTGTGCTAACCGTTGAGGGGCGTCTCTATGTTTTGAACGAGAGACTTCCCGCCACTATACCCTGCCACAGCGACTGATGCTGAAAAGGAAACTTATGAAGCATGGAAGAAAGATGACACACATGCTAGGTGCTATATGATAGCCGCCATGGAGCCCGCGCTTGCGAGGAAATATGAGTCTCACATGCATGCTTTCGATATAAAGGCTCATCTCGATAGCATGTATAGTGAGAATATTAGGGCATCGAGGTACGCTGCTACAAAGGAGTTGATCACAGCGAGACTGCGCGAAGGGACTTCGGTCCACGAGCACTGTCTCAAAATGATCACTCTCCTTGAAAAGCTAGTGCATCTCGATGTCACCCTCCCGGCCGAGCTCTCGTTGGATTTGATCCTATTGTCTCTTCCTAGTTCCTATGAATTGTTCATAGTGAACTTCAACATGAACAAACTAGATCCTCCCTTGGATTAGTTAATGAACATGTTGGTCAGTTTCGAGTCCACCATTAAGAAAGAGAAGTCTGTTCTCATTGCTGTTACTTCTGGAAAGAATAGTTCTCCCCAAAAGAAGAGAAAGGAAAGAGTTCCCTTTCCAAACAGCAAGATCGAAGTGGGTGAAGGTAGTGGGGTCCCCTAAGGCGAAATTCAGCAAAACGTTGTGAGATATTAATGATAAAGAACTTTGGCATTCCCGGAAACCCAACTACAAACATATTAGGATATGGGGTTTTCCCGCTTATGTGAAGCGATTAGTGGGAGATAAGTTGGATAGTAAATCCGACTTGTGCTATTTTGTGGGGTATCCCGAAGATTCAATGGGATACGAATTCTATTATGACAAGGAAGCAAAGACGTTTGTTTCAAGAAATGCCACCTTTTTGGAAAGGGAGTTTCTATCCGATAGAAAAGGCAGCATGATAGAACTTGAAGTAGTTGAAGAACCACGAAGTGAAGTTCAAGCGCAAGAACAAGTAATCGAACCAATACAACAATCCACTAATATACCTCCTGAACCTACGGTATGTAGATCCGAAAGAGTTCGGAAAATGCCGGATAGGTTATTCCTCCTCGAGAATGATGAAGATCATGTTGATCTTGGACAAGATCCAAGAATATACAATGAGGCCGTATCGGATGCGGACATGGGACATTGGCTAACTGCCATGAAATCCGAAATGGACTCCATGTACTCCAACAAGGTGTGGACCTTGGTAGATCCACCTAAGGGAATTGTTCCTATTGGCTGCAAGTGGATATATAAGAAGAAAATTGGAGTGGATGGAAAGGTATCTACCTATAAAGCTAGATTGGTAGCGAAAGGATACACTCAAAGGCAAGGCGTTGACTATGAGGAAACCTTTTCGCCAGTCGCGATGCTGAAGTCCATTAGGATTTTGCTAGCCTTAGCTGCGTGGTACGACTACGAGATATGGCAAATGGATGTGAAGACCGCCTTCCTTAATGGAGATATTGAGGAAGAAATTTACATGGCGCAGCCGGAAGGCTTCATATCTTCTGGAAGTGAGCAAAAGGTTTGCAAGCTCCAGCGATCCATTTATGGATTGAAACAAGCATCCCGAAGTTGGAACATTAGATTTGACTCAACTATCAAAGAGTTTGATTTTGAGAAGAATCCGGAGGAACCTTGTGTATACAAGAAGGTTAGTGGGAGGGCAGTGATATTTTTAGTGCCTTACGTTGATGACATTCTACTCATTGGGAATGACGTAGGAATGTTGCAGCAAACGAAAGCATGGTTGTCCACACGTTTCTCAATGAAGGATTTGGGAGAAGCATCTTATGTATTAGGAATACGCATCTATAGAGATAGAGCGAGAAAGATGCTTGGCTTATCCCAAAGCCTGTACATAGACACCGTTATGAAACGGTTTAGCATGGAAGAATCCAAGAAGGAATTCTTGCCAATGTCCCATGGGGTTCGTCTCTCGAAATCTATGTGTCCGCAAACACCTAGTGAAATCGAGGAGATGAGATGGATGCCTTATGCTTCTGCAATATGAAGCATAATGTATGGCATGCTATGTACGAGACCCGATATTGCGTATGCTGTGAGTGTCACAAGCAGATATCAGTCTAACCCCGGCCCGGCTCACTGGAAAGCCGTGAAAGATATCCTCAAGTACTTACGAAGGAATAAGGATATATTTTTGGTTTATGGGGGTGCCGAATCAAAATTATAGGGTTTTACCGAATCTAGTTTTCAATCGGATGTGGACGACTCAAAGTCGAACTCTGGATTTATATTCACGCTTAAGGGTGGTGCCGTGTGTTGGAAGAGTTCCAAGCAAAGCACGACGGCCGATTCCACTACCGAAGCGGAATACATTGCAGCGTTTGAAGCTGCAAAAGATGGGACTTGGATTAGGAAGTTCATCCAAGAGTTGGGTGTCGTTCCTTGTGCTAGTGATCCAGTAACGTTGTACTGTGATAACACCGGAGCCTTGGCGCAAGCTAGGGAGCCGAGATCTCATCAGAAGTCGAAGCATATTTTGAAAAAGTATCATGTGATCCGAGAGATCATTGATAGAAGTGAAGTTAAAGTAGAACGAGTCACCTCGGAAGAGAACGTTGCAGACCCCTTTACGAAGCCTTTACCGAGATCGGTCCATGAGAAACATCGAGAGATGATGGGATTGCGATTCATGGGTAGTTGGCTTTAGGTCAAGTGGGAGATTGTTAGAGTAGGTGACCAACAAGCCAACTTGTGGCTGTGGTCTTTCGTATTTATTATGGTAATAAACGAACCTTTATTCGTATTAATGATAAAACACCTTGGCATTCTATATCTTTGTCCCTTTGTCACAAGCATAGATATAGTCCTTACAGTTATTACAAGTACTAGTAATTGATCGTTAGGATCGTGAGATATTTACTTAAGTATTATAACTGTTAAACGTGTTCCTAGTCGAAGGGTTACGCCACCAATGAGGATATCGGCCTTTCCCATTAGAAGACTAGCACTTAGTGTATGTGTACTGCATCTCATCAGTAAACGGTATTGTGATATCGGCATGCATAAGTGGGTGCTCGTAAGTTGACGAGTTCACTGAACTCCCTCACCCTAGAAATCTCTAAGTGGTTCCCAATAATCGAGTAGAGATATCTATGGTATAGTTGTACACCATTAGTCCTTATGACCTAGACATCACCGTGACTTCACTAGAGGACCAGCTGTATCGTGACCTGTCTCTGAGTTCCACCGAGGACCATCCCAAGGGCCAGTGTTCGTGCAGTCCGAAATCTAGTGGGAGGTCTGTGCATTGTAGTCGGGGATTCGATCGCTAGAATAGTCTTGGATGTCCTGTGTGTTCTGATAGTTTGTAATCATTCTAAGTCTCTGGCCAGAGCTGACTAAGTGATGATTAGAGAATTCGATTCTCTAAGTCTTGCACGTGACGATTACAACACTTGGAACGATCGCACCGTCATCGAACATATAAAGAGGTCTCGATGAACCTATGCCTCTAGTTCGATCGGGACATATGAATCGAAGGGACCGTACTGTACGTTAACTATATCTGAAGGTTCTTGCAGGCACTTCATTTGTATCTAGGGAATCATGACGCGTAGTTGCTAGACGCCAATCTTGATTCGTTGGGTGATTAAGGTGAAACGAGCTTCATCTTAATCGTAACTCTAAGGGACGAGTTTTGACCACAAAGAGTTGTGGGCCCACGGCTAGCTTACACCTGAACCATCGAGGGTCACACTGCTCGTGCACATGAGATCTTTGAATAAACGGTCAGAGATAAAATAGTTTATCTTTGCATAATTGGAAGTTAATACGATTGAATCCAACATTCGTAATTTGGAATTACGAATGAGAATAAGAAAAGGAAAAGAATAGGCGAACGTGTTAGTGAACTTTCTAAATCGGGAAGTTTCCAAATTTAGAAAGTCCACTGAACTAGGGTTTCCACTTTTGGAAAGTTGGAAAATGAGAGATGGCACTCGTAATGACGAGGAAATTATAATGATTCCGAAAATGTAATCGTTGCAGTTTTTCGATCATTGAATTAAGAGAGACGAGCAAGTAAAAGTACTAACGAACTTAAGCTGTTGGGCCCGGTCCAACTTAAGCCCGTTAGGGTTTTATGCAAGGGACTATAAATACTTGATTTATAGGCCTTGCACAAAGATACAAGACCTAACCCTAACCCTAGCCGTCCACCTCTCTCTCTCGGCCACTCTCCCCGCGGCCACCACCGCGCCGTCGCCGCTCCTCCGTCGCCGGAATCGGCCATCCATTGGCCGATCCCTTTCGGTACTCTTTTCTTCTTTCTTTTTCTTCTGTTAATTCTAACTATTACGTGTCTAGTGCCACGTGTTTAGTAGATCGAAGTATACGAGGTGAAATCCGAGAGGAGGAAGACCGAAGATCAAAGAATCGAGGAGCAGCGCACGAGCCGAAGCCACACGCTGCCCCACGCGCCGCCCCGGAAGACCGCGCGTGAAATTCACGCGCCGCCGTGGCCATATCACCGCCGCTGCCGCTGCACCGCTGCTGCCCCGATTGTACGGATTGGTTTCCGTAGCAATCTCGACTTGCTAAACGCTCCTACCTCACGCTTCAAGAGGTAAATACACGAAACCCTAGTTTCGATTCGTTTACGTTTAAACTATATTTTTCATGTTTGCTTTCGTATGATTTTATGTGATTATGTGTAATCGTTTTAATCGTTGCAAGCATGTTAATTGGTTTAAACGCGAGCATGTTAATTGATTTAAATTCGGTTAAATTATTTAGCATATATGTTGTTTTAATTTCGCTGGAAGCGCAAAGGTACGCAATTAATTGATTTAATTTATCGGGCGTGTGCTTATGCGGTTTAAAGTCGTTTAAATCGCACAAAATTTTTGTTTTGCGCTGCGTACACGTGCCCGAAACCCAACATTTTCATGATCCTTTTTGCGAATGCACTTTTTTGTGAGTACTTTTTGTGGATGATTTTGTACTTTTACTTATGTGCGTATCTTTTGTAGCGAGTGTTTTTGTGCACGTTTCTTGATGCGAATTCGTGTCCTCGAACTGTAGTGGGTATTTTCATGATCGCTTTTTGAATCCAATTTTGACCATGTTCGAGTCCGAATTTGGAAATTTGACATTAGACCGGAAATGTAGCCAGCTAATATAGCTTTCTAATGCCGCTGGAACCAGTTGATTTGGAGTTCGGATGAGAAAGTTATGCTCGACTTCGTGGACACTACTGAAGATGTTGAGGGATCCTCTCTTCTAATTTGATTTTATTTTCCTAATTGCAACTCTTTTCTTACTCTTTGATTATTCTTGCTTCATGGGCACCTAATTATCAATTTGTACCTATAGAATACTAAATCCACCAATTAAAACAGAAATATAAATTAATCCACAAAATAATCCACGTAAACGTAAACATTGAGTGTTACTTGTACACTCCACTTTATCTTTTGTATCTAGTGTTTTTGGTGTTGTTTGGTTATGCGTATTAAAGTCCTAGTGTTGTATTTCGTGTTTTTAAGAACGTTGTTTGGGAATGCACTTTTGCGCATGTTTTTTTACATGTACGTTTGTGCATGTCGATTTGAGCGATTGTGATTGTGCATGTTTATTGATTTGTATTAATGTCCTAGGATTGTAGTTTGTGTTTTCAAGATCCTTTTTGCGAATGCACTTTTGCGTGAGTACTTTTGTGCATGATTTTGTACTTTTATTTCTGTGCGTATCTTTTGTAGCGAGTGTTTTTGTGCACGTTTTTTGATGCGCATTCGTGTCCTCGAACTGTAGCGGGTACTTTCATGATCGCTTTTTCGAATCCAATTTTGACCATGTTCGAGTCCGAATTTGGAAATTTTACATTAGACAAGAATTGTAGCCAGCTGAAATAGCTTTCTAATGCTGCCGGAACCAGTTGATTTGGACTCCGGATGAGAAAGTTATGCTTGACTTCGTGGACACTACCGAAGATGTTGAGGGATCCTCTCTTCTAATTTGATTTTATTTTCCTAATTGCAACTCTTTTCTTACTCTTTGATCATTTTTGCTTCATGGACACCTAATTATTTATTTGTACCTATAGAATACTAAATCCACCAATTAAAACAGAAATATAAATTAATCCACAAAAAAATCCACGTAAACGTAAACGTTGAGTATTATTTCTACACTCCACTATATCTTTTGTATCCAGTGTCTTTGCTGTTGTTTAGTTACGCGTATTAAAGTCTTAGTGTTGTATTTCGTGTTTTTATGAACGTTGTTGTGAATGTACTTTTGCGCATGTTTTTTAAATGTACGTTTGTGCATCTCTATTTGAGAGAGTGTGTTAGTGCATGTTTGTTGATTTGTATTAATGTCCTCAGATTGTAGTTTGTGTTTTCATGATCCTTTTTGCGAATGCACATTTGCGTGAGTACTTTTGTCCATGAGTTTGTACTTTTACTTAAGTTCTTATCTTTTGTAGCGAGTGTTTTTGTGCACGTTTCTTGATGCGCATTCGTATCCTCGAACTGTAGCGGGTATTTTCATGATCGCTTTTGGAATCAAATTTTTAACATGTTCGAGTCCGAATTTGGAAATTTGACATTAGACCGGAATTGTAGCCAGCTGAAATAGCTTTCTAATGCAGCCGGAATCAGTTGATTTGGAGTCGGGATGAGAAAATTATGCTCGACTTCGTGGACACTACCGAAGATGTTGAGGGATCCTCTCTTCTAATTTGATTTTATTTTCCTAATTGCAACTCTTTTCTTACTCTTTGATCATTTTTACTTCATGGACACCTTATTATCAATTTGTACCTATAGAATACTAAATCCAACAATTAAAACAGAAATATAAATTAATCCATAAAAAAATCCACGTAAAGGTAAACGTTGAGTGTTATTTCTACACTCCACTGTATCTTTTGTATCCAGTGTTTTTGCTGTTGTTTGGTTATGCATATTAAAGTCCTACTGTTGTATTTCGTGTTTTTAAGAACGTTGTTTGGGAATTTACTTTTGCGCATGTTTTTTTATATGTGCGTTTGTGCATGTCTATTTGAGAGAGTGTGTTTGTGCACGTTTGTTGATTTATATTAATGTCCTCGGATTGTAGTTTGTGTTTTCATGATCCTATTTGCGAATGCACTTTTGCGTGAGTACTTTTGTGCATGATTTTGTACTTTTAGTTATGTGCATATCTTTTGTAGCGAGTGTTTATGTGCACGTTTCTTGATGCGCATTCGTGTCCTCGAACTGTAGCGGGTAATTTCATAATCACTTTTCGAATCCAATTTTGACCATGTTTGAGTCCGAATGTGGAAATTTGACATTATACAGGAATTGTAGCCAGTTGAAATAGCTTTCTAATGCCGCCAGAACCAGTTGATTTTGAGTCCGGATGAGAAACTTATGCTCGACTTCGTGGACACTACCGAAGATGTTGAGGGATCCTCTCTTCTAATTTGATTTTATTTTCCTAATTGCAACTCTTTTCTTACTCTTTGATCATTTTTGCTTCATGGACACCTAATTATCAATTTGTACATATAGAATACTAAATCCACCAATTAAAATAAAAATATAAATTAATCCATTAAAAAATCAACGTAAACGTAAACGTTGAGTGTTATTCTACACTCCACTGTATCTTTTGTATCCGGTATTTTTGCTGTTGTTTGGTTATGCGTATCAAAGTCCTAGTGTTGTATTTCGTGTTTTTATGAACGTTGTGGCGAATGCACTTTTGCGCATGTTTTTTTACATGTACGTTTGTGCATGTCCGTTTGAGCGAGTGTGTTTGTGCATGTTTGTTGATTTGTATTAATGTCCTAGGATTGTAGTTTGTGTTTTCATGATCCTTTTTGCGAATGCACATTTGCGCGAGTGTTTATGTGCAAGTTTCTTGATGCGCATTCGTGTCCTCGAACTGCAGCGGGTATTTTCATAATCACTTTTCGAATCCAATTTTGACCATGTTTGAGTCCGAATGTGGAAATTTGACATTATACAGGAATTGTAGCCAGTTGAAATAGCTTTCTAATGCCGCCAGAACCAGTTGATTTTGAGTCCGGATGAGAAACTTATGCTCGACTTCGTGGACACTACCGAAGATGTTGAGGGATCCTCTCTTCTAATTTGATTTTATTTTCCTAATTGCAACTCTTTTCTTACTCTTTGATCATTTTTGCTTCATGGACACCTAATTATCAATTTGTACCTATAGAATACTAAATCCACCAATTAAAACAGAAATGTAAATTAATCTATAAAAAAATCCACGTAAGTGTAAACGTTGAGTGTTATTTCTACACTCCACTGTATCTTTTGTATCCAGTGTCTTTGTTGTTGTTTGGTTATGCGTATTAAAGTCCTAGTGTTGTATTTCGTGTTTTTAAGAACGTTGTTTGGGAATGCACTTTTGCGCATGTTTTTTTACATGTACGTTTGTGCATGTTTGTTGATTTGTATTAATGTCCTAGGATTGTAGTTTGTGTTTCATGATCCTTTTTGCGAATGCACTTTTGCGTGAGTACCTTTGTGCATGATTTTGTACTTTTAGTTATGTGTGTATCTTTTGTAGCGAGTGTTTTTGTGCACGTTTCTTGATGCGCATTCGTGTCCTCGAACTGTAGCGGGTATTTTCATGATCGCTTTTGGAATCCAATTTTGACCATGTTTGAGTCCGGATTTGGAAATATGACATTAGACCGGAATTGTAGCCAGCTGAAATAGCTTTCTAATGCCGCCGGAACCATTTGATTTGGAGTCCGGATGAGAAAGTTATGCTCGATTTCGTGGACACTACCGAAGAAGTTGAGGGATCCTCTCTTCTAATTTGATTTTATTTTCCTATTTGCAACTCTTTTCTTACTCTTTGATCATTTTTGCTTCATGGACACCTAATTATCAATTTGTACCTTTAGAATACTAAATCCACCAATTAAAACAGAAATATAAATTAATCCATAAATAAATCCACGTTAAGGTAAACGTTGAGTGTTATTTCTACACTCCACTTTATCTTTTGTATCCAGTGTTTTTGCTGTTGTTTGGTTATGAGTATTAAAGTCCTAGTGTTGTATATGTGTTTTAAAGAATGTTGTTCGGGAATACACTTTTGCGCATGTTTTTTTACATGTACGTTTGTGCATGTCCATTTGAAAGAGTGTGTTTGTGCATGTTTGTTGATTTATATTAATGTCCTCGGATTGTAGTTTGTGTTTTCATGATCCTTTTTGCGAATGCACTTTTGCGTGAGTACTTTTGTGCATGATTTTGTACTTTTAGTTATGTGCGTATCTTTTGTAGCGAGTGTTTTTGTTCACGTTTCTTGATGCGCATTCGTGTCCTCGAACTGTAGCGGGTATTTTCATGATCGCTTTTGGAATCCAATTTTGACCATGTTCGAATCCGAATTTGGAAATTTGACATTAGACAAGAATTGTTGCCAGAGGTGTAAACGAGCCGAGCCGACTCGTGAGCTCGAAGAGCCGGCTCGTAAAAAGCTCGAACTCGGACTCGAGATTTTCGAGCTCAAGCTCGAGCTCGCGAGCTCGAGCTTTCTGACGAGCCGAGCTCGAGCCGGTTTTCAGTTGTTCATGAGAGCTCGCGAGCCGGATTTATTATTATTTTTTTATTATTTTATTATTTTTATATGTTATTTTTATTTAAATAATGTATAATAATGTAAAATATTATAGAAATAAATACAAATATTAAAAATATATATAATTACAATTTAGTTTTTATTTTTTATTTTTTTAAATAATTTTTAATAATAAAATAATAATTAAAAAAATATTTAAAAAAAAAAAATAAAAAGACAATGGTTTCAAGCTCGAGCTTGAGCTCGTCAAAATTAACACGAGCTCGAGCTCGAGCCAAAAAAAGAGGAGCTCGACGAGCTCGAGCTCGAGCTCGAGCCAACCAAAAGAGGCGAGCTCGGCTCGACCTCGACTCGTTTACACCCCTAATTGTAGCCAGCTGAAATAGCTTTCTAATGCCGCCGGAACCAATTGATTTGGAGTCCGGATGAGAAAGTTATGCTCGACTTCGTGGACACTACCGAAGATTTTGAGGGATCCTCTCTTCTAATTTGATTTTATTTTCCTAATTGCAACTCTTTTCTTACTCTTTGATCATTTTTGCTTCATGGACACCTAATTATCAATTTGTACCTACAGAATACTAAATCCACCAATTAAAACAGAAATATAAATTAATCCATAAAAAAATCCACGTAAAGGTAAACGTTGAGTGTTATTTCTACACTCCACTTTATCTTTTGTATCCAGTGTTTTTGCTGTTGTTTGGTTAGGCGTATTAAAGTCCTAGTGTTGTATATGTATTTTTAAGAATGTTGTTTGGGAATGCTCTTTTGCGCATGTTTTTTTACATGTACGTTTGTGCATGTCCATTTGAGAGAGTGTGTTTGTGCATGTTTGTTGATTTATATTAATGTCCTCGGATTGTAGTTTGTGTTTTCATGATCCTTTTTGCGAATGCACTTTTGCGTGAGTACTTTTGTGCATGATTTTGTACTTTTAGTTATGTGCGTATCTTTTGTAGCGAGTGTTTTGGTGCACGTTTCTTGATGCGCATTCGTGTCCTCGAACTGTAGCGGGTATTTTCATGATCGCTTTTGGAATCCAATTTTGACCATGTTCGAGTCCGAATTTGGAAATTTGACATTAGACAAGAATTGTAGCCAGCAGAAATAGCTTTCTAATGCCGTCGGAACCAGTTGATTTGGAGTCCGGATGAGAAAGTTATGCTCGACTTCGTGGACACTACGGAAGATGTTGAGGGATCCTCTCTTCTAATTTGATTTTATTTTCCTAATTGCAACTCTTTTCGTACTCTTTGATCATTTTTGCTTCATGGACACCTAATTATCAATTTGTACCTCTAGAATACTAAATCCACCAATTAAAACAGAAATATAAATTAATCCATAAAAAAATCCACGTAAAGGTAAACGTTGAGTGTTATTTCTACACTCCACTGTATCTTTTGTATCCAGTGTCTTTGCCGTTGTTTGGTTAGGCGTATTAAAGTCCCAGTGTTGTATTTCGTGCTTTTAAGAAAGTTGTTTGGGAATGCACTTTTGCGCATGTTTTTTTACATGTACGTTTGTGCATGTCTATTTGGGAGAGTGTGTTTGTGCATGTTTGTTGATTTATATTAATGTCCTCAGATTGTAGTTTGTGTTTTCATGATCCTTTTTGCGAATGCACTTTTGCGTGAGTACTTTTTTGCATGAATTTGTACTTTTAGTTATGTGTGTATGTTTCGTAGCGAGTGTTTTTGTGCACGTTTCTTGATGCGCATTGGTATCCTCGAACTGTAGCGGGTATTTTCATGATCGCTCTTCAAATCCAATTTTGACCATGTTCGAGTCCGAATTTGGATACTTGACATTAGACAGGAATTGTAGCCAGCTGAAATAGCTTTCTAATGCCCCCAGAACCAGTTGATTTGGAGTCCGGATGAGAAAGTTATGCTCAACTTCGTGGACACTACCGAAGATGTTGAGGGATCCTCTCTTCTAATTTGATTTTAATTTCCTAATTGCAACTCTGTTCTTACTCTTTGATCATTTTTGCTTCATGGACACCTAATTATCAATTTGTACCTATAGAATACTAAATCCACCAATTAAAACAGAAATATAAATTAATCCATAAAAAAATTCACGTAAACGTTAACGTTGAGTGTTATCTCTACACTCCACTTTATCTTTTGTATCCAGTGTTTTCGCTGTTGTTTGGTTATGCGTATTAAAGTCCTAGTGTTGTATTTCGTGTTTTTAAGAATGTCGTTTGGGAATGCAGTTTTGCGTATGTTTTTTTACATGTACGTTTGTGCATGTCCATTTGAGAGAGTGTGTTTGTGCATGTTTGTTGATTTGTATTAATGTCCTAGGATTGTGGTTTGTGTTTCATGATCCTTTTTTGCGAATGCACTTTTGCGTGAGTACCTTTGTGCATGATTTTGTACTTTTAGTTATGTGCGTATCTTTTGTAGCGAGTGTTTTTGTGCACGTTTCTTGATGCGCATTCGTGTCCTCGAACTGTAGCGGGTATTTTCATGATCGCTTTTGGAATCCAATTTTGACCATGTTCGAGTCCGAATTTGGATACTTGACATTAGACAGGAATTGTAGCCAGCTGAAATAGCTTTCTTATGCCGCCGGAACCAGTTGATTTGGAGTCCGGATGAGAAAGTTATGCTCGACTTCGTGGACACTACCGAAGATGTTGATGGATCCTCTCTTCTAATTTGATTTTATTTGATCTTTTGTATCCAGTGTTTTTGCTGTTGTTTAGTTATGCGTATTACAGTCCTAGTGTTGTATTTCGTGTTTTTAAGAACGTTGATGCGAATTCACTTTTGCGCATGTTTTTTTACATGTACGTTTGTGCATGTCTGTTTGAGCGAGTGTGTTTGTGCATGTTTGTTGATTTGTATTAATGTCCTAGGATTGTAGTTTGTGTTTTCATAATCCTTTTTGCGAATGCACTTTTGCGTGAGTACTTTTGTGCATTATTTTGTACTTTTATTTCTGTGCGTATCTTTTGGAAATTTGACAATAGACAGGAATTGAGGGGTCCTCTCTTCTAATTTGATTTTATTTTCCTTATTGCAACTCTTTTCTTACTCTTTGATCATTTTTTATTCATGGACACCAAATTATCAATTTGTACCTATAGAATACTATATCCACCAATTAAAACAGAAATATAAATTAAGCCACACAAAAATTCACGTAAACGTAAACGTTGAGTGTTATTTCTACACTCCACTGTATCTTTTGTATCTAGTGTCTTTGCTGTTGTTTGGTTATGCGTATTAAAGTCCTAGTGTTGAATTTCGTGTTTTTAACATGTACGTTTGTGCATGTCTATTTGAGAGAGTGTGTTAGTGCATGTTTGTTGATTTTTATTAATGTCCTCGGATTTTAGTTTGAATTTTCATGATCCTGTTTGCGAATGCACTTTTGCGTGAGTACTTTTGTGCATGATTTTGTACTTTTACTTATGTGCATGTATCTCTTGTAGCGAGTGTTTTTGTGCACGTTTCACGATGCGCATTTGTCTTTTTGTATCTTTTGTAGAGGGTATTTTCATGATCGGTTTTGGAATCCAATTTTGACCATGTTCGAGTCCGATATTGGAAATTTTACATTAGACAGGAATTGTAGCCAGCTGAAATTGCTTTCTAATGCCACCGGAACCAGTTGAATTGGAGTCCGGATGAGAAATTTTGTAGCCAGCTGAAATAGCTTTCTAATGCCGCCAGAACCAGTTGATTTGGAGTTCGGATGAGAAAGTTATGCTCGAATTCGTGGACACTACCGAAGATGTTGAGCGATCCTCTCTTCTAATTTGATTTTATTTTCCTAATTTCAACTCTTTTCTTACTCTTTGATCATTTTTGCTTCATGGACACCTAATTATCAATTTGTACGTGTAGAAAACTAAATCCACTAATTAAAACAGAAATATAAATTAATCTATAAAAAAATCCACATAAACGTAAACGTTGAGTGTTATTTCTACATTTCACTGTATCTTTTGTATCCAGTGTTTTTGCTGTTGTTTGGTTATGCGTATTAAAGTCCTAGTGTTGTATTTCATGTTTTTAAGAACGTTTTTGCGAATGCACTTGTGCCCATGTTTTTTTACATGTTCGTTTGTGCATGTCCAGTTGAGCGAGTGTGTTAGTGCATGTTTGTTGATTTGTACTAATGTCCTAGGATTGTAGTTTGTGTTTTCATGATCCTTTTTGCGAATGCACTTTTGCGTGAGTACTTTTGTGCATGCTTTTGTACTTTTTCTTATGTGCTTATCTTTTGTAGCGAGTGTTCTTGTGCATGTTTTTTTATGCGCATTCGTGTCCTCGAACTGTAGCACGTATTTTCATGATCGCTTTTGGAATCCAATTTTGACCAAGTTCGAGTCCGAATTTGGAAATTTGACATTAGACAGGAATTTAGCCAGCTGAAATAGCTTTCTTATGCCGCCGGAACTAGTTGATTTGGAGTTTGGATGAAAAAGTTATGCTCCAGTACGTGGACACTACCGAAGATGTTGAGGGATCCTCTTTTCTAATTTGATTTTATTTTCCTAATTGCAACACATTTCTTACTCTTTGATCATTTTTGCTTCATGGACACCTAATTATCAATTTGTACCTGTAGAAAACTAAATCCACTAATTAAAACAGAAATATAAATTAATCTATAAAAAAATCCACGTAAACGTAAACGTTGGGTGTTATTTCTATATTCCACTGTATATTTTGTATCCAGTGTTTTTGCTGTTGTTTGGTTATGCGTATTAAAGTCCTAGTGTTGTATTTCATGCTTTTAAGAACGTTTTTGCGAATGCACTTGTGCTCATGTTTTTTTACATGTACGTTTGTGCATGTCCAGTTGAGCGAGTGTGTTAGTGCATGTTTGTTGATTTGTACTAATGTCCTAGGATTGTAGTTTGTGTTTTCATGATCCTTTTTGCGAATGCACTTTTGCGTGAGTACTTTTGTGCATGCTTTTGTACTTTTTCTTATGTGCGTATCTTTGTAGCGAGTGTTCTTGTGCATGTTTTTTTATGCGCATTCGTGTCCTCGAACTGTAGCACGTATTTTCATGATCGCTTTTGGAATCCAATTTTGACCAAGTTCGAGTCCGAATTTGGAAATTTGACATTAGACAGGAATTGTAGCCAGCTGAAATAGCTTTCTTATGCCGCCGGAACTAGTTGATTTGGAGTTTGGATGAGAAAGTTATGCTCCAGTTCGTGGACACTACCGAAGATGTTGAGGGATCCTCTTTTCTAATTTGATTTTATTTTCCTAATTGCAACTCTTTTCTTACTCTTTAATCATTTTTGCTTCATGGACACCTAATTACCAATTTGTACCTATAGAATACTAAATCCACTAATTAAAACAGAAATATAAATTAATCCATAAAAAAATCCACGTAAACGTAAACGTTGAGTGTTATTTCTACACTCCACTGTATCTTTTGTATCCATTGTTTTTGTTGTTGTTTGGTCATGCGTATTAAAGTCCTAGTGTTGTATTTCGTGTTTTTAAGAACGTTTTTGCGAATTCACTTTTGCGCATGTTTTTTTACATGTACGTTTGTGCATGGCGATTTGAGCGAGTGTGTTAGTGCATGTTTGTTGATTTGTATTAATGTCCTAGGATTGTAGTTTGTGTTTTCATGATCATTTTTGCGAATGCACTTTTGCGTGAGTACTTTTTTGCATGCTTTTGTACATTTTCTTATGTGTGTATCTTTTGTAGCGAGTGTTTTTGTGCATGTTTTTTGATGCGCATTCGTGTCCTCGAACTGTAGCGGGTATTTTCATGATCGCTTTTGGAATCCAATTTTGAACATGTTCGAGTCCGAATTTGGAAATTTGACATTAGACAGGAATTGTAGCCAGCTGAAATAGCTTTCTAATACCGCCAGAATCAGTTGATTTGGAGTTCGGATGAGAAAGTTAAGCTCGAATTCGTGGACACTACCGAAGATGTTGAGGGATCCTCTCTTCTAATTTGATTTTATTTTCCTAGTTGCAACTCTTTTCTTGCTCTTTGATCATTTTTGCTTCATGGACACCTAATTATCAATTTGTACCTGTAGAAAACTAAATCCACTAATTAAAACAGAAATATAAATTAATCTATAAAAAAATCCACGTAAACGTAAACGTTGAGTATTATTTCTACATTCCACTGTATCTTTTGTATCCAGTGTTTTTGTTGTTGTTTGGTTATGCGTATTAAAGTCCTAGTGTTGTATTTCATGTTTTTAAGATTGTTTTTGCGAATGCACTTGTACCCATGTTTTTTTACATGTACATTTGTGCATGTCCAGTTGAGCGAGTGTGTTAGTGCATGTTTGTTGATTTGTACTAACGTCCTAGGATTGTAGTTTGTGTTTTCATGATCCTTTTTGCGAATGCACTTTTGCGTGAGTACTTTTGTGCATGCTTTTGTACTTTTTCTTATGTGCGTATCTTTTGTAGCGAGTGTTCTTGTGCATGTTTTTTTATGCGCATTCGTGTCCTCGAACTGTAGCACGTATTTTCATGATCGCTTTTGGAATCCAATTTTGACCAAGTTCGAGTCCGAATTTGGAAATTTGACATTAGACAGGAATTGTAGCCAGCTGAAATAGGTTTTTTATGCCGCCGGAACTAGTTGATTTGGAGCTTGGATGAGAAAGTTATGCTCCAGTTCGTGGACACTACCGAAGATGTTGAGGGATCCTCTTTTCTAATTTGATTTTATTTTCCTAATTGCAACTCTTTTCTTACACTTTGATCATTTTTGCTTCATGGACACCTAATTACCAATTTGTACCTACAGAATACTAAATCAACCAATTAAAACATAAATATAAATTAATCCATAAAAAAATCCACGTAAACGTAAACGTTGAGTGTTATTTCTACACTCCACTGTATCTTTTGTATCCATTGTTTTTGTTGTTGTTTGGTTATGCGTATTAAAGTCCTAGTGTTGTATTTCGTGTTTTTAAGAACGTTTTTGCGAATTCACTTTTGCGCATGTTTTTTTACATGTACGTTTGTGCATGGCGATTTGAGCGAGTGTGTTAGTGCATGTTTGTTGATTTGTATT
The DNA here is from genome assembly GCF_056151865.1 of Erythranthe guttata. Classification (NCBI taxonomy): domain Eukaryota; kingdom Viridiplantae; phylum Streptophyta; class Magnoliopsida; order Lamiales; family Phrymaceae; genus Erythranthe; species Erythranthe guttata. The sequence goes on along the minus strand of NC_142543.1, from coordinate 11,278,083 downwards.
AATGTCCTAGGATTGTAAATTGTGTTTTCATGATCATTTTTGCGAATGCACTTTTGCGTGAGTACTTTTTTGCATGCTTTTGTACATTTTCTTATGTGCGTATCTTTTGTAGCGAGTGTTTTTGTGCATGTTTTTTGATGCGCATTCGTGTCCTCGAACTGTAGCGGGTATTTTCATGATCGCTTTTGGAATCCAATTTTGAACATGTTCGAGTCCGAATTTGGAAATTTGACATTCGACAGGAATTGTAGCCAGCTGAAATAGCTTTCTAATGCCGCGAGAATCAGTTGATTTGGAGTTCGGATGAGAAAGTTATGCTCGAATTCGTGGACACTACCGAAGATGTTGAGGGATCCTCTCTTCTAATTTGGTTTTATTTTCCTAGTTGCAACTCTTTTCTTACTCTTTGATCATTTTTGCTTCATGGACACCTAATTATCAATTTGTACCTGTAGAAAACTAAATCCACTAATTAAAACAGAAATATAAATTAATCTATAAAAAAATCCACGTAAACGTAAACGTTGAGTGTTATTTCTACATTCCACTGTATCTTTTGTATCCAGTGTTTTTGCTGTTGTTTGGTTATGCGTATTAAAGTCCTAGTGTTGTATTTCATGTTTTTAAGAACATTTTTGCGAATGCACTTGTGCCCATGTTTTTTTACATGTACGTTTGTGCATGTCCATTTGAGCGAGTGTGTTAGTGCATGTTTGTTGATTTGTACTAATGTCTTAGGATTGTAGGTTGTGTTTTCATGATCCTTTTTGCGAATGCACTTTTGCGTGAGTACTTTTGTGCATGCTTTTTTACTTTTTCTTATGTGCGTATCTGTTGTAGCGAGTGTTCTTGTGCCTGTTTTTTTATGCGCATTCGTGTCCTCGAATTGTAGCACGTATTTTCATGATCGCTTTTGGAATCCAATTTTGACCAAGTTCGAGTCCGAATTTGGAAATTTGACATTAGACAGGAATTGTAGCCAGCTGAAATAGCTTTCTTATGCCGCCGAAACTAGTTGATTTGGAGTTTGGATGAGAAAGTTATGCTCCAGTTCGTGGACACTACCGAAGATGTTGAAGGATCCTCTTTTCTAATTTGATTTTATTTTCCTAATTGCAACTCTTTTCTTACTCTTTGATCATTTTTGCTTCATGGACACTTAATTACCAATTTGTACCTATAGAATACTAAATCCACCAATTAAAACAGAAATATAAATTAATCCATAAAAAAATCCACGTAAACGTAAACGTTGAGTGTTATTTCTACACTCCACTGTATCTTTTGTATCCATTGTTTTTGTTGTTGTTTGGTTATGCGTATTAAAGTCCTAGTGTTGTATTTCGTGTTTTTAAGAACGTTTTTGCGAATTCACTTTTGCGCATGTTTTTTTACATGTACGTTTGTGCATGGCGATTTGAGCGAGTGTGTTAGTGCATGTTTGTTGATTTGTATTAATATCCTAGGATTGTAGTTTATGTTTTCATGATTATTTTTGCGAATGCACTTTTGCGTGAGTACTTTTTTGCATGCTTTTGTACATTTTCTTATGTGCGTATCTTTTGTAGCGAGTGTTTTTGTGCATGTTTTTTGATGCGCATGCGTGTCCTCGAACTGTAGCGGGTATTTTCATGATCGCTTTTGGAATCCAATTTTGAACATGTTCGAGTCTGAATTTGGAAATTTGACATTAGACAGGAATTGTAGTCAGCTGAAATAGCTTTCTAATGCCGCCAGAACCAGGTTATTTGGAGTTCGGATGAGAAAGTTATGCTCGAATACGTGGACACTACCGAAGATGTTGAGGGCTCCTCTCTTCTAATTTGATTTTATTTTCCTAATTGCAACTCTTTTCTTACTCTTTGATCATTTTTGCTTCATGGACACCTAATTATCAATTTGTACCTGTAGAAAACTAAATCCACTAATTAAAACAGAAATATAAATTAATCTATAAAAAAATCCACGTAAACGTAAAGGTTGAGTGTTATTTCTACATTCCACTGTATCTTTTGTATCCAGTGTTTTTGTTGTTGTTTGGTTATGCGTATTAAAGTCCTAGTGTTGTATTTCATGTTTTTAAGAAAGTTTTTGCGAATGCACTTGTGCCCACGTTTTTTTACATGTACGTTTGTGCATGTCCATTTGTGCGAGTGTGTTAGTGCATGTTTGTTGATTTGTACTTATGTCCTAGGATTGTAGTTTGTGTTTTCATGATCCTTTTTGCAAATGCACTTTTGCGTGAGTACTTTTGTGCATGCTTTTGTACTTTTTCTTATGTGCGTATCTTTTGTAGCGAGTGTTCTTGTGACTGTTTTTTTATGCGCATTCGTGTCCTCGAACTGTAGCACGTATTTTCATGATCGCTTTTGGAATCCAATTTTGACCAAGTTCGAGTCCGAATTTGGAAATTTGACATTACACAGGAATTGTAGCCAGCTGAAATAGCTTTCTTATGCCGCCGGAACTAGTTGATTTGGAGTTTGGATGAGAAAGTTACGCTCCAGTTCGTGGACACTACCGAAGATGTTGAGGGATCCTCTTTTCTAATTTGATTTTATTTTCCTAATTGCAACTCTTTTCTTACTCTTTGATCATTTTTGCTTCATGGACACCTAATTACCAATTTGTACCTAAAGAATACTAAATCCACCAATTAAAATAGAAATATAAATTAATCCATAAAAAAATCCACGTAAACGTAAACGTTGAGTGTTATTTCTACACTCCACTGTATCTTTTGTATCCATTGTTTTTGTTGTTGTTTGGTTATGCCTATTAAAGTCCTAGTGTTGTATTTCGTGTTTTTAAGAACGTTTTTGCGAATTCACTTTTGCGCATGTTTTTTTACATGTACGTTTGTGCATGGCGATTTGAGCGAGTGGGTTAGTGCATGTTTGTTGATTTGTATTAATGCCCTGGGATTGTAGTTTGTGTTTTCATGATCATTTTTGCGAATGCACTTTTGCGTGAGTACTTTTTTGCATGCTTTTGTACATTTTCTTATGTGCGTATCTTTTGTAGCGAGTGTTTTTGTGCATGTTTTATATGCGCATTCGTGTCCTCGAACTGTAGCGGGTATTTCATGATAGCTTTTGGAATCCAATTTTGAACATGTTCGAGTCCGAATTTGGAAATTTGACATTAGAGAGGAATTGTAGCCAGCTGAAATAGCTTTCTAATGCCGCCGGAACTAGTTGATTTGGAGTTTGGATGAGAAAGTTATGCTCCAGTTCGTGGACACTACCGAAGATGTTGAGAGATCCACTTTTCTAATTTGATTTTATTTTCCTAATAGCAACACTTTTCTTACTCTTTGATCATTTTTGCTTCATGGACACCTAATTATCAATTTGTACCTATAGAATACTAAATCCACCAATTAAAACAAAAATATAAATTAATCCATAAAAAAATCCACGTAAACGTAAACGTTGAGTGTTATTTCTACACTCCACTGTATCTTTTGAATCCATTGTTTTTGTTGTTGTTTGGTTATGCGTATTAAAGTCCTAGTGTTGTATTTCGTGTTTTTAAGAACGTTTTTGCGAATTCACTTTTGCGCATGTTTTTTTACATGTACGTTTGTGCATGGCGATTTGAGCGAGTGTGTTAGTGCATGTTTGTTGATTTGTATTAATGTCCTAGGATTGTAGTTTGTGTTTTCATGATCATTTTTGCCAATGCACTTTTGCGTGAGTACTTTTTTGCATGCTTTTGTACTTTTTCTTATGTGCGTATCTTTTGTAGCGAGTGTTTTTGTGCATGTTTTTTGATGCGCATTCGTGTCCTCGAACTGTAGCGGGTATTTTCATGATCGCTTTTGGAATCCAATTTTGAACATGTTCGAGTCCGAATTTGGAAATTTGACATTAGACAGGAATTGTAGCCAGCAGAAATAGCTTTATAATGCCGCCGAACCAGTTGATTTGGAGTTCGGATGAGAAAGTTATGCTCGAATTCGTGGACACTACCGAAGACGTTGAGGGATCCTCTCTTCTAATTTGATTTTATTTTCCTAATTGCAACTCTTTTCTTACACTTTGATCATTTTTGCTTCATGGACACCTAATTATCAATTTGTACCTATAGAAAACTAAATCCACCAATTAAAACAGAAATATAAATTAATCTATAAAAAAATCCACGTAAACGTAAACGTTGAGTGTTATTTCTACACTCCACTGTATCTTTTGTATCTTGTGTTTTTCCTGTTCCTAGTGTTGTATTTCGTGTTTTTAAGAACGTTTTTGCGAATGCACTTGTGACCATATTTTTTCACATGTACGTTTGTGCATGTCCATTTAAGCGACTGTGTTAGTGCATGTTTGTTGATTTGTACTAATGTCCTAGGATGGTAGTTTGTGTTTTCATGATCCTTTTTGCGAATGCACTTTTGCGTGAGTACTTTTGTGCATGCTTTTGTACTTTTCTTATGTGCGTATCTTTTGTAGCGAGTGTTCTTGTGCATGTTTTTTTTATGCGCATTCGTGTCCTCAAACTGTAGCACCTATTTTCATGATCGCTTTTGGAATCCAATTTTGACCAAGTTCGAGTCCGAATTTGGAAATTTCACATTAGACAGGAATTGTAGCCAGCTGAAATAGCTTTCTAATGCCGCCGGAACTAGTTGATTTGGAGTTTGGATGAGAAAGTTATGCTCCAGTTCGTGGACACTACCGAAGATGTTGAGGGATCCTCTTTTCTAATTTGATTTTATTTTCCTAATTGCAACACTTTTCTTACTCTTTGATCATTTTTGCTTCATGGACACCTAATTATATATTTGTACCTATAGAATACTAAATCCACCAATTAAAACAAAAATATAAATTAATCCATAAAAAAATCCACGTAAACGTAAACGTTGAGTGTTATTTCTACACTCCACTGTATCTTTTGTATCCATTGTTTTTGTTGTTGTTTGGTTATGCGTATTAAAGTCCTAGTGTTGTATTTCGTGTTTTTAAGAACGTTTTTGCGAATTCACTTTTGTGCATGTTTTTTTATATTTACGTTTGTGCATGGCGATTTGAGCGAGTGTGTTAGTTCATGTTTGTTGATTTGTATTAATGTCCTAGGATTGTAGTTTGTGTTTTCATGATCATTTTTGCGAATGCACTTTTGCGTGAGTACTTTTTTGCATGCTTTTGTACTTTTTCTTATGTGCGTATCTTTTGTAGCGAGTGTTTTTGTGCATGTTTTTTGATGCGCATTCGTGTCCTCGAACTGTAGCGAGTATTTTCATGATCGCTTTTGGAATCCAATTTTGAACATGTTCGAGTCCGAATTTGGAAATTTGACATTAGACAGGAATTGTAGCCAGCTGAAATAGCTTTCTAATGCCGCCCGAACTAGTTGATTTGGAGTTCGGATGAGAAAGTTATGCTCGAATTCGTGGACAATACCGAAGATGTTGAGGGATCCTCTCTTCTAATTTGATTTTATTTTCCTAATTGAAACTCTTTTCTTCCTCTTTGATCATTTTTGCTTCATGGACACCTAATTATCAATTTGTACCTATACAAAACTAAATCCACCAATTAAAACAGAAATATAAATCAATCCATAAAAAAATCCACGTAAACGTAAACGTTGAGTGTTATTTCTACACTCCACTGTATCTTTTGTATCTTGTGTTTTTCCTGTTGTTTGGTTATGCGTATTAAAGTCCTTGTGTTGTATTTCGTGTTTTTAAGAACGTTTTTGCGAATGCACTTGTGCCCATGTTTTTTCACACGTACGTTTGTGCATGTCCATTTGAGCGAGTGTGTTAGTGCATGTTTGTTGATTTGTACTAATGTCCTAGGATTGTAGTTTGTGTTTTCATGATCCTTTTTGCGAATGCACTTTTGCGTGAGTACTTTTGTGCATGCTTTTGGTACTTTTTCTTATGTGCGTATCTTTTGTAGCGAGTGTTCTTGTGCATGTTTTTTTTATGCGCATTCGTGTCCTCGAACTGTAGCACGTATTTTCATGATCGCTTTTGGAATCCAATTTTGACCAAGTTCGAGTCCGAATTTGGAAATTTTACATTAGACAGGAATTGTAGCCAGCTGAAATAGCTTTCTAATGCCGCCGGAACTAGTTGATTTGGAGTTTGGATGAGAAAGTTATGCTCCAGTTCGTGGACACTACCGAAGATGTTGAGGGATCCTCTTTTCTAATTTGATTTTATTTTCCTAATTGCAACACTTTTCTTACTCTTTGATCATTTTTGCTTCATGGACACCTAATTATCAATTTGTACCTATAGAATACTAAATCCACCAATTAAAACAAAAATATAAATTAATCCATAAAAAAATCCACGTAAACCTAAACGTTGAGTGTTATTTCTACACTCCACTGTATCTTTTGTATCCATTGTTTTTGTTGTTGTTTGGTTATGCGTATTAAAGTCCTAGTATTGTATTACGTGTTTTTAAGAATGTTTTTGCGAATTCACTTTTGCGCATGTTTTTTTACATGTACGTTTGTGCATGGCGATTTGAGCGAGTGTGTTAGTGCATGTTTGTTGATTTGTATTAATGTCCTAGGATTGTAGTTTGTGTTTTCATGACCATTTTTGCGAATGCACTTTTGCGTGAGTACTTTTTTGCATGCTTTTGTATATTTTCTTATGTGCGTATCTTTTGTAGCGAGTGTTTTTGTGCATGTTTTTTGATGCGCATTCGTGTCCTCGAACTGTAGCGGGTATTTTCATGATCGCTTTTGGAATCCAATTTTGAACATGTTCGAGTCCGAATTTGGAAATTTGACATTAGACAGGAATTGTAGCCAGCTGAAATAGCTTTCTAATGCCGCCCGAACGAGTTGATTTGGATTTCGGATGAGAAAGTTATGCTCGAATTCGTGGACACTACCGAAGATGTTGAGGGATCCTCTCTTCTAATTTGATTTTATTTTCCTAATTGCAACTCTTTTCTTCCTCTTTGATCATTTTTGCTTCATGGACACCTAATTATCAATTTGTACCTATAGAAAACTAAATCCACCAATTAAAACAGAAATATAAATTAATCCATAAAAAAATCCACGTAAACGTAAACGTTGAGTGTTATTTCTACACTCCACTGTATCTTTTGTATCTTGTGTTTTTCCTGTTGTTTGGTTATGCGTATTAAAGTCCTAGTGTTGTATTTCGTGTTTTTAAGAACGTTTTTGCGAATGCACTTGTGCCCATGTTTTTTCACATGTACGTTTGCGCATGTCCATTTGAGCGAGTGTGTTAGTGCATGTTTGTTGATTTGTACTAATGTCCTAGGATTGTAGTTTGTGTTTTCATGATCCTTTTTGCGAATGCACTTTTGCGTGAGTACTTTTGTGCATGCTTTTGTACTTTTTCTTATGTGCGTATCTTTTGTAGCGAGTGTTCTTGTGCCTGTTTTTTTATGCGCATTCGTGTCCTCGAACTGTAGCACGTATTTTCATGATCGCTTTTGGAATCCAATTTTGACCAAGTTCGAGTCCGAATTTGGAAATTTGACATTACACAGGAATTGTAGCCAGCTGAAATAGCTTTCTTATGCCGCCGGAACTAGTTGATTTGGAGTTTGGATGAGAAAGTTACGCTCCAGTTCGTGGACACTACCGAAGATGTTGAGGGATCCTCTTTTCTAATTTGATTTTATTTTCCTATTTGCAACTCTTTTCTTACTCTTTGATCATTTTTGCTTCATGGACACCTAATTACCAATTTGTACCTAAAGAATACTAAATCCACCAATTAAAACAGAAATATAAATTAATCCATAAAAAAATCCACGTAAACGTAAACGTTGAGTGTTATTTCTACACTCCACTGTATCTTTTGTATCCATTGTTTTTGTTGTTGTTTGGTTATGCCTATTAAAGTCCTAGTGTTGTATTTCGTGTTTTTAAGAACGTTTTTGCGAATTCACTTTTGCGCATGTTTTTTTACATGTACGTTTGTGCATGGCGATTTGAGCGAGTGTGTTAGTGCATGTTTGTTGATTTGTATTAATGTCCTGGGATTGTAGTTTGTGTTTTCATGATCATTTTTGCGAATGCACTTTTGCGTGAGTACTTTTTTGCATGCTTTTGTACATTTTCTTATGTGCGTATCTTTTGTAGCGAGTGTTTTTGTGCATGTTTTATATGCGCATTCGTGTCCTCGAACTGTAGCGGGTATTTCATGATAGCTTTTGGAATCCAATTTTGAACATGTTCGAGTGCGAATTTGGAAATTTGACATTAGAGAGGAATTGTAGCCAGCTGAAATATCTTTCTAATGCCGCCGGACCTAGTTGATTTGGAGTTTGGATGAGAAAGTTATGCTCCAATTCGTGGACACTACCGAAGATGTTGAGGGATCCTCTTTTCTAATTTGATTTTATTTTCCTAATAGCAACACTTTTCTTACTCTTTGATCATTTTTGCTTCATGGACACCTAATTATCAATTTGTACCTATAGAATACTAAATCCACCAATTAAAACAAAAATATAAATTAATCCATAAAAAAATCCACGTAAACGTAAACGTTGAGTGTTATTTCTACACTCCACTGTATCTTTTGAATCCATTGTTTTTGTTGTTGTTTGGTTATGCGTATTAAAGTCCTAGTGTTGTATTTCGTGTTTTTAAGAACGTTTTTGCGAATTCACTTTTGCGCATGTTTTTTTACATGTACGTTTGTGCATGGCGATTTGAGCGAGTGTGTTAGTGCATGTTTGTTGATTTGTATTAATGTCCTAGGATTGTAGTTGGTGTTTTCATGATCATTTTTGCCAATGCACTTTTGCGTGAGTACTTTTTTGCATGCTTTTGTACTTTTTCTTATGTGCGTATCTTTTGTAGCGAGTGTTTTTGTGCATGTTTTTTGATGCGCATTCGTGTCCTCGAACTGTAGCGGGTATTTTCATGATCGCTTTTGGAATCCAATTTTGAACATGTTCGAGTCCGAATTTGGAAATTTGACATTAGACAGGAATTGTAGCCAGCTGAAATAGCTTTATAATGCCGCCGAACCAGTTGATTTGGAGTTCGGATGAGAAAGTTATGCTCGAATTCGTGGACACTACCGAAGACGTTGAGGGATCCTCTCTTCTAATTTGATTTTATTTTCCTAATTGCAACTCTTTTCTTACTCTTTGATCATTTTTGCTTCATGGACACCTAATTATCAATTTGTACCTATAGAAAACTAAATCCACCAATTAAAACAGAAATATAAATTAATCTATAAAAAATTCCACGTAAACGTAAACGTTGAGTGTTATTTCTACACTCCACTGTATCTTTTGTATCTTGTGTTTTTCCTGTTCCTAGTGTTGTATTTCGTGTTTTTAAGAACGTTTTTGCGAATGCACTTGTGCCCATGTTTTTTCACATGTACGTTTGTGCATGTCCATTTGAGCGAGTGTGTTAGTGCATGTTTGTTGATTTGTACTAATGTCCTAGGATTGTAGTTTGTGTTTTCATGATCCTTTTTGCGAATGCACTTTTGCGTGAGTACTTTTGTGCATGCTTTTGTACTTTTTCTTATGTGCGTATCTTTTGTAGCGAGTGTTCTTGTGCATGTTTTTTTTATGCGCATTCGTGTCCTCGAACTGTAGCACGTATTTTCATGATCGCTTTTGGAATCCAATTTTGACCAAGTTCGAGTCCGAATTTGGAAATTTGACATAAGACAGGAATTGTAGCAAGCTGAAATAGCTTTCTAATGCCGCCGGAACTAGTTGATTTGGAGTTTGGATGAGAAAGTTATGCTCCAGTTCGTGGACACTACCGAAGATGTTGAGGGATCCTCTTTTCTAATTTGATTTTATTTTCCTAATTGCAACACTTTTCTTACTCTTTGATCATTTTTGCTTCGTGGACACCTAATTATCAATTTGTACCTGTAGAATACTAAATCCACCAATTCAACCAAAAATATAAATTAATCCATAAAAAAATCCACGTAAACGTAAACGTTGAGTGTTATTTCTACACTCCACTGTATCTTTTGTATCCATTGCTTTTGTTGTTGTTTGGTTATGCGTATTAAAGTTCTAGTGTTGTATTTCGTGTTTTTAAGAACAAATTCACTTTTGCGCATGTTTTTTTACATGTACGTTTGTGCATGGCGATTTGAGCGAGTGTGTTAGTGCATGTTTGTTGATTTGTATTAATGTCCTAGGATTGTAGTTTGTGTTTTCATGATCATTTTTGCGAATGCACTTTTGCGTGAGTACTTTTTTGCATGCTTTTGTACTTTTTCTTATGTGCGTATCTTTTGTAGCGAGTGTTTTTGTGCATGTTTTTTGATGCGCATTCGTGTCCTCGAACTGTAGCGGGTATTTTCATGATCGCTTTTGGAATCCAATTTGAACATGTTCGAGTCCGAATTTGGAAATTTGACATTAGACAGGAATTGTAGCCAGCTGAAATAGCTTTCTAATGCCGCCTGAACCAGTTGATTTGGAGTTCGGATGAGAAAGTTATGCTCGAATTCGTGGACACTACCGAAGATGTTGAGGGGTCCTCTCTTCTAATTTGATTTTATTTTCCTAATTGCAACTCTTTTCTTCCTCTTTGATCATTTTTGCTTCATGGACACCTAATTATCAATTTGTACCTATAGAAAACTAAATCCACCAATTAAAACATAAATATAAATTAATCCATAAAAAAATCCACGTAAACGTAAACTGTTGGGTTTCGGGCACGTGTACGCAGCGGAAAACAAAAATTTTGTGCGATTTAAACGACTTTAAAGCACATAAGCACACGCCCGATAAATTAAATCAATTAATTGCGTACCTTTGCGCTTCCAGCGAAATTAAAACAACATACATGCTAAATAATTTAACCGAATTTAAATCAATTAACATGCTCGCGTTTAAACCAATTAACATGCTTGCAACGATTAAAACGATTACACATAATCACATAAAATCATACGATAGCAAACATGAATTCATAGTTTAAACGTAGACGAATCGAAACAAGGGATTCGAGTGTTTACCTCTTGAATCGTGAGGTAGAAGCGTTTAGCAAGTCGAGATTGCTACGGAAACCAATCCGTACAATCGGGGCAGCAGTGGTGCAGCAGCAGCGGCGGTGAGAAGGCTACGGCGGCGCGTGAATTTCACGCGCGGTCTTCCGGGGCGGCGCGTGGGGCAGCGTGCGGCTTCGGCTTGTGCGCAGCTCTTCGATTCCTCGATCTTCGATCTTCCTCCTCTCGGATTTCACCTCGTATACTTCGATCTACTAAACACGTGGCACTAGACACGTAATAGTTAGAATTAACGGAAGAAAAAGAAAGAAGAAAGGAGTACCGAAAGGGATCGGCCAATAGATGGCCGATTCCGGCGACGGAGGAGCGGCGACGGCGCGGTGGTGGCCGCGGGGAGAGTGGCCGAGAGAGAGAGGTGGACGGCCGCTAGGGTTAGGGTTTTCACTTGTTTGTGCAAGACCTATAAATCTTGTATTTATAGTGTCTTGCATAAAACCCTAGCGGGCTTAAGTTGGACCGGGCCCAACAACTTAAGTTCGCTAGTACTTTTACTTGCTCGTTTCTCTCAATCCAATGACCGAAAAATTGCAACTATTACATTTTCGGAATCATTATAATTTCCTCGTCATTACGAGTGCCATCTCTTATTTTCCAACTTTCCAAAAGCGGAAACCCTAGTTCAGTGCACTTTCTAAATTTGGAAACTTCCCGATTTAGAAAGTCCACTACAACGCTCGCCTATTCTTTTCATTTTCTTATTCTCATTCGTAATTCCAAATTACGAATGTTGGATTCAATCGTATTGACTTCCAATTATGCAAAGATAAACTATTTTATCTCTGACCGTTTATTCAAAGATCTCATGTGCACGAGCAGTGTGACCCTCGATGGTTCAGGTGTAAGCTAGCCGTGGGCCCACAACTCTTTGTGGTCAAAACTCGTCCCTTAGAGTTACAATTAAGATGAAGCTCGTTTCACCTTAATCACCCAACGAATCAAGATTGGCGTCTAGCAACTACGCGTCATGATTCCCTAGATACAAATGAAGTGCCTGCAAGAACCTTCAGATATAGTTAATGTACAGTACGGTCCCTTCGATTCATATGTCCCGATCGAACTAGAGGCATTGGTTCATCGAGACCTCTTTATATGTTCGATGACGGTGCGATCGTTCCAAGTGTTGTAATCGTCACGTGCAAGACTTAGAGAATCGAATTCTCTAATCATCACTTAGTCAGCTCTGGCCAGAGACTTAGAATGATTACAAACTTTCAGAACACACAGGACATCCAAGACTATTCTAGCGATCGAATCCCCGACTACAATGCACAGACCTCCCACTAGATTTCGGACTGCACGAACACTGGCCCTTGGGATGGTCCTCGGTGGAACTCAGGGACAGGTCACGATACAGCTGGTCCTCTAGTGAAGTCACGGTGATGTCTAGGTCATAAGGACTAATGGTGTACAACTATACCATAGATATCTCTACTCGATTATTGGGAACCACTTAGAGATTTCTAGGGTAAGGGAGTTCAGTGAACTCGTCAACTTACGAGCACCCACTTATGCATGCCGATATCACAATACCGTTTACTGATGAGATGCAGTACACATACACTAAGTGCTAGTCTTAACGGGAAAGGCCGATATCCTCATTAGTGGCGTAACCCTTCGACTAGGAACATGTTTAACAGTTATAATACTTAAGTAAATATCTCACGATCCTAACGATCAATTACTAGTACTTGTAATAACTGCAAGGACTATATCTATTCTTGTGACAAAGGGACAAAGATATAGAATGCCAAGGTGTTTAATCATTAATACGAATAAAGGTTCGTTTATTACAATAATAAATACGAAACACCACAGCCACATGTTGGCTTGTTGGTCACCTACTCTAACATAAACGTTGAGTGTTATTTCTACACTCCCTTGTATCTTTCGTATCTTGTGTTTTTGCCGTTGTTTGGTTATGCGTATTAAAGTGCTAGTGTTGTATTTCGTGTTTTTAAGAACGTTTTTGCGAATGTACTTGTGCCCATGTTTTTTTACATGTACGTTTATGCATGTCCATTTGAGCGAGTGTGTTAGTGCATGTTTGTTAATTTGTATTAATGTCCTAGGCTTGTAGTTTGTGTTTTCATGATCCTTTTTGCTAATGCACTTTTGCATGAGTACTTTTGTGCATGCTTTTGTACTTTTTCTTATGTGCGTATCTTTTGTAGCGAGTGTTTTTGTGCATGTTTTCTGATGCGCATTCGTGTCCTCGAACTGTAGCGGGTATTTTCATGATCGCTTTTGGAATCCAATTTTGAACATGTTCGAGTCCGAATTTGGAAATTTGACATTAGACAGGAATTGTAGCCAGCTGAAATAGCTTTCTAATGCCACCATAACCAGTTGATTTGGAGTCCTGATGAGAAAGTTATGCTCTACTTCGTGGACACTATCGAAGATGTTGACGGAACCTCTCTTCTAATTTGATTTTATTTTCCTAATTGCAACTCTTTTCTTACTCTTTGATCATTTTTGCTTCATGGACACCTATTTATCAATTGCTACCAATAGAATACTAAATACACCACTTACAACAGCAATATAAATTAATCCATAAAAAAATCCACGTAAACGTAAAGGTTGAGTGTTATTTCAACACTCCACTATATCTTTTGTATCGAGTGTTTTTGCTGTTGTTTGGTTATGCGTATTAAAGTCCTAGTGTTGTATTTCGTGTTTTTAAGAACGTTGTTGCGAATGCACTTTTGGGCATGTTTTTTTACATGTACGTTTGTGCATGTCAATTTGTGCGAGTGTGTTTGTGCATGTTTGTTGATTTGTATTAATGTCCTAGGATTATAGTTTGTGTTTTCATCATCCCTTTTGCGAATGCACTTTTGCGTGAGTACTTTGGTGCATGATTTTATACTTTTAGTTATGTGCATATCTTTTGTAGCGAGTGTTTTTGTGCAAGTTTCTTGATGCGCATTCGTGTCCTCGATATGTAGCGGGTATTTTCATGATCGCTTTTGGAATCCAATTTTGAACATGTTCGAGTCCGAATTTGGAAATTTGACATTAGACAGGAATTGTAGGCAGCTGAAATAGCTTTCTAATGCCACCAGAACTAGTTGATTTGGAGTCCGGGTGAGAAAGTTATGCTCGACTTCGTGGACACTACCGAAGATGTTGAGGGATCCTCTCTTCTAATTTGATTTTATTTTCCTAATTGCAACTCTTTTCTTACTCTTTGATCATTTTTGCTTCATGGACACCTAATTATCAATTGCTACCTATTGAATACTAAATACACCAATTAAAACAGCAATATAAATTAATCCATAAAAAAATCCACGTAAACGTAAACGTTGAGTGTTATTTCAACACTCCACTATATCTTTTGTATCGAGTGTTTTTGCTGTTGTTTGGTTATGCGTATTAAAGTCCTAGTGTTGTATTTCGTGTTTTAAAGAATGTTGTTGTGAATGCACTTTTGCGCATGTTTTTTTACATGTACGTTTGTAAATTTCAATTTGAGCGAGTGTGTTTGTGCATGTTTGTTGATTTGTATTAATGTCCTAGGATTATAGTTTGTGTTTTCATCATCCCTTTTGCAAATGCACTTTTGCGTGAGTACTTTGGTGCATGATTTTGTACTTTTAGTTATGTGCGTATCTTTTGTAGTTTTTGTGCACGTTTCTTGATGCGCATTCGTGTCCTCGATATGTAGCGGGTATTTTCATGATCGCTTTTGAAATCCAATTTTGACGATGTTCGAGTCTGAATTTGGAAATTTGACATTAGACATGAATTGTAGCCAGTTGAAATAGCTTTCTAATGCCGCCGGAACCAGTTGATTTGGATTCCGGAAGAGAAAGTTATGCTCGACTTCGTGGACACTACCGAAGATGTTGAGGGATCCTCTCTTCTAATTTGATTTTATTTTCCTAATTGCAACTCTTTTCTTACTCTTTGATCATTTTTGCTTCATGGACACCTAATTATCAATTTGTACCTATAGAATACTAAATCCACCAATTAAAACAGAAATATAAATTAATCCATAAAAAAATCCACGTAAACGTAAACGTTGACGGTTATTTCTACACTCCACTGTATCTTTTGTATCCAGTGTTTTTGCTGTTGTTTGGTTATGCGTATTAAAGTCCTAGTGTTGTATTTCGTGTTTTTAAGAACGTTTTTGCGAATGCACTTTTGCGCATGTTTTTGTACATGTACGTTTGTGCATGTCCATTTGAGCGAGAGTGTTAGTGCATGTTTGTTGATTTGTATTAATGTCCTAGGATTGTAGTTTGTGTTTTCATCATCCCTTTTGCGAATGCACTTTTGCGTGAGTACTTTGGTGCATGATTTTGTACTTTTAGTTATGTGCGTATCATTTGTAGCGAGTGTTTTTGGGCACATTTCTTGATGCGCATTCGTGTCCTCGAACTGTAGCGGGTATCTTCATGATCGCTTTTGGAATCCAATTTTGACCATGTTCGAGTCCGAATTAGGAAATTTGACATTAGACAGGAATTGTAGCCAGCTGAAATATCTTTATACTGCCGCCGCAACCAGTTGATTTGGAGTCCGAATGAGAAAGTTATGCTCGACTTCGTGGACACTACCGAAGATGTTGAGGGATACTCTTTCCTAATTTGATTATTTTCCTAATTGCAACTCTTTTCTTACTCATTGATCATTTTTGCTTCATGGACACCTAATTATCAATTTGTACCTATAGAATACTAAATCCACCAATTAAAACATAAATATAAATTAATCCATAAAAAAGTCCACGTAAACGTAAATGTTGAGTGTTTTTGCTGTTGTTTGGTTATGCGTATTAAAGTTATTGTATTGTATTTCGTGTTTTTATGAACGTTGTTGCGAATGCACTTTTGCGCATGGTTTTTTACATGTACGTTTGAGCATGTCCATTTGAGCGAGTGTGTTTGTGGATTTGTATTAATGTCCTAGGATTGTAGTTTCTGTTTTCATGATCCTTTTTGCGAATGCACTTTTGCGTGAGTACTTTTGTGCATGATTTTGTACTTTTACTTATCTCCGTATCTTTTGTAGCGAGTGTTTTTGTGGACGTTTCATGATGCGCATTCGTGTCCTCGAACTGTAGCGGATATTTTCATGATCGCTTTTGGAATCCAATGTTGACAATGTTCGAGTCCGAATTTGGAAATTTGACATTAGACAGGAATTGTAGCCAGCTGAAATAGCTTTCTAATGCCGCCGCAACCAGTTGATTTGGAGTCCGGATGAGAAAGTTATGCTCGACTTCGTGGACACTTCCAGAGATGTTGAGGGTTCCTCTCTTCTAATTTGATTTTATTTTCCAAATTGCAACTCTTTTCTTACTCTTTGATCATTTTTGCTTCATGGACACCTAATTGTAAATTTCTACCTATAGAATACTGAATCCACCAATTAAAAAAGAAATATAAATTAATCCATAAAAAAATCCACGTAAACGTAAACGTTGAGTGTTATTTCTACACTCCACTGTATCTTTTGTATCGAGTGTTTTTTGTGTTGTTTGGTTATACGTATTAAAGTCCTAGTGTTGTATTTCGTGTCTTTATGAACGTTGTTGCGAATGCACTTTTGCGCATGTTTTTTAACATGTACTTTTGTGCATGTCCATTTGAGCGAGTGTGTTTGTGCATGTTTGTTGATTTGTATTAATGTCCTAGGATTGTAGTTTGTGGTTTCATGATCCTTTTTGCGAATGCACTTTTGCTTGAGTACTTTTGTGCATGATTTTGTACGTTTACTAATGTGCGTATCTTTTGTAGCGAGTGTTTTTGTGCACGTTTCTTGATGCGCATTCGTGTCCTCGAACTGTAGCGGGTATTTCGTGATCGCTTTTGGAATCCAATTTTGACCAAGTTCGAGTCCGAATTTGGAAATTTGACATTAGACAGGAATTAGAGCCAGCTGAAATAGCTTTCTAATGCCGACATAACTAGTTGATTTGGAGTCCGGATGAGAAAGTTATGCTCGAGTTCGTGGACACTACCGAAGATGTTGAGGGGTCCTCTCTTCTAATTTGATTTTATTTTCCTAATTGCAACTCTTTTCTTACTCTTTGATCATTTTTGCTTCATGGACACCTAATTATCAATTTGTACCTATAGATTACTAAATCCACCAATTAAAACAGAAATATAAATTAATCCCTAAAAAAATCCACGTAAACGTAAACGTTGAGTGTTATTTCTACACTCCACTGTATCTTTTGTATCCGGTGTTTTTGTTGTTATTTGGTTATGCGTATTAAAGTCCTAGTGTTGTATTTCATGTTCTTATGAACGTTGTTGGAATGCACTTTTGCGCATATTTTTTTACATGTACGTTTGTGCATGTCGATTTGAGCGAGTGTGTTAGTGCATGTTTGTGGATTTGTATTAATGTCCTAGGATTGTAGTTTGTGTTTTCATGATCATTTTTGCGAATGCACTTTTGCGTGAGTACTTTTTTGCATGCTTTTGTACTTTTTCTTATGTGCGTATCTTTTGTAGCGAGTGTTATTGAGCGTGTTTTTTGATGCGCATTCGTGTCCTCGAACTGTAGCACGTATTTTCATGATCGCTTTTGGAATCCAATTTTGACCAAGTTCTAGTCCGTATTTGGAAATTTGACATTAGGCAGGGATTGTAGCCAGCTGAAATAGCTTTCTAATGCCGCCAGAACCAGGTTATTTGGAGTCTGGATGAGAATGTTATGCTCGACATCGTGGACACTACCGAAGATGTTGAGGGATCCTCTCTTCTAATTTGATTTTATTTTCCTAATTGGAACTCTTTTCTTACTCTTTGATCATTTTTGCTTCATGGACACCTAATTATCAATTTGTACCTATAGAATACTAAATCCACCAATTAAAACAGAAATATAAATTAATCCATAAAAAAATCCACGTAAACGTAAACGTTGAGTGTTATTTCTACACTCCACTGTATCTTTTGTATCCAGTGTTTTTGTTGTTGTTTGGTTATGCGTATTAAAGTCCTAGTGTTGTATTTCGTGTTTTTATGAACGTTGTTGCGAATGCACTTTTGCGCATATTTTTTACATGTACGTTTGTGCATGTCCATTTGAGCGAGTGTGTTTGTGCATGTTTGTGGATTTGTATTGATGTCCTAGGATTGTAGTTTGTGTTTTCATGATCCTTTTTGCGAATGCACTTTTGCGTGAGTACTTTTGTGCATGATTTTGTACTTTTACTTATGTGTGTATCTTTTGTAGCGAGTGTTTTTGTGCATGTTTTTTGATGCGCATTCGTGTCCTCGAACTTTAGCAAGTATTTTCATGGTCGCTTTTGGAATCCAATTTTGACCAAGTTCGAGTTCGAATTTGGAAATTTGAGATTAGACAGGAATTGTAGCCAGCTGAAATAGCTTTCTTATGCCGCTGGAATTAGTTGATTTGGAGTCCGGATGAGAAAGTTATGCTCGAGTTCGTGGACAATACCGAAGATGTTGAGGGATCCTCTTTTCTAATTTGATTTTATATTCCTAATTGCAACTCCTTTCTTACTCTTTGATCATTTTTGCTTCATGGACGCCCAATTATCAATTTCTACCTATAGAATACTAAATCAACCAATTAAAACCGAAATATAAATTAATCCATAAAAAAATCGACGTAAACGTAAACATTGAGTGTTATTTCTACACTCCACTGTATCTTTTGTATCCAGTGTTTTTGCTATTGTTTGGTTATGCGTATTAAAGTCCTAGTGTTGTATTTCGTGTTTTTAAGAACGTTGTTGCGAATGCACTTTTGCGCATGTTTTTTTACATGTACGTTTGTGCATGTCCATTTGAGCGAGTGTGTTTGTGCATGTTTGTTGATTTGTATTAATGTCCTAGGATTGTAATTTGCGTTTTCATGATCCTTTTTGCGAATGCACTTTTTCGTGAGTACTTTTGTGCATGATTTTGTACTTTTAGTTATGTGCGTATCTTCTGTAGGGAGTGTTTTTGTGCACGTTTCTTGATGCGCATTCGTGTCCTGGAACTGTAGCGGGTATTTTCATGATCGCTTTTGGAATCCAATTTTGACCATGTTCGAGTCTGAATTTGGAAATTTAACATTAGACGAGAATTGTAGCCAGTTGAAATAGCTTTCTAATTCCGCCGGAACCAGTTGATTTAGAGACCGGATGAGAAATTTATGCTCAACTTCGTGGACACTACCGAAGATGTTGAGGGATCCTCTCTTCTAATTTGATTTTATTTTCCTAATTGCAACTCTTTTCTTACTCTTTGATCATTTTTGCTTCATGGACACCTAATTATCAATTTGTACCTATAGAATACTAAATCCACCAATTAAAACAGAAATATAAATTAATCCATAAAAGAATCCACATAACGTAAACGTTGAGTGTTATTTCTACACTCCACTGTATCTTTTGTATCCAGTTTTTTTGCTGTTGTTTGGTTGTGCGTATTAAAGTCCTAGTGTTGTATTTTGTGTTTTTAAGAACGTTTTTGCGAATGCACTTTTGCGCATGTTTTTTTACATGTAAATTTGTGCATGTCGATTTGAGCGAGTGTGTTATTGCATGTTTGGTTATTTGTATTAATGTCCTAGGATTGTAGTTTGTGTTTTCATGATCCTTTTTGCGAATGCACTTTTGCGTGAGTTCTTTTGTGCATGCTTTTGTACTTTTTCTTATGTGCGTATCTTTTCTAGCGAGTGTTCTTGTGCATGTTTTTTTATGCGCATTCGTGTCCTTGAAGTGTAGCACGTATTTTCATGATCGCTTTTGGAATCCAATTTTGCCCAAGTTCGAGTCCGAATTTGGAAATTTGACATTAGACAGGAATTGTAGCCAGCTGAAATAGCTTTTTAATGCCGCCAGAACTAGTTGAATTGGAGTTTGGATGAGAAAGTTATGCTCCAGTTCGTGGACACTACCGAAGATGTTGAGGGATCCTCTTTTCTAATTTGATTTTATTGTTCTAATTGCAACTCTTTTCTTACTCTTTGATCATTTTTGCTTCATGGACACCTAATTACCAATTTGTACCTATAGAATACTAAATCTACCAATTAAAACAGAAATATAAATTAATCCATAAAAAAATCCACGTAAACGTAAACGTTGAGTGTTATTTCTACACTCCACTGTATCTTTTGTATCCATTGTTTTTGTTGTTGTTTGGTTATGCGTATTAAAGTCCTAGTGTTTTATTTCGTGTTTTTAAGAACGTTTTTGCGAATTCACTTTTGCGCATGTTTTTTTACATGTAAGTTTGTGCATGGAGATTTGAGCGAGTGTGTTAGTGCATGTTTGTTGATTTGTATTAATGTCCTAGGATTGTAGTTTGTGTTTTCATGATCATATTTGCGAATGCACTTTTGCGTGAGTACTTTTTTGCATGCTTTTGTACATTTTCTTATGTGCGTATCTTTTGTAGCGAGTGTTTTTGTGCATGTTTTTTGATGCGCATTCGTGTCCTCGAACTGTAGCGGGTATTTTCATGGTCGCTTTTGGAATCCAAATGTGATCATGTTCGAGTCCGAATTTGGAAATTTGACATAAGACAGGAATTGTAGCCAGCTGAAATAGCTTTCTAATGCCGCCAGAACCAGTTGATTTGGAGTTCGGATGAGAAAGTTATGCTCGAATTCGTGGACACTACCGAAGATGTTGAGGGATCCTCTCTTCTAATTTGATTTTATTTTCCTAATTGCAATTCTTTTCTTACTCTTTGATCATTTTTGCTTCATGGACACCTAATTATCAATTTGTACCTATAGAAAACTAAATCCACCAATTAAAACAGAAATATAAATTAATCTATAAAAAAATCCACGTAAACGTAAACGTTGAGTGTTATTTCTACACTCCACTGTATCTTTTGTATCTTGTGTTTTTCCTGTTGTTTGGTTATGCGTATTAAAGTCCTAGTGTTATATTTCGTGTTTTTAAGAACGTTTTTTCGAATACACTTGTGCCCATGTTTTTTTACATGTACGTTTGTGCATGTCCATTTGAGCGAGTGTGTTATTGCATGTTTGGTTATTTGAATTAATGTCCTAGGATTGTAGTTTGTGTTTTCATGATCCTTTTTGCGAATGTACTTTTGCGTGAGTACTTTTGTGCATGCTTTTGTACTTTTTCTTATGTGCGTATCTTTTGTAGCGAGTGTTCTTGTGCATGTTTTTTTATGCGCATTCGTGTCCTCGAACTGTGGCACGTATTTTCATGATCGCTTTTGGAATCCAATTTTGACCAAGTTCGAGTCCGAATTTGGAAATTTGACATTAGACAAGAATTAGAGCCAGCTGCAATAGCTTTCTAATGCCGACGGAACTAGTTGATTTGGAGTCCGGATGAGAAAGTTATGCTCGAGTTCGTGGACACTACCGAAGATGTTGAGGGATCCTCTCTTCTAATTTGATTTTATTTTCCTAATTGCAACTCTTTTCTTACTCTTTGATCATTTTTGCTTCATGGACACCTAATTATCAATTTGTACCTATAGAATACTAAATCCACCAATTAAAACAGAAATATAAATTAATCCCTAAAAAAATCCACGTAAACGTAAACGTTGAGTGTTGTTTCTACACTCCACTGTATCTTTTGTATCCGGTGTTTTTGTTGTTGTTTGGTTATGCGTATTAAAGTCTTAGTGTTGTATTTCCTGTTTTTATGAACGTTGTTGGAATGCACTTTTGCGCATATTTTTTTACATGTACGTTTGTGCATGTCGATTTGAGCGAGTGTGTTAGTGCATGTTTGTGGATTTGTATTAATGTCCTAGGATTGTAGTTTTTGTTTTCATGATCATTTTTTCTAATGCACTTTTGCGTGAGTACTTTTTTGCATGCTTTTGTACTTTTTCTTATGTGCGTATCTTTTGTAGCGAGTGTTATTGAGCGTGTTTTTTGATGCGCATTCGTGTCCTCGAACTGTAGCACGTATTTTCATGATCGCTTTTGAAATCCAATTTTGACCATGTTCTAGTCCGAATTTGGAAATTTGACATTAGGTAGGGATTGTAGCCAGCTGAAATAGCTTTCTAATGCCGCCAGAACAAGGTTATTTGGAGTGTGGATGAGAATGTTATGCTCGACATCGTGGACACTACCGAAGATGTTGAGGGATCCTCTCTTCTAATTTGATTTTATTTTCCTAATTGGAACTCTTTTCTTACTCTTTGATCATTTTTTCTTCATGGACACCTAATTATCAATTTGTACCTATAGAATACTAAATCCACCAATTAAAACATAAATATAAGTTAATCCATAAAAAAATCCACGTAAACGTAAACGTGGAGTGTTATTTCTACACTCCACTGTATCTTTTGTATCCAGTGTTTTTGTTGTTGTTTGGTTATGCGTATTAAACTCCTAGTGTTGTATTTCGTGTTTTAAGAATGTTTTTGCGAATGCACTTTTGCGCATGTTTTTTTATATGTACGTTTGTGCACGTCCGTTTGAGCGAGTGTGTTTGTGCATATTTGTTGATTTGTATTAATGTCCTAGGATTGTAGTTTGTGTTTTCATGATCCTTTTTGTGAATGCATTTTTGCATGAGTACTTTTGTGCATGATTTTATACTTTTACTTATGTGCGTATCTTTTGTAGCGAGTGTTTTTTAGCACGTTTCTTGATGCGCATTCGTGTCCTAGAACTGTAGCGGGTATTTTGATGTTCGCTTTTGGAATCCAAATGTGACCATGTTCGAGTCCGAATTTGGAAATTTGACATTAGACAGGAATTGTAGCTAGCTGAAATAGCTTTCTAATGCCGCCGGAACCAAGTGATTTGGAGTTCGGATGAAAATGTTATGCTTGACTTCGTGGACACTACTCAAGATGTTGAGGGATCCTCTTTTCTAATTTGATTTTATTTTCCTAATTGCAACTCTTTTCTTACTCTTTGATCATTTTTGCTTCATGGACACCTAATTATCAATTTGTACCTATAGAATACTAAATCCACCAATTAA
Organism: Erythranthe guttata; assembly: GCF_056151865.1. Taxonomy (NCBI): domain Eukaryota; kingdom Viridiplantae; phylum Streptophyta; class Magnoliopsida; order Lamiales; family Phrymaceae; genus Erythranthe; species Erythranthe guttata. The sequence continues at coordinate 11,255,119 of NC_142543.1, read as the reverse complement.
AATATACATATAAATTAATCCAGTAAAAATCCACGTAAAAGTAAACGTGGAATGTTATTTCTACACCCCACTGTATCTTTTGTATCCAGTGTTTTTGTTGTTGTTTGGTTATGCGTATTAAAGTCCTAGTGTTGTATTTCGTGTTTTTACGAACGTTGTTGCGAATGCACTTTTGCGCATATTTTTTACATGTACGTTTGTGCATGTCCATTTGAGCACGTTTCTTGATGCGCACTCGTGTCGTGGAACTGTAGCGGGTATGTTCATGATCGCTTTTGGAATCCAATTTTGACCATGTTCGAGTCCGAATTTGGAAATTTGACAGTAGACAGGAATTGTAGCCAGCGGAAATAGCTTTCTAATGCCGCCTGAACTAGTTGATTTGGAGTCCGGATGAGAAAGTTATGCTCGACTTCGTGGCACTACCGAAGATGTTGAGGGATCCTCTCTTCTAATTTCAATTTATTTTCCTAATTGCAACTATTTTCTTACTCTTTGATCATTTTTGCTTCATGGACACCTAATTATCAATTTGTACCTATAGAATACTAAATCCACCAATTAAAACAGAAAGATAAATTAATCCATAAAAAATCCACGTAAACGTAAACGTTGAGTGTTATTTCTACACTCCACTATATCTTTTGTATCCAGTGTTTTTGCTATTGTTTGGTTATGCGTATTAAAGTCCTAGTCTTGTATTTCGTGTTTTTAAGAACGTTTTTGCGAATGCACTTTTGCACATGTTTTTTTACATGTACGTTTGTGCATGTCGATTTGAGCGAGTGTGTTAGTGCATGCTTGTTGATTTGTATTAATGTCCTAGGATTGTAGTTTGTGTTTTCATGATCCTTTTTGCGAATGCACTTTTGCGTGAGTACTTTTGTGCATGCTTTTGTACTTTTTCTTATGTGCTTATCTTTTGTAGCGAGTGTTTTTGTGCACGTTTTTTGATTCCTATTCCTGTCCTTGAACTGTAGCGGGTATTTTCATGATCGCTTTTAGAATCCAATTTTGACCATGTTCGAGTCCGAATTTGGAAATTTGACAGTAGACAGGAATTGTTGCCAGCGGAAATAGCTTTCTAATGCCGCCAGAACTAGTTGATTTGGAGTCCGGATGAGAAAGTTATGCTCGACTTCGTGGCACTACCGAAGATGTTGAGGGATCCTCTCTTCTAATTTCAATTTATTTTCCTAATTGCAACTATTTTCTTACTCTTTGATCATTTTTGCTTCATGGACACCTAATTATCAATTTGTACCTATAGAATACTAAATCCACCAATTAAAACAGAAAGATAAATTAATCCATAAAAAATCCATGTAAACGTAAACGTTGAGTGTTATTTCTACACTCCACTATATCTTTTGTATCCAGTGTTTTTGCTGTTGTTTGGTTATGCGTATTAAAGTCCTAGTGTTGTATTTCGTGTTTTTAAGAACGTTTTTGCGAATGCACTTTTGCGCATGTTTTTTTACATGTACGTTTGTGCATGTCGATTTGAGCGAGTGTGTTAGTGCATGTTTGTTGATTTGTTTTAATGTCCTAGGATTGTAGTTTGTGTTTTCATGATCCTTTTTGCGAATGCACTTTTGCGTGAGTACTTTTGTGCATGCTTTTGTACTTTTTCTTATGTGCTTATCTTTTGTAGCGAGTGTTTTTGTGCACGTTTTTTGATGCCCATTCGTGTCCTTGAACTATAGCGGGTATTTTCATGATCGCTTTTGGAATCCAATTTTGACCATGTTCGAGTCCGAATTTGAAAATTTAACATTAGACAGGAATTGTGGCCAGCTGAAATAGCTTTCTAATGCCGCCGGAACAAAATGATTTGGAGTCCGGATGAGAAAGTTATGCTCGAATTCGTGGACACTACCGGAGATGTTGAGGGTTCCTCTCTTCTAATTTGATTTTATTTTCCTAATTGCAACTCTTTTCTTACTCTTTGATCATTTTTGCTTCATGGACACCTAATTATCAATTTGAACCTATAGAATACTAAATCCACCAATTAAAACAGAAATATAAATTAATCCATAAAAAAATCCACGTAAACGTAAACGTTGAGTGTTATTTCTACACTCCACTGTATCTTTTGTATCTAGTGTTTTTGTTGTTGTTTGGTTATGCGTATTAAACTGGTAGTGTTGTATTTCGTGTTTTTAAGAACGTTTTTGCGAATGCACTTTTGCGCATGTTTTTTTATATGTACGTTTGTGCATGTCCGTTTGAGCGAGTGTGTTTGTGCATGTTTGTTGATTTGTATTAATGTCCTAGGATTGTAGTTTGTGTTTTCATGATCCTTTTTGTGAATGCATTTTTGCATGAGTACTTTTGTGCATGATTTTATACTTTTACGTATGTGCGTATCTTTTGTAGCGAGTGTTTTTTAGCACGTTTCTTGATGCGCATTCGTGTCCTAGAACTGTAGCGGGTATTTTGATGTTCGCTTTTGGAATCCAAATGTGACCATGTTCGAGTCTGAATTTGGAAATTTGACATTAGACAGGAATTGTAGCTAGCTGAAATAGCTTTATAATGCCGCCGGAACCAAGTGATTTGGAGTCCGGATGAAAATGTTATGCTTGACTTCGTGGACACTACTCAAGATGTTGAGGGATCCTCTTTTCTAATTTGAGTTTATTTTCCTAATTGCAACTCTTTTCTTACTCTTTGATCATTTTTGCTTCATGGACACCTAATTATCAATTTGTAACTATAGAATACTAAATCCACCAATTAAAACATAAATATAAATTAATAAAAAAAAAATCCACGTAAAAGTAAATGTGGAGTGTTATTTCTACATTCCAATGTATCTTTTGTATCCAGTGTTTTTGCTTATTTTTGTTTATGCGTATTAAAGTCCTAGTGTTGTATTTCGTGTTTTTATGAACGTTGTTGCGAATGCACTTTTGCGCATATTTTTTACATGTACGTTTGTGCATGTCCATTTGAGCGAGTGTGTTTGTGCATGTTTGTGGATTTGTATTGATGTCCTAGGATCGTAGTTTGTGTTTTCATGATCTTTTTTGCGAATGCACTTTTGCGTGAGTACTTTTGTGCATGATTTTGTACTTTTACTTATTTGTGTATCTTTTGTAGCGAGCGTTTTTGTGCACGTTTCTTGATGCGCACTCGTGTCGTGGAACTGTAGCGGGTATTTTCATGATCGCTTTTGGAATCCAATTTTGACCATGTTCGAGTCCGAATTTGGAAATTTGACATTAGACTGGACTTGTAGCCAGCGGAAATAGCTTTCTAATGCCGCCAGAACTAGTTGATTTGGAGTCCGGATGAGAAAGTTATGCTCGACTTCGTGGCACTACCGAAGATGTTGAGGGATCCTCTCTTCTAATTTGAATTTATTTTCCTAATTGCAACTATTTTCTTACTCTTTGATCATTTTTGCTTCATGGACACCTAATTATCAATTTGTACCTATAGAATAGTAAATCCACCAATTAAAACAGAAAGATAAATTAATCCATAAAAAATCCACGTAAACGTAAACGTTGAGTGTTATTTCTACACTCCACTATATCTTTTGTATCCAGTGTTTTTGATGTTGTTTGGTTATGCGTATTAAAGTCCTAGTGTAATATTTCGTGTTTTTAAGAACGTTTTTGCGAATGCACTTTTGGGCATGTTTTTTTACATGTACGTTTGTGAATGTCCATTTGAGCGAGTGTGTTAGTGCATGTTTGTTGATTTGAATTAATATCCTAGGATTGTAGTTTGTGTTTTCATGATCCTTTTTTGCGAATGCACTTTTGCGTGAGTACTTTTGTGAATGCTTTTGTACTTTTTCTTATGTGCGTATCTTTTGTAGCGAGTGTTTTTGTGCATGTTTTTTGATGCGCATTCGTGTCCTCGAACTTTAGCAAGTATTTTCATGATCGCTTTTGGAATCCAATTTTGACCAAGTTCGAGTCCGAATTTGGAAATTTGACATTACACAGGAATTGTAGCCAGCTGAAATAGCTTTCTTATGCCGCCGGAACTAGTTGATTTGGAGTCCGGATGAGAAAGTTATGCTCGAGTTCGTGGACACTACCGAAGATGTTGAGGGATCCTCTTTTCTAATTTGATTTTATTTTCCTAATTGCAACTCTTTTCTTACTCTTTGATCATTTTTGCTTCATGGACGCCCAATTATCAATTTCTACCTGTAGAATACTAAATCAACCAATTAAAACAGAAATATAAATTAATCCAAAAAAAAATCGACGTAAACGTAAACGTTGAGTGTTATTTCTACACTCCACTGTATCTTTTGTATCCATTATTTTTGCTTTTGTTTGGTTATGCGTATTAAAGTCCTAGTGTTGTATTTCGTGTTTTTAAGAACGTTGTTGCGAATGCACTTTTGCGCATGTTTTTTTACATGTACGTTTGTGCATGTCCATTTGAGCGAGTGTGTTTGTGCATGTTTGTTGATTTGTATTAATGTCCTAGGATTGTAATTTGTGTTTTCATGATCCTTTTTGCGAATGCACTTTTTCGTCAGTACTTTTGTGCATGATTTTGTACTTTTAGTTATGTGCGTATCTTTTTTAGGGAGTGTTTTTGTGCACGTTTCTTGATGCGCATTCGTGTCCTGGAACAGTAGCGGGTATTTTCATGATCGCTTTTGGAATCCAATTTTGACCATGTTCGAGTCTGAATTTGGAAATTTAACATTAGACAGGAATTGTAGCCAGTTGAAATAGTTTTCTAATGCCGCCGGAACCAGTTGATTTAGAGACCGGATGAGAAAGTTATGCTCGATTTCGTGGACACTACCGAAGATGTTGAGGGATCCTCTCTTCTAATTTGATTTTATTTTCCTAATTGCAACTCTTTTCTTACTCTTTGATCATTTTTGCTTTATGGACACCTAATTATCAATTTGTACCTATAGAATACTAAATCCACCAATTAAAACAGAAATATAAATTAATCCATAAAAGAAGCCACGTAACGTAAACGTTGAGTGTTATTTCTACACTCCACTATATCTTTTGTATCCAGTGTTTTTGCTGTTGTTTGGTTGTGCGTATTAAAGTCCTAGTGTTGTATTTCGTGTTTTTAAGAACGTTTTTGCGAATGCACTTTTGCGCATGTTTTTTTACATGTAAATTTGTGCATGTCGATTTGAGCGAGTGTGTTATTGCATGTTTGGTTATTTGTATTAATGTCCTAGGATTGTAGTTTGTGTTTTCATGATCCTTTTTGCGAATGTACTTTTGCGTGAGTACTTTTGTGCATGCTTTTGTACTTTTTCTGATGTGCGTATCTTTTGTAGCGAGTGTTTTTGTGCATGTTTTTTGATGCGCATTCGTGTCCTCGAACTGTAGCCTGTATTTTCATGATCGCTTTTGGAATCCAATTTTGACCAAGTTCGAGTTCGAATTTGGAAATTTGACATTAGACAGGAATTGTAGCCAGCTGAAATAGCTTTCTAATGCCACCGGAACTAGTTGATTTGGAGTCCGGATGAGAAAGTTATGCTCGAGTTCGTAGACACTACCGAAGATGTTGAGGGATCCTCTCTTCTAATTTGATTTTATTTTCCTAATTGCAACTCGTTTCTTACTCTTTGATCATTTTTGCTTCATGGACACCTAATTATCAATTTGTACCTATAGAATACTAAATCCACCAATTAAAACAGAAATATAAATTAATCCATAAAAAAATCCACGTAAACGTAAACGTGGAGTGTTATTTCTACACTCCAATGTATCTTTTGTATCCAGTGTTTTTGCTGTTTTTTGTTTATGCGTATTAAAGTCCTAGTGTTGTATTTCGTGTTTTTATGAACGTTGTTGCGAATGCACTTTTGCGCATATTTTTTACATGTACGTTTGTGCATGTCCATTTGAGCGAGTGTGTTTGTGCATGTTTGTGGATTTGTATTGATGTCCTAGGATTGTAGTTTGTGTTTTCATGATCCTTTTTGCGAATGCACTTTTGCGTGAGTACTTTTGTGCATGATTTTGTACTTTTACTTATGTGTGTATCTTTTGTAGCGAGCGTTTTTGTGCACGTTTCTTGATGCGCACTCGTGTCGTGGAACTGTAGCGGGTATTTTCATGATCGCTTTTGGAATCCAATTTTGACCATGTTCGAGTCCGAATTTGGAAATTTTACATTATACTGGACTTGTAGCCAGCGGAAATAGCTTTCTAATGCCGCCAGAACTAGTTGATTTGGAGTCCGGATGAGAAATTTATGCTCGACTTCGTGGCACTACCGAAGATGTTGAGGGATCCTCTCTTCTAATTTGAATTTATTTTCCTAATTGCAACTATTTTCTTACTCTTTGATCATTTTTGCTTCATGGACACCTAATTATCAATTTGTACCTATAGAATAGTAAATCCACCAATTAAAACAGAAAGATAAATTAATCCATAAGAAATCCACGTAAACGTAAACGTTGAGTGTTATTTCTACACTCCACTGTATCTTTTGTATCCAGTGTTTTTCCTATTGTTTGGTTATGCGTATTAAAGTCCTTGTGTTGTATTTCGTCTTTTTAAGAACGTTTTTGCGAATGCACTTTTGCGCATGTTTTTTTACATGTACGTTTGTGCATGTCGATTTGAGCGAGTGTGTTAGTGCATGTTTGTTGATTTATATTAATGTCCTAGGATTGTAGTTTGTGTTTTCATGATCCTTTTTGCGAATGCACTTTTCCGTGATTACTTTTGTGCATGCTTTTGTACTTTTTCTTATGTGCGTATCTTTTGTAGCGAGTGTTTTTGTGCATGTTTTTTGATGCCCATTTGTATCCTTGAACTGTAGTAAGTATTTTCATGATTGCTTTTGGAATCCAATTTTGACCATGTTCGAGTCTGAATTTGGAAATTTGACATTAGACTGGAATTGTAGCCAGTTGAAATAGCTTTCTAATGCCGCCGGAACCAGTTGATTTTGAGTCCGATGCTCGACTTCGTGGACACTGTTGGGGATCGTGCATGTATACGCAGCGGAATTTAAAATTTTTTACATCGAACTAGTTTCGATTACATGCATAAACTAATCACATAGTCAACGTACCTTAACGCTTCCGCCATACATATGGTAATTTTCGATTTAATTGAAAAATACGTAAAACCGAAAATCACGAAACATGCTTATACTTCATTTCACAAAATCGAAACATGTAATCACGTATTACTCATGCTCATGAATCATAATTCATACAGAACATGCTCGAATTAATTTACGAAAGTTTCAATTCATTTACCTCTTGTAGCGTGCGATTTCGACGAATCGAAATCCTAGAACGAGTCACGTACAAGCTGCTATATACCACTCCTAGGGGCTGCAGGAACACCACCAAACGGCAGCTGGTCCGAAAGTGAGGCGACGGCGGCGCGTGTGTGTCAGTGGCGGCGGCGCGTGGGCGGTGCAGCGGCGCGTGCGGCGGTGCAGCGGCGGCGTGGCAATTCCGTTGGGGCAGCAGTTCCTCTCCAATTAGGTTTCACCTCGAATAAACGGATCTCCCCCTACTGTAGCACTAGATACAAAGGGGTTAGATAACAAAGGGAATACGATAGAGAAAGGAGAGGAAAAACCGGCGGATTCCAGCGGTGATCGGCGCCGGAGCGGCGGGGCAGCAGCGGCCGAGAGGCTGGACGGCTAGGGCTGGACGGCTAGGGCTGGACGGCTAGGGTTTTTGTGTGTAAAAATCTGATCTCAAACCCTTGTTTGAGGTCTATTTATACTTAGGGTTTTCAACCCTAGCGGGCTTAAGTCATTGGGCTTGACCCACTGATGCATTAAGCCCATCCCCTCGTCGGCCTCGTTTCTAATAAACGATCGTCCACAAAATTATAACAAAATTATATTTGTGACGAGCTCAAAGTCCTCGTCGATACGAGTGCCTCTTCGAAGTTTCCAATTTCCAAAATTGGAAACTTCCACTTCAGTGGACCTGCTAAATTGGGAAACTTCTCAATTTAGAAAGTTCACTAATTTCCGCATATCTCTTTCTCTACGTTTATTCCGACTCGTAATCCACAATCACGAATCTTGGACTCAATCATATTGACCTCCAACTTTGCAAAGATTAACATATTAATCTATGCTCATTGTTATCAAGGATCCATGTTACACGAGAAGTGTGACCCTCAATGGTTCAGGTGTATGCTAGCCGTGGGCTCACAACTCTTTGTGATTCGAACAACACATTGTTCTTATACGAACTCCTCCCAAGAGTCCTGATTAGAGTAAAACTCATTTTACCTAATCCCGATCAAATCGGTGCCCAACGAATCAAGATTGGCGTCTAGCAACTACGCATCATGATTCCCTAGATACAAATGAAGTGCCTGCAAGAACCTTATGATATAGTTAGCGTACAGTACGATCCTTTCGTAGCACATGTCCCGATTGAACTAGAGGCATTGGTTCACCGAGACCTCTTATAAAGTTCAATAACCGTGCGAACGTTCTAGGTATTATAAATCCGTTCGTGTGCGACTTAGGGAAATACATTTCCCTAATCACCCCACTATCAACTCTGGCCAGAGATTCCATGGATTATAAACCGTCAGAACACACAGGACATCCATGACTACTCAAGCGCTCGAATCCCCTACTACAATGCACAGACTTCACACTAGATTTCGGATTGCACGAACGTTGGCCCTTGGAGCGGTCCGCAGTGGGACTCAGGGACAGGTCACGATACAATCGGTCCTCTAGTGAAGTCACGGTGATGTCTGGGTCTTAAGGACTAATGGTGTACAACTATATCTTAGAAACCTATTACTCGATGAATGAGAACCACTTATAGATTTCTAGGGCGAGGGAGTTCAGTGAACTCATCCAGTATGAGCACCCACTCAAGTATGCCGATGTCACAACACCGAGGACTGATGAGACGCAGTACACATACACTAAGTTCTAGTCTCAAAAGGGAAAGGCCGGTATCCTCATTATTGGCGTAACCCATCGACTAGGAACAAGGTTTAACAGTTACATTACATTGCTGAGTTATCTCACCATTCTACTAGACCAACTCACAGTAATAGAGTAACTCGTTAGGACTATATCTATGCTGCTTGCATGGGATAACATATATAGAATGCCAAATAAGATATTTTATTATTAAGAACGAAAAACGATTGTTTTAGTACAAGGAAAAGAGAAAGACCACAACCACAAGTTGGCTTGCCGGTCACCTACTCTAACAATCTCCCACTTGACCTAAAGCCAACTACTCATAAATCTAAGTCCCATCGACTCTCGATGTTTCTCGTGGACTGATCCTGACAATGGCTTGGTGAAGGGATCTGCAATATTGTCCTCCGAGGTGACTCTGTCTAGCTTGACTTCACCTCTCTCTATGATCTCTCGGATCACATGGTATTTTCTCAACACGTGCTTCGACTTCTGATGAACTCTTGGTTCCTTAGCTTGCGCTACGGCTCCGTTGTTATCGCAGTACAGCCGTACTGGATCGCTAGCGTTCGGAAATACACCCAACTCTTGGATGAATTTCCTAATCCATGACCCTTCCTTTGAAGCATCTGATGCTGCAATATATTCAGCCTCGGTGGTGGAATCAGCCGTCGTGCCTTGTTTGGAACTCTTCCAACACACGGCACCTCCATTGACTTTGAATATATACCCCGAGTTTGACTTTGAGTCATCCACGTCCGATTGAAAACTAGAATCCGTGAAGCCTTCTAATTTCAACTCGGTATCCCCATAGACCAAAAACAAATCTCGAGTTCTTCGCAAGTACTTGAGAATGTCCTTCACAGCCTTCCAATGGGCTGGGCCGGGGTCGGACTGATTTCGAGAGACGAACCCCATGGGACATTGGCAAGAATCCCTTCTTGGATTCTTCCATGCTAAACCGTTTAAGAACGGTGTCTATGTACATGGAATGGGACAAGCCAAGCAATCTCCTCGATCTATCTCTATAGATCCGTATTCCCAATACGTAGGATGCTTCTCCCAAATCCTTCATCGAGAAACGTGTGGATAACCATACTTTAGTCGACTGCAACATCCCTACATCATTCCCAATGAGTAGTATGTCATCAACATAAAGTACAAGAAAAGTCACTGCACTCCCACTAACCTTCTTGTAGACACAAGGTTCCTCCGGGTTTTTCACAAATTCAAACTCTTTGATAGTTGTGTCGAACCTTTTGTTCCAACTACGGGATGCTTGTTTCAATCCATAAATGGATCGCTGGAGTTTGCAAACCTTTTGCTCATCTCCAGAAGATATGAAGCCTTCCGGCTGCGCCATGTAAATTTCTTCCTCAATGTCCCCATTAAGGAAAGCGGTCTTCACATCCATTTGCCATATCTCGTAGTCATACCACGCAGAGATGGCCAGCAAAATCCTAATGGACTTAAGCATAGCAACTGGAGAGAAGGTTTCCTCATAGTCAACTCCTTGCTTTTGAGTATAACCCTTCGCTACCAATCTAGCCTTGTAGGTCGATACCTTTCCATCTACTCCAATTTTCTTCTTATAGATCCACTTGCAGCCTATGGGAACGATTCCCTCGTGTGGATCTACCAAGGTCCATACCTTGTTGGAGTACATAGAGTCCATTTCGGATTTCATGGCATTTAGCCAATGTCCCTTGTCTGTATCCGATACAGCTTCGTTGAAAGTTCTAGGATCACATCCTTGGTCAACTTCATCAACGAGGAATAACCTATCGGGCGCTCTCCGAACTCTTTCGGATCTACGCAGCGACGGTTCAGGAGGTATATTAGTGGTTTGTTGAATTGGTTCATTATCTGATTGTTGTGCTTGAACTTCAGATTGTGGTTCTCGAACTTCTTCGAGATCAACTACACTGCCCTTTCTATCCGATAGAAATTCCTTCTCAAGGAACACGACATTTCTCGAGACGAACACCTTTGCCTCGGAAACATAGTAGAATTCGTATCCCATGGAATCCTCGGGATACCCCACAAAATAGCATAGGTCGGATTTTGTATCCAACTTATCTCCCACTAGCCGCTTCACGTAAGCGGGACAACCCCATATCCTAATATGTTTAAACGTGGTTCTTGGAGTGCCAAAGTTCATAAGGTGTGGAGTTAACTGCTTTGGTATTAACCCTATTCAGCAAATACACGGCAGTTAGGAGTGCATGACCCCATAGGTATGCCGGTAGCTCGGTGAACCCCATCATAGATCGAACCATGTCTAACAGTGTTCGATTCCGACGTTCGGAAACTCCATTAAGTTGAGGAGTTCCAGGAGGAGTCCATTGAGACAGAATCCCATTCTCTTTAAGATAGTCTATAAACTCAGTACTTAAGTATTCGCCGCCACGATCGGATCGTAGTTTCTTAATACGTCTACCGAGTTGGTTTTCTACTTGGTGTCTAAAATCTTTGAACCTTTCAAAAGTTTCAGACTTATACTTCATTAAGTACACGAAACCATACCTAGAATAATCATCGGTAAAGGTAACGAAGTAGTTAAAACCACCCCTAGCACTAACGCTTAGTGGACCACACACGTCTGAATGGATCAAATCCAAAAGACCCTCGGCCCGTTCCATCTTCCCTTTGAAGGGAGTCTTGGTCATTTTACCTTTAAGGCAGGATACACAAGTTTGAAGTGATTTAACGTCCTCCATGGAGAACATTCCTTCACTAACAAACTTGTTCATCCTTCTCAAGGAAATGTGACCTAGTCGAGCGTGCCAAAGTTGTGCGGGGTTAAGACTTATATCTTTTCGTTTTGCTGATATAACGTTAATAGGTATTTCACTTGGATTCAGTTCATATAAGTTCTTTATAAGTTGTCCCTTACAAATCATATTTTGTTCCTTTTGTATAATGCAAATCGAATTTCCAAAAACAAAAGTAAAACCTTCATTATCCAAAACAGGAATAGAAATAAGGTTTCGAATAAGTGACGGAACAAATAAACAATTGTTCAAAACCATGGAAAAACTAGAATCCAAAACAGAAAGATAAATTGTCCCAATGGCTTCAGCAGCAACCCTTGCTCCGTTGCCCATTCTTAGGTAGGTCTCACCCACATTAAGCTTCCTACTTCTTGTCATGAGCTGCAAATCATTACAAAGATGTGAGCCACAACCAGTATCCAATACCCAAGCAGAAGATTTAACGGACAAGTTAACTTCAACTAAATACGTACCCTTTTCAGAACGTTTCTGATCGAGGTAAGCCTTGCAGTTGCGTCGCCAATGGCCCTTCTTTCCACAATGATGGCAAGCGTCATCAACTTGCTTGGTGACCTTGTCATTCTTCACTCCGCTCGACTCGCCCTTCTCAAGTTTCTTGCTCGGGCCGAAACTCCTTTCTTTCCTTTTCTTCTGGAAAGAACCTTTCTTTGCCGAAGGAGCAACTAGGAGAACAGATTTCTCCTTCTTGATCGTGGACTCATAGCTGACCAACATGTTCAACAACTCATCCAATGGTGGATCGAGCTTGTTCATGTTGAAGTTCACTATGAACGATTCATAAGAACTAGGAAGAGACAGTAGGATCAAATCCACCGAGAGCTCGGCCGGGAGGGTGACATCGAGGCTCACCAGCTTCTCAAGGAGAGTGATCATCTTGAGACCGTGCTCGTGGACCGAAGCCCCTTCACGCAGCCTCATGGTGATCAACTCCTTGGTAGCTGAGTACCTCGATGCCCTAGTATTCTCACTGTACATGCTTTCAAGATGGTGCTTGATATCATAAGCATGCACGTGAGACTCATACTTCCTCGCGAGCTCTGGCACCATGGATGCTAGCATGTAGCACCTCGCATGGAGGTCGTCCTTCTTCCATGCCTCGAAAGTGGCAGTCTCGTCAGCAGTAGCAGTCGCAGGAAGAGAAGCGGGGGGACGTTCATTGAGCACATAGAGACGCTCCTCGACTTGGAGCACAAGTTTCAGATTGCGAAGCCAATCCAAATAGTTTGGACCGGTGAGTTTGTTTTGGTCGAGGATTGAGGAAAGGGGATGTTTGGACATTGTTGCTGAGAAAATTTTAAGAAGACAATAATTAGAGTTTAGTTCGTAATAATCGTTACAATTAAAATTTTGGACTTTTATGTTTTAATTGTTCTCCGACTAATTTTATCGAATTCCACCACCCTCTAGCAGACAATCGAGAAAACTTATTTTTCTTTAATGGGCTTTAGGTCCAATAGCGCTAATGTAACCCGTAGTTAATCTATCCCGATTACATAAGCCTAAAGGTGGAGTACTATCAATCACATCACTATGTGACCCTAAAGATCGATTTACCTCACACTTGATAATGACCTAAGTTAATCTAGCGAATATCAAAATCTTCGTGTGTCAAGTCTAGCCTACCAATATGAGATGTCATAGATCCAACTATATCAAACTAATGCAATCCCTAGTTAATCTAGCCGACCACATTAATCCAACATAATTTTATGTATGACCGTATCTCCATCTAATGTCAATTAAATTACAGCTTATCCCACAATAGCACTCCCCGCTAACACGGCTTACTGCACTATTATGAGAGGCTACACATAATTTAATTGTTGGTAGAAGGAAAGAAAAATTCAACAATTTGGTTTTTCTTTATAGCTTGATAATTATTCTTAATAAAGAATGAGGGATTTTATTTATTAAATCTTATTAGCTCATCGGAAGTTTTAGGTTATGATCGTTTGTGATTCCTACAACTATGTTCTCTAGGTATGTGGAAACGCATATTGATCCTAAGAGAGACATACGATCATCATCGTACTTAATCACAATTATTCATCTCATGAATTATTTAATTAATACGATTAATTGCAAATATAATTAACGGACTCCCTTCATTCATAAATCAATCAAATAAGAATGAAGTCCATTAGTTATTTGCTATCTAATTTGTGTTCCATTAATTAAACTAATTTAACGATTAAATTAAATAATTAATCCAACACTATTCTTTGAATTCAAATTAAATTAATGGGTCAATTATCTAATTTGGGTTTAATTGATAAATAATTTCATAAATTAAAAATCAATTAATTTTTAATATTAATTTCAGAAAATCGAATTAAAATTATTTTTTTTTTTTTTTTTTTTTGTTGTGCTGACCGGACCGGTCGGACCGGTCCGACCAGACCGGTTCGGTCAGCTGAAAAACAGCAGCAAAATCGAATTTTTCAAAATTAAAAATTTTAATATTTTCTGAAATATTCAAAATATTTAATTAATATTAAAACACCCAATTAGATAACACCAATAATTCAACAATTCAACAAATCGAAGCATGCTTTCGAAAACGATAAACACGTTGACAAATAAACGATTAACTCGTGGCTCTGATACCACTGTTGGGGATCGTGCATGTATACGCAGCGGAATTTAAATTTTTTTACATCGAACTAGTTTCGATTACATGCATAAACTAATCACATAGTCAACGTACCTTAACGCTTCCGCCATACATATGGTAATTTTCGATTTAATTGAAAAATACGTAAAACCGAAAATCACGAAACATGCTTATACTTCATTTCACAAAATCGAAACATGTAATCACGTATTACTCATGCTCATGAATCATAATTCATACAGAACATGCTCGAATTAATTTACGAAAGTTTCAATTCATTTACCTCTTGTAGCGTGCGATTTCGACGAATCGAAATCCTAGAACGAGTCACGTACAAGCTGCTATATACCACTCCTAGGGGCTGCAGGAACACCACCAAACGGCAGCTGGTCCGAAAGTGAGGCGACGGCGGCGCGTGTGTGTCAGCGGCGGCGGCGCGTGGGCGGTGCAGCGGCGCGTGCGGCGGTGCAGCGGCGCGTGCGGCGGTGCAGCGACGGCGTGGCAATTCCGTCGGGGCAGCAGTTCCTCTCCAATTAGGTTTCACCTCGAATAAACGGATCTCCCCCTACTGTAGCACTAGATACAAAGGGGTTAGATAACAAAGGGAATACGATAGAGAAAGGAGAGGAAAAACCGGCGGATTCCAGCGGTGATCGGCGCCGGAGCGGCGGGGCAGCAGCGGCTGAGAGGCTGGACGGCTAGGGCTGGACGGCTAGGGTTTTTGTGTGTAAAAATCTGATCTCAAACCCTTGTTTGAGGTCTATTTATACTTAGGGTTTTCAACCCTAGCGGGCTTAAGTCATTGGGCTTGACCCACTGATGCATTAAGCCCATCCCCTCGTCGGCCTCGTTTCTAATAAACGATCGTCCACAAAATTATAACAAAATTATATTTGTGACGAGCTCAAAGTCCTCGTCGATACGAGTGCCTCTTCGAAATTTCCAATTTCCAAAATTGGAAACTTCCACTTCAGTGGACCTGCTAAATTGGGAAACTTCTCAATTTAGAAAGTTCACTAATTTCCGCATATCTCTTTCTCTACGTTTATTCCGACTCGTAATCCACAATCACGAATCTTGGACTCAATCATATTGACCTCCAACTTTGCAAAGATTAACATATTAATCTATGCTCATTGTTATCAAGGATCCATGTTACACGAGAAGTGTGACCCTCAATGGTTCAGGTGTATGCTAGCCGTGGGCTCACAACTCTTTGTGATTCGAACAACACATTGTTCTTATACGAACTCCTCCTAAGAGTCCTGATTAGAGTAAAACTCATTTTACCTAATCCCGATCAAATCGGTGCCCAACGAATCAAGATTGGCGTCTAGCAACTACGCATCATGATTCCCTAGATACAAATGAAGTGCCTGCAAGAACCTTATGATATAGTTAGCGTACAGTACGATCCTTTCGTAGCACATGTCCCGATTGAACTAGAGGCATTGGTTCACCGAGACCTCTTACAACTATATCTTAGAAACCTATTACTCGATGAATGAGAACCACTTATAGATTTCTAGGGCGAGGGAGTTCAGTGAACTCATCCAGTATGAGCACCCACTCAAGTATGCCGATGTCACAACACCGAGGACTGATGAGACGCAGTACACATACACTAAGTGCTAGTCTCAAAAGGGAAAGGCCGGTATCCTCATTATTGGCGTAACCCATCGACTAGGAACAAGGTTTAACAGTTACATTACATTGCTGAAATATCTCACGATTCTACTAGACCAACTCACAGTAATAGAGTAACTCGTTCGGACTATATCTATGCTGCTTGCATGGGATAACAGATATAGAATGCCAAATAAGATATTTTATTATTAAGAACAAAAAACGATTGTTTTATTACAAGGAAAAGAGAAAGACCACAACCACAAGTTGGCTTGCCAGTCACCTACTCTAACAGACACTACCGAAGATGTTGAGGGATCCTCTCTTCTAATTTGATTTTATTTTCCAAATTGCAACTCTTTTCTTACTCTTTGATCATTTTTGCTTCATGGACACCTAATTATCAATTTGTACCTATAGAATACTAAATCCACAAATTAAAACAGAAATATAAATTAATCCATAAAAAAATCCACGTTAATGTAAACGTTGAGTGTTAATTCTACACTCCACTTTATCTTTTGTATCTTGTGTTTTTGCTGTTGTTTGGTTATACGTATTAAAGTCCTAGTGTTGTATTTCGTGTTTTTAAGAACGTTTTTGCGAATGCACTTTTGCGCATGTTTTTTTACATGTACGTTTGTGAATGTCCATTTGAGCGAGTGTGTTAGTGCATGTTTGTTGATTTGTATTAATGTCCTAGGATTGTAGTTTGTGTTTTCATGATCCTTTTTGCGAATGCACTTTTGCGTGAGTACTTTTGTGCATGCTTTTGTACTTTTTCTTATGTGCATATCTTTTGTAGCGAGTCTTTTTGTGCATGTTTTTTGATGCACATTCGTGTCCTCGAACTGTAGCACGTATTTTCATGATGGCTTTTGGAATCCAATTTTGACCAAGTTCGAGTCCGAATTTGGAAATTTGACATTAGACAGGAATTGTAGCCAGCTAAAATAGCTTTCTAATGCCGCCGGAACTGTTTGATTTGGAGTCCGGATGAGAAAGTTATGCTCGAGTTCGTGGACACTACCGAAGATGTTGAGGGATCCACTTTTCTAATTTGATTTTATTTTCCTAATTGCAACTCTTTTCTTACTCTTTGATCATTTTTGCTTCATCGACACCTAATTATCAATTTCTACCTATAGAATACTAAATTCACCAATTTAAACAGAAATATAAATTAATCCATAAAAAAAACCACATAAACGTAAACGTTGAGTGTTATTTCTACACTCCACTGTATCTTTTGTATCCAGTGTTTTTGCTGTTGTTTGGTTAGGCGTATTAAAGTCCTAATGTTGTATTTTGTGTTTTTAAGAACGTTTTTGCGAATGCCATTTTGCGCATGTTTTTTTACATGTACGTTTGTGCATGTCGATTTGAGCGAGTGTGTTAGTGCATGTTTGTTGATTTGTATTAATGTCCTATGATTGTAGTTTGTGTTTTCATGATCCTTTTTGCGAATGCACTTTTGCGTGAGTACTTTTGTGCATGCTTTTGTTCTTTTTCTTATGTGCGTATCTTTTGTAGCGAGTGTTATTGAGCATGTTTTTTTATGCGTATTCGTGTCCTCGAACTGTAACACATATTTTCATGATCGCTTTTGGAATACAATTTTGACCATGTTCGAGTCTGAATTTGGAAATTTAACATTAGACATGAATTGTAGCCAGTTGAAATAGCTTTCTAATGCCGTCGGAACCAGTTGATTTGGAGTCCGGATGAGAATGTTATGCTCGACTTCGTGGACACTATCGAAGATGTTGAGGGATCCTCTCTTCTAATTTGATTTTATTTTCCTAATTGCAACTCTTTTCTTACTCTTTGATCATTTTTGCTTCATGGACACCTAATTATCAATTTGTCACTATAGAATACTAAATCCACCAATTAAAACAGAAATATAAATTAGTCCATAAAAAAATCCACGTTAACGTAAACGTTGAGTGTTAATTGTACACTCCACTGTATCTTTTGTACCTTCTGTTTTTGCTGTTGTTTGGTTATACGTATTAAAGTACTAGTGTTGTATTTCGTGTTTTTAAGAATGTTTTTGCGAATGCACTTTTGCGCATGTTTTTTTACATGTACGTTTGTGAATGTCCATTTGAGCGAGTGTGTTAGTGCATGTTTGTTGATTTGTATTAATGTCCTAGGATTGTAGTTTGTGTTTTCATGATCCTTTTTGCGAATGCACTTTTGCGTGAGTACTTTTGTGCATGCTTTTGTACTTTTTATTATGTGCGTATCTTTTGTAGCGAGTCTTTTTCTGCATGTTTTTTGATGCGCATTCGTGTCCTCGAACTGTAGCACGTATTTTCATGATCGCTTTTGGAATCCAATTTTGACCAAGTTCGAGTGCGAATTTGGAAATTTGACATTAGACAGGAATTGTAGCCAGCTTAAATAGCTTTCTAATGCCGCCAAAACTTGTTGATTTGGAGTCCGGATGAGAAAGTTATGCTTGAGTTCGTGGACACTACCGAAGATGTTGAGGGATCCACTTTTCTAATTTGATTTTATGTTCCTAATTGCAACTTTTTTCTTACTCTTTGATCATTTTTGCTTCATCGACACCTAATTATCAATTTCTACCTACAGAAATACTAAATACACCAATTCAAACATAAATAAAAATTAATCCATAAAAAAACCACGTACACGTAAACGTTGAGTGTTATTTCTACACTCCACTGTATCTTTTGTATCCAGTGTTTTTGCTGTTGTTTGGTTAGGCGTATTAAAGTCCTAGTGTTGTATTTCGTGCTTTTAAGAACGTTTTTGCGAATGCACTTTTGCGTATGTTTTTTTACATATACGTTTGTGCATGTCGATTTGAGCGAGTGTGTTAGTGCATGTTTGTTGATTTGTATTAATGTCCTAGGATTGTAGTTTGTGTTTTCATGATCCTTTTTGCGAATGCACTTTTGCGTGAGTACTTTTGTGCATGCTTTTGTTCTTTTTCTTATGTGCGTATCTTTTGTAGCGAGTGTTATTGAGCATGTTTTTTTATGCGTATTCGTGTCCTCGAACAGTAACACGTATTTTCATGATCGCTTTTGGAATACAATTTTGACCATGTTCGAGTCTGAATTTGGAAATTTAACATTAGACATGAATTGTAGCCAGTTGAAATAGCTTTCTAATGCCGCCGGAACCAGTTGATTTGGAGTCCGGATGAGAATGTTATGCTCGACTTCGTGGACACTATCGAAGATGTTGAGGGATCCTCTCTTCTAATTTGATTTTATTTTCCTAATTGCAACTCTTTTCTTACTCTTTGATCATTTTTGCTTCATGGACACCTAATTATCAATTTGTACCTATAGAATACTAAATCCACCAATTAAAACAGAAATATAAATTAATCCATAAAAAAATCCACGTTAACGTAAACGTTGAGTGTTAATTGTACACTCCAGTGTATCTTTTGTATCTTCTGTTTTTGCTGTTGTTTGGTTATACGTATTAAAGTACTAGTGTTGTATTTCGTGTTTTTAAGAATGTTTTTGCGATGCACTTTTGCGCATGTTTTTTTACATGTACGTTTGTGAATGTCCATTTGAGCGAGTGTGTTAGTGCATGTTTGTTGATTTGTATTAATGTCCTAGGATTGTAGTTTGTGTTTTCATGATCCTTTTTGCGAATGCACTTTTGCGTGAGTACTTTTGTGCATGCTTTTGTACTTTTTCTTATGTGCGTATCTTTTGTAGCGAGTCTTTTTGTGCATGTTTTTTGATGCGCATTCGTGTCCTCGAACTGTAGCACGTATTTTCATGATCGCTTTTGGAATCCAATTTTGACGAAGTTCGAGTCCGAATTTGGAAATTTGACATTAGACAGGAATTGTAGCCAGTTGAAATAGCTTTCTAATGCCGCCGGAACTGGTTGATTTGGAGTCCGGATGAGAAAGTTATGCTCGAGTTCGTGGACACTACCGAAGATATTGAGGGATCCACTTTTCTAATTTGATTTTATTTTCGTAATTGCAACTCTTTTCTTACTCTTTGATCATTTTTGCTTCATCGACACCTAATTATCAATTTCTACCTATAGAATACTAAATCCACCAATTAAAATAGAAATATAAATTAATCCATCAAAAAAACCACGTAAACGTAAACGTTGAGTGTTATTTCTACACTCCACTGTATCTTTTGTATCCAGTGTTTTTGCTGTTGTTTGGTTATGCGTATTAAAGTCCTAGTGTTGTATTTCGTGTTTTTAAGAACGTTTTTGCGAATGCACTTTTGCGCATGTTTTTTAACATGTACGTTTGTGCATGTCGATTTGAGCGAGTGTGTTAGTGCATGTTTGTTAATTTGTATTAATGTCCTAGGATTGTAGTTTGTGTTTTTATGATCCTTTTTGCGAATGCACTTTTGCGTGAGTACTTTTGTGCATGCTTTTGTACTTTTTCTTATGTGCGTATCTTTTGTAGCGAGTGTTATTGAGCATGTTTTTTGATGCGTATTCGTGTCCTCGAACTGTAGCACGTATTTTCATGATCGCTTTTGGAATACAATTTTGACCATATTCGAGTCTGAATTTGGAAATTTAACATTAGACATGAATTGTAGCCAGTTGAAATAGCTTTCTAATGCCGCCGGAACCAGTTGATTTGGAGTCCGAATGAGAATGTTATGCTCGACTTCGTGGACACTACCGAAGATGTTGAGGGATCCTCTCTTCTAATTTGATTTTATTTTCCTAATTGCAACTCTTTTCTTACTCTTTGATCATTTTTGCTTCATGGACACCTAATTATCAATTTGTACCTATAGAATACTAAATCCACCAATTAAAACAGAAATAAAAATTGATCCATAAAAAAATCCACGTAAACGTAAACGTTGAGTGTTAATTCTACACTCCACTATATCTTTTGTATCCAGTGTTTTTGTTGTTATTTGGTTATGTGTATTAAAGTCCTAGTGTTGTATTTCGTGTCTTTAAGAACGTTTTTGCGAATGCACTTTTGCGCATGTTTTTTTACATGTACGTTTGTGCATGTCGATTTGAGCGAGTGTGTTAGTGCATGTTTGTTGATTTGTATTAATGTCCTAGGATTGTAGTTTGTGTTTTCATGATCCTTTTTGCGAATGCACTTTTGCGTGAGTACTTTTGTGCATGCTTTTGTACTTTTTCTTATGTGCGTATCTTTTGTAGCGAGTGTTTTTGTGCATGTTTTTTGATGCGCATTCGTGTCCTCGAACTGTAGCACGTATTTTCATGATCGCTTTTGGAATCCAATTTTGACCAAGTTCGAGTCCGAATTTGGAAATTTGACATTAGACAGGAATTGTGGCCAGCTTAAATAGCTTTCTAATGCCGCCAAAACTTGTTGATTTGGAGTCCGGATGAGAAAGTTATGCTTGAGTTCGTGGACACTACCGAAGATGTTGAGGGATCCACTTTTCTAATTTGATTTTATGTTCCTAATTGCAACTTTTTTCTTACTCTTTGATCATTTTCGCTTCATCGACACCTAATTATCAATTTCTACCTACAGAATACTAAATACACCAATTAAAACATAAATATAAATTAATCCATAAAAAAAACCACGTAAACGTAAACGTTGAGTGTTATTTCTACACTCCACTGTATCTTTTGTATCCAGTGTTTTTGCTGTTGTTTGGTTAGGCGTATTAAAGTCCTAGTGTTGTATTTCGTGCTTTTAAGAACGTTTTTGCGAATGCACTTTTGCGTATGTTTTTTTACATGTACGTTTGTGCATGTCGATTTGAGCGAGTGTGTTAGTGCATGTTGGTTGATTTGTATTAATGTCCTAGGATTGTAGTTTGTGTTTTCATGATCCTTTTTGCGAATGCACTTTTGCGTGAGTACTTTTGTGCATGCTTTTGTACATTTTCTTATGTGCGTATCTTTTGTAGCGAGTGTTATTGAGCATGTTTTTTGATGCGTATTCGTGTCCTCGAACTGTAGCACGTATTTTCATGATCGCTTTTGGAATCCAATTTTGACCATTTTCGAGTCTGAATTTGGAAATTTAACATTAGACATGAATTGTAGCCAGTTGAAATAGCTTTCTAATGCCGCCGGAACCAGTTGATTTGGAGTCCGGATGAGAATGTTATGCTCGACTTCGTGGACACTACCGAATATGTTGAGGGATCCTCTCTTCTAATTTGATTTTATTTTCCTAATTGCAACTCTTTTCTTACTCTTTGATCATTTTTGCTTCATGGACACCTAATTATCTATTTGTACCTATAGAATACTAAATCCACCAATTAAAACAGAAATATAAATTGATCCATAAAAAAATCCACGTAAACGTAAACGTTGAGTGTTAATTCTACACTCCACTATATCTTTTGTATCTTGTGTTTTTGCTGTTGTTTGGTTATACGTATTAAAGTCCTAGTGCTGTATTTCGTGTTTTTAAGAACGTTTTTGCGAATGCACTTTTGCACATGTTTTTTTACATGTACGTTTGTGAATGTCCATTTGAGCGAGTGTGTTAGTGCATGTTTGTGGATTTGTATTAATGTCCTAGGATTGTAGTTTGTGTTTTCATGATCCTTTTTGCAAATGCACTTTTGCGTGAGTACTTTTGTGCATGCTTTTGTACTTTTTCTTATGTGCGTATCTTTTGTAGCGAGTCTTTTTGTGCATGTTTTTTGATGCGCATTCGTGTCCTCGAACTGTAGCACGTATTTTCATGATCGCTTTTGGAATCCAATTTTGACCAAGTTCGAGTCCGAATTTGGAAATTTGACATTAGACAGGAATTGTAGCCAACTGAAATAGCTTTCTAATGCCGCCGAAACTTGTTGATTTGGAGTCCGGATGAGAAAGTTATGCTTGAGTTCGTGGACACTACCGAAGATGTTGAGGGATCCACTTTTCTAATTTGATTTTATGTTCCTAATTGCAACTCTTTTCTTACTCTTTGATCATTTTTGCTTCATCGACACCTAATTATCAATTTCTACCTATAGAATACTAAATACACCAATTAATACAGAAATATAAATTAATCCATAAAAAAAACAACGTAAACGTAAACGTTGAGTGTTATTTCTACACTCGACTGTATCTTTTGTATCCAGTGTTTTTGCTGTTGTTTGGTTAGGCGTATTAAAGTCCTAGTGTTGTATTTCGTGCTTTTAAGAACGTTTTTGCGAATGCACTTTTGCGCATGTTTTTTTACATCTACGTTTGTGCATGTCGATTTGAGCGAGTGTGTTAGTGCATGTTTGTTGATTTGTATTAATGTCCTAGGATTGTAGTTTGTGTTTTCATGATCCTTTTTGCGAATGCACTTTCGCGTGAGTACTTTTGTGCATGCTTTTGTACTTTTTCTTATGTGCGTATCTTTTGTAGCGAGTGTTATTGAGCATGTTTTTTGATGCGTATTCGTGTCCTTGAACTGTAACACGTATTTTCATGATCGCTTTTGGAATCCAATTTTGACCATGTTCGAGTCTGAATTTGGAAATTTAACATTAGACATGAATTGTAGCCAGTTGAAATAGCATTCTAATGCCGCCAGAACCAGATGATTTGGAGTCCGGATTAGAATGTTATGCTCGACTTCGTGGACACTACCGAAGATGTTGAGGGATCCTCTCTTCTAATTTGATTTTATTTTCCTAATTGCAACTCTTTTCTTACTCTTTGATCATTTTTGCTTCATGGACACCTAATTATCTATTTGTACCTATAGAATACTAAATCCACCAATTAAAACAGAAATATAAATTGATCCATAAAAAAATCCACGTAAACGTAAACGTTGAGTGTTAATTCTACACTCCACTATATCTTTTGTATCTTGTGTTTTTGCTGTTGTTTGGTTATACGTATTAAAGTCCTAGTGCTGTATTTCGTGTTTTTAAGAACGTTTTTGCGAATGCACTTTTGCACATGTTTTTTTACATGTACGTTTGTGAATGTCCATTTGAGCGAGTGTGTTAGTGCATGTTTGTTGATTTGTATTAATGTCCTAGGATTGTAGTTTGTGTTTTCATGATCCTTTTTGCAAATGCACTTTTGCGTGAGTACTTTTGTGCATGCTTTTGTACTTTTTCTTATGTGCGTATCTTTTGTAGCGAGTCTTTTTGTGCATGTTTTTTGATGCGCATTCGTGTCCTCGAACTGTAGCACGTATTTTCATGATCGCTTTTGGAATCCAATTTTGACCAAGTTCGAGTCCGAATTTGGAAATTTGACATTAGACAGGAATTGTAGCCAACTGAAATAGCTTTCTAATGCCGCCGAAACTTGTTGATTTTGAGTCCGGATGAGAAAGTTATGCTTGAGTTCGTGGACACTACCGAAGATGTTGAGGGATCCACTTTTCTAATTTGATTTTATGTTCCTAATTGCAACTCTTTTCTTACTCTTTGATCATTTTTGCTTCATCGACACCTAATTATCAATTTCTACCTATAGAATACTAAATACACCAATTAATACAGAAATATAAATTAATCCATAAAAAAAACAACGTAAACGTAAACGTTGAGTGTTATTTCTACACTCCACTGTATCTTTTGTATCCAGTGTTTTTGCTGTTGTTTGGTTAGGCGTATTAAAGTCCTAGTGTTGTATTTCGTGCTTTTAAGAACGTTTTTGCGAATGCACTTTTGCGCATGTTTTTTTACATCTACGTTTGTGCATGTCGATTTGAGCGAGTGTGTTAGTGCATGTTTGTTGATTTGTATTAATGTCCTAGGATTGTAGTTTGTGTTTTCATGATCCTTTTTGCGAATGCACTTTCGCGTGAGTACTTTTGTGCATGCTTTTGTACTTTTTCTTATGTGCGTATCTTTTGTAGCGAGTGTTATTGAGCATGTTTTTTGATGCATATTCGTGTCCTCGAACTGTAACACGTATTTTCATGATCGCTTTTGGAATCCAATTTTGACCATGTTCGAGTCTGAATTTGGAAATTTAAAATTAGACATGAATTGTAGCCAGTTGAAATAGCTTTCTAATGCCGCCAGAACCAGATGATTTGGAGTTCGGATTAGAATGTTATGCTCGACTTCGTGGACACTACCGAAGATGTTGAGGGATCCTCTCTTCTAATTTGATTTTATTTTCCTAATTGCAACTCTTTCCTTAATCTTTGATCATTTTTGCTTCATGGACACCTAATTATCAATTTTTACCTATAGAATACTAAATCCACCAATTAAAACAGAAATATAAATTAATCCATAAAAAAATCCACGTAAACTTAAACGTTGAGTGTTAATTCTACACTCCACTGTATCTTTTGTATCTTGTGTTTTTGCTGTTGTTTGGTTATACGTATTAAAGTCCTAGTGTTGTATTTCGTGTTTTTAAGAACGTTTTTGCGATTGCACTTTTGCGCATGTTTTTTTACATGTACGTTTGTGAAAGTCCATTTGAGCGAGTGTGTTAGTGCATGTTTGTTGATTTGTATTAATGTCCTAGGATTGTAGTTTGTGTTTTCATGATCCTTTTTGCGAATGCACTTTTGCGTGAGTACTTTTGTGCATGCTTTTGTTCTTTTTCTTATGTGCGTATCTTTTGTAGCGAGTGTTATTGAGCATGTTTTTTTATGCGTATTCGTGTCCTCGAACTGTAACACGTATTTTCATGATCGCTTTTGGAATACAATTTTGACCATGTTCGAGTCTGAATTTGGAAATTTAACATTAGACATGAAATGTAGCCAGTTGAAATAGCTTTCTAATGCCGCCGGAACCAATTCATTTGGAGTCCGGATGAGAATGTTATGCTTGACTTCGTGGACACTATCGAAGATGTTGAGGGATCCTCTCTTCTAATTTGATTTTATTTTCCTAATTGCAACTCTTTTCTTACTCTTTGATCATTTTTGCTTCATGGACACCTAATTATCAATTTGTACCTATAGAATACTAAATCCACCAATTAAAACAGAAATATAAATTAATCCATAAAAAAATCCACGTAAACGTAAACGTTGAGTGTTAATTCTACACTCCACTGTATCTTTTGTATCTTGTATTTTTGCTGTTGTTTGGTTATACGTATTAAAGTCCTAGTGTTGTATTTCGTGTTTTTAAGAACGTTTTTGCGATTGCACTTTTGCGCATGTTTTTTTACATGTACGTTTGTGAATGTCCATTTGAGCGAGTGTGTTAGTGCATGTTTGTTGATTTGTATTAATGTCCTAGGATTGTAGTTTGTGTTTTCATGATCCTTTTTGCGAATGCACTTTTGCGTGAGTACTTTTGTGCATGCTTTTGTACTTTTTCTTATGTGCGTATCTTTTGTAGCGAGTGTTTTTGTGCATGTTTTTTGATGCGCATTCCTGTCCTCGAACTGTAGCACGTATTTTCATGATCGCTTTTGGAATCCAATTTGACCAAGTTCGAGTCCGAATTTGGAAATTTGACGGTAGACAGGAATTGTAGCCAGCTGAAATAGCTTTCTAATGCCGCCGGAACTGGTTCAGTTGGAGTCTGGATGAGAAAGTTATGCTCGAGTTCGTGGACATTACCGAAGTTGTTAAGGGATCCACTTTTCTAATTTGATTTTATTTTCCTAATTGCTACTCTTTTCTTACTCTTTGATCATTTTTGCTTCATCGACACCTAATTATCAATTTGTACCTATAGAATACTAAATCCACCAATTAAAACAGAAATATAAATTAATCCATAAAAAAAACCACGTAAACGTAAACGTTGAGTGTTATTTCTACACCCTACTGTATCTTTTGTATCCAGTGTTTTTGCTATTGTTTGGTTATGCGTATTAAAGGCCTTGTGTTGTATTTCGTCTTTTTAACAACGTTTTTGCGAATGCACTTTTGCGCATGTTTTTTCACATGTACGTTTGTGCATGTCGATTTGAGCGAGTGTGTTAGTGCATGTTTGTTGATTTATATTAATGTCCTAGGATTGTAGTTTGTGTTTTCATGATCCTTTTTGCGAATGCACTTTTCCGTGAGTACTTTTGTGCATGCTTTTGTACTTTTTCTTATGTGCGTATCTTTTGTAGCGAGTGTTTTAGTGCATGTTTTTTGATGCCCATTTGTATCCTTGAACTGTAGTAAGTATTTTCATGATTGCTTTTGGAATCCAATTTTGACCATGTTCGAGTCTGAATTTGGAAATTTGACATTAGACAGGAATTGTAGCCAGTTGAAATAGCTTTCTAATGCCGCCGGGACCAGTTGATTTGGAGTCCGGATGAGAATGTTATGCTCGACTTCGTGGACACTACCGAAGATGTTGAGGGATCCTCTCTTCTAATTTGATTTTATTTTCCAAATCTTACTCTTTGATCATTTTTGCTTCATGGACACCTAATTATCAATTTGTACCTATAGAATACTAAATCCACAAATTAAAACAAAAATATAAATTAATCCATAAAAAAATCCACGTTAACGTAAACGTTGAGTGTTAATTCTACACTCCACTGTATCTTTTGTATCTTGTGTTTTTGTTGTTGTTTGGTTATACGTATTAAAGACCTAGTGTTGTATTTCGTGTTTTTAAGAACGTTTTTGCGAATGCACTTTTGCGCATGTTTTTTTACATGTACGTTTGTGAATGTCCATTTGAGCGAGTGTGTTAGTGCATGTTTGTTGATTTGTATTAATGTCCTAGGATTGTAGTTTGTGTTTTCATGATCCTTTTTGCGAATGCACTTTTGCGTGAGTACCTTTGTGCATGCTTTTGTACTTTTTCTTATGTGCGTATCTCTTGTAGCGAGTGTTTTTGTGCATGTTTTTTGATGCGCATTCGTGTCCTCGATCTGTAGCACGTATTTTCATGATCGCTTTTGGAATCCAATTTTGACCAAGTTCGAGTCCGAATTTGGAAATTTGACATTTGACAGGAATTGTAGCCAGCTAAAATAGCTTTCTTATGCCGCCGGAACTGGTTGATTTGGAGTCCGGATGAGAAAGTTATGCTCGAGTTCGTGGACACTACCGATGATGTTGAGGGATCCACTTTTCTAATTTGATTTTATTTTCCTAATTGCAACTCTTTTCTTACTCTTGATCATTTTTGCTTCATCGACACCTAATTATCAATTTCTACCTATAGAATACTAAATTCACCAATTAAAACAGAAATATAAATTAATCCATAAAAAAAACCTCGTAAACGTAAACATTGAGTGTTATTTCTACACTCCACTGTATCTTTTGTATCCAGTGTTTTTGCTGTTGTTTGGTTAGGCGTATTAAAGTCCTAATGTTGTATTTCGTCTTTTATGAACGTTGTTGCGAACGTACTTTTGCGCATGTTTTTTACATGTATGTTTGTGCATGTCCGTTTGAGCGAGTGTGTGTGTGCATGTTTGTTGATTTGTATTAATGTCATAGGATTGTAGTTTGTGTTTTCATGATCCTTTTTGCGAATGCACTTTTGCATGAGTACTTTTGTGCATGCTTTTGTACTTTTTCTTATGTGTGTATTTTTTGTAGCGAGTGTTTTTGTGCACGTTTCTTTATGCGCATCTGTGTCCTGGAACTGTAGCGGGTATTTTAATGATCGCTTTTGGAATTCAATTTTGACCATGTTCGAGTCTGAATTTGGAAATTTAACATTAGACAAGAAATGTAGCCAGTTGAAATAGCTTTCTAATGCCGCCGGAACCAGTTGATTTAGAGTCCACTGAGAAAGTTATGCTCGACTTCGTGGACACTACCGAAGATGTTGAGGAATCCTCTATTCTAATTTGATTTTATTTTCCTAATTGCAACTCTTTTCTTACTCTTTGATCATTTTTGCTTCATGGACACCTAATTATCAATTTGTACTTAGAGAATACTAAATCCTCCTATTAAAACAGAAATATAAATTAATCCATAAAAAAATCCACATAACGTAAACTTTGAGTATTATTTCTACACTCCACTTTATCTTTTGTATCCGGGGTTTTCGCTGTTGTTTCGTTATGCGTATTAAATTCCTAGTGTTGTATTTCGTGTTTTTAAGAACGTTTTTGCAAATGCACTTTTGCGCATGTTTTTTTACATGTACGTTTGTGCGTGTCCATTTGAGCGAGTGTGTTAGTGCATGTTTGTCGATTTGTATTAACGTCCTAGGATTGTATTTTTTATTTTCATGATCCTTTTTGCGAATGCACTTTTGCGTGAGTACTTTGGAGCATGCTTTTGTACTTTTATTTATGTGGGTATCTTTCGTAGCCAGTGTTATTGTGCATGTGTTTTTTATGCGCATTCGTGTCCTCGAACTGTAGCACGTATTTTCATGATCGCTTTTGGAATCCTATTTTGACCATGTTCGAGTCTGAATTTTAAAATTTGACATTACACAGGATTTGTAGCCAGCTGAAATAGCTTTCTAATATTGCCAGAACCAGTTGATTTGGAGTCTGGATGAGAAAGTTATCCTCGACTTCGTGCACACTACCGAAGATGTTGAGGGATCCTCTCTTCTAATTTGATTTTATTTTCCTAATTGCAACTCTTTTCTTACTCTTTGATCATTTTTGCTTCATGTACACCTAATTATCAATTTGTACCTATAGAATACTAAATCCACCAATTAAAACAAAAATATAAATTAATCCATAAAAAAATCCACGTAAACGTAAACGTTGAGTGTTATTTCTACACTCCACTGTATCTTTTGTATACGGTGTTTTTGCTGTTGTTTGGTTATGCGTATTAAAGTCCTAGTGTTGTATTTCGTGTTTTTATGAACGTTGTTGCGAATGCACTTTTGCGCATGTTTTTTTACATGTACGTTTGTGCATGTCGATTTGAGCGAGTGTGTTAGTGCATGTTTGTTCATTTGTATTAATGTCCTAGGATTGTAGTTTGTGTTTTCATGAACCTTTTTGCGAATGCACTTTTGCGTGAGTAATTTTGTGCATGATTTGGTACTTTTACTTATGTGCGTATCTTTTGTTGCAAGTGTTTTTGTGCAGGTTTCTTGATGCGCATTCGTAGCGTGTATTTTCATGATCGCTTTTGGAATCCAATTTTGACCATGTTCGAGTCCGAATTTGGAATTTTGACATTAGACAGGAGTTGTAGCCAGCTGAAAAATAGCTTCCTACTGCCGCCGGAACCAGTTGATTTGGAGTCCGGATGGGAAAGTTATGCTCGACGTCGTGGACACTACCGAAGATGTTGAGGGATCCTCTCTTCTAATTTGATTTTATTTTCCTAATTGCAACTCTTTTCTTACTCTTTGATCATTTTTGCTTCATGGACACCTAATTATCAATTTGTACCTATAGAATACTAAATCCAACAATTTAAACAAAAATATAAATTAATCCATAAAAAAATCCACGTAAACGTAAACGTTCAGTGTTATTTCTACACTCCACTGTATCTTTTGTATCCGGTGTTTTTGGTGTTGTTTGGTTATGCGTATTAAAGTCCTAGTGTTGTATTTCGTGTTTTTATGAACGTTGTTGCGAATGCACTTTTGCGCATGTTTTTTTACATGTACGTTTGTGCATGTCCATTTGAGCGAGTGTGTTTGTGCATGTTTGTTGATTTGTATTAATGTCCTAGGATTGTAGTTTGTGTTTTCATGATCCTTTTTGCGAATGCACTTCTGCGTGAGTACTTTTGTGCATGATTTTATAGTTTTACTTATGTGCGTATCTTTTGTAGCTAGTGTTTTTTTGCACGTTTCTTGATGCGCATTCGTGTCCTCGAACTGTAGCGGGTATTTTCATGATCGCTTTTGGAATCCAATTTTGACCATGTTCGAGTCTGAATTTGGTAATTTGACATAAGACATGATTTGTAGCCAGCTGAAATAGCTTTCTAATGCTGCTAGAACCAGTTGATTTGGAGTCCGGATGAGAAAGTTATGCTCGACTTCGTGGACACTACCGAAGATGTTGAGGGATCCTCTCTTCTAATTTAATTTTATTTTCCTAATTGCAACTCTTTTCTTACTCTTTGATCATTTTTGCTTCATGGACACCTAATTATCAATTTGTACCTATAGAATACTAAATCCACCAATTAAAACAGAAATATAAATTAATCCATAAAAAAATCAACGTAATCGAAAACGTTGAGTGTTATATCTACACTCCACTGTATCTTTTGTATCCGTTGTTTTTATTGTTGTTTGGTTGTGTATTAAAGTCCTAGTGTTGTATATTTCGGGTTTTTATGAACGTTGTTGCGAATGCACTTTTGCGCATGTTTTTTTACATGTTCGTTTGTGCATGTCCATTTGAGCGAGTGTGTTTGTGCATGTTTGTTGATTTGTATATAATGTCCTAGGATTGTAGTTTGTGTTTTCATGATCCTTTTTGCGAATGCACTTTTGCGTGAGTAGTTTTGTGCATGATTTTGTACTTTTACTTATGTGCGTATCTTTTGTAGCGAGCATTTTTGTGCACGTTTCTTGATGCGCATTCGTGTCCTCGAACTGTAGCGGGTATTTTCATGATCGCTTTTGGAATCCAATTTTGACCATGTTCGAGTCCGAATTTAGAAATTTGACAGTAGACAGGAATTGCAGCCAGCTGAAATAGGTTTCTAATGCCGCCTGACTCAGTTCATTTGGAGTCCGGACGAGAAAGTCATGCTCGACTTCGTGGAAACTACCGAAGATGTTGAGGGATCCTCTCTTCTAATTTGATTTTATATTCCTAATTGCATCTCTTTTCTTAATCTTTGATCATTTTTTCTTCGTGGACACCTAATTATCAATTTGTACCTATAGAATACTAAATCCACAAATTAAAACAGAAATATAAATTAATCCATAAAAAAATCAACATAAACGTAAACGTTGAGTGTTATTTCTACACTCCACTGTATCTTTTGTATTCGGTGTTTTTGCTGTTGTTTCGTTATGCGTATTAAAGTCCTAGTGTTGTATTTCGTGTTTTTATGAACGTTGTTGCGAATGCACTTTTGCGTATGTTTTTTTACATGTACGTTTGTGCATGTCCATTTGAGCGAGTGTGTTTGTGCATGTTTTTGGATTTGTATTAATGTCCTAGGATTGTAGTTTGTGTTTTCGTGATCCTTTTTGCGAACGCACTTTTGCGTGAGTACTTTTGTGCATGATTTTGTACTTTTACTTATGTGCGTATCTTTTGTAGCGAGCGTTGTTGTGCACGTTTCTTGATGTGCATTCGTGTTCTGGAGCTGTAGCGGGTATTTTCATGATCGCTTTTGGAATCCAATTTTGACCATGTTCGAGTCCGAATTTAGAAATTTGACAGTAGACAGTAATTGCAGCCAGCTGAAATAGGTTTCTAATGCTACCTGACCCAGTTGATTTGGAGTCCGGACGAGAAAGTCATGCTCGACTTCGTGGAAACTACCGAAGATGTTGAGGGATCCTCTCTTCTAATTTGATTTTATATTCCTAATTGCATCTCTTTTCTTAATCTTTGATCATTTTTTCTTCGTCGACACCTAATTATCAATTTGTACCTATAGAATACTAAATCCACCAATTAAAACAGAAATATAAATTAATCCATAAAAAAATCCACATAAACGTAAACGTTGAGTGTTATTTCTACACTCCACTGTATCTTTTGTATTCGGTGTTTTTGCTGTTGTTTCGTTATGCGTATTAAAGTCCTAGTGTTGTATTTCGTGTTTTTATGAACGTTGTTGCGAATTCACTTTTGCGCATGTTTTTTTACATGTACGTTTGTGCATGTCCATTTGAGCGAGTGTGTTTGTGCATGTTTTTGGATTTGTATTAATGTCCTAGGATTGTAGTTTGTGTTTTCATGATCCTTTTTGCGAACGCACTTTTGCGTGAGTACTTTTGTGCATGATTTTGTACTTTTACTTATGTGCGTATCTTTTGTAGCGAGCGTTGTTGTGCACGTTTCTTGATGTGCATTCGTGTTCTGGAGCTGTAGCGGGTATTTTCATGATCGCTTTTGGAATCCAATTTTGACCATGTTCGAGTCCGAATTTAGAAATTTGACAGTAGACAGTAATTGCAGCCAGCTGAAATAGGTTTCTAATGCTACCTGACCCAGTTGATTTGGAGTCCGGACGAGAAAGTTATGCTCGACTTCGTGGAAACTACCGAAGATGTTAAGGGATCCTCTCTTCTAATTTGATTTTATATTCCTAATTGCAGCTCTTTTCTTAATCTTTGATCATTTTTTCTTCGTGGACACCTAATTATCAATTTGTACCTATAGAATACTAAATCCACCAATTAAAACAGAAATATAAATTAATCCATAAAAAAATACACATAAACGTAAACGTTGAGTGTTATTTCTACACTCCACTGTATCTTTTGTATCCGGTGTTTTTGCTGTTGTTTCGTTATGCGTATTAAAGTCCTAGTGTTGTATTTTGTGTTTTTATGAACGTTGTTGCGAATGCACTTTTGCGCATGTTTTTTTACATCTACGTTTGTGCATGTCCATTTGAGCGAGTGTGTTTGTGCATGTTTTTGGATTTGTATTAATGTCCTAGGATTGTAGTTTGTGTTTTCATGATCCTTTTTGCGAACACACTTTTGCGTGAGTACTTTTGTGCATGATTTTAAACTTTTACTTATGTGCGTATCTTTTGTAGCGAGCGTTTTTGTGCACGTTTCTTGATGCGCATTCGTGTCTTGGAGCTGTAGTGGGTATTTCCATGATCGCTTTTGGAATCCAATTTTGACCATGTTCGAGTCCGAATTTAGAAATTTGACATTAGACAGGAATTGTAGCCAGCTGAAATAGCTTTCTAATGCCGCCGGAACCAGTTGATTTGGAGTCCGGATGAGAAAGTTATGATCGACTTCGTGGAAACTACCGAAGATGTTGAGGGATCCTCTCTTCTAATTTGATTTTATATTCCTAATTGCAACTCTTTTCTCAATCTTTGATCATTTTTGCTTCGTGGACACCTAATTATCAATTTGTACTTATAGAATACTAAATCCACCAATTAAAACAGAAATATAAATTAATCCATAAAAAAATCCACGTAAACGTAAACGTTGAGTGTTATTTCTACACTCCATTGTATCTTTTGTATCCGGTGTTTTTGCTGTTGTTTGGTTATGCGTATTAAAGTCATAGTGTTGTATTTCGAGTTTTTATGAACGTTGTTGCGAATGCACTTTTTGTTGGGGATCGATGCATGTATACGCAGCGGAAAACAAAAATTTAATCGAACTCAATGTTCAATCACATGCATAAATCAATTAATTGAACGTACCTTAACGCTTCCGCCATACACATGGAAATATTTCATATTTTAATCGAAATTAAATAAAACGATAAACAAAGATGAGCATGCTTGCATACGACATCATGAAAGCGAAAACATACATTCTTCATATAATTGTCATGCTCACAAATTAATTCACATAATCCGATTACGAATTAATTCGCAGGGGTTTTCGATTTTACCTCTTGAAGCGTGAGATTTCGACGAATCGAAATCTATGAACTAAGACACGTAAAACTGCTATTAAAAAACTCCAAGGCTGCGAAGAACCGACAGAACAGCAGCTGGTCCGATCTGATCTCGACGGCGGCACATGAGGTGCAGCGGCGGCGGCGCGTGGCAACGGCGACGGCGCGTGCGGGGCTGGCGGTGGTGGAGTTGCGTTCTTCCTCTCCAATAAGGTTTCACATCGTACAACTAGACCCACTCTAACTGCAGCACTAGATACAGAAGAGTTAGAAAAACAACGGGAATAAAGACGAGGAAGAAAAGAGAAGAAACCGGCGGCGGCGGCGGCGACAGAGCGGCGGCGCGACGGCGGTGCGGCGGTGCAGCGGCGGGGCTGCAGCCGTGAGGCGGAGGACGGCCGTGCTTCATGCGGCTAGGGTTTGGGGCTGTAAAATCTGATCTCAACTCATCTTATGAGTTGTATTTATACTAGGGTTCATAACCCTCATGGGCTTAAGTCATTGGGCTTGACCCACTGATCCATTAAGCCCATCCCTTCGTCGGCCTCGTTTCTTACAAACGATCGTCCACAAAATTATAACAAAATTATATTTGTGACGAGCATAAAGTCCTCGTCGATACGAGTGCCTCTTTGAAATTTTCAATTTCCAAAATTGGAAACTTCTAATTTAGTGGACCTGCTAAATCAAGAAACTTCCCAATTTAGAAAGTTCACTAAATTTCCGCATATCTTTTTCTCTCCGTTTATTCCAACTCGTAATCCACAAATACGAATCTTAGATTCAATCATATTGACATCCAACTACGCAAAGATTAACACATTAATCTATGCTTGTTGTTTTTCAAGGATCTATGTTACACGAGAAGTGTGACCCTCAATGGTTCAGGTGTAAGCTAGCCGTGGGCTCACAACTCTTTGTGATTCGAACAACACATTGTTCTTATACGAACTCCTCCCAAGAGTCCCGATTAGGGTAAAACTCATTTTACTCAATCGCTGATCAAATCGGTGCCCAACGAATCAAGATTGGCGTCTAGCAACTACGCATCATGATTCCCTAGATACAAATGAAGTGCCTGCAAGAACCTTGTGATATAGTTAACGTACAGTACGATCCCTTCGCAGCACATGTCCCGATTGAACTAGAGGCATTGGTTCACCGAGACCTCTTATTCAGTTCAATAACCATGCGAACGTTCTAGGTGTTATAATCCGTTCGTGTGTGACTTAGAGAAACACATTTCCCTAATCACCCCACTATCAACTCCGGCCGGAGCTTCCATGGATTTCAAACCGACAGAACACACAGGACATCCATGACTACTCAAGCGCTCGAATCCCCTACTACAATGCACAGACTTCACACTAGATTTTGGACTGCACAAACATTGGCCCTTGGAGCGGTCCGCGGTGGGACTCAGGGACAGGTCACGATACAGTCGGTCCTCTAGTGAAGTCACGGTGATGTCTGGGTCTTAAGGACTAATGGTGCACAACTATATCATAGAAACCTATTACTCGATGATTGGGAACCACTTATAGATTTCTAGGCGAGGGAGTTCAGTGAACTCATCTAATATGAGCACCCACTCAAGTATGCCGATGTCACAACACCGATGACTGATGAGACGCAGTACACATACACTAAGTGCTAGTCTCAAAAGGGAAAGACCGGTATCCTCATTATTGGCGTAACCCATCGACTAGGAACAAGGTTTAACAGTTACATTACATTGCTGAGTTATCTCAAGATTCTACTAGATCAACGCACAGTAATAGAGTAAATCGTTAGGACTATATCTATGATGCTTGCATGGGATAAGAGATATAGAATGCCAAAAGGTATTTTAACATTAATTTGAAATAGATTATTTACGAGTAGCGTGAGAAAACACAACACTTAGTTGGCTTATTGGTTACATACTCTAACACTTTTGCGCATGTTTTTTTACATGTACGTTTGTGCATGTCCGTTTGAACGAGTGTGTTTGTGCATGTTTGTTGATTTGTATTAATGTCCTAGGATTGTAGTTTGTGTTTTCATGATCCTTTTTGCGAATGAACTTTTGCATGAGTACTTTTGTGCATGATTTTGTACTTTTACTCATGTGCGTAGTTTTTGAGCGAGCATTTTTGTGCACGTTTCTTGATGCGCATTAGTGTCTTGGAGTTGTAGTGGGTATTTTCATGATCGCTTTTGGAATCCAATTTTGACCATGTTCGAGTCCGAATTTGGAAATTTGACATTAGACAGGGATTGTAGCCAGCTGAAATAGCTTTCTAATGCCGCTAGAACCAGTTGATTTGGAGTCCGGATGAGAAAGTTATGCTCGACTTCGTGGAAACTACCGAAGATGTTGAGGGATCCTCTCTTCTAATTTTATTTTATATTCCTAATTGCAACTCTTTTCTTAATCTTTGATTATTTTTGCTTCATGGACACCTAATTATCAATTTGTACTTATAGAATACTAAATCCACCAATTAGAACAGAAATATAAATTAATCCATAAAAAATCCACGTAAACGTAAAGGTTGAGTGTTATTTCTACACTCCACTGTATCTTTTGTATCCGGTGTTTTTGCTGTTGTTTGGTTATGCGTATTAAAGTCCTAGTGTTGTATTTCGTGTTTTTATGAACGTTGTTGCGAATGCACTTTTGCGCATATTTTTTTACATGTACGTTTGTGCATGTTTGTTTGAGCGAGTGTGTTTGTGCATGTTTGTTGATTTGTATTAATGTCCTAGGATTGTAGTTTGTGTTTTCATGTCCTTTTGCCGAATGCACTTTTGCATGAGTACTTTTGTGCATGATTTTGTACTTTTACTCACGTGCGTATCTTTTTTAGCGAGCGTTTTTGTGCACGTTTCTTGATGCGCATTCGTGTCTTGGAGTTGAAGTGGGTATTTTCATGATCGCTTTTGGAAACAATTTTGACCATGTTCGAGTCCGAATTTGGAAATTTGACATTAGACAGGGATTGTAGCCAGCTGAAATAGCTTTCTAATGCCGCCGGAACCAGTTGATTTGGAGTCCAGATGAGAAAGTTATGCTCGACTTCGTGGAAACTACCGAAGATGTTGAGGGATCCTCTCTTCTAATTTGATTTTATATTCCTAATTGCAACTCTTTTCTTAATCTTTGATCATTTTTGCTTCATGGACACCTAATTATCAATTTGTACTTATAGAATACTAAATCCACCAATTAAAACAGAAATATAAATTAATCCATACAAAAATCCACGTAAACGTAAACATTGAGTGTTATTTCTACACTCCACTGTATCTTTTGTATCCGGTGTTTTTGTTGTTGTTTCGTTATGCGTATTAAAGTCCTAGTGTTGTATTTCTTGTTTTTATGAATGTTGTTGCAAATGCACTTTTGCGCATGTTTTCTTACATGTACGTTTTTTCATTCCATTTGAGCGAGTGTGTTTGTGCATGTTTGTGGATTTGTATTAATGTCCTGGGATCGTAGTTTGTGTTTTCATGATTCTTTTTGCGAATGCACTTTTGCGTGAGTACTTTTGTGCATTATTTTATAGTTTTACATATGTGCGTATCTTTTGTAGCGAGTGTTTTTTTGCACGTTTCTTGATGCGCATTCGTGTCCTCGAACTGTAGCGGGTATTTTCATGATCGCTTTCGGAATCCAATTCTGACCATGTTCGAGTCCAAATTTGGAAATTTAATATTAGACAGGAATTGTAGCCAGTTGAAATAGCTTTCTAATGTTGCTAGAACCAGTTGATTTGGAGTCCAGATGAGAAAGTTATGCTCGACTTCGTGGACACTACCGAAGATGTTGAGGTATCCTCTCTTCTAATTTGATATTATTTTCCTAATTGAACCTCTTTTCTTACTCTTTGATCATTTTTGCTTCATGGACACCTAATTATCCATTTGTACCTATAGAATACTTAATCCACCAATTAAAACAAAAATAAATTAATCCATAAAAAAATCCACGTAAACGTAAACGTTGAGTGTTATATCTACACTCCACTGTATCTTTTGTATCCGGTGTTTTTGTTGTTGTTTCGTTATGCGTATTAAAGTCCTAGTGTTGTATATTTCGGGTTTTTATGATCGTTGTTGCGAATGCACTTTTGCGCATGTTTTTTTACATGTACGTTTCTGCATGTCCATTTGAGCGAGTGTGTTTGTGCATGTTTGTTGACTTGTATATAATGTCCTAGGATTGTAGTTTGTGTTTTCATGATCCTTTTTGCGAATGCACTTTTGCGAGAGTACTTTTGTGCATGATTTTGTACTTTTACTTATGTGCGTATCTTTTGTAGCGAGTGTTTTTGTGCACGTTTCTTGTTGCGCATTCGTGTCCTCGAACTGTAGCGGGTATTTTCATGATCGCTTTTGGAATCCAATTTTGACCATGTTCGAGTCCGAATTTGTAAATTTGACATTCGACAGGAATTGTAGCAAGCTGAAATAGCCTTCTAATGCCGCCGGACCCAGTTGATTTGGAGTCCGGATGAGAAAGTTATGCTCGACTTCGTGGACACTACCGAAGATGATGAGGGATCCTCTCTTCTTATTTGGTTTTATTATCCTAATTGCAACTCTTTTCTTACTCTTTGATCATTTTTGCTTCATGGACACCTAATTATCAATTTGTACCTATAGAATACTAAATCCACCAATTAAAACAGAAATATAAATTAATCCATAAAAAAATCCACATAAACATAAACGTTGAGTGTTATTTCTACACTCCACTGTATCTTTTGAATCCGGTGTTTTTGTTGTTGTTTGGTTATGCGTATTAAAGTCCTAGTGTTGTATTTCTTGTTTTTATGAACGTTGTTGCGAATGCACTTTTGCG
The DNA here is from genome assembly GCF_056151865.1 of Erythranthe guttata. Lineage (NCBI taxonomy): Eukaryota > Viridiplantae > Streptophyta > Magnoliopsida > Lamiales > Phrymaceae > Erythranthe > Erythranthe guttata. The sequence continues at coordinate 11,215,980 of NC_142543.1, read as the reverse complement.
CATGTTTTTTTACATGTACGTTTGTGCATGTCCATTTGAGCGAGTGTGTTTGTGCTTGTTTGTAAATTTGTATTAATGTCCTAGGATTGTAGTTTGTGTTTTCATGATCCTTTTTGCGAACGCACTTTTGCGTGAGTACTTTTGTGCATGATTTTGTACTTTTACTTATGTGTGTATCTTTTGTAGCGAGCGTTTTTGTGCACGTTTCTTGATGCGCATTCATGTCCTGGAGCTATAGCGGGTATTTTCATGATCGCTTTTGGAATCCAATTTTGACCATGTTCGAGTCCGAATTTAGAAATTTGACATTAGACAGGGATTGCAGCCAGCTAAAATAGCTTTCTAATGCCGGCGGAACCAGTTGATTTGGAGTCCGGATGAGAAAGTTATGCTCGACTTCATGGAAACTACCGAAGATGTTGAGGGATCCTCTTTTCTAATTTGATTTTATATTCCTAATTGCAACTCTTTTCTTAATCTTTGATCATTTTTGCTTCGAGGACACCTAATTATCAATTTGTACTTATAGAATACTAAATCCACCAATTAAAACAGAAATATAAATTAATCCATAAAAAAATCAACATAAACATAAACGTTGAGTGTTATTTCTACACTCCACTGTATCTTTTGTATCTGGTGTTTTTGCTGTTGTTTCGTTATGCGTATTAAAGTCCTAGCGTTGTATTTCGTGTTTTTATGAACGTTGTTGCGAATGCACTTTTGCGCATGTTTTTTTACATGTACGTTTGTGCATGTCAGTTTGAGCGAGTGTGTTTGTGCATGTTTGTGGATTTGTATTAATGTCCTAGGATTGTAGTTTGTGTTTTCATGATCCTTTTTGCGAACGCACTTTTGCGTGAGTACTTTTGTGGGTGATTTTGTACTTTTACTTATGTGCGTATCTTTTGTAGCGAGCGTTTTTGTGCACGTTTCTTGATGCGCATTCGTGTCCTGGAGCTATAGCGGGTATTTTCATGATCGCTTTCGGAATCCAATTTTGACCATGTTGGAGTCCGAATTTAGAAATTTGACATTAGACAGGGATTGCAGCCAGCTAAAATAGCTTTCTAATGCCGCCGGAACCAGTTGATTTGGAGTCCGGATGAGAAAGTTATGCTCGACTTCGTGGAAACTACCGAAGATGTTGAGGGATCCTCTTTTCTAATTTGATTTTATATTCCTAATTGCAACTCTTTTCTTAATCTTTGATCATTTTTGCTTCGTGGACACCTAATTATCAATTTGTACTTATAGAATACTAAATCCACCAATTAAAACAGAAATATAAATTAATCCATAAAAAAATCAACATAAACATAAACGTTGAGTGTTATTTCTACACTCCACTGTATCTTTTGTATCCGGTGTTTTTGCTGTTGTTTCGTTATGCGTATTAAAGTCCTAGCGTTGTATTTCGTGTTTTTATGAACGTTGTTGCGAATGCACTTTTGCGCATGTTTTTTTACATGTACGTTTGTGCATGTCCGTTTGAGCGAGTGTGTTTGTGCATGTTTGTGGATTTGTATTAATGTCCTAGGATTGTAGTTTGTGTTTTCATGATCCTTTTTGCGAACGCACTTTTGCGTGAGTACTTTTGTGGGTGATTTTGTACTTTTACTTATGTGCGTATCTTTTGTAGCGAGCGTTTTTGTGCACGTTTCTTGATGCGCATTCGTGTCCTGGAGCTGTAGCGGGTATTTTCATGATCGCTTTTGGAATCCAATTTTGACCATGTTCGAGTCCGAATTTAGAAATTTGACATTAGACAGGGATTGCAGCCACCAAAATAGCTTTCTAATGCCGCCGGAACCAGTTGATTTGGAGTCCGGATGAGAAAGTTATGCTCGACTTCGTGGAAACTACCGAAGATGTCGAGGGATCCTCTCTTCTAATTTGATTTTATATTCCTAATTGCAACTCTATTCTTAATCTTTGATCATTTTTGCTTCGTGGACACCTAATTATCAATTTGTACTTATAGAATACAAAATCCACCAATTAAAACAGAAATATAAATTAATCCATAAAAAAATCCACATAAACGTAAACGTTGAGTGTTATTTCTACACTCCACTGTATCTTTTGTATCCGGTGTTTTTGCTGTTGTTTCGTTATGCGTATTAAAGTCCTAGTGTTGTATTTAGTGTTTTTATGAACGTTGTTGCGAATGCACTTTTGCGCATGTTTTTTTACATGTACGTTTGTGCATGTCCATTTGAGCGAGTGTGTTTGGGCATGTTTGTGGATTTGTATTAATGTCCTAGGATTGTAGTTTGTGTTTTCATGATCCTTTTTGCGAACGCACTTTTGCGTGAGTACTTTTGTGCATGATTTTGCACTTTTACTTATGTGCGTATATTTTGTAGCGAGCGTTTTTGTGCACGTTTCTTGATGCGCATTCGTGTCCTGGAGCTGTAGCGGGTATTTTCATGATCGCTTTTGGAATCCAATTTTGACCATGTTCGAGTCCGAATTTAGAAATTTGACATTAGACACGGATTGTAGCCAGCTGAAATAGCTTTCTAATGCCGCCGGAACCAGTTGATTTGGAGTCCGGATGATAAAGTTATGCTCGACTTCGTGGAAACTACCGAAGATGTTGAGGGATCCTCTCTTCTAATTTGATTTTATATTCCTAATTGCAACTCTATTCTTAATCTTTGATCATTTTTGCTTCGTGGACACCTAATTATCAATTTGTACTTATAGAATACAAAATCCACCAATTAAAACAGAAATATAAATTAATCCATAAAAAAATCCACATAAACGTAAACGTTGAGTGTTATTTCTACACTCCACTGTATCTTTTGTATCCGGTGTTTTTGCTGTTGTTTCGTTATGCGTATTAAAGTCCTAGTGTTGTATTTCGTGCTTTTATGAACGTTGTTGCGAATGCACTTTTGCGCATGTTTTTTTACATGTACGTTTGTGCATGTCCGTTTGAGCGAGTGTGTTTGTGCATGTTTGTGGATTTGTGTTAATGTCCTAGGATTGTAGTTTGTGTTTTCATGATCCTTTTTGCGAACGCACTTTTGCGTGAGTACTTTTGTGGGTGATTTTGTACTTTTACGTATGTGCGTATCTTTTGTAGCGAGCGTTTTTGTGCACGTTTCTTGATGCGCATTCGTGTCTTGGAGCTGTAGCGGGTATTTTCATGATCGCTTTTGGAATCCAATTTTGACCATGTTCGAGTCCGAATTTAGAAATTTGACTTTAGACAGGGATTGCAGCCAACAAAAATAGCTTTCTAATGCCGCCGGAACCAGTTGATTTGGAGTCCGGATGAGAAAGTTATGCTCGACTTCGTGGAAACTACCGAAGATGTCGAGGGATCCTCTCTTCTAATTTGATTTTATATTCCTAATTGCAACTCTATTCTTAATCTTTGATCATTTTTGCTTCGTGGACACCTAATTATCAATTTGTACTTATAGAATACAAAATCCACCAATTAAAACAGAAATATAAATTAATCCATAAAAAAATCCACATAAACGTAAACGTTGAGTGTTATTTCTACACTCCACTGTATCTTTTGTATCCGGTGTTTTTGCTGTTGTTTCGTTATGCGTATTAAAGTCCTAGTGTTGTATTTCGTGTTTTTATGAACGTTGTTGCGAATGCACTTTTGCGCATGTTTTTTTACATGTACGTTTGTGCATGTCCGTTTGAGCGAGTGTGTTTGTGCATGTTTGTGGATTTGTATTAATGTCCTAGGATTGTAGTTTGTGTTTTCATGATCCTTTTTACGAACGCACTTTTGCGTGAGTACTTTTGTGGGTGATTTTGTACTTTTACTTATGTGCGTATCATTTGTAGCGAGCATTTTTGTGCACGTTTCTTGATGCGCATTCGTGTCCTGGAGCTGTAGCGGGTATTTTCATGATCGCTTTTGGAATCCAATTTTGACCATGTTCGAGTCCGAATTTAAAAATTTGACTTTAGACAGGGATTGCAGCCAGCTAAAATAGCTTTCTAATGCCGCCAGATCCAGTTGATTTGGAGTCCGGATGAGAAAGTTATGCTCGACTTCGTGGAAACTACCGAAGATGTTGAGGGATCCTCTCTTCTAATTTGATTTTATATTCCTAATTGCAACTCTTTTCTTAATCTTTGATCATTTTTGCTTCGTGGACACCTAATTATCAATTTGTACTTATAGAATACTAAATCCACCAATTAAAACAGAAATATAAATTAATCCATAAAAAAATCCACATAAACGTAAACGTTGAGTGTTATTTCTACACTCCACTGTATCTTTTGTATCCGGTGTTTTTGCTGTTATTTCGTTATGCGTATTAAAGTCCTAGTGTTGTATTTCGTGTTTTTATGAACGTTGTTGCGAATGCACTTTTGCGCATGTTTTTTTACATGTACGTTTGTGCATGTCCGTTTGAGCGAGTGTGTTTGTGCATGTTTGTGGATTTGTATTAATGTCCTAGGATTGTAGTTTGTGTTTTCATGATCCTTTTTGCGAACGCACTTTTGCGTGAGTACTTTTGTGGGTGATTTGGTACTTTTACTTATGTGCGTATCTTTTGTAGCGAGCGTTTTTGTGCACGTTTCTTGATGCACATTCGTGTCCTGGAGCTGTAGCGGGTATTTTAATGATCGCTTTTGGAATCCAATTTTGACCATGTTCGAGTCCGAATTTAGAAATTTGACATTAGACACGGATTGAAGCCAGCTGAAATAGCTTTCTAATGCCGCCAGATCCAGTTGATTTGGAGTCCGGATGAGAAAGTTATGCTCGACTTCGTGGAAACTACCGAAGATGTTGAGGGATCCTCTCTTCTAATTTGATTTTATATTCCTAATTGCAACTCTTTTCTTAATCTTTGATCATTTTTGCTTCGTGGACACCTAATTATCAATTTGTACTTATAGAATACTAAATCCACCAATTAAAACAGAAATATAAATTAATCCATAAAAAAATCCACGTAAACGTAAACGTTGAGTGTTATTTCTTCACTCCACTGTATCTTTTGTATCCGGTGTTTTTGCTGTTGTTTTGTTATGCGTATTAAAATCCTAGTGTTGTATTTCGTGTTTTTATGAACGTTGTTGCGAATGCACTTTTGCGCATGTTTTTTTACATGTACGTTTGTGCATGTCCGTTTGAGCGAGTGTGTTTGTGCATGTTTGTGGATTTGTATTAATGTCCTAGGATTGTAGTTTGTGTTTTCATGATCCTTTTTGCGAACGCACTTTTGCGTGAGTACTTTTGTGGATGATTTTGTACTTTTACTTATGTGCGTATCTTTTGTAGCGAGCGTTTTTTGTGCACGTTTCTTGATGCGCATTCTTGTCCTGGAGCTGTAGCGGGTATTTTCATGATCGCTTTTGGAATCCAATTTTGACCATGTTCGAGTCCGAATTTGGAAATTTGACATTAGACAGGGATTGCAGCCAGCTAAAATAGCTTTCTTTCTAATGCCGCCGGATCCAGTTGATTTGGAGTCCGGATGAGAAAGTTATGCTCGACTTCGTGGAAACTACCGAAGATGTTGAGGGATCCTCTCTTCTAATTTGATTTTATATTCCTAATTGCAACTCTTTTCTTAATCTTTGATCATTTTTGCTTCGTGGACACCTAATTATCAATTTGTACTTACAGAATACTAAATCCACCAATTAAAACAGAAATATAAATTAATCCATAAAAAAATCCACATAAACGTAAACGTTGAGTGTTATTTCTACACTCCACTGTATCTTTTGTATCCGGTGTTTTTGCTGTTGTTTCGTTATGCGTATTAAAGTCCTAGTGTTGTATTTCGTGTTTTTATGAACGTTGTTGCGAATGCACTTTTGCGCATGTTTTTTTACATGTACGTTTGTGCATGTCCGTTTGGGCGAGTGTGTTTGTGTATGTTTGTGGATTTTTATTAATGTCCTAGGATTGTAGTTTGTGTTTTCATGATCCTTTTTGCGAACGCACTTTTGCGTGAGTACTTTTGTGGATGATTTTGTACTTTTACTTATGTGCGTATCTTTTGTAGCGAGCGTTTTTTGTGCACGTTTCTTGATGCGCATTCTTGTCCTGGAGCTGTAGCGGGTATTTTCATGATCGCTTTTGGAATCCAATTTTGACCATGTTCGAGTCCGAATTTGGAAATTTGACATTAGACAGGGATTGCAGCCAGCTAAAATAGCTTTCTTTCTAATGCCGCCGGATCCAGTTGATTTGGAGTCCGGATGAGAAAGTTATGCTCGACTTCGTGGAAACTACCGAAGATGTTGAGGGATCCTCTCTTCTAATTTGATTTTATATTCCTAATTGCAACTCTTTTCTTAATCTTTGATCATTTTTGCTTCGTGGACACCTAATTATCAATTTGTACTTACAGAATACTAAATCCACCAATTAAAACAGAAATATAAATTAATCCATAAAAAAATCCACATAAACGTAAACGTTGAGTGATATTTCTACACTCCACTGTATCTTTTGTATTTGGTGTTTTTGCTGTTGTTTCGTTATGCGTATTAAAGTCCTAGTGTTGTATTTCATGTTTTTATGAACGTTGTTGCGAATGCACTTTTGCGCATGTTTTTTTACATGTATGTTTGTGCATGTCCGTTTGAGCGAGTGTGTTTGTGCATGTTTGTGGATTTGTATTAATGTCCTAGGATTGTAGTTTGTGTTTTCATGATCCTTTTTGCGAACGCACTTTTGCGTGAGTAATTTTGTGGATGATTTTGTACTTTTACTTATGTGCGTATCTTTTGTAGCGAGCGTTTTTTGTGCACGTTTCTTAATGCGCATTCGTGTCCTGGAGTTGTAGCGGGTATTTTCATGATCGCTTTTGGAATCCAATTTTGACCATGTTCGAGTCCGAATTTGGAAATTTGACATTAGACAGGGATTGTTGCCAGCTGAAATAGCTTTCTAATGCTGCCGGAACCAGTTGATTTGGAGTCCGGATGAGAAAGTTATGCTCGACTTCGTGGAAACTACCGAAGATGTTGAGGGATCCTCTCTTCTAATTTGATTTTATATTCCTAATTGCAACTCTTTTCTTAATCTTTGATCATTTTTGCTTCGTGGACACCTAATTATCAATTTGTACTTACAGAATACTAAATCCACCAATTAAAACAGAAATATAAATTAATCCATAAAAAAATCCACGTAAACGTAAACGTTGTGTGTTATTTCTACACTCCACTGTATCTTTTGTATCCGGTGGTTTTGCTGTTGTTTCGTTATGCGTATTAAAGTCCTAGTGTTGTATTTCATGTTTTTATGAACGTTGTTGCGCATGCACTTTTGCACATGTTTTTTTACATGTACGTTTGTGCATGTCCATTTGAGCGAGTGTGTTTGTGCATGTTTGTGGATTTGTTTTAATGTCCTAGGATTGTAGTTTGTGTTTTCATGATCCTTTTTGCGAACGCACTTTTGCGTGAGTACTTTTGTGCATGATTTTGTACTTTTACTAACGTGCGTATCTTTTGTAGCGAGCGTTTTTGTGCACGTTTCTTGATGCGCATTCGTGTCATCGAACTGTAGCGGGTATTTTCATGATCGCTTTTGGAATCCAATTTTGACCATGTTCGAGTCCGAATTTGGAAATTTGACATTAGACAGGAATTATATCCAGCTGAAACAGCTTTTTAATGCCGCCGGAACTAGTTGATTTGGAGTCCGGATGAGAAAGTTATGCTCGACTTCGTGGACACTACCGAAGATGTTGAGGGATCCTCTCTTCTAATTTTATTTTATTTTCCTAATTGCAACTCTTTTCTTATTCTTTGATCATTTTTGCTTCATGGACACCTAATTATCAATTTGTACCTATAAAATACTATATCCGCTAATTAAAACAGAAATATAAATTAATCCATAAAAAATCCACGTAAACGTAAACGTTGAGTATTATTTCTACACTCCACTGTATCTTTTGTATCCGGTGTTTTTGTTGTTGTTTCGTTATGCGTATTAAAGTCCTAGTGTTCTATTTCATGTTTTTATGAACGTTGTTGCGAATGTACTTTTGCCCATGTTTTTTTACATGTACGTTTGTGCATGTCCATTCGAGCGAGTGTGTTTGTGCATGTTTGTGGATTTGTTTTAATGTCCTAGGATTGTAGTTTGTGTTTTCATGATCCTTTTTGCGAATGCATTTTTGCGTGAGTATTTTTGTGCATGATTTTGTACTTTTACTCACGTGCGTATCTTTTGTAGCGAGCGTTTTTGCGCACGTTTCTTGATGCACATTCGAGTTCTCGAACTGTAGCGGGTATTTTCATGATCGCTTTTGGAATCCAATTTTGACCATGTTCGAGTCCGAATTTGAAAATTTGACATTAGACAGGAATTGTATCCAGCTGAAATAGCTTTCTAATGCCGCCGGAACTAGTTGATTTGGAGTCCGGATGAGAAAGTTATGTTCGATTCCGTGGACACTACCGAAGATGTTGAGGGATCCTCTCTTCTTATTTTATTTTATTTTCCTAACTGCAACTCTTTTCTTACTCTTGATCATTTTCGCTTCATGGACACCTAATTATCAATTTGTACCTATAGAATACTAAATCCACCAATTAAAACGGAAATATAAATTAATCCATAAAAAAATCCACGTAAACGTAAACGTTCAGTTTTATTCTACACTCCACTATATCTTTGGTATCCGGTGTTTTTGCTGTTGTTTGGTTATACGTATAAAAGTCCTAGTGTTGTATTTCGTGTTTTTATGAACGTTGTTGCGAATGGACCTTTGCGCATGTTTTTTTACATGTACGTTTGTGCATGTCCATTTGAGCGAGTGTGTTTGTGCATGTTTGTTGATTTGTATTAATGTCCTAGGATTGTAGTTTTTGTTTTCATGATCCTTTTTGCAAATGCACTTTTGCGTGAGTACTTTTGTGCTTGATTTTGTACTTTTACTTATGTGCGTATGTTTTTTAGCGAGTGTTTTTGTGCACGTTTCTTGATGCGCATTTGTGTCCTCGAACTGTAGCTGGTATTTTCATGATCGCTTTTGGAATCCAATTTTGACCATGTTCGAGTCCGAATTTGGAAATTTGACATTAGGAAGGAACAGTAGCCAGCTGATAATGCCGCCGGAACCAAATGATTTGGAGTCCGGATGAGAAAGTTATGCTCGACTTCGTGGACACTACCGAAGATGTTGAGGGATCCTCTCTTCTAATTTGATTTTATTTTCCTAATTGCAACTCTTTTCTTACTCTGTGAACATTTTTGCTTCACGGACACCTTATTATCAATTTGTACCTACAGAATACTAAATCCACCAATTAAAACAGAAATATAAATTAATCCATAAAAAAATCCACGTAAACGTAAACGTTGAGTATTATTTCTACACTGCACTGTATCTTTTGTAACCGGTGTTTTTGTTGTTGTTTCGTTATGCGTATTAAAGTCCTAGTGTTGTATTTCATGTTTTTATGAACGTTGTTGGGATTGCACTTTTGCGCATGTTTTTTTACATGTACGTTTGTGCATGTCCATTTGAGCGAGTGTATTTGTGCATGTTTGTGGATTTGTTTTAATGTCCTAGGATTGTAGTTTGTGTTTTCGTGATCCTTTTTGCGAACTAACTTTTGCATGAGTACTTTTGTGCATGATTTTGTACTTTTAATCACGTGCGTATCTTTTGTAGCGAGCGGTTTTTTTGCACGTTTCTTGATGCGCATTCGTGTCCTCGAACTGTAGCGGGTATTTTCATGATCGCTTTTGGAATCCAATTTTGACCATGTTCGAGTCCGAATTTGGAAATTTGACATTAGACAAGAATTGTAACCAGCTGAAATAGCTTTCTAATGCCGCCGGAGCTAGTTGATTTGGAGTCCGGATGAGAAAGTTATGCTCGACTTCGTGGACACTACCGAAGATGTTGAGGGATCCTCTCTTCTAATTTTATTTTATTTTCCTAATTGCAACTCTTTTCTTACTCTTGATCATTTTTGCTTCATGGACACCTAATTATCAATTTGTACCTATAGAATACTAAATCCACCAATTAAAACGGAAATATAAAATAATCCATAAAAAAATCCACGTAAACGTAAACGTTGAGTTTTATTCTACACTCCACTATATCTTTGGTATCCGGTGTTTTTGCTGTTGTTTGGTTATACGTATAAAAGTCCTAGTGTTGTATTTCGTGTTTTTATGAACGTTGTTGCGAATGCACCTTTGCGCATGTTTTTTTACATGTACGTTTGTGCATGTCCATTTGAGCGAGTGTGTTTGTGCATGTTTGTTGATTTGTATTAATGTCCTAGGATTGTAGTTTTTGTTTTCATGATCCTTTTTGCAAATGCACTTTTGCGTGAGTACTTTTGTGCATGATTTTGTACTTTTACTTATGTGCGTATCTTTTTAAGCGAGTGTTTTTGTGCACGTTTCTTGATGCGCATTCGTGTCCTCGAACTGTAGCGGGTATTTTCATGATCGCTTTTGGAATCCAATTTTGACCATGTTCGAGTCCGAATTTGGAAATTTGACATTAGGCAGGAACAGTAGCCAGCTGATAATGCCGCCGGAACCAGTTGATTTGGAGTCCGGATGAGAAATTTATGCTCGACTTCGTGGACACTACCGAAGATGTTGAGGGATCCTCTCTTCTAATTTGATTTTATTTTCCTAATTGCAACTCTTTTCTTACTCTTTGATCATTTTTGCTTCATGGACACCTAATTATCAATTTAAACCTATAGAATACTAAATCCACCAATTAAAACAGAACTATAAATTAATCCATAAAAAAATCCACGTAAACGTAAACGTTGAGTATTATTTCTACACTCCACTGTATCTTTTGTATCCGGTGTTTTTGTTGTTGTTTGGTTATGCGTATTAAAGTCCTAATGTTGTATTTCATGTTTTTATGAACGTTGTTGCGAATGCACTTTTGCGCATGTTTTTTTACATGTACGTTTGTGCATGTCCATTTGAGCGAGTGTGTTTGTGCATGTTTGTGGATTTGTTTTAATGTCCTAGGATTGTAGTTTGTGTTTTCGTGATCCTTTTTGCGAACGCACTTTTGCGTGAGTACTTTTGTGCATGATTTTGTACTTTTACTCACGTGCGTATCTTTTGTAGCGAGTGGTTTTTGTGCACGTTTCTTGATGCGCATTCGTGTCCTCGAACTGTAGCGGGTATTTTCATGATCGCTTTTGGAATCCAATTTTGACCATGTTCGAGTCCGAATTTGGAAATTTGTCATTAGACAGGAATTGTAACCAGCTGAAATAGCTTTCTAATGCCGCCGGAACTAGTTGATTTGGAGTCCGGATGAGAAAGTTATGCTCGACTTCGTGGACACTACCGAAGATGTTGATGGATCCTCTCTTCTAATTTTATTTTATTTTCCTAATTGCAACTCTTTTCTTACTCTTGATAATTTTTGCTTCATGGACACCTAATTATCAATTTGTACCTATAGAATACTAAATCCACCAATTAAAACAGAAATATAAATTAATCCATAAAAAAATCCACGTAAACGTAAACGTTGAGTGTTATTTCTACACTCCACTGTATCTTTTGTATCCGGTGTTTTTGCTGTTGTTTCGTTATGCGTATTCAAATCCTAGTGTTGTATTTCGTGTTTTTATGAACGTTGTTGCGAATGCACTTTTGCGCATGTTTTTTTACATGTACGTTTGTGCATGTCCATTTGAGCGAGTGTGTTTGTGCATGTTTGTGGATTTGTATTAATGTCCTAGGATTGTAGTTTGTGTTTTCATGATCCTTTTTGCGAACGCACTTTTGCGTGAGTAATTTTGTGGGTGATTTTGTACTTTTACTTATGTGCGTATCTTTTGTAGCGAGCGTTTTTGTGCACGTTTCTTGATGCGCATTCGTGTCCTGGAGCTGTAGCGGGTATTTTCATGATCGCTTTTGGAATCCAATTTTGACCATGTTCGAGTCCGAAATTAGAAATTTGACATTAGACAGGGATTGCAGCCAGCTAAAATAGCTTTCTTTCTAATGCCGCCGGATCCAGTTGATTTGGAGTCCGGATGAGAAAGTTATGCTCGACTTCGTGGAAACTACCGAAGATGTTGAGGGATCCTCTCTTCTAATTTGATTTTATATTCCTAATTGCAACTCTTTTCTTAATCTTTGATCATTTCTGCTTCGTGGACACCTAATTATCAATTTGTACTTATAGAATACTAAATCCACCAATTAAAACAGAAATATAAATTAATCCATAAAAAAATCCACTTAAACGTAAACGTTGAGTGTTATTTCTACACTCCACTGTATCTTTTGTATCCGGTGTTTTTGCTGTTGTTTCGTTATGCGTATTAAAGTCCTAGTGTTGTATTTCGTGTTTTTATGAACGTTGTTGCGAATGCACTTTTGCGCATGTTTTTTTACATGTACGTTTGTGCATGTCCGTTTGGGCGAGTGTGTTTGTGCATGTTTGTGGATTTGTATTAATGTCCTAGGATTGTAGTTTGTGTTTTCATGATCCTTTTTGCGAACGCACTTTTGCGTGAGTACTTTTGTGGATGATTTTGTACTTTTACTTATGTGCGTATCTTTTGTAGCGAGCGTTTTTTGTGCACGTTTCTTGATGCGCATTCGTGTCCTGGAGCTGTAGCGGGTATTTTCATGATCGCTTTTGGAATCCAATTTTGACCATGTTCGAGTCCGAATTTGGAAATTTGACATTAGACATGGATTGTAGCCAACTGAAATAGCTTTCTAATGCCGCCGGAACCAGTTGATTTGTAGTCCGGATGAGAAAGTTATGCTCGACTTCGTGGAAACTACCGAAGATGTTGAGGGATCCTCTCTTCTAATTTGATTTTATATTCCTAATTGCAACTCTTTTCTTAATCTTTGATCATTTTTGCTACGTGGACACCTAATTATCAATTTGTACTTACAGAATACTAAATCCACCAATTAAAACAGAAATATAAATTAATCCATAAAAAAATCCACATAAACGTAAACGTTGAGTGTTATTTCTACACTCCACTGTATCTTTTGTATTTGGTGTTTTTGCTGTTGTTTCGTTATGCGTATTAAAGTCCTAGTGTTGTATTTCATGTTTTTATGAACGTTGTTGCGAATGCACTTTTGCGCATGTTTTTTTACATGTACGTTTGTGCATGTCCGTTTGAGCGAGTGTGTTTGTGCATGTTTGTGGATTTGTATTAATGTCCTAGGATTGTAGTTTGTGTTTTCATGATCCTTTTTGCGAACGCACTTTTGCGTGAGTAATTTTGTGGATGATTTTGTACTTTTACTTATGTGCGTATCTTTTGTAGCGAGCGTTTTTGTGCACGTTTCTTAATGTGCATTCGTGTCCTGGAGCTGTAGCGGGTATTTTCATGATCGCTTTTGGAATCCAATTTTGACCATGTTCGAGTCCGAATTTAGAAATTTGACATTAGACACGGATTGTTGCCAGCTGAAATAGCTTTCTAATGCCGCCGTAACCAGTTGATTTGGAGTCCGGGTGATAAAGTTATGCTCGACTTCGTGGAAACTACCGAAGATGTTGAGGGATCCTCTCTTCTAATTTGATTTTATATTCCTAATTGCAACTCTTTTCTTAATCTTTGATCATTTTTGCTTCGTGGACACCTAATTATCAATTTGTACTTATAGAATTCTAAATCCACCAATTAAAACAGAAATATAAATTAATCCATAAAAAAATCCACGTAAACGTAAACGTTGTGTGTTATTTCTACACTCCACTGTATCTTTTGTATCCGGTGGTTTTGCTGTTGTTTCGTTATGCGTATTAAAGTCCTAGTGTTGTATTTCATGTTTTTATGAACGTTGTTGCGCATGCACTTTTGCACATGTTTTTTTACATGTACGTTTGTGCATGTCCATTTGAGCGAGTGTGTTTGTGCATGTTTGTGGATTTGTTTTAATGTCCTAGGATTGTAGTTTGTGTTTTCATGATCCTTTTTGCGAACGCACTTTTGCGTGAGTACTTTTGTGCATGATTTTGTGCTTTTACTCACGTGCGTATCTTTTGTAGCGAGCGTTTTTGTGCACGTTTCTTGATGCGCATTCGTGTCATCGAACTGTAGCGGGTATTTTCATGATCGCTTTTGGAATCCAATTTTGACCATGTTCGAGTTCGAATTTGGAAATTTGACATTAGACAGGAATTGTATCCAGCTGAAACAGCTTTTTAATGCCGCCGGAACTAGTTGATTTGGAGTCCGGATGAGAAAGTTATGCTCGACTTCGTGGACACTACCGAAGATGTTGAGGGATCCTCTCTTCTAATTTTATTTTATTTTCCTAATTGCAACTCTTTTCTTATTCTTTGATCATTTTTGCTTCATGGACACCTAATTATCAATTTGTACCTATAGAATACTATATCCACTAATTAAAATAGAAATATAAATTAATCCATAAAAAATCCACGTAAACGTAAACGTTGAGTATTATTTCTACACTCCACTGTATCTTTTGTATCCGGTGTTTTTGTTGTTGTTTCGTTATGCGTATTAAAGTCCTAGTGTTCTATTTCATGTTTTTATGAACGTTGTTGCGAATGCACTTTTGCCCATGTTTTTTTACATGTACGTTTGTGCATGTCCATTCGAGCGAGTGTGTTTGTGCATGTTTGTAGATTTGTTTTAATGTCCTAGGATTGTAGTTTGTGTTTTCATGATCCTTTTTGCGAATGCATTTTTGCGTGAGTATTTTTGTGCATGATTTTGTACTTTTACTCACGTGCGTATCTTTTGTAGCGAGCGTTTTTGCGCACGTTTCTTGATGCACATTCGTGTTCTCGAACTGTAGCGGGTATTTTCATGATCGCTTTTGGAATCCAATTTTGACCATGTTCGAGTCCGAATTTGGAAATTTGACATTAGACAGGAATTGTATCCAGCTGAAATAGCTTTCTAATGCCGCCGGAACTAGTTGATTTGGAGTTCGGATGAGAAAGTTATGTTCGATTCCGTGGACACTACCAAAGATGTTGAGGGATCCTCTCTTCTTATTTTATTTTATTTTCCTAACTGCAACTCTTTTCTTACTCTTGATCATTTTCGCTTCATGGACACCTAATTATCAATTTGTACCTATAGAATACTAAATCCACCAATTAAAACGGAAATATAAATTAATCCATAAAAAAATCCACGTAAACGTAAACGTTCAGTTTTATTCTACACTCCACTATATCTTTGGTATCCGGTGTTTTTGCTGTTGTTTGGTTATACGTATAAAAGTCCTAGTGTTGTATTTCGTGTTTTTATGAACGTGGTTGCGAATGGACCTTTGCGCATGTTTTTTTACATGTACGTTTGTGCATGTCCATTTGAGCGAGTGTGTTTGTGCATGTTTGTTGATTTGTATTAATGTCCTAGGATTGTAGTTTTTGTTTTCATGATCCTTTTTGCAAATGCACTTTTGCGTGAGTACTTTTGTGCTTGATTTTGTACTTTTACTTATGTGCGTATGTTTTTTAGCGAGTGTTTTTGTGCACGTTTCTTGATGCGCATTTGTGTCCTCGAACTGTAGCTGGTATTTTAATGATCGCTTTTGGAATCCAATTTTGACCATGTTCGAGTCCGAATTTAGAAATTTGACATTAGGAAGGAACAGTAGCCAGCTGATAATGCCGCCGGAACCAGTTGATTTGGAGTCCGGATGAGAAAGTTATGCTCGACTTCGTGGACACTACCGAAGATGTTGAGGGATCCTCTCTTCTAATTTGATTTTATTTTCCTAATTGCAACTCTTTTCTTACTCTGTGAACATTTTTGCTTCACGGACACCTTATTATCAATTTGTACCTACAGAATACTAAATCCACCAATTAAAACAGAAATATAAATTAATCCATAAAAAAATCCACGTAAACGTAAACGTTGAGTATTATTTCTACACTGCACTGTATCTTTTGTAACCGGTGTTTTTGTTGTTGTTTCGTTATGCGTATTAAAGTCCTAGTGTTGTATTTCATGTTTTTATGAACGTTGTTGGGAATGCACTTTTGCGCATGTTTTTTTACATGTACGTTTGTGCATGTCCATTTGAGCGAGTGTGTTTGTGCATGTTTGTGGATTTGTTTTAATGTCCTAGGATTGTAGTTTGTGTTTTCGTGATCCTTTTTGCGAACTAACTTTTGCATGAGTACTTTTGTGCATGATTTTGTACTTTTACTCACGTGCGTATCTTTTGTAGCGAGCGGTTTTTTTGCACGTTTCTTGATGCGCATTCGTGTCCTCGAACTGTAGCGGGTATTTTCATGATCGCTTTTGGAATCCAATTTTGACCATGTTCGAGTCCGAATTTGGAAATTTGACATTAGACAAGAATTGTAACCAGCTGAAATAGCTTTCTAATGCCGCCGGAGCTAGTTGATTTGGAGTCCGGATGAGAAAGTTATGCTCGACTTCGTGGACACTACCGAAGATGTTGAGGGATCCTCTCTTCTAATTTTATTTTATTTTCCTAATTGCAACTCTTTTCTTACTCTTGATCATTTTTACTTCATGGACACCTAATTATCAATTTGTACCTATAGAATACTAAATCCACCAATTAAAACGGAAATATAAATTAATCCATAAAAAAATCCACGTAAACGTACGTTGAGTTTTATTCTACACTCCACTATATCTTTGGTATCCGGTGTTTTTGCTGTTGTTTGGTTATACGTATAAAAGTCCTAGTGTTGTATTTCGTGTTTTTATGAACGTTGTTGCGAATGCACCTTTGCGCATGTTTTTTTACATGTACGTTTGTGCATGTCCATTTGAGCGAGTGTGTTTGTGCATGTTTGTTGATTTGTATTAATGTCCTAGGATTGTAGTTTTTGTTTTCATGATCCTTTTTGCAAATGCACTTTTGCGTGAGTACTTTTGTGCTTGATTTTGTACTTTTACTTATGTGCGTATGTTTTTTAGCGAGTGTTTTTGTGCACGTTTCTTGATGCGCATTTGTGTCCTCGAACTGTAGCTGGTATTTTCATGATCGCTTTTGGAATCCAATTTTGACCATGTTCGAGCCCGAATTTGGAAATTTGACATTAGGAAGGAACAGTAGCCAGCTGATAATGCCGCCGGAACCAGTTGATTTGGAGTCCGGATGAGAAAGTTATGCTCGACTTCGTGGACACTACCGAAGATGTTGAGGGATCCTCTCTTCTAATTTGATTTTATTTTCCTAATTGCAACTCTTTTCTTACTCTGTGAACATTTTTGCTTCACGGACACCTTATTATCAATTTGTACCTACAGAATACTAAATCCACCAATTAAAACAGAAATATAAATTAATCCATAAAAAAATTCACGTAAACGTAAACGTTGAGTATTATTTCTACACTGCACTGTATCTTTTGTAACCGGTGTTTTTGTTGTTGTTTCGTTATGCGTATTAAAGTCCTAGTGTTGTATTTCATGTTTTTATGAACGTTGTTGGGAATGCACTTTTGCGCATGTTTTTTTACATGTACGTTTGTGCATGTCCATTTGAGCGAGTGTGTTTGTGCATGTTTGTGGATTTGTTTTAATGTCCTAGGATTGTAGTTTGTGTTTTCGTGATCCTTTTTGCGAACTAACTTTTGCATGAGTACTTTTGTGCATGATTTTGTACTTTTACTCACGTGCGTATCTTTTGTAGCGAGCGGTTTTTTTGCACGTTTCTTGATGCGCATTCGTGTCCTCGAACTGTAGCGGGTATTTTCATGATCGCTTTTGGAATCCAATTTTGACCATGTTCGAGTCCGAATTTGGAAATTTGACATTAGACAAGAATTGTAACCAGCTGAAATAGCTTTCTAATGCCGCCGGAGCTAGTTGATTTGGAGTCCGGATGAGAAAGTTATGCTCGACTTCGTGGACACTACCGAAGATGTTGAGGGATCCTCTCTTCTAATTTTATTTTATTTTCCTAATTGCAACTCTTTTCTTACTCTTGATCATTTTTACTTCATGGACACCTAATTATCAATTTGTACCTATAGAATACTAAATCCACCAATTAAAACGGAAATATAAATTAATCCATAAAAAAATCCACGTAAACGTACGTTGAGTTTTATTCTACACTCCACTATATCTTTGGTATCCGGTGTTTTTGCTGTTGTTTGGTTATACGTATAAAAGTCCTAGTGTTGTATTTCGTGTTTTTATGAACGTTGTTGCGAATGCACCTTTGCGCATGTTTTTTTACATGTACGTTTGTGCATGTCCATTTGAGCGAGTGTGTTTGTGCATGTTTGTTGATTTGTATTAATGTCCTAGGATTGTAGTTTTTGTTTTCATGATCCTTTTTGCAAATGCACTTTTGCGTGAGTACTTTTGTGCATGATTTTGTACTTTTACTTATGTGCGTATCTTTTTAAGCGAGTGTTTTTGTGCACGTTTCTTGATGCGCATTCGTGTCCTCGAACTGTAGCGGGTATTTTCATGATCGCTTTTGGAATCCAATTTTGACCATGTTCGAGTCCGAATTTGGAAATTTGACATTAGGCAGGAACAATAGCCAGCTGATAATGCCGCCGGAACCAGTTGATTTGGAGTCCGGATGAGAAAGTTATGCTCGACTTCGTGGACACTACCAAAGATGTTGAGGGATCCTCTCTTCTAATTTGATTTTATTTTCCTAATTGCAACTCTTTTCTTACTCTTTGATCATTTTCGCTTCATGGACACCTAATTATCAATTTAAACCTATAGAATACTAAATCCACCAATTAAAACAGAACTATAAATTAATCCATAAAAAAATCCACGTAAACGTAAACGTTGAGTATTATTTCTACACTCCACTGTATCTTTTGTATCCGGTGTTTTTGTTGTTGTTTGGTTATGCGTATTAAAGTCCTAATGTTGTATTTCATGTTTTTATGAACGTTGTTGCGAATGCACTTTTGCGCATGTTTTTTTACATGTACGTTTGTGCATGTCCATTTGAGCGAGTGTGTTTGTGCATGTTTGTGGATTTGTTTTAATGTCCTAGGATTGTAGTTTGTGTTTTCGTGATCCTTTTTGCGAACGCACTTTTGCGTGAGTACTTTTGTGCATGATTTTGTACTTTTACTCACGTGCGTATCTTTTGTAGCGAGCGGTTTTTGTGCACGTTTCTTGATGCGCATTCGTGTCCTCGAACTGTAGCGGGTATTTTCATGATCGCTTTTGGAATCCAATTTTGACCATGTTCGAGTCCGAATTTGGAAATTTGTCATTAGACAGGAATTGTAACCAGCTGAAATAGCTTTCTAATGCCGCCGGAACTAGTTGATTTGGAGTCCGGATGAGAAAGTTATGCTCGACTTCGTGGACACTACCGAAGATGTTGATGGATCCTCTCTTCTAATTTTATTTTATTTTCCTAATTGCAACTCTTTTCTTACTCTTGATCATTTTTGCTTCATGGACACCTAATTATCAATTTGTACCTATAGAATACTAAATCCACCAATTAAAACGGAAATATAAATTAATCCATAAAAAAATCCACGTAAACGTAAACGTTGAGTTTTATTCTACACTCCACTATATCTTTGGTATCCGGTGTTTTTGCTGTTGTTTGGTTATACGTATAAAAGTCCTAGTGTTGTATTTCGTGTTTTTATGAACGTTGTTGCGAATGCACCTTTGTGCATGTTTTTTTACATGTACGTTTGTGCATGTCCATTTGAGCGAGTGTTTGTGCATTTTTGTTGATTTGTATTAATGTCCTAGGATTGTAGTTTTTGTTTTCATGATCCTTTTTGCAAATGCACTTTTGCGTGAGTACTTTTGTGCATGATTTTGTACTTTTACTGTAACACCCCACGTTTTGAAAACACGATAATTTCTAAACCATAAATCTCTAGCCACTTAAATACTAAATTTTGCTAATAATAGGGCTATACGTGAATTATTATGTGCCGAATTATTAGATATCGAATTTTATACGTGACCCTATGTGCATATGTGTTTACGGGTAAATTATACATGCATGCTAGGACTTAGCATAATTATCATAATACATAATATATATGTATGTATATGTGCCGTATATGTGTGTGTATTTTAGGGGAGGATTATTAAATAATTATAAAATAAATAAATGATAATCCGAAGCCTAGCCTAACCCCTATTAAGACCAATCCTACACTCCATCTCAAGCATGCCTATTTAGAAGGCCAAGAGTCCCTTCTCTCCCCCTCATTTCGGCTGCATCAAACCCCCTCTCTCTCCCTTGTTTCTTTCCTTCTTCAAACCACCATTGCCATCAGCTCCACCAAGCTCGAACCCCTCCCTAAATCAACAAGATTTTTCTCAAGCCAAAGATGAGAATTCCCTATCTCACCCTTGCCCTTGAATACTCCAAGAACACTATAAATACATGGTGCCCCTTCACTAGTGAAAACACTTCTCACCTTGAAATCTATACCGTGTCCTTCCATATCAAAGTAGCTTGGTTTAATCTCAATGCTTGAAGAGGTAAGAGCTGCCATTCGAAGTTCTCAAACCCTTCTTTCTTCTTCATTCATTTTCTTCCTCTAACTCTCGGTTTTTCTTTGAAGGTTCCCCAGAACCTTCCCCTTTTCAGCTAGCTTTTATTCCTTTACATTTTTTAGGTAAGGAATCGAAATCCTTGCTGCAAATGGAGGTATCAAGTATCAAGAACAAAATTTCGAAATTAATTAAAAGACACCCCTAATTCTTGTTTTATGTTGTTCTTGCATTTAATGTTTCCTTTTTGTTAGTTTATATGATTTATGTTATTGCATGTATGATCAGAGGTCTTAAATCGTAGATTTGAGTTGATGGTTTTCAAAGAAATTTCAGTTATTTCGAAAATTGTGAAGAAAATTAAATTGGGAAAAGTTTTGGGGTTGCATGTGTAAATCTGCATACTTTTGGGCCAGATCTGTAATTTTGGAGAAGTCATGTGACACCCCTCTCTCGATTACCCTTATTATATGTAATCTCAGCGGAAGACTTTTGAAAACATGATTTTTGTGGATATAAAATTTACGTAAAAATTTTTCTTTTTAAATCAGAGGGAGAGAGGGCACAACTTGCTAAATCCTAATCAAATTCTAACACAAAGGCATACTACATGCAAGACTAGAAATTAACTAGGCATGATGAACTTAATGCAAATGCGGACAGATTCAATGCAGAAGCTGTAAAAATTAATTCCTCTTAAACTACTCATGAAAATAACCCCAAAATTATACCATACCACCTAACACGGGTCTAGATCACTCAGTTAAAACAGTTTTGAATGATGCATGGCCATTTAGGAGAAATAAATAAAATGGCACAGTCACTCAGTTTAAAAATCCAGAACAGGGGAGGGAGTTTTGAAAATTCATAATAAATTCCTCACTGACCCAAAAACTACCGAATTTTACCCCAAGGCAGAAAGGTAAGTTTAAAACATTTTACAAGTGGAAACAAGGCATTTGAGTGAGAAAAACTCCAGTTATACCAGAAAACACCCGAATGACCCTGTTTCGATGCAGTAGCGAGAAACAAATCATAACTAAATAACTACTTACCCAAATCATGCACAAGACCTACCAATATGATGAGAACAGAGAGATGCAGAGACTCCTAAAATTTCATGATTTTCTAAGCAGAGCACCTATATGAAAACAATTTTAGAGCATGGAGACAAGATACGAAGAAATTACTAGCCGAAAGCATGCATGCATATAGATAGTTAAAATTTGCTTTCGCTTACAAAAGGCTACGGATTACCGATTAATTATCCAAAATAGGGTAATCCTAATTACTATTACACATGTCGTCTTTAAATAATTTCCACCGATCGGAGGAAGCGATCGGTAGAAAATACCTAAAACCGTATCGAACGTTTTTACAAGCATATTGTACAAATAGAACCACATAACCAAATTAAGAGCCAACACTATCCACAACCCCTCCATACGATCCCCTTCCGATTCTCGAGCTCGATTCCCAACTTCACTCCTCGGGCCCTAGATCGGGTATACCTACAAACATACAACACCTATATGAGTCTTTGAGGACTCAATGAGAATCTTGAAGTAATATCGAATACACATAGCACATAGAGCATACATATATCTATACATATATATATATACATACATATATCTTATACATGAACATACAACATGAAGTAAAACAATCATATACTTCCCTTTTTCGTCGGCGTTCTTCATTCACATAATTGTCACCACGCATAGAGTGAGATAATTCCCACCTTTATAACCCTATGATCCCAAGACCATAGAGTGAGAATATCCCACTTTTATAACCCTATGCCATGACACGTATTGATGAATATAGAAGGAATTTCCCACCTTTATAACCCTACGGTCCCAAGACCATAGAGTGAGATTTTCCCGCCTATATCAACAACACCGAAATGCAACATGCATGACATGAAAAATTGTCGGGAATCCCTCGGAAGAGCCAATCTAAGTTACGGATAAATAACCCCATGTAATTCGAACCATGACTAACTACGTGGGATCAAACCACCCCTAGGCCCTACGGTACCAGGCTCGCCGTACCCGAGAAATTTACCGTAACTTCGAAAGACTTTCCAACATAGTTTTATCTTTTAAAAATTCATGACACTTAATGCACCCACCCATGCACCCTTTCTACTTACCCTTCTCTCATCCTTACACCCAATGATTCACATAAGCAAGCAAGAGCACATAGGAGCGCATAGAAAATACACATAAAGCTTCACAAAATCATTTAGCCATAAAAACATAGAAATAACCGAAATCTTAACATGCAAAAACAATCTAACAACAAAGTTCACTAGATCTGGCATTTTTACAAGAATAAAATTCAAGACTTTCATCTTTACATTTATTCAAGCAAGTACACTAGATCTTCACATGCAAGAGTATTTTAAACCAAATTAGCACAAGTTCTTAGTTCTTAAACCATTTTTCATAGAAAACACTAGATCTTAACATGCAAGACTTTAGATCAACCATTGATCACTAGATCTTAACATGCAAGACCTTAGATCAACAATTAATCACCAATCTTAACATGCAAGGCCTTAAAACAACAATCAACACAAGATCAACACATGCAAAACACAAAATAAACCACATAAGCAATTTCAAGCATTTTACCTCAAAAATTCGAAAGTTCCTTAGTTAAGTCAAAAATTCATTTTCTTTTCACAAATCAACAATCAAACACTAGATTAACACATGCAAAATACTAATTAGGACAAATAAGCAATTTAAAACATTTTCCCCAAAAATTTCGAAAGTTCCTTAGCTAAGTCAAAAATTCATTTTCTTTTCACAAATCAACAATCAAACACTAGATTAACACATGCAAAGTACTAATTAGGCCAAATAAGCAATTTAAAACATTTTCCCCAAAAATTTCGAAAGTTTCATGGCTAGGCCAAAAATTCATTTTCTTTTCAAAAATCAACAATCAAACACTAGATCAACACATGCAAAGCACTAATTGAGCCAAATAAGCCATTTAAAACATTTTTCCCCAATTTTCGAAAAATCACAAAATTTCAAGAATAAAGCTATCTTTTCAAAATACTAACATGCAATCATCATCTAGAACATATAATCACATAATATGCAAGAATCAACAATGAAAACACATAAAAACACATAAAAACCGAAAATTACTAGTGGTGTTGTAGGTTTGAGCAAGAATTCAAGAATTCTCACCTATACTCTTTAGGGGAAGGGCTTGTTAGCTCTTTTCTCTCTAATACAAGAAGAGATTTAGAGTTAGATTAGGCATTAAGAAAATAAGAAGAAGAACAAAAGAACTTGGAGGAAGAAGAGCTTGGCTCTTTTCGAAAAAAAGAAAAAGAAAAGAGGAAGAGGAAGCTTACTTAGCCTTGGCCGAAAATTCTTCTTCTATTGAAATAGAAGGAGACTTTGAACTTAAGGATAGTAAGAGTGGAGTTTGAGAGTGAGTTTTGATCTTGGGCATGGGTGGTATTTATAGAGTTTTTGGAGACTTCAAAGCCAATGGAGAAGAAAGGGAAATGCATTTTTTGTGGGGGTGATTTTGCAATTTCCGAAAATATGAGGTGGTGGTGGTTCTAGGGTGGTTCAAGCTTGAGAAGGTGGTGGCTATGGTGGTGGTGGTGGCTGCCGAAAGATGAAGGGGAAGGGAGGAGAAGAAGACCTTTGGTCTTACTTGAAGGTGTGAAAAAAAAGGCATGCCTAGTCTATAGGGTAGGGAACTAGGCTTTAGGTATTTCTTTCTATGCTCAAAGTACAACCACACCAATGCATGTTTTTCTACCAATTAATATGCAAGAATTTAAAAATCATGTGTGTGTGTGTGAGTGATGTCCGAAAATTCAAGAAAATGTGGGGAGCATTTTCTAATTTTCGACATTAAGTAAAAATCCAAAAATGCATGGGGAAATTTATTTTCTAAAATTTTGTGTATGAAATGCTCATTTAAAAATCACATGCAAGAATAAAATCCTAATTCATGAAAATAATTTATTTCGACATTCTATTTCGAAATATTTCCCTAAGCACACATTTCACATAATCACATAATTCACATAATCACATAATTCACATAATCACATAATTCACATAATAATTGCATAATTACCTAATTCACCTAAATACTAATCATGCAAGAATTATTATAAATTCTAATTTCGCAATTATTCACATAAAGGTGGTAAAAATTATTTTACCGAAAATGCGGGGTGTTACAAGTCAGACTCATATGAGTTTTCAAAATTGGTTTTTGACATTTATTGAACGGAAATTTCAGATTTAAGAAAGTTTTGCAAGGAAAAGTAATTTTTGAACTCCTAGTGGTCTTGCATGTATAGATCTAAAGGTTTTGGGGTGAAAAATTGAATTTTCGAAGTTGTTGCATAAATCAAGTTTTTAGTTTCGTTCTTCTGCATATATTGAACAAAGATTTCAGATTTTGGGGGTTGTTTATGAAGAAATGAATTTTGAAATTTTAGTATGGATGCATGTGTAATCCGAAAGATTTTTGGGGCAAATCTGCAATTTTGAGAAGTTAATTTTGAATGGTTTTCCAAATCTGTTTTTCAGCACTTAGTAAAAGACAATTTCAATTTCTAAGAAGTTTTGTAAGAAAAAGGATTTTTGGGAATTTCTAAGGGTCATGCATGTATAGATCTAGAGAGTCTACGGTGAAAAATGTAATTTTCGAAAAATCTGCATAAATAACTTCTAACTGGATTTTTCTGCATTTATTGAAACTTCAGATGGATTAAGGGTTGATTTCATGAAAATCTGAATTAGGAACTTTTAGCTTAATTGCATGTGTGAGTTTTGAAACTTTTGGGGTCAAAACTGTAATTTCCAGAAATTTAGGGGCATTGTACTGAATACCCGAAATTTTCTAAGCTGATATGTTTTCTTGATCCTAAATGTGTTAGTAAAGAAATTTTGGGATTTAGTAGCTTAGGGAAATTATAGGAATTAAATGGATCTTTACTAGTCTTGTTTAGAATTTTGGTTATATGTGGGTAAACATTCATAAATGCATAATTCGATGTGTGATGATGGTTAATTTATTGTGTGTTATGTGGTTGTTTGTCACTTGATTGATATTTGTGATGTCTTGTGGTGGTTTTAAATTTCTTATGGGTTATTGTGGAATATTGATACCTTTATGTACTCAACCGGAATTCTAAATACTTCGACCATGCCACTTTTGAAATTAAATAAAATAAATTGAGGAGATTAATGAAATACTTAGAAAGGATGAGAAAGGATACGGGGGGCCGGTATTCCAACCATAGATACTATAGTTGGGTGGTTTGATTCCACCGAGAACGGGCTCAGAATAATCTTCTTATTTTCTAAGTAAAGAAGTTAATTTCTCATCAGATCCGATAAACTGAAGAAGCTTTCTTACGTACAAGAATTTTGAATGCTAGAAGTATGCATTATATTTAACTTCATCTCATTTGTGTGGCTATACATAATATATGTAGTACGACTATATTTTCAAGTCTCGGTATCTTTCGAGATCCTTACTGAGCTTTGTTAGCTCATATAGATATTCTCCGTTTGCAGGTATTAGTGCTACTCACTCCACCGGATTGGACTAGTCGACGGTTCGAGAAGCCGACTCCGGGTTTTTGGCTCGTATGGAGGATCTACTTATAATGCTTGTAGTACTATCTTTTGTGTATATTGTCCTTAGGACAATTACTATTTCCGTAGTAGCTCATGTGTATTATTATCCCTGGTAAAGGAGGTTTATTCCTCCGAATATGGGCCCCTTTTTGTTAAACTATGGTCCATTAATGTAGAACAAATATGTTGTTTTATTTATGGACCCTAACCCTTTATTTCTATGTTTTATCAAGGTGACACCACTTATAGTCTATATTATAAATTAATCGAGTAGTTAGATATATGCTCCTCCATCCCACTAAATCATTTCGCCAACCCCGTCTTTAGGTCTTAGGTCATAAGAAAAAATAAAGAAAAAAAAAAATCGGCTCGCTAAACCTTGGAGTCTACCCATATATCTAAATACTCATATAATACATTTAAAGCTTTCGCGCATGGCAAACCCTCTCGGCTTGCTATACGATTACTAGGGGGTGTCACATTTACTTATGTGCGTATCTTTTGTAGCGAGTGTTTTTGTGCACGTTTTTTTGATGCACATTCGTGTCCTCGAACTGTAGCGGGTATTTTCATGATCGCTTTTGGAATTCAATTTTGACTATGTTCGAGTCCGAATTTGGAAATTTGACATTAGACAGGAATTGTAGCCAGCTGAAATAGCTTTCTAATGCCGCCGGAACCAGTTGATTTGGAGTCCGGATGACAAAGATATGCCCGTCTTTGTGGACACTACCGAAGATGTTGAGGGATCCTCTCTTCTAATTTCATTTTATTTTCCTAACTGCAACTCTTTTCTTACTCTTTGATCCTTTTTGCTTCATGGACACCTAATTATCAATTTGTACCTGTAGAAAACTGAATCCACCAATTAAAACAGAAATATAAATTAATCCGTAAAAAAATCCACTTAAATGTAAACGTTGAGTGTTATTCTACACTCCAATGTATCTTTGGTATCCGGTGTTTTTGCTGTTGTTTGGTTATGCGTATTAAAGTCCTAGTGTTGTATTTCGTGTTTTTATGAACGTTGTTGCGAATGCACTTTTGCGCATGTTTTTTTACATGTACGTTTGTCCATGTCCGTTTGAGCGAGTGTGTTTGTGCATGTTTCTTGATTTGTATTAATGTCCTAGGATTTTAGTTTGTGTTTTCATGATCCTTTTTGCGAATGCACTTTTGCGTGAGTACTTTTGTGCATGATTTTGTACTTTTACTTATGTGCGTATCTTTTGTAGCGAGTGTTTTTGTGCACGTTTCTTGATGCGCATTCATGTCCTCGAACTGTAGCGGGTATTTTCATGACCGCATTTGGAATCCAATTTTGACCATGTTGGAGTCCGAATTCGGAAATTTGACATTAGGCATGAATTGTAGCCAGCTGAAATAGCTTTCTAATGCCGCCGGAATGAGTTGATTTGGAGTCCGGATGAGAAAGTTATGCTCGACTTCGTGGACACTACCGAAGATGTTGAGGGATCCCCTCTTCTAATTTGATTTTATTTTCCTAACTGCAACTTTTTTCTTACGCTTTGATCATTTTTGCTTCATGGACACCTAATTATCAATTTTGTGACACCCCTCTCTCGATTACACTTATTATATGTAATCTCAGCGGAAGACTTTTAAAAATGATTTTTGTGGATATAAAATTGACGTAAAAATTTTTCTTTTTAAATCAGAGGGAGAGAGGTCACAGTGTACTAAATCCTAATCGAATAATTGACACAAAAGCATACTACATGCAAGACTAGAAATTAACTAGGCATGATGGACTTAATGCAAATGCGGACAGATTCCATGCAGAAGCTTTAAAAATTAATTCCTCTTAAACTACTCATGCAAATAACCCTAAAATAAAACCATACCATCTAACCCAGGTCTAGACCACTCATTTAAAATATTTTTGAAATATGCATGGCCATTTAGGAGAAATAAATAAAATGGCACAGTCACTAAGTTTAAAAATCCATAACAGGGGAGGGAGTTTTGAAAATTCGTAATACATTCCTCACTGACCCAAAAACTACCAAATTTTACCCCAAGGCAGAATGATAAGTTTAAAACATTTGCCAAGTGGAAACAAGGCATTTGAGTGAGTAAAACTCTAGTTATACCAGAAAACACCCGAATGGCCCTGTTTCAATGCAGTAGTGAGAAATAAATCATAACTAACTAAATACTTACCCAAATCATGAACAACACCTATCAATATGATGAGAACAGAGAGATTCAGAGACTCCTAAAATTTCAAGATTTCTAAGCAGAAAACCTATATGAAAATAATTTTAGAACATGGAGACAAAACACGAAGAAATTACTAGCCGGAAGCATCCATACATATAAATAGTGAAAATTTGCTTTCGCTTACAAAAGGCTACGGATTACCGATTAATTATCCAAAATAGGGTAATCCTAATTACTATTACACATAACGTCTTTTAATAATTTCCACCGATCGGAGGAAGCGAACGGTAGAAAATACCTAAAACCGTATCAAAAGTATTTACAAGCATATTATACAAATAGAACCACATAACTAAATTAAGAGCCAACACAATCCACAACCCCTCCATACGATCTCCTTCCGATTCTCGAGCTCGATTCCCAACTTTACTCCTCAGGCCCTAAATCGGGTATACCTACAAACATACAACACCTATATGAGCCTTTGAGGACTCAATGAGAATCTTGAAGTATTATCGAATACACATAACACATAGAGCATACATATATCTATATATATATATATATATATACATACATATATCTTATACATGAACATGCAACATAAAGTAAAACAATCATATACTTCCCTTTTTCGTCGGCCTTCTTCATTCACATAATTGCCACACGCATAGAGTGAGATAATTCCCACTTTTATAACCCTATGATCCCAAGACTATAGAGTGAGAATATACCACCTTTATAACCCTATGCCATGACACGTATTGATGATTATAGAAGGAATTTCCCACCTTTATAACCCTACGATCCCAAGACCATAGAGTGAGATTTTCCCACCTATATCATCAACACCAATGCACCCACCCATGCACCCAATCCCGGGTGATTTACCCAATCCCAATCCCGGGTAATTTACCCAATCCCGGGTGAACCTTTATGAGATTTTCCCAATCCTGGGTAATTTACCATAACCTCGAAAGACTTTCCAACATAGTTTTATCTTTTAAAATTCATGACACTAATGCACCCACCCATGCACCCTTCTACTTACCCTTCTCTCATCCTTACACCCAATGATTCACATAAGCAAGCAAGAGCACATAGGAGCACATAGAAAATACACATAAAGCTTCACAAAATCATTTAGCCATAAAAACATAGAAGTAACCGAAATCTTAACATGCAAAGACAATCACATATATATCGAATCATGTCTATCTACGTGGGATCAAACCACCCCTAGGCCCTTTCTATCGGATAGAAACTCCCTTTCCAAAAAGGTGGCATTTCTTGAAACAAACGTCTTTGCTTCTTTGACATAGTAGAACTCGTATCCCATTGAGTCTTCGGGATACCCCACAAAATAGCACAAGTCGTATTTACTATCCAACTTATCTCCCACTAATCGCTTCACATAAGCGGGACAACCCCATATCCTAATATGTTTGTAGTTGGGTTTCCGGGAATGCCAAAGTTCATAAGGTGTGGATTTAACTGCTTTGGTGTTAACTCTATTCAGCAAATACGCGGCAGTACGGAGTGCGTGACCCCACAAGTATGCCGGTAAGTTTGTGAACCCCATCGTTGATCGAACCATATCTAATAATGTTCGATTCCGACGTTCGGAGACTCCATTAAGTTGAGGAGTTCCCGATGGAGTCCATTGGGACTGTATCCCATTTTCTTTTAGATAGTCAATGAACTCGATGCTCAAGTATTCTCCACCACGATCGGATCGCAGTTTCTTAATACTTCGTCCGAGTTGCTTTTCTACTTCATGTCTAAAATCTTTGAACCTTTCAAATGTTTCAGACTTGTACTTCATCAAGTACACATACCCATACCTAGAATAATCGTCGGTAAAGGTGGCGAAGTAGTTATATCCACCCTTCGCACTAACACTTAGTGGACCACATACGTCTGTATGGATCAAATCCAAAAGACCCTCGGCTCGTTCCATTTTCCCTTTGTAGGGTGACTTGGTCATTTTCCCTTTAAGGCAAGATTCACAAGTTTGTAGTGATTTCACGTCCTCCAAAGAGAACAATCCTTCACTGACAAAATCGTTCATCCTTCTTAAAGAGACATGACCTAATCTAGCGTGCCAAAGTTGTGCGGGGTTTTGATCTATCTCCTTACGTTTTGCTGATATAACATTAATAGGTATTTCATTTGGATTTAGTTCATACAAGTTGTTTAATAGTCGTCCTTTGCAAATCAAATTCTCATTCTTTTGTATAATGCAAATCGAATTTCCAAAAACAAAAGTAAAACCTTCAATATCTAATACATGAATAGAAATAAGGTTTCTAATGAGCGACGGAACAAATAAACAATCGTTCAAAACAATAGGAAAACTAGAATCCAAAACATTTAAGTAAATTGTGCCAATGGCTTCAGCAGCAACTCTTGCTCCATTCCCCATCCTTAGGTAGGTCTCACCCGCTCTAAGTCTTCGATTTCTTGTCATTAGCTGCAAATCATTGCACTAATGTGAGCCACAGCCCGTATCCAATACCCAAGAAGAAGAGTTGACAGACAAATTTACGTCAATGAAATACGTACCCTTTTCAGAACCTTTCTGCTTTAGGTAAGCCTTGCAGTTGCGGCGCCAATGTCCTTTCTTTCCACAGTGATGGCAAGCATCATCAACTTGTTTGCTAACCTTTGCTTTGGGGCCCCCACTACCTTCACCCACTTCGAACTTGCTGTTTGGGAAGGGAACTCTTTCCTTTCTCTTCTTTTGGAAAGAACTCTTCTTTCCAGAAGTAGCAGCAATGAGAACAGACTTCTCTTTCTTAATGGTGGACTCGAAGCTGACCAACATGTTCATTAACTCATCCAAGGGAGGATCTAGTTTGTTCATGTTGAAGTTCACTATGAACGATTCATAGGAACTAGGAAGAGACAACAGGATCAAATCCAACGAGAGCTCGGCCGGGAGGGTGACATCAAGATTCACTAGCTTTTCAAGGAGAGTGATCATTTTGAGACAGTGCTCGTGGACCGAAGTCCCTTCGCGCAATCTCGCCGTGATCAACTCCTTTGTAGCAGCGTACCTCGATGCCCTAATATTCTCACTATACATGCTATCGAGATGAGCCTTTATATCGAAAGCATGCAAGTGAGACTCATATTTCCTCGCAAGCGCGGGCTCCATGGCGGCTATCATATAGCACCTAGCATGAGTGTCATCTTTCTTCCAAACTTCATAAGTTTCTTTCTCAGCATCAGTCGTTGTGTCGGGTATAGTGGCGGGAAGTCTCTCGTTCAAAACATAGAGACGCCCCTCAACGGTTAATACAAGCTTAAGACTACTCAACCAATCTAGGTAATTAGGGCCATTGAGTTTATTGTCGAGGATTGACATTATGGGATTCTTAGACATAATTATCTGAGACATATAGAGAAGAGGATTATTAGAGATTCGCGTTAAATGATTGTTACAATTAAATGTTTGGACTTATGTTATTTAATTGTTCTCCCACTAATTTTATCGAGTTCCACTTCCCTCTAGTAGACAAACGAGAAAACTGATTTTTCTTAATGGGCTTTAGGTCCAATAGACAAATATAACCCGTAGTTAATCTAGCCCGATTATATTTGCCCAAAGGTAGATCACAATCAATCATATCCACAATATGACCCTAAATTAATTTTCCTCACACTTGATAATGACCTAAGTTAATCTCGCGAATATCAAAATCGTCGTGTGTCAAGTCTAACCTACCAATCAAAGATGCTCATAGAACTTGATTATGCCAAACTAATGCAGTCCCTAGTTAATCTAGCCGACCACGTTAATCCAACATAACCCTTTTCTATGGCTACCTTCATCGTTATGTCAATTGAATTACAGCTTACTCTACCACAGCACTCCCCGCTAACACGGCTTACTACACTATAGTAAAGGGCTACACATAATCCAACCGTTGGCAGAAGGAAAGAAATAACTCAACATATTGGGTTTTTCATTATAGCTTGAAATGATTCTTAATTAAATTAAGAATGAGGGATTTTTATTAACATGTTTTATCTCATCAGAAGGTTCGGATTGGTCTATGTGATTCCTACATCTATGTTCTCTAAAGGTATATGGAAGCGCATATTGTCCTAAGAGGAACATACGACCTAATTTCATAATTAATTACATTAATTAATTATCGAGTTTTCAAAATAATTATAGAACCTCAACTAACATAAATCAATCAAATAATGTTGAGGTACTATTAATTAAGTTGAAGTATAATCAATATTATACGTGTGTTCTATTAATTGAAATCAATTTAACAATTTAAATTAATTAATTAATCTAACACCTATTTACTAAAATAGATGATTGTCGATCCAATTATCTAATTGGGATTAATTGAAAATAATTTTCCAAAAATTAAAATCAATTTTTTTTAAGTTTAATTTTAGAAATCTGAATTTTTTTTTTTTTTTTTTCAGTGAACCGGTTCGGCCGACCGGTCTGACCGGTTCGGACCGAAACGGTCCGGTTCTGTCCGGTCCAGCTGACCCAAATCAGTGGGCCGGGTTAGTCGGACCGGGAACCGGTCTTACCGACCCGAATCCACGTGGATTCGGTCAACTAAATCGCACACAACCATCGAACCGGCCGGTTCGACCGGTTCGATCCGAACAATTAAAAACCGATGTTTTAAAAATAATTTCAGATCCGATTTTCCAATTTTAAACAATTTTAAAGCTGGAAAAATTCTAAACAATATTTCAAAAATATTTTAAACTTACGAAAACTCCCAATTACATAATACAACAATCGTTACTTTAATAAATCGAACATGCATAAAATCATAGCATATTAAACAAACGCAATTAATTGCGCAACGAGCTCTGATACCATTGTTGGGTTTCGGGCACGTGTACGCAGCGGAAAACAAAAATTTTATGCGATTTAAACGACTTTAAAGCACACAAGCACACGCCCGATAAATTAAATCAATTAATTGCGTACCTTTGCGCTTCCAGCGAAATTAAAACCAACATACATGCTAAATAATTTAACCGAATTTAAATCAATTAACATGCTCGTTTTTAAACCAAATAACATGCTTGCAACGATTGAAACGATTACACATAATCACATAAAATCATACGATAGCAAACATGAATTCATAGTTTAAACGTAAACGAACCGAAACTAGGGTTTCGTGTATTTACCTTTTGAAGCGTGAGGTAGGCGCGTTTAGCAAGTCGAGATTGCTACAGAAACCAATCCGTACAATCGGGGCAGCAGCGGTGCAGCGGCAGCAGCGGCGAATCGGCCACGGCGGCGCGTGAGGTACACGCGCGGTCTTCCGGGGCGGCGCGTGGGGCAGCGTGCGGCTTCGGCTCGTGCGCTGCTCTTCGATTCCTCGATCTTCGATCTTCCTCCTCTCGGATTTCACCTCGTATACTTCGATCTACTAAACACGTGGCACTAGACACGTAATAGTTAGAAAAACGGAAGAAAAACAAAGAAGAAAAGAGTACCGAAAGGGATCGGCCAATGGATGGCCGATTCCGGCGACGGAGGAGCGGCGACGGCGCGGTGGTGGCTGCGGGGAGAGTGGCCGAGAGAGAGAGGTGGACGGCTGCTAGGGTTAGGGTTTTCACTTGTTGTGTGCAAGACCTATAAATCTTGTATTTATAGTGTCTTGCATAAAACCCTAGCGGGCTTAAGTTGGACCGGGCCCAACAGCTTAAGTTCGCTAGTACTTTTACTTGCTCGTTTCTCTCAATCCAATGACCGAAAAATTGCAACTATTACATTTTCGGAATCATTATAATTTCCTCGTCATTACGAGTGCCATCTCTTATTTTCCAACTTTCCAAAAGTGGAAACCCTAGTTCAGTGCACTTTCTAAATTTGGAAACTTCCCGATTTAGAAAGTCCACTACAACGCTCGCCTATTCTTTTCCTTTTCTTATTCTCATTCGTAATTCCAAATTACGAATGTTAGATTCAATCGTATTGACTTCCAATTATGCAAAGATAAACTATTTTATCTCTGACCGTTTATTCAAAGATCTCATGTGCACGAGCAGTGTGACCCTCGATGGTTCAGGTGTAAGCTAGCCGTGGGCCCACAACTCTTTGTGGTCAAAACTCGTCCCTTAGAGTTACAATTAAGATGAAGCTCGTTTCACCTTAATCACCCAACGAATCAAGATTGGCGTCTAGCAACTACGCGTCATGATTCCCTAGATACAAATGAAGTGCTTACAAGAACCTTCAGATATAGTTAACGTACAGTACGGTCCCTTCGATTCATATGTCCCGATCGAACTAGAGGCATTGGTTCATCGAGACCTCTTTATATGTTCGATGACGGTGCGATCGTTCCAAGTGTTGTAATCGTCACGTGCAAGACTTAGAGAATCGAATTCTCTAATCATCACTTAGTCAGCTCTGGCCAGAGACTTAGAATGATTACAAACTTTCAGAACACACAGGACATCCAAGACTTTTCTAGCGATCGAATCCCCGACTACAATGCACAGACCTCCCACTAGATTTCGGACTGCACGAACACTGGCCCTTGGGATGGTCCTCGGTGGAACTCAGGGACAGGTCACGATACAGCTGGTCCTCTAGTGAAGTCACGGTGATGTCTAGGTCATAAGGACTAACGGTGTACAACTATACCATAGATATCTCTACTCGATTATTGGGAACCACTTAGAGATTTCTAGGGTGAGGGAGTTCAGTGAACTCGTCAACTTACGAGCACCCACTTATGCATGCCGATATCACAATACCGTTTACTGATGAGATGCAGTACACATACACTAAGTGCTAGTCTTAACGGGAAAGGCCGATATCCTCATTAGTGGCGTAACCCTTCGACTAGGAACATGTTTAACAGTTATAATACTTAAGTAAATATCTCACGATCCTAACGATCAATTACTAGTACTTGTAATAACTGCAAGGACTATATCTACGCTTGTGACAAAGGGACAAAGATATAGAATGCCAAGGTGTTTTATCACTAATACGAATAAAGGTTCGTTTATTACAATAATAAATACGAAAGACCACAGCCACATGTTGGCTTGTTGGTCACCTACTCTAACACTACGGTACCGACTCGCCGTACCCGGGAAATTTACCGTAACCTCGAAAGACTTTCCAACATAGTTTTATCTTTTAAAATTCATGACACTAATGCACCCACCCATGCACCCTTCTACTTACCCTTCTCTCATCCTTACACCCAATGATTCACATAAGCAAGCAAGGTTGGGGGTGATTTTGCAATTTTCGAAAATGGGAGTGGTGGTGGTTCTTGGGTGGTTCAAGCTTGAGAAAATGGTGGCTATGGTGGTGGTGGTGTGGCTGCCGAAATGAAGGGGAGAGGAAGAAGAAGAAATACCTTTGGTCTTACTTAAAGTGGAGTGAAAAGCATGCCTAGTCTATAAAGAAGGGGGCTAAGGCTTGGGTATTTCTTTCTATGCTCAAAGTACAACCACACTAATGCATGTTTTTCTACTAATTAATATGCAAAAATTTAAAAATCATGTGTGTGTGTGTGTGATGTCCGGAAATTCATGAAAATGTGAGGAGGATTTTTAAATTTTCTAAATAAATTAAAAATCCTAAAATGCATGAGAAAATTTATTTTCTAAAATTTTGTGCATGCATAAATATGATGAAATGCTCATTTAAATTCATATGCAAAAATCCTAATTCATGAAAATAATTTATTTCGAAATAATATCTCGAAATATTTCCTAAGCACATAATTCACATAATCACATAATTTCACATAATCACATAATTCACATAATAATCACATAATTCATATATTTCACATAATTACCTAATTCACGTAAATACTAACCATGCAAGAATTATTATAAATTCTAATTTCACATATATGCACATAAAGGTGGTAAAATAAAATAATAATATTTTACCGAAAATGCGGGGTGTTACAATCTTCCCCCCTTAAAAAAAATTTTGTCCCCAAAATTTGTACCTTTTTCAATTAGTTCCGGATAACGACTCACAATCTCATCCTCAAGTTCCCACGTTGACTCATCCGGAGAATGGTTTTTCCAAAGGATTTTGGCTAGGCGAATTTCTTTGTTTCGGAGTTTCCTAACTTTTCGGTCTAATATTTGGGAGGGTTCTTCGGTAAAGGATAGGTTCGGGGATAAATTGAGGGGTTCGGTTTCAAGGATGTGGTTAGGGTTGGGAATATATTTTCGGAGCATGGAGACGTGAAAGACATTGTGGATCTTGGATAGTTGAGGCGGTAGGGCGAGGCGATAGGCTTGGCCACCAATTCGGTCGAGTATTTCGAAGGGTCCAATGAATCGAGGGCTTAACTTTCCTCGTTTTCCGAATCGCATGATTCCTTTGAGCGGAGCGACTTTCAAGAATACGTGGTCACCGGCTTTGAATTCCAAATCTCGCCTTCTTTTATTCGCGTACTTTTGTTGGCGATCTTGGGCGGTTCTCATTTTCTCTCGAATATTCTTGATTATGTCGATGGTGTGTTGGACCAGCTCGGGTCCTAATAATCTTCGCTCTCCTACTTCGTCCCAATGGATTGGAGAACGGCATTTTCTTCCGTACAAGGCTTCGTAAGGTGCCATTCCGATCGAAGATTGGAAGCTATTGTTGTACGAGAATTCGATGAGAGGTAGACGACTTTCTCAATTACCACCAAAATCCATCATACATGCTCGAAGCATGTCTTCGAGGGTCTTGATTGTCTTTTCCGATTGTCCGTCGGTTTGGGGATGGTAAGCCGTGCTAAAGGCTAGACGGGTTCCCATCGTTTCGTGCAATCTTTTCCAGAATTTGGAAGTGAATTGAGGATCTCGGTCGGAGATGATTGATATCAGAACGCCATGGAGTCGGACGATTTCTCCGATATAGAGTTCGGCCAATATTTCGAGACTAAAAGTGGTCTTGACCGGTAAGAAGTGTGCGGACTTATTTAGGCGATCGACTATTACCCATATTGAATCGGATCCTTTAAGAGTCTTCGGGAAACCTTGAACAAAGTCCATCGTTACTCTTTCCCATTTCCATTCGGGAATAAGGTTGGATTGTAGAATTCCACCGGGCCTTTGGTGTTCCATTTTGATTTGTTGACA
Organism: Erythranthe guttata; assembly: GCF_056151865.1. Lineage (NCBI taxonomy): Eukaryota > Viridiplantae > Streptophyta > Magnoliopsida > Lamiales > Phrymaceae > Erythranthe > Erythranthe guttata. Next base: position 11,178,589 of record NC_142543.1, on the reverse strand, counting down.
AATTAGGCATTCGGATACGTATTTGGCTATATCCTTCTTCATGCCTGGCCACCAATAAAACTTCTTCAAGTCTTTGTACATTTTGGTTTCACCCGGATGGCAAGAGTAGGGCGTTTTGTGAGCTTCGTCGAGAATTAATCCCTTTATCTCTTTGTTTGTCGGAATGCAAATTCTCCTTGAAATTTCAAGATTTTGTTGTCGGTCATTGAGAAATTTGGATTTCGACCGGTTGCTAAGCCTTCTCGAATTTTAACAAGTTGATCATCATGGTCTTGAGCGGACTTGATAGTTGATTCGAGCGGCGGTTTAATGATCAAGGCGGACATGGATTTTCGGCTAAGAGCGTCGGCGACAACGTTGGCTTTACCGGGATGGTAAAGGATTTCGCAATCATAGTCCTTGACTAATTCAAGCCATCTTCTTTGCCTCATATTGAGCCCTTTTTGAGTAAAGAAGTACTTGAGACTTTTATGGTCGGTGAAGATCGAACATTTTTCGCTATAAAGGTAATGTCTCCAAATTTTGAGGGCGAACACGACTGCCGCGAGTTATAAGTCGTGCGTCGGGTAATTCTTCTCGTAGTCTTTTAATTGTCTAGAGGCATAGGCAATTACATTCTCGTTTTGCATTAGGACGGCTCCGAGCCCGTTCTTGGAGGCGTCACTATAAACCACATAGTTTCCGGTTTGATCGGGTAGAGCGAGGATTGGTGCCGAGGTTAATCGCTTCTTGAGTTCTTGGAAACTAGACTTGCATTCGGGAGTCCATTGGTACTTGACTTCCTTTCAGGTCAAACGAGAGAGTGGAGCGGCTATCTTGGAAAAGTTTGGAACGAACCGTCGGTAGTAGGTTGCAAGGCTGAGGAAACTTTGGATTTCTCCGACATTACGAGGGATTGACCAATTACAAACGGCTTCAATCTTGCTTGGATCAACGGCTATGCCTTTCTTGGAAATTACGTGACCCAGAAAGTGGACTTGTCTTAACCAAAACTCACATTTGGAAAACTTCGCATAGAGTTGGTTCTCTCGGAGAGTTTGGAGCACCATTTCCAAATGGTTCCGATGTTCTTCATCATTTCTTGAGTACACTAAGATATCTTCGATAAATACGATCACAAATTGATCGAGATATTTGCGGAAGATTCGATTCATGAGATCCATGAAAGCGGCTGGGGCGTTGGTTAGACCAAACGACATCACTACAAATTCGTAGTGGCAGTAACGAGTCCGAAACGCGGTTTTCGGAATATCTTCCTTCTTGATCTTCAATTGATGATATCCGGAACGGAGGTCGATTTTGGAATAGACCGTGGAGCCTTGAAGTTGATCGAAAAGGTCGTCAATTCGTGGCAATGGATACTTGTTTTTGACGGTGACCTTGTTGAGTTCTCGGTAATCGATACACATTCGGAGGGTTCCATCTTTCTTTTTCACAAAGAGTACCAGAGCACCCCATGGGGAAAAACTAGGGCGGATGAACTTCTTGTCCATGAGATCTTGAATTTGGTCCTTGAGTTCCTTTAGCTCTAACGGCGCCATGCGATAAGGTGCCTTCGAGATAGGAGCGGAACCGGGGATCAAATTAATTTCGAATTCGATTTCACGATCGGGCGGAAGACCGGGGAGATCTTCGGGAAAGACATCGGGAAATTCGCAAACGGTTGGCACTTTGGAAATTTCGGCTTTATCTTCGTTGAGAGTTTCCACTATGTCGACCAAATGACATAGATTCCCTTTTTGAATAAGTTTGCTCGCTTTAATGGCGGAAATGATAGGAATCGACGGATTGTACGAGCTTCGGAATTCGGGAAAACTTCCATTCGGTAAGGAGAAACGAACGGTTTTGTGAGCGCAATTAATTTGGGCGTCGAATTTTCATAACCAATCAATTCCGAGGGTTATTTCGAAATGTTTTATGGGTAGGATGATCAGATCGGAGGCTAGGGTTTGGTTATGAATCTGAATAGGGCAATCTTTGATGATGAAATTGGATTTAAGTTCATCACCGGAAGGAATGAGTATGCTAAACAAGGCATCGGCTTGACTACGGACTAGGCGGAGTTCGGCAACGAGGCTACTTGAGATGAATGAGTGAGTTGATCCGGAGTCGATGAGGGCATACACGGAATTATTATACACATTAACGGTACCTGCGATCATTGACGGGTCAGCTTCGGATTGGTCTCTTGTCATGGCGAATACTCGTCCCGGCACTTGTCTCGGGGCGATAGGGCAGTCTCGGACCATGTGTCCGGGCTTCTTGCATCGAAAACAATGGTTGGTTCCGGCAATACAATCGCCTGAGTGCTCTCGATTGCATTTGAGGCAAAAGGGTTTGTTGCTCGGGGTCACGGTTGCTCGGTTGATCGGTTGCTTTCCTTTGGCGTTGTTGAGGTTCGGTTTCTTCCATGGTCGAGAAGAGGCATCGTGAGGAGGTCTCCATTGTCGTATTTCCATCTCATATTGTTCGGCTTCCAAGGCTTTGTCCACTACTCCGCGGAAAGTAGAAGCAGAGGTTAGTCGAACGTCGCGCTTGATTATCGGGTTGAGGCCTCTCAGGTAGTGATTCATCTTTTCGGTGTCGTCTTTGGATATAAACGGCGTGTGAATTCGGCAACGGTTAGGTTCCTTGTTTGAGTTCGAGAAACTCCTTAAGCTTTTGCGCTCGAACATTCTTGGAAAAGTACTTTTCGAAGAAAAGAACTTTGAAAGCTTCCCAAGTGGTATTTGCTAGATCGATTCCACTCTTTGCGCCTTCCCACCAATTTCGGGCTTCGTTTTTCAACAAGAAAAGTGCACAATGGATTCGGTCGCTGTCGTTCATCACCATGTATTCGAAGATAACTTCGAGGGATTTAATCCATTCTTCGGCAACAGTTGGACTAGGGCCGGCGTGGAATTCGGTAGGATGCATTTTCAGAAATCGCTCGTAGGTGGCTTGTGGGGCTGTATTTCTAAGTTGGAGAGGAGGAGGAGGAGGAGGTGGAGGAGGGTTTCGGTTTTGAAGGTTAACAAGGCGGTTGATTTGTTCGTTTTGTTCTCGGACGAGGGCGGTGAGGTCTTGGATGGTACGAGATTGATTGTGAGGGTCGTTAGCGGCATTTTGAGCTCGAGTTCTTGCTCCAGACATTTTAATACTTAAACATATACAAACAATTCACATTAGCCATAAAATTCACATAAAATTGATTGTGAGGGTCGTTAGCGGCATTTTGAGCTCGAGTTCTTGCTCCAGACATTTTAATACTTAAACATATACAAACAATTCACATTAGCCATAAAATTCACATAAAATTCACATAAAACATATACCTGCCCGAGTGTTCAGTTGGAGTCGTGCTTTGAGAATAGTGAAGATCTTTAGGTCGTATGGAGGTTTCCGGGATCGTTGCTCTGATACCACCCAAGTTGTGACACCCCTCTCTCGATTACCTTTATTATATGTAATCTCAGCGGATGACTTTTAAAAATGATTTTTGTGGATATAAAATTTACGTAAAAATTTTTCTTTTTAAATCAGAGGGAGAGAGGTCACAGTGTACTAAATCCTAATCAAATAATTGACACAAAAGCATACTACATGCAAGACTAGAAATTAACTAGGCATGATGGACTTAATGCAAATGCGGACAGATTCAATGCAGAAGCTTTAAAACTTAATTCCTCTTAAACTACTCATGCAAATAACCCCAAAATAAAACCATACCATCGAAACCGGGTCTAGATCACTAATTCAAAACAGTTTTGAAATATGCATGGCCATTTAGGAGAAATAAATAAAATGGCACAGTCACTCAGTTTAACAATCCAGAACAGGGGAGGGAGTTTTGAAAATTCATAATAAATTCCTCACTGACCCAAAAACTAGAAAATTTTACCCCAAGGCAGAATGATAAGTTTAAAACATTTTCCAAGTAGAAACAAGGCATTTAATTGAGTTAAACTCCAGTTATACCAGAAAACACCCGAATGGCCATGTTTTAATGCAGTAGTGAGAAATAAATCATAACTAATTAAATACTTACCCAAATCATGCACAAGACCTATCAATTAGATAGAAACAGAGAGATGAAGAGACTCCAAAAATTTCATGATTTTCTAAGCAGAACGCCTATAGGAAAATAATTTTAGAACATGGAGACAAAACACGAAGAAATTACTAGCCGGAAGCATGCATACATATAAATAGTGAAAATTTGTTTTCGCTTACAAAAGGCTACGGATTACCGATTAATTATCCAAAATAGGGTAATCCTAATTACTATTACACATATTGTCTTTTATTAATTTCCACCGATCGGAGGAAGCGAACGGTAGAGAATACCTAAAACCGTATCAAAAGTTTTTACAAGCATATTATACAAATAGAACCACATAACTAAATTAAGAGCCAACACAATCCACAACCCCTCCATACGATCTCCTTCCGATTCTCGAGCTCGATTCCCAACTTCACTCCTCGGGCCCTAAATCGGGTATACCTACAAACATACAACACCTATATGAGCCTTTGAGGACTCAATGAGAATCTTGAAGTATTATCGACTACACATAACACATAGAGCATACATATATCTATATATATATATATATATATACATACATATATCTTATACATGAACATGCAACATAAAGTAAAACAATCATATACTTCCCTTTTTCGTTGGCGTTCTTCATTCACATAATTGCCACACGCATAGAGTGAGATAATTCCCACTTTTATAACCCTATGATCCCAAGACCATAGAGTGAGAATATCCCACCTTCATAACCCTATGCCATGACACGTATTGAAGATTAGAAGGAATTTCCCACCTTTATAACCCTACGATCCCAAGACCATAGAGTGAGATTTTCCCACCTATATCATCAACACCATAATGCAACATGCATGACATGAAAAATTGTCGGGAATCCCTCGGAAGAGCCAATCTAAGTTACCTGTAAATAACCTCACATATATATCTAATCATGTCTATCTACGTGGGATCAAACCACCCCTAGGCCCTACGGTACCAACTGGCCGTACCCGGGAAATTTACCGTAACCTCGAAAGACTTTCCAACATAGTTTTATCTTTCAAAATTCATGACACTAATGCACCCACCCATGCACCCTTCTACTTACCCTTCTCTCATCCTTACACCCAATGATTCACATAAGCAAGCAAGAGCACATAGGAGCACATAGAAAATACACATTAGAAAATACACATAAAGCTTCACAAAATCATTTAGCCATAAAAACATAGAAGTAACCGAAATCTTAACATGGAAAGACAATCTATCATCAAAAGTTCACTAAATCTAGCATTTTTACAAGAATAAAATTCAAGACTTCCATCTTTACATTTATTCAAATAAATACACTAGATCTTCACATGCAAGAGTATTCTAAATCAAGTTAGCACAAATTTTAAGTTCTTAAATCATTTTACATAGAAAACACTAGATCTTAACATGCAAGGCTTTAGATCAACCATCAATCACTAGATCTTAACATGCAAGACCTTAGATCAACAATCAATCACCAATCTTACATGCAAGGCCTTAAAACAACAATCAACACAAGATCAACACATACAAGATAGCAAATAAACCAAATAAACCATTTTAAGAATTTTACCTCAAAAATTCGAAGGTTCCTTAGCTAAGTCAAAAATTCAATTTTTCTTCACAACTCAACAATCAAACACTAGATTAACACATGCAAAACACTAATTAAGCCAAATAAGCAATCTAAGCATTTTTCCTCAAAAAAATTCGAAAGTTTCATGGCTAGGCCAAAAATTCATTTTCTTTGCACAAATCAACAATCAAACACTAGATTAACACATGCAAGGCACTAATTAAGCCAAATAAGCAATTTTAAACATTTTTCCCCAATTTTCTAAAAAGTCATAGAACTTCAAGAACAAAGTTATATTTTCAAAACACTAACATGCAATCATCATCTAAAACATATAATCACATAATATGCAAGAATAAACAATGAAAACACGTAAAAACGAAAATACTAGTGGTGTTGTAGGTTTGAGCAAGAATTCAAGAATTCTCACCTATACTCTTTAGGGGAAGGATTTGTTAGCTCTTTTCTCTCTAATACAAGAACAGATAAAGAGTTAGATTACAAAACAGTATGAAGAAGGAAGAGAGGAAATTTTCGAATAAGAGAGGAGATGTAGCTCTTACATTCAAATTCAAGAATCTCTTGAAGAAAATATTTTGAGCTTCTTCTGTGACACCCCTCTCTCGATTACCCTTATTATATGTAATCTCAGCGGAAGACTTTTGAAAACATGATTTTTGTGGATATAAAATTTACGTAAAAATTTTTCTTTTTAAATCAGAGGGAGAGAGGGCACAACTTGCTAAATCCTAATCAAATTCTAACACAAAGGCATACTACATGCAAGACTAGAAATTAACTAGGCATGATGAACTTAATGCAAATGCGGACAGATTCAATGCAGAAGCTTTAAAAATTAATTCCTCTTACAATACTCATGCAAATAACCCCAAAATTATACCATACCATATAATACGGGTCTAGATCACTCAGTTAAAACCGTTTTGAAAGATGCATGGCCATTGAGGAGAAATAAATAAAATGGCACAGTCACTCAGTTTAAAAATCCAGAACAGGGGAGGGAGTTTTGAAAATTCATAATAAATTCCTCACTGACCCAAAAACTACCAAATTTTACCCCAAGTCAGAAAGGTAAGTTGAAAACATTTTCCAAGTGGAAACAAGGCATTTGAGTGAGTAAAACTCCAGTTATACCAGAAAACACCCGAATGACCCTGTTTCAATGCAGTAGCGAGAAATAAATCATAACTAAATAACTACTTACCCAAATCATGCACAAGACCTACCAATGTGATGAGAACAAAGAGATGCAGAGACTCCTAAAATTTCATGATTTTCTAAGCAGAGCACCTATATGAAAATAATTTTAGAGCATGGAGACAAGATACGAAGAAATTACTAGCCGAAAGCATGCATGCATATAGATAGTTAAAATTTGCTTTCGCTTACAAAAGGCTACGGATTACCGATTAATTATCCAAAATAGGGTAATCCTAATTACTATTACACATGTCGTCTTTTAATAATTTCCACCGATCGGAGGAAGCGATCGGTAGAAAATACCTAAAACCGTATCAAACGTTTTTACAAGCATATTGTACAAATAGAACCACATAACCAAATTAAGAGCCAACACTATTCACAACCCCTCCATACGATCCCCTTCCGATTCTCGAGCTCGATTCCCAACGTCACTCCTCGGGCCCTAAATCGGGTATACCTACAAACATACAACACCTATATGAGTCTTTGAGGACTCAATGAGAATCTTGAAGTAATATCGAATACACATAGCACATAGAGCATACATATATCTATACATATATATATACACATACATATATCTTATACATGAACATACAACATGAAGTAAAACAATCATATACTTCCCTTTTTCGTCGGCGTTCTTCATTCACATAATTGTCACCACGCATAGAGTGAGATAATTCCCACCTTTATAACCCTATGATCCCAAGACCATAGAGTGAGAATATCCCACTTTTATAACCCTATGCCATGACACGTATTGATGAATATAGAAGGAATTTCCCACCTTTATAACCCTACGGTCCCAAGACCATAGAGTGAGATTTTCCCGCCTATATCAACAACACCGAAATGCAACATGCATGACATGAAAAATTGTCGGGAATCCCTCGGAAGAGCCAATCTAAGTTACGGATAAATAACCCCATGTAATTCGAACCATGACTAACTACGTGGGATCAAACCACCCCTAGGCCCTACGGTACCAGGCTCGCCGTACCCGAGAAATTTACCGTAACTTCGAAAGACTTTCCAACATAGTTTTATCTTTTAAAAATTCATGACACTTAATGCACCCACCCATGCACCCTTTCTACTTACCCTTCTCTCATCCTTACACCCAATGATTCACATAAGCAAGCAAGAGCACATAGGAGCACATAGAAAATACACATAAAGCTTCACAAAATCATTTAGCCATAAAAACATAGAAATAACCGAAATCTTAACATGCAAAAACAATCTAACAACAAAGTTCACTAGATCTAGCATTTTTACAAGAATAAAATTCAAGACTTTCATCTTTACATTTATTCAAGCAAACACACTAGATCTTCACATGCAAGAGTATTTTAAACCAAATTAGCACAAGTTCTTAGTTCTTAAACCATTTTTCATAGAAAACACTAGATCTTAACATGCAAGACTTTAGATCAACCATCGATCACTAGATCTTAACATGCAAGACCTTAGATCAACAGTTAATCACCAATCTTAACATGCAAGGCCTTAAAACAACAATCAACACAAGATCAACACATGCAAAACACAAAATAAACCACATAAGCAATTTCAAGCATTTTACCTCAAAAATTCGAAAGTTCCTTAGCTAAGTCAAAAATTCATTTTCTTTTCACAAATCAACAATCAAACACTAGATTAACACATGCAAAGTACTAATTAGGCCAAATAAGCAATTTAAAACATTTTCCCCAAAATTTCGAAAGTTTCCTTAGCTAAGTCAAAAATTAATTTTCTTTTCAAAAATCAACAATCAAACACTAGATCAACACATGCAAGGCACTAATTAAGCCAAATAAGCCTTTTAAAACATTTTTCCCCAATTTTCGAAAAATCACAAAATTTCAAAAATAAAGCTATCTTTTCAAAATACCAACATGCAATCATCATCTAGAACATATAATCACATAATATGCAAGAATCAACAATGAAAACACATAAAAACACATAAAAACCGAAAATACTAGTGGTGTTGTAGGTTTGAGCAAGAATTCAAGAATTCTCACCTATACTCTTTAGGGGAAGGGCTTGTTAGCTCTTTTCTCTCTAATACAAGAAGAGATTAAGAGTTAGATTAGGCATTAAGAAAATAAGAAGAAGAACAAAAGAACTTGGAGGAAGAAGAGCTTGGCTCTTTTCGAAAAAAAGAAAAAGAAAAGAGGAAGAGGAAGCTTACTTAGCCTTGGCCGAAAATTCTTCTTCTATTGAAATAGAAGGAGACTTTGAACTTAAGGATTGTAAGAGTGGAGTTTGAGAGTGAATTTTGATCTTGGGCATGGGTGGTATTTATAGAGTTTTTGGAGACTTCAAAGCCAATGGAGAAGAAAGGGAAATGCATTTTTTGTGGGGGTGATTTTGCAATTTCCAAAAATATGAGGTGGTGGTGGTTCTAGGGTGGTTCAAGCTTGAGAAGGTGGTGGCTATGGTGGTGGTGGTGGCTGCCGAAAGATGAAGGGGAAGGGAGGAGAAGACGACCTTTGGTCTTACTTGAAGGTGTGAAAAAAAAAGCATGCCTAGTCTATAGGGTAGGGAACTAGGCTTTAGGTATTCCTTTCTATGCTCAAAGTACAACCACACCAATGCATGTTTTTCTACCAATTAATATGCAAGAATTTAAAAATCATGTGTGTGTGTGTGAGTGATGTCCGAAAATTCAAGAAAATGTGGGGAGCATTTTCTAATTTTCGACATTAATTAAAAATCCAAAAATGCATGGGGAAATTTATTTTCTAATTTTTTGTGTATGAAATGCTCATTTAAAAATCACATGCAAGAATAAAATCCTAATTCATGAAAATAATTTATTTCGACATTCTATTTCGAAATATTTCCCTAAGCACATATTTCACATAATCACATAATTCACATAATCACATAATTCACATAATCACATAATTCACATAATAATTGCATAATTACCTAATTCACGTAAATACTAATCATGCAAGAATTATTATAAATTCTAATTTCGCAATTATTCACATAAAGGTGGTAAAAATTATTTTACCGAAAATGCGGGGTGTTACATCTTCTACTAGTAATTTCGAAAATGGAAGAAGAAAGAAGAGAAGAGAGATTTCTTAGGATTGTAGTGGGGAGATGAGAAAACACTTGGTAATGGGTTCTATTTATAGAATGGGGAGGCTTGCAACCTTAATGGGTAAGTATTGAGGAGGGGCTTCTTGGCAATTAAATCTTTAGGTGGGTTGGGGGTGATTTTGCAATTTTCGAAAATGGGAGTCGTGGTGGTTCTTGGGTGGTTCAAGCTTGAGAAAATGGTGGCTATGGTGGTGGTGGTGTGGCTGCCGAAATGAAGGGGAGAGGAAGAAGAAGAAAGACCTTTGGTCTTACTTAAAGTGGAGTGAAAAGCATGCCTAGTCTATAAAGTAGGGGGCTAGGCTTGGGTATTTCTTTGTATGCTCAAAGTACAACCACACTAATGCATGTTTTTCTACTAATTAATATGCAAAAATTTAAAAATCATGTGTGTGTGTGATCTCCGAAAATTCAGGAAATTGTGGGGAGGATTTTTAAATTTTCTAAATAAATTAAAAATCCTAAAATGCACGAGAAAATTCATTTTCTAAAATTTTGTGCATGCATAAATATGATGAAATGCTCATTTAAATTCATATGCAAAAATCCTACTTCGTGAAAATAATTTATTTCGAAATAATATCTCGAAATATTTCCTAAGCACATAATTCACATAATCACATAATTTCACATAATCACATAATTCACATAATAATCACATAATTCATATATTTCACATAATTACCTAATTCACGTAAATACTAACCATGCAAGAATTATTATAAATTCTAATTTCACATATATGCACATAAAGGTGGTAAAATAAAATAATAATATTTTGCCGAAAATGCGGGGTGTTACAAATTTGTACCTATAGAATACTAAATCCACCAATTAAAACAGAAATATAAATTAATCCATAAAAAAATCCACGTAAACGTAAACGTTGAGTCTTATTCTACACTCCAATGTATCTTTCGTATCCGGTGTTTTTGCTGTTGTTTGGTTATGCGTATTAAAGTCATAGTGTTGTATTTCGTGTTTTTATGAACGTTGTTGCGAATGCACTTTTGCGCATGTTTTTTTACATGTACATTAGTGCATGTCCGTTTAAGCGAGTGTGTTTGTGCATGTTTGTTGATTTGTATTAATGTCCTTGGATTATAGTTTGTGTTTTCATGATCCTTTTTGCGAATGCACTTTGGCGTGAGTACTTTTGTGCATGATTTTGTACTTTTACTTATTTGCGTATCTTTTGTAGCGAGTGTTTGTGTACACGTTTCTTGTTGCGCATTTGTGTCCTCGAACTGTGGCGGGTATTTTCATGATCGCTTTTGGAATCCAATTTTGACCATGTTCGAGTCCGAATTTGGAAATTTGACATTAGACAGGAATTGTAGCCAGCTGAAATAGCTTTCTAATGCCGCAGAACGAGTTGATTTGGAGTCCGGATGAGAAAGTTATGCTCGACTTCGTGGACACTACCGAACATGTTGAGGGATCCTATCTTCTAATTTGATTTTATTTTCCTAATTGCAACTCTTTTCTTACTCTTTGATCATTTTTGCTTCATGGACACCTAATTATCAATTTGTACCTATAGAATACTAAATCCACCAATTAAAATAAAAATATAAATTAATCCATACAAAAATCCACGTAAACGTAAACGTTGAGTGTTATTCTACACTCCACTGTTTCTTTTCTATCCGGTGTTTTTGCTGTTGTTTGGTTATGCGTATTAAAGTCCTAGTGTTGTATTTCGTGTTTTTATGAACGTTGTGGCGAATGCACTTTTGCGCATGTTTTTTTACATGTACGTTTGTGCATGTCCGTTTGAGCGAGTGTGTTTGTGCATGTTTGTTGATTTGTATTAATGTCCTAGGATTGTAGTTTGTATTTTCATGATAATTTTTGGGAATGCACATTTGCGTGAGTACTGTTGTGCATTATTTTGTACTTTTATTTATGTGCGTATCTTTTGTAGCGAGTGTTTTTGTGCACGTTTCTTGATGCGCATTCGTGTCCTCGAACTGAAGCGGGTATTTTCATGATCGCTTTTGGAATCCAATTTGGACCATGTTCGAGTCCGAATTTGGAAAATTGACATTATACAGGAATTGTAGCCAGCTGAAATAGCTTTCTAATGCCGCCGAAACGAGTTGATTTGGAGTCCGGATGAGAAAGTTATGCTCGACTTCGTGGACACTACCGAAGATGTTGATGGATCCTATCTTCTAATTTTATTTTATATTCCTAATTGCAACTCTTTTCTTACTCTTTGATCATTTTTGCTTCATGGACACCTAATTATAAATTTGTACCTATAGAATACTAAATCCACCAATTAAAATAAAAATATAAATTAATCCATAAAAAAATCCACGTAAACGTAAACGTTGAGTGTTATTCTACACTCCAATGTATCTTTTGTATCCGGTGTTTTTGTTGTTGTTTGGTTATGCGTATTAAAGTCATAGTGTTGTATTTCGTGTTTTTATGAACGTTGTTGCGAATGCACTTTTGCGCATGGTTTTTTACATGTACGTTAGTGCATGTCCGTTTGAGCGAGTGTGTTTGTGCATGTTTGTTGATTTGTATTAATGTCCTAGGATTGTAGTTTGTGTTTTCATGATCCTTTTTGCGAATGCACTTTTGCGTAAGTACTTTTGTGCATGATTTTGTACTTTTACTTATTTGCGTATCTTTTGTAGCGAGTGTTTGTGTACACGTTTCTTGTTGCGCATTTGTGTCCTCGAACTGTGGCGGGTATTTTCATGATCGCTTTTGGAATCCAATTTTGACCGTGTTCGAGTCCGAATTTGGAAATTTGACATTAGACAGGAATTGTAGCCAGCTGAAATAGCTTTCTAATGCCGCAGAACGAGTTGATTTGGAGTCCGGATGAGAAAGTTATGCTCGACTTCGTGGACACTACCGAACATGTTGAGGGATCCTATCTTCTAATTTGATTTTATTTTCCTAATTGCAACTCTTTTCTTACTCTTTGATCATTTTTGCTTCATGGACACCTAATTATCAATTTGTACCTATAGAATACTAAATCCACCAATTAAAATAAAAATATAAATTAATCCATACAAAAATCCACGTAAACGTAAACGTTGAGTGTTATTCTACACTCCACTGTTTCTTTTCTATCCGGTGTTTTTGCTGTTGTTTGGTTATGCGTATTAAAGTCCTAGTGTTGTATTTCTTGTTTTTATGAACGTTGTGGCGAATGCACTTTTGCGCATGTTTTTTTACATATACGTTTGTGCATGTCCGTTTGAGCGAGTGTGTTTGTGCATGTTTGTTGATTTGTATTAATGTCCTAGGATTGTAGTTTGTGTTTTCATGATCCTTTTTGGGAATGCACATTTGCGTGATTATTTTTGTGCATGATTTTGTACTTTTACTTATGTGCGTATCTTTTGTTGGGAGTGTTTTTGTGCACGTTTCTTGACGCGCATTCGTGTCCTCGAACTGTAGCGTGTATTTTCATGATCGCTTTTGGAATCCAATTTTGACCATGTTCGAGTCCGAATTTGGAAATTTGACATTAGACTGGAATTGTAGCCAGCTGAAATAGCTTTCTAATGCCGCCGAAACGAGTTGATTTGGAGTCCAGATGAGAAAGTTATGCTCGACTTCGTGGACACTACCGAAGATGTTGATGGATCCTATCTTCAAATTTGATTTTATTTTCCTAATTGCAACTCTTTTCTTACTCTTTGATCATTTTTGCATCATGGACACCTAATTATAAATTTGTACCTATAGAATACTAAATCCACCAATTAAAATAAAAATATAAATTAATCCATAAAAAAATCCACGTTAACGTAAACGTTGAGTGTTATTCTACACTCCACTGTATCTTTTGTATCCGGTGTTTTTGCTGTTGTTTGGTTATGCGTATTAAAGTCCTAGTGTTGTATTTCGTGTTTTTATGAACGTTGTGGCGAATGCACTTTTGCGCATGTTTTTTTACATGTACGTTTGTGCATGTCCGTTTGAGCGAGTGTGTTTGTGCATGTTTGTTGATTTGTATTAATGTCCTAGGATTGTAGTTTGTGTTTTCATGATCCTTTTTGCGAATGCACATTTGCGTGAGTACTGTTGTGCATGATTTTTTACTTTTACTTATGTGCGTATCTTTTGTTGCGAGCGTTTTTGTGCACGTTTCTTGATGCGCATTCGTGTCCTCGAACTGTAGAGGGTATTTTCATGATCGCTTTTGGAATCCAATTTTGACCATGTTCGAGTCCTAATTTGGAACTTTGACATTAGACGAGAATTGTAGCCAGCTGAAATAGCTTTCTAATGCCGCCTGAACCAGTTGATTTGGACTCCGGATGAAAAAGTTATGCTCGACTTCGTGGACACTACCGAAGATGTTGAGGGATCCTCTCTTCTAATTTGATTTTATTTTCCTAATTGCAACTATTTTTTTTAATCTTTGATCATTTTTGCTTCATGGACACCTAATTATGAATATGTACCTATAGAATACTAAATCCACCAATTAAAACTTAATCCATAAAAAAATCAACGTAAACGTAAACGTTGAGTGTTATTCTACACTCCACTGTATCTTTTGTATCCGGTGTTTTTGTTGTTGTTTGGTTATGCATATTAAAGTCCTAGTGTTGTATTTCGTGTTTTTATGAACGTTGTTGCGAATGCACTTTTGGGCATGTTTTTTTACATGTACGTTTGTGCATGTCCGTTTGAGCGAGTGTGTTTGTGCATGTTTGTTGATTTGTATTAATGTCCTAAGATTGTAGTTTGTGTTTTCATGATCCTTTTTGCGAATGCACTTTTGCGTGAGTACTTTTGTGCATGATTTTGTACTTTTACTTATGTGCGTATCTTTTGTAGCGAGTGTTTTTGTGCACGTTTCTTGATGCGCATTCGTGTCCTCGAACTGAAGCGGGTATTTTCATGATCGCTTTTGGAATCAAATTTTGACCATGTTCGAGTCCGAATTTGGAAATTTGACATTAGACAGGAATTGTAGCCAGCTGAAATACCTTTCTAAAGCCACCTCAAAGAGTTCATTTAAAGTCCGGATGAGAAAGTTATGCTCGATTTCGTGGACACTACCGAAGATGTTGAGCGATCATATCTTCTAATTTTCCTAATTGCAACTCTTTTCTTACTCTTTGATCATTTTTGCTTCATGGACACCTAATTATAAATTTGTACCTATAGAATACTAAATCCACCAATTAAAATAAAAATATAAATTAATCCATAAAAAAATCCACGTAAACGTAAACGTTGAGTGTTATTCTACACTCCACTGTATCTTTTGTATCCGGTGTTTTTGCTGTTGTTTGGTTATGCATATTAAAGTCATAGTGTTGTATTTTGTGTTTTTATGAACGTTGTTGCGAATGCACTTTTGCGCATGTTTATTTACATGTACGTTTGTGCATGTCCTTTTGAGCGAGTGTGTTTGTGCATGTTAGTTGATTTGTATTAATGTCCTAGGATTATAGTTTGTGTTTTCATGATCCTTTTTGCGAATGCACTTTTGCGTGAGTACTTTTGTGCATGATTATTGTACTTTTACTTATGTGCGTATCTTTTGTAACGAGTGTTTTTGTGCACGTTTCTTGATGCACATTCGTGTGCTCGAACTGTAGCGGGTATTTTCATGATCTCTTTTGGAATCCAATTTCGACCATGTTCGAGTCCGAATTCGGAAATTTAACATTAGATAGGAATTGTAGCCAGCTGAAATAGCTTTCTAATGCCGCCGGAACCAGTTGATTTGGAGTCTGGATGAGAAAGTTATGCTCGACTTCGTGGACACTACCGAAGATGTTGAGGGATCCTCTTGTTGGGGATCGTGCATGTATACGCAGCGGAATTTAAAATTTTTATATCGAACTAGTTTCGATTACATGCATAAACTAATCACATAGTCAACGTACCTTAACGCTTCCGCCATACATATGGTAATTATCGATTTAATTGAAAAATACATAAAACCGAAAAATCACGAAACATGCTTATACTTCATTTCATAAAATCGAAACATGTAATCACGTATTACTCATGCTCGCAAATTAATAATCATACAAACATGTTCGAATCGAATTACGAAAGTTCCGATTTAATTACCTCTTGTAGCGTGCGATTTCGACGAATCGAAATCCTAGAACGAGTCACGTACAAGCTGCAAATTACCAATCCTCGGGGCTGCACCTCACGGCTGGAACGAGCTGATCCAGCAAGCGACGAACGCCGGTGAATGGCAGCAGCAGCGGCGGCGCGTGGCAGCGGTAGCGGCGGCGCGTGGGCGGCGCGTGCTGCGTAACAGCGGCGCGTGCGGCTTCGGCGGTGGAGCAGCGGCTTTCTTCTCCTCCAATTAGGTTTCACCTCGTATATTTTGACCCACTCGAACTACAGCACTAGATGTAAACGAGTCAGATAAACAACAAGAATAAACGAAGGAATAAAAGGGAGAAAACCGGCGGTTTCCGGCGAAGATCGGCGGTGGCGCGGCGGAGATGCAACGGCCGAGAGGAGGGGCTGAGCGGCTAGGGTTTTGTGCTGAAAAAATCTGATCTCAAAACTCTTTTTGAGGTCTTTTTATACCTAGGGTTTTCAACCCTAGTGGGCTTAAGTCATTTGGCTTGACCCACTGATGCATTAAGCCCATTCCCTTGTCGGCCTCGTTTTTAATAAACGATCGTCCACAAAATTATAACAAAATTATATTTGTGACGAGCTCAAAGTCCTCGTCGATACGAGTGCCTCTTCGAAATTTCCAATTTCCAAAATTGGAAACTTCCACTTCAGTGGACTTGCTAAATCGGGAAACTTCCCAATTTAGAAAGTTCACTAAATTCCGCATGTCTCTCTTTCTCTACGTTTATTCCAATTCGTAATCCACAATTACGAATCTTGGATTCAATCATATCGACATCCAATCGTTCAAAGATTAACACATTAATCTATGCTTGTTGTTATCAAGGATCTATATTACACGAGAAGTGTGACCCTCAATGGTTCAGGTGTATGCTAGCCGTGGGCTCACAACTCTTTGTGATTCGAACAACACATTGTTCTTATACGAACTCCTCCCAAGAGTCCCGATTAGAGTAAAACTCATTTTACCTAATCCCGATCAAATCGGTGCCCAACGAATCAAGATTGGCGTCTAGCAACTACGCATCATGATTCCCTAGATACAAATGAAGTGCCTGCAAGAACCTTATGATATAGTTAACGTACAGTACGATCCTTTCGTAGCACATGTCCCGATTGAACTAGAGGCATTGGTTCACCGAGACCTCTTATAAAGTTCAATAACCGTGCGAACGTTCTAGGTATTATAAATCCGTTCGTGTGCGACTTAGGGAAACACATTTCCCTAATCACCCCACTATCAACTCTGGCCAGAGATTCCATGGATTATAAACCGTCAGAACAAAAGGACATCCATGACTACTCAAGCGCTCGAATCCCCTACTACAATGCACAGACTTCACACTAGATTTCGGATTGCACGAACGTTGGCCCTTGGAGCGGTCCGCGGTGGGACTCAGGGACAGGTCACGATACAATCGGTCCTCTAGTGAAGTCACGGTGATGTCTGGGTCTTAAGGACTAATGGTGTACAACTATATCTTAGAAACCTATTACTCGATGAATGAGAACCACTTATAGATTTCTAGGGCGAGGGAGTTCAGTGAACTCATCCAGTATGAGCACCCACTCAAGTATGCCGATGTCACAACACCGAGGACTGATGAGATGCAGTACACATACACTAAGTGCTAGTCTCAAAAGGGAAAGGCCGGTATCCTCATTATTGGCGTAACCCATCGACTAGGAACAAGGTTTAACAGTTACATTACATTGCTGAGTTATCTCACGATTCTACTAGATCAACTCACAGTAATAGAGTAACTCGTTAGGACTATATCTATGCTGCTTGCATGGGATCACAGATATAGAATGCCAAATAAGATATTTTATTATTACGAACGAAAAACGATTGTTTTATTACAAAGAAAAGAGAAAGACCACAGCCACAAGTTGGCTTGCCGGTCACCTACTCTAACACCTCTCTTCTAATTTGATTTTATTTTCCTAATTGCAACTCTTTTTTTAATCTTTGATCATTTTTGCTTCATGGACACCTAATTATCAATTTGTACCTATAGAATACTAAATCCACCAATTAAAACAGAAATATAAATTAATCCATAAAAAAATCAACGTAAACGTAAACGTTGAGTGTTATTCTACACTCCACTGTATCTTTTGTATCCGTTGTTTTTGCTGTTGTTTGGGTATGCATATTAAAGTCCTAGTGTTGTATTTCGTGTTTTTATGAACGTTGTTGCGAATGCACTTTTGGGCATGTTTTTTTACATGTACGTTTGTGCATGTCCGTTTGAGCGAGTGTGTTTGTGCATGTTTGTGGATTTGTATTAATGTCTTAGGATTATAGTTTGTGTTTTCATGATCCTTTTTGCGAATGAACTTTTGCGTGAGTACTTTTGTGCATGATTTTGTACTTTTACTTATGTGCGTATCTTTTGTAGCGAGTGTTTTTCTGCACATTTCTTGATGCGCATTCGTGTCCTCGAACTGTAGCGGGTACTTTCATGATCGCTTTTGGAATCCAATTTTGACCATGTTCGAGTCTGAATTTGGAAATTTGACATTAGAAAGGAATTGTAGCCAGCTGAAATGGCTTTCTAATGCCGCCGTAACGAGTTCATTTGAAGTCCGGATGAGAAAGTTATGCTCGACTTCGTGGACACTACCGAAGATGTTGAGGGATCATATCTTCTAATTTGATTTTATTTTCCTAATTGCAACTCTTTTCTTACTCTTTGATCATTTTTGCTTCATGGACACCTAATTATCAATTTGTACATATAGAATACTAAATCCACCAATTAAAATAAAAATATAAATTAATCCATAAAAAAATCCACGTAAACGTAAACGTTGAGTGTTATTCTACACTCCACTGTATCTTTTGTATCTGGTGTTTTTGATGTTGTTTGGTTATGCGTGTCAAAGTCCTAGTGTTGTATTTCGTGTTTTTATGAACGTTGTGGCGAATGCACTTTTGCGCATGTTTTTTTACATGTACGTTTGTGCTTGTCCGTTTGAGCGAGTGTGTTTGTGCATGTTTGTTGATTTGTATTAATGTCCTAGGATTGTAGTTTGTGTTTTCATGATCCTTTTTGCGAATGCACATTTGCGTGAGTACTGTTGTGCATAATTTTGTACTTTTACTTATGTGCGTATCTTTTGTTGCGAGTGTTTTTGTGCACGTTTCTTGATGCGCATTCGTGTCCTCGAACTGTAGCGGGTATTTTCATGATCGCTTTTGGAATCCAATTTTGACCATGTTCGAGTCCGAATTTGGAAATTTGACATTAGACGAGAATTGTAGCTTGCTGAAATAGCTTTCTAATGCCGCCAAAACCAGTTGATTTGGAGTCCGGATGAGAAAGTTATGCTCGACTTCGTGGCCACTACCGAAGATGTTGAGGGATCCTCTCTTCTAATTTGATTTTATTTTCCTAATTGCAACTCTTTTTTTAATCTTTGATCATTTTGCTTCATGGACACAGAATTATCAATATGTACCTATAGAATACTAAATCCACCAATTAAAACAGATATATAAATTAATCCATAAAAAAATCAACGTAAACGTAAACGTTGAGTGTTACTCTACACTCCACTGTATCTTTTGTATCCGGTGTTTTTGCTGTTGTTTGGTTATGCATATTAAAGTCCTAGTGTTGTATTTCGTGTTTTTATGAACGTTTTTGCGAATGCACTTTTGCGCATGTTTATTTACATGTACGTTTCTGCATGTCCTTTTGAGCGAGTGTGTTTGTGCATGTTTGTTGATTTGTATTAATGTCCTAGGATTATAGTTTGTGTTTTCATGATCCTTTTTGCGAATGCACTTTTGCGTGAGTACTTTTGTGCATGATTATTGTACTTTTACTTATGTGCGTATCTTTTGTAGCGAGTGTTTTTGTGCACGTTTCTTGATGCACATTGGTGTGCTCGAACTGTAGCGGGTATTTTCATGATCTCTTTTGGAATCCAATTTTTACCATGTTCGAGTCCGAATTCGGAAATTTGACATTAGATAGGAATTGTAGCCAGCTGAAATAGCTTTCTAATGCCACCCGAACCAGTTGATTTGGAGTCTGGATGAGAAAGTTATGCTGGACTTCGTGGACACTACCGAAGATGTTGAGGGATCCTCTCTTCTAATTTGATTTTATTTTCCTAATTGCAACTATTTTTTTAATCTTTGATCATTTTTGCCTCATGGACACCTAATTATCAATTTGTACCTATAGAATACTAAATTCACCAATTAAAACAGAAATATAAATTAATCCATAAAAAAATCAACGTAAACGTAAACGTTGAGTGTTATTCTACACTCCACTGTATCTTTTGTATCCGGTGCTTTTGCTGTTGTTTAGTTATGCGTATTAAAGTCCTAGTGTTGTATTTCGTGTTTTTATGAACGTTGTTGCGAATGCACTTTTGGGCATGTTTTTTTACATGTACGTTTGTGCATGTCCGTTTGAGCGAGTGTGTTTGTGCATGTTTGTTGATTTGTATTAATGTCCTAGGATTGTAGTTTGTGTTTTCATGATCCTTTTTGCGAATGAACTTTTGCGTGAGTACTTTTATGCATGATTTTGTACTTTTACTTATGTGCGTATATTTTGTAGCGAGTGTTTTTGTGCACGTTTCTTGATGCGCATTCGTGTCCTCGAACTGTAGCGGGTATTTTCATGATCGCTTTTGGAATCCAATTTTTACCATGTTCGAGTCCGAATTTGGAAATTTGACATTAGACGAGAATTGTAGCCAGCTGAAATAGCTTTCTAATGCCGCCAGAATGAGTTCATTTGAAGTCCGGATGAGAAAGTTATGCTCGACTTCGTGGACACTACCGAAGATGTTGAGGGATCATCTCTTCTAATTTGATTTTATTTTCCTAATTGCAACGCTTTTTTTAATCTTTGATCATTTTGCTTCATGGACACAGAATTATCAATATGTACCTATAGAATACTAAATCCACCAATTAAAACAGATATATAAATTAATCCATAAAAAAATCAACGTAAACGTAAACGTTGAGTGTTATTCTACACTCCACTGTATCTTTTGTATCCGGTGTTTTTGCTGTTGTTTGGTTATGCATATTAAAGTCCTAGTGTTGTATTTCGTGTTTTTATGAACGTTTTTGCGAATGCACTTTTGCGCATGTTTATTTACATGTACGTTTTTGCATGTCCTTTTGAGCGAGTGTGTTTGTGCATGTTTGTTGATTTGTATTAATGTCTTAGGGTTATAGTTTGTGTTTTCATGATCCTTTTTGCGAATGCACTTTTGCGTGAGTACTTTTGTGCATGATTATTGTACTTTTACTTATGTGCGTATCTTTTGTAGCGAGTGTTTTTGTGCACATTTCTTGATGCACATTCGTGTGCTCGAACTGTAGCGGGTATTTTCATGATCTCTTTTGGAATCCAATTTTGACCATGTTCGAGTCCGAATTCGGAAATTAGACATTAGATAGGAATTGTAGCCAGCTGAAATAGCTTTCTAATGCCGCCGGAACCAGTTGATTTGAAGTCTGGATGAGAAAGTTATGCTCGACTTCGTGGACACTACCGAAGATGTTGAGGGATCCTCTCTTCTAATTTGATTTTATTTTCCTAATTGCAACTATTTTTTTAATCTTTGATCATTTTTGCTTCATGGACACCTAATTATTTATTTGTACCTATAGAATACTAAATCCACCAATTAAAACAGAATATAAATTAATCCGTAAAAAAATCAACGTAAACGTAAATGTTGAGTGTTATTCTACACTCCACTGTATCTTTTGTATCCGATGTTTTTGCTGTTGTTTGGTTATGCGTATTAAAGTCCTAGTGTTGTATTTCGTGTTTTTATGAACGTTGTTGCGAATGCACTTTTGGGCATGTTTTTTTACATGTACGTTTGTGCATGTCCGTTTGAGCGAGTGTGTTTGTGCATGTTTGTTGATTTGTATTAATGTCCTAGGATTGTAGTTTGTGTTTTCATGATCCTCTTTGCGAATGAACTTTGGCGTGAGTACTTTTGTGCATGATTTTGTACTTTTACTTATGTGCGTATCTTTTGTAGCGAGTGTTTTTGTGCACGTTTCTTGATGCGCATTCGTGTCCTCGAACTGTAGCGGATATTTTCATGATCGCTTTTGGAATCCAATTTTGACCATGTTCGAGTCCGAATTTGGAAATTTGACATTAGACGAGAATTGTAGCTTGCTGAAATAGCTTTCTAATGCCGCCAAAACCAGTTGATTTGGAGTCCGGATGAGAAAGTTATGCTCGACTTCGTGGCCACTACCGAAGATGTTGAGGGATCCTCTCTTCTAATTTGATTTTATTTTCCTAATTGCAACTCTTTTTTTAATCTTTGATCATTTTGCTTCATGGACACAGAATTATCAATATGTACCTATAGAATACTAAATCCACCAATTAAAACAGATATATAAATTAATCCATAAAAATATCAACGTAAACGTAAACGTTGAGTGTTACTCTACACTCCACTGTATCTTTTGTATCCGGTGTTTTTGCTGTTGTTTGGTTATGCATATTAAAGTCCTAGTGTTGTATTTCGTGTTTTTATGAACGTTTTTGCGAATGCACTTTTGCGCATGTTTATTTACATGTACGTTTCTGCATGTCCTTTTGAGCGAGTGTGTTTGTGCATGTTTGTTGATTTGTATTAATGTCCTAGGGTTATAGTTTGTGTTTTCATGATCCTTTTTGCCAATGCCCTTTTGCGTGAGTACTTTTGTGCATGATTATTGTACTTTTACTTATGTGCGTGTCTTTTGTAGCGAGTGTTTTTGTGCACGTTTCTTGATGCACATTCGTGTGCTCGAACTGTAGCGGGTATTTTCATGATCTCTTTTGGAATCCAATTTTGACCATGTTCGAGTCCGAATTCGGAAATTTGTCATTAGATAGGAATTATAGCCAGCTGAAATAGCTTCCTAATGCCGCCGGAACCAGTTGATTTGAAGTCTGGATGAGAAAGTTATGCTCGACTACGTGGACACTACCGAAGATGTTGAGGGATCCTCTCTTCTAATTTGATTTTATTTTCTAAATTGCAACTATTTTTTTAATCTTTGATAATTTTTGCTTCATGGACACCTAATTATCAATTTGTACCTATAGAATACTAAATCCACCAATTAAAACAGAAATATAAATTAATCCATAAAAAAATCAACGTAAACGTAAACGTTGAGTGTTATTCTACACTCCACTGTATCATTTGTATCCGGTGTTTTTGATGTTGTTTGGTTATGCGTATTAAAGTCCTAGTGTTGTATTTCGTGTTTTTATGAACGTTGTTGCGAATGCACTTTAGCGCATGTTTTTTTACATGTACGTTTGTGCATGTCCACTTGAGCGAGTGTGTTTGTGCATGTTTGTGGATTTGTATTAATGTCCTAGGATTGTAGTTTGTGTTTTCATGATCCTTTTTGCGAATGAACTTTTGCGTGAGTACTTTTGTGCATGATTTTGTACTTTTACTTATGTGCGTATCTTTTGTAGCGAGTGTTTTTGTGCACGTTTCTTGATGCGCATTCGTGTACTCGAACTGTAGCGGGTATTTTCATGATCGCTTTTGGAATCCAATTTTTACCATGTTCGAGTCCGAATTTGGAAATTTGACATTGGACGAGAATTGTAGCCAGCTGAAATAGCTTTCTAATGCCGCCAGAATGAGTTCATTTGAAGTTCGGATGAGAAAGTTATGCTCGACTTCGTGGACACTACCGAAGATGTTGAGGGATCATCTCTTCTAATTTGATTTTATTTTCCTAATTGCAACGCTTTTTTTAATCTTTGATCATTTTGCTTCATGGACACAGAATTATCAATATGTACCTATAGAATACTAAATCCACCAATTAAAACAGATATATAAATTAATCCATAAAAAAATCAACGTAAACGTAAACGTTGAGTGTTATTCTACACTCCACTGTATCTTTTGTATCTGGTGTTTTTGCTGTTGTTTGGTTATGCATATTAAAGTCCTAGTGTTGTATTTCGTGTTTTTATGAACGTTGTTGCGAATGCACTTTTGCGCATGTTTATTTACATGTACGTTTGTGCATGTGCTTTTGAGCGAGTGTGTTTGTGCATGTTTGTTGATTTGTATTAATGCCCTGTGCATGTTTATTGTTGATTTGTTTATTTACATGTACGTTTGCTGTTGTTTGGTTATGCATATTATAGTTTGTGTTTTCATGATCCTTTTTGCGAATGCACTTTTGCGTGAGTACTTTTGTGCATGATTATTGTACTTTTTCTTATCTGCGTATCTTTTGTAGCGAGTGTTTTTGTGCACGTTTCTTGATGCACATTCGTGTGCTCGAACTGTAGCGGGTATTTTCATGATCTCTTTTGGAATCCAATTGCGACCATGTTCGAATCCGAATTCGGAAATTTGACATTAGATAGGAATTGTAGCTAGCTGAAATAGCTTTCTAATGCCGCCGGAACCAGTTGATTTGGAGTCTGGATGAGAAAGTTATGCTCCACTTCGTGGACACTACCGAAGATGTTGAGGGATCCTCTCTTCTAATTTGATTTTATTTTCCTTATTGCAACTCTTTTTTTAATCTTTGATCATTTTTGCTTCATGGACACCTAATTATCAATTTGTACCTAAAGAATACTAAATCCACCAATTAAAACAGAAATATAAATTAATCCATAAAAAAATCAACGTAAACGTAAACGTTGAGTGTTATTCTACACTCCACTGTATCATTTGTATCCAGTGTTTTGGCTGTTGTTTGGTTATGCATATTAAAGTCCTAGTGTAGTATTTCGTGAATTTAAGAACGTTGTTGCGAATGCACTTTTGCGCATGTTTTTTTACATGTACGTTAGTGCATGTCCGTTTGAGCGAGTGTGTTTGTGCATGTTTGTTGATTTGTATTAATGTCCTAGGATTGTAGTTTGTGTTTTCATGATCATTTTTGCGAATGAACTTTTGCGTGAGTACTTTTGTGCATGATTTTGTACTTTTACTTATGTGCGTATCTTTTGTAGCGAGTGTTTTTGTGCACGTTTCTTGATGCACATTCGTGTGCTCGTACTGTAGCGGGTATTTTCACGATCTCTTTTGGAATCCAATTTTGACCATGTTCGAGTCCGAATTCGGAAATTTTACATTAGATAGGAATTGTAGCCAGCTGAAATAGCTTTCTAATGCCACCCGAATCAGTTGATTTGGAGTCTGGATGAGAAGGTTATGCTCGACTTCGTGGACACTACCGAAGATGTTGAGGGATCCTCTCTTCTAATTTGATTTTATTTTCCTAATTGCAACTATTTTTTTAATCTTTGATCATTTTTGCTTCATGGACACCTTATTATGCATTTGTACCTATAAAATACTAAATCCACCAATTAAAACAGAAATATAAATTAATCCATAAAAAAATCAACCTAAACGTAAACGTTGAGTGTTATTCTACACTCCACTGTATCTTTTGTATCCGGTGTTTTTGGTGTTGTTTGGTTATGCATATTAAAGTCCTAGTGTTGTATTTCGTGTTTTTATGAACATTGTTGCGAATGCACTTTTGGGCATGTTTTTTTACATGTACGTTTGTCATGTCCGTTTGAGCGAGTGTGTTTGTTCATGTTTGTTGATTTGTATTAATGTCCTAGGATTGTAGTTTGTGTTTTCATGATCCTTTTTGCGAATGAAATTTTGCGTGAGTACTTTTGTGCATGATTTTGTACTTTTACTTATATGCGTATCTTTTGTAGCGAGTGTTTTGGTGCACGTTTCTTGATGCGCATTCGTGTCCTCGAACTGTAGCGGGTATTTTCATGATCGCTTTTGGAATCCAATTTTGACCATGTTCGAGTCTGAGTTTTGAAATTTGACATTAGACAGGAATTGTAGGCAGCTGAAATAGCTTTGTAATGCCGCCGGAACGAGATGATTTGGAGTCCGGATGAGAATATTATGCTCGACTTCGTGGACACTACCGAAGATGTTGAGGGATCCTCGCTTCTAATTTGATTTTATTTTCCTAATTGCAACTCTTTGCTTACTCTGTCATCATTTTTACTTCATGGACACCTAATTATCAAATTGTACCTACAGAATACTAAATCCACAAATTAAAACAGAAATATAAATTAATCCATAAAAAAATCCACGTAAACGTAAACGTTAGAGTGTTATTTCTACACTCCACTGTATCTTTTGTATCCGGTGTTTTTGTTGTTATTTGGTTATGCATATTAAAGTCTTAGTATTGTATTTCGTGTTTTTATGAACGTTGTTGCGAATGCACTTTTGCGCATATTTTTTTACATGTACGTCTGTGCATGTCCGTTTGAGCGAGTGTGTTTGTGCATGTTTGTTGATTTGTATTAATGTCCTAGGATTGTAGTTTGTGTTTTCATGATCCTTTTTGCGAATGCACTTTTGCGTGAGTACTTTTGTGCATGATTTTTTTACTTTTACTTATGTGCGTGTATCTTTTGTAGCGAGTGTTTTTGTGCACGTTTCTTGATGCGCATTCGTGTCCTGGAACTGTAGCGGGTATTTTCATGATCGCTTTTGGAATCCAATTTTGACCATGTTCGAGTCCGAATTTGGAAATTTGACATTAGCCACGAATTGTAGCCAGCTGAAATAGCTTTCTAATGCCACCGGAACGAGATGATTTGGAGTCCGGATGAGAAAGTTATGCTCGACTTCGTGGACACTAGCGAAGATGTTGAGGGATCCTCGCTTCTAATTTGATTTTATTTTCCTAATTGCAACTCTTTGCTTACTCTTTCATCATTTTTACTTCATGGACACCTAATTATCAATTTGTACCTACAGAATACTAAATCCACAAATTAAAACAGAAATATAAATTAATCCATAAAAAAATCCACGGAAACGTAAACGTTAGAGTTTTATTTCTACACTCCACTGTATCTTTTGTATCCAGTGTTTTTGTTGTTATTTGGTTATGCATATTAAAGTCCTAGTATTGTATTTCGTGTTTTTATGAACGTTGTTGCGAATGCACTTTTGCGCATGTTTTTTTACATGTACGTTTGTGCATGTCCGTTTGAGCGAGTGTGTTTGTGCATGTTTGTTGATTTGTATTAATGTCCTAGGATTGTAGTTTGTGTTTCCATGATCCTTTTTGCGAATGCACTTTTGCGTGAGTACTTTTGTGCATGATTCACTACTTTTACATATGTGCGTATCTTTTGTAGCGACTGTTTTTGTGCACGTTTCTTGATGCGCATTCGTGTCCTCGAACTATAGCGGGTATTTTCATGATTGCTTTTGGAATCCAATTTTGACCATGTTCGAGTCCGAATTAGGAAATTGGCAATAGTTAGGAATTGTAGCCAGCTGAAAAAGCTTTTTAATGCCGCCGGATTGAGTTGATTTGGAGTCCGGATGAGAAAGTTATGCTCGACTTCGTGGACACTACAGAAGATGTTGAGGGATTCTCTCTTCTAATTTGATTTTATTTTCCTAATTGCATTTCTTTTCTTACTCCTTCATCATTTTTGCTTCATGGACACCTAATTATCAATTTGTACCTATAGAATACTAAATCCACCAATTAAAACAGAAATATAAATTAATCCATAAAAACAACCAAGTAGACGTAAACGTTAGAGTGTTATTTCTACACTCCACTAGATCTTTTGTATCCGGTGTTTTTGTTGTTATTTGGTTATGCATATTAAATTCCTAGTATTGTATTTCGTGTTTTTATGAACGTTGTTGCGAATGCACTTTTGCGCATGTTTTTTTACATGTACGTTTGTGCATGTCCGTTTGAGCGAGTGTGTTTGTGCATGTTTGTTGATTTGTATTAATGTCCTAGGATTGTAGTTTGTGTTTTCATGATCCTTTTTGCGAATGCACTTTTGCGTGAGTACTTTTGTGCATGATTTTTTACTTTTACATATGTGCGTATCTTTTGTAGCGATTGTTTTTGTGCACGTTTCTTGATGCGCATTCGTGTCCTCGAACTATAGCGGGTATTTTCATGATTGCTTTTAGAATCCAATTTTGACCATGTTCGAGTCCGAATTAGGAAATTGGCAATAGAAAGGAATTGTAGCCAGCTGAAATAGCTTTCTAATGCCGCCGGAACGAGTTGATTTGGAGTCCGGATGAGAAAGTTATGCTCGACTTCGTGGACACTACCGAAGATGTTGAGGGATCCTCGCTTCTAATTTGATTTTATTTTCCTAATTGCATTTCTTTTCTTACTCCTTCATCATTTTTGCTTGATGGACACCTAATTATCAATTTGTACCTATAGAATACTAAATCCACCAATTAAAATAGAAATATAAATTAATCCATAAAAAAAACCAGGTAGACGTAAACGTTGAGTGTTATTTCTACACTCCACTGTATCTTTTGTATCCGGTGTGTTTTTGCTGTTGTTTGGTTATGCGTATTAAAGTCCTAGTGTAGTATTTCGTCTTTTTAAGAACGTTGTTGCGAATGCACTTTTGCGCATGTTTTTTTACATGTACGTTTGTGCATGTCCGTTTGAGCGAGTGTGTTTGTGCATGTTTGTTGATTTGTATTAATGTCCTAGGATTGTAGTTTGTGTTTTCATGATCGTTTTTGCGAATGCACTTTTGCGTCAGTACTTTTGTGCATGATTTTATACTTTTACTTTTGTGCGTATCTTTTGTAGCGAGTGTTTTTGTGCACGTTTCTTGATGCGCATTCGTGTCCTGGAACTGTAGCGGGTATTTTCATGATCGCTTTTGGAATCCAATTTTGACCATGTTCGAGGCCGAATTTGGAAATTTGACATTAGACAGGGATTGTAGCCAGCTGAAAGAGCTTTCTAATGCTGCCGGAACCAGTTGATTTGGAGTCCAAATGAGAAAGTTATGCTCGACTTCGTGGACACTACCGAAGATGTTGAGGGATCCTCTCTTCTAATTTGATTTCATTTTCCTAATTGCAACTCTTTTCTTACTATTTGATCATTTTTGCTTCATGGACACCTAATTATCAATTTGTACCTATAGAATACTAAATCCACCAATTAAAACAGAAATATAAATTAATCCATAAAAAAATCCACGTAAACATAAACGTTAGAGTGTTATTTCTACACTCCACTGTATCTTTTGTATCCAGTGTTTTTGCTGTTATTTGGTTATGCGTATTAAAGTCCTAGAGTTGTATTTCGTGTTTTTATGAACGTTGTTGCGAATGCACTTTTGCGCATGTTTTTTTACATGTACGTTTGTGCATGTCCACTTGAGCGAGTGTGTTTGTGCATGTTTGTGGATTTGTATTAATGTCCTAGGATTGTAGTTTGTGCTTTCATGATCCTTTTTGCGAATGCACTTTTGCGTGAGTACTTTTGTGCATGATTTTTTACTTTTACTTATGTGCATATCTTTTATCGCGAGTGTTTTTGTGCACGTTCCTTGATGCGCATTCGTGTCCTCGAACTGTAGCAGGTACTTTCATGATCGCTTATGGAATCCAATTTTGACCATGTTCGAGTTCGAATTTTGAAATTTGAAATTAGACAGGAATTGTAACCAGCTGAAATAGCTTTCTAATGCCGCCGGAACGAGTTGATTTGGAGTCCGGATGAGAATTATGCTCGACTTCGTGGACACTACCCAAGATGTTGAGGGATTCTCTATTCTAATTTGATTTTATTTTCCTAATTGCAATTCTTTTCTTACTCTTTGATCATTTTTGCTTCGTGGACACCTAATTATCAATTTGTACCTATAGAATACTAAATCCACCAATTAAAACAGAAATATAAATTAATCCATAAAAATATCCACGTAAACGTTGAGTGTTATTTCTACACTCCACTGTATCTTTTGTATTCGGTGTTTTTGCTGTTGTTTGGTTATGCGTATTAAAGTCCTAGTGTTTTATTTCGTGTTTTTATGAACGTTGTTGCAAATGCACTTTTGCGCAAGTTTTTTTACATGTACGTTTATGCATGTCCATTTGATCGAGTGTGTTTGTGCATGTTTGTTGATTTGTATTAATGTCCTAGGATTATAGTTTTATGTTTTCATGATCCTTTTTGCGAATGCACTTTTGCGTGAGTAGTTTTGTGCGTGATTTTGTACTTTTACTTATGTGCGTATCTTTTGTACCGAGTGTTTTGGTGCACGTTTCTTGAGGCGCATTCGTGTCCCAAATCAACATGTTCCGCCGGCATTAGAAAGCTATTTCAGCTGGATACAATTCCTCTCTAATGTCAAATTTCCAAATTCGGACTCGAACATGGTCAAAATTGGATTCCAAAAGCGATCATGAAAATACCGCTACAGTTCGAGGACACGAATGCACATCAAGAAACATGCACCAAAACACTCGTTACAAAAGATACGCACACAAGTAAAAGTACAAAATCATGCACAAAAGTACTCACGCAAAAGTGCATTCGCAAAAAGGATTATGAAAACACAAACTACAATCCTAGGACATTAATATAAATCAACAAACACACTCGCTCAAATGGACATGCACAAACGTACATGTAAACAAACATGCGCAAAAGTGCATTCGCAACAACGTTCATAAAAACACGAAATACAACACTAGGACTTTAATAGGCATAACCTAACAACAGCAAAAATACCGGATACAAAAGATACAGTGGAGTGTAGAATAACAATCAACGTTTACATTTACGTGGATTTTTTTATGGATTAATTTATATTTCTGTTTTAATTGGTGGATTTAGTATTCTATAAGGACAAATTGATAATTAGGTGTCCATGAAGCAAAAATGATCAAAGAGTAAGAAATGAGTTGCAATTAGGAAAATAAAATCAAATTAGAAGAGAGGATCCCTCAACATCTTCGGTAGTGTCCACGAAGTCGAGCATACCTTTCTCATCCGGACTCCAAATCGAATGCTTCCGGCGGCATTAGAAAGCTATTTCAGCTGGCAACAATTCCTGTCTAAT
Organism: Erythranthe guttata; assembly: GCF_056151865.1. Classification (NCBI taxonomy): domain Eukaryota; kingdom Viridiplantae; phylum Streptophyta; class Magnoliopsida; order Lamiales; family Phrymaceae; genus Erythranthe; species Erythranthe guttata. The sequence goes on along the minus strand of NC_142543.1, from coordinate 11,147,592 downwards.
GTCAAATTTCCAAATTCGGACTCGAACATGGTCAAAATTGGATTCCAAAAGCGATCATGAAAATACCCGCCACAGTTCGAGGACACGAATGCGCATCAAGAAACGTGCACCAAAACACTCGCTACAAAATATACGCACATAAGTAAAACTACAAAATCATGCACAAAAGTACTCACGCAAAAGTGCATTAGCAAAAAGGATCATGAAAACACAAACTAGAATCCTAGGACATTAATACAAATCAACAAACATGCACAAACACACTCGCTCAAATGGACATGCACAAACGTACATGTAAAAAAACATGCGCAAAAGTGCATTCGCAACAACGTTCATAAAAACTCGAAATACAACACTAGGACTTTAATAGGCATAACCTAACAACAACAAAAACACTGGATACAAAAGATACAGTGGAGTGTAGAATAACACTCAACGTTTACGTTTACGTGGATTTTTTTATGGATTAATTTATATTTATGTTTTAATTGGTGGATTTAGTATTCTATAGGTACAAATTGATAATTAGGTGTCCCTGAAGCAAAAATGATCAAAGAGTAAGAAAAGAGTTACAATTAGGAAAATAAAATCAAATTAGAAGAGAGGATCCCTCAACATCTTCGGTAGTGTCCACGAAGTCGAGCATAACTTTCTCATCCGGACTCCAAATCAACTGGTTCCGGCGGCATTAGAAAGCTATTTCAGCTGGCTACAATTCCTCTCTAATGTCAAATTTCCAAATTCGGACTCGAACATGGTCAAAATTGGATTCCAAAAGCGATCATCACTAGGCCAAAACAGGACACTGGCGACGTTTTTTTTCGCGACGAAAATCATTTCGTAGCAAATTTGCGACGTTAATAAATAAATATCGTCGCAAGATCCATCTCGCCACCAATTTTGAAAATGATTGCGACGAAAATCCTAGATTCGTAGCAAACGATTCTAATATGGTTTTTTTAATAATTAACTATTGCGACGAATTATATTTTTTCGTAGCAAAATATTTAAATATTATTTTATTTTATCTTGTTTGCGACAAAAGTGTGTAAACCGTCGCAAGATATTTCTGAAAAATATTTTTGGGCGACGGAAATATGTGAATCGTCGTAACCTATGCATTTAAAACTTTTAATTTTATTTTATTTGCGACGAAATTCTCGGAATCGTCGCTCACGACTTAATTTATTCACTTACCCCTCTCCATTTCTGCCGTTGCCCTAATATTTTACTCTCTCTTCCTCCACACTCCCTCCCCTTTCCCGTCATTCTCACCGTCGATTAAATTGACGCTGTCAATCTTCGCTCCCTAAGTTTACTCCCGTCGGTGCCGCCGTCATTGCCCATTTCCTTCCAGCCGCCGTCGTTGCCCAAGACCACGCCCCCTGCAGTCGCCGGCCGTCATCTTCGTTTCCAATCGCTGCCACTGCGTTCAGCTAGACGCCGTCCACCATCTATGAAGCCCAGCCCTCAAAACTCTAGGTATTAATTTACCTATTTATGAGGTAAATAGCAGGCACCTATATATGCAATTTTAATGCCCCAACTTCCGCAACACTCTATGGTCTATAAATCCGACATTTTGTATGATAATGTAAGATTTGACTAATTTTTAATTTAGCTTTCATATTTCAGGAGGTGAAATAATTTGTATTAGGTTGTCTCGTCTAATATGAGAATCATATGCGATGATTATTTGGTAAAATCCTTTCAAATGATGGGTATTTGGTAGAGTTTTATTTGGTTCCCTCAATGTTAGATAATTATTTTTCTTAATATCCTTTCTAGGGAGGATATGAGATGAATATATGTTTATATTAACTTATATTCCCATTGATTCTCCTTTTGCTACCAGGTGTTTATCTAATGAAGATTCATTAATCCGTGTTTGAAGCTGTACTGTAGCTCGGTCCTATCAACGGTGCACTCTCCGCTACAGCATTCGAGGACCCTCCAATTCTCAACAACGGGAACCAGACAATCTTTAAACGGTAAAAAATTCAGGAAAAGCGCTGCCGAAGAAGGTAAGAGCTTCTTCAAATTTACTGTTGATTTTAAGCTAAATGGATGATTTTTATGACTTAATTGGCTTTTTATTTGCTACTTTTGGTGGTGTAATTTTACACTTTTTAGATCTAATTGTATCTATTTAGACCTAATTTTGTGTGGGCTGCTGAATAGTGTCTAGCGTAAAGCAATTATTGCCCGTTTTCTCCGGTTATTATGAATTAATCGTTTAAATCAGAACATGGGTTTGTCTTCAGTATTTTTTGATTAGAATTAGGAATCAAGCTGCAAATTTTTTGTTTAATGTATCTCTGCTTCAATAGTAGTGTTTTTCTGTGTTTTGATGAGCCATTTATTATAAGATACTTTGTCAGAATTATTGATTTTTTTATATTGTGATATTATGTGGTAGGGTGTGGAGAATGAGATTTCTGTGCAGAAATTGGTCTATAAAATTAAATAAGTATATTAAATGAATTATAGTAGAACAAGAGTATATTTTCGTGAAAGTCAATGTGCAAAAAGGTCAGTATCGCCGAGCAATAAGTAATGAGTGTTGGGCTCGTTTCCATCTCGGAGCGAGAAAATGTCGGGGTTCCTCGAAATAACGGAGTCCTCGAAGTTATCGGGCAGACCCAATTCTCTCCAGACCTTGAAAATGGCACGAAGGGGCAGCTTTTTGGTGAGGGACATTGATAGGAGCTTGACCAATCGGGTTACTGCGAGGGGCGTGGATTTGTTTAAGGCGTCGGATTCTTGGCGGACGATTAGGCGAGCGGCGGGTGTGAGTGTGCAGTAGGGTTGGAGGTTAACGGGGTGGGTGAAAATGTGGAAGATGTGAGGGTAGGTGCGGAGGAAGGCGGAGGGGCCGCGGTTGAGGTGGAGTTTCTGAGAGAGGCGGTGGAGGAAGTCGATGGAGATGGAAGGTGGAGTAGATTGGGAGGCGAGGATTAGATCTTGTATGGAGATTACTTTGAGGAGGTTCTTGTATTTCTCCATTAGCTTTTCGAATGTGGCGTCTCTGGCTCTGAAGGTCTGTTCCTTATGTATACGTGTCTATATGTTGGTAACTTGTGACAAAATCTCATAACTTGTTGGTCTCTTGGTTGTGATTTATTGCAAAGTGTTTCGTATTTGTTACATATGTTTGATCATGGTATTTTGTATTTGCAGGCCCAACAAAATTAGTTCTGAGCTTAATATTAAAGAAAAAATCCATAATGAACAAGGATTAAATTTCACAAACTAATTTTTCTTTGCTTTTAACATGTCTGTAAGATTATGGTTCTTGGTAAACATTGTTTAATTTAACATCTTTTTGTTATATATTCAGCAGGGATGTATGCTAAGATACAATGCCGATTATTGATGCACTTCTTGGATTTATGATGAAATAGTGGCAATTTATCGTCGCTTTTTTTTCTTGATACTCTATCTGTCGGTAGAAGAATTCCCCTGCTCAAGGTACGTACCTCACTATTTATAAGTTGCTTTCTTGAATAGGAAGAATTATTTACTTGCTCTGCTTCAAGATCTAATTTCTTGGAGAACGTGATAAGAAGTGGTAATTTAAGCATGTTACTTCTCTATAATGTGTGGATAATGATTATCCCCGTTCATTTTTGTTTAAGCTTTAACTGTGTTTTTTTAATAATGAAAGATGGTAAAAATTTCGGTTTATGATTCTTCGTGTAAATTATAAATTGGGTATGAATAACACGGTAAATTTTAGGCAATAGGCTTCGTTTTATATGAATCATTTGGTTTGATAGCAGTTTCTTCATGTTAGATAGTAGTTGTTGATGTTGATCGATGTCATGGATTATACACTTCTTCTTTATTTTATTTTATTTTATTTTATTTAATATTGTGAACTTGTACTCGTTCGTATTTATACGTAATGCTTATATACTTAAATATTTTTTTCAGGCACGCTTGGAAATAGTTTATGATCAAGTGGATAACTAATGATGAATGGATAAAAGAATGTGGATCAACTCCTTTATGTAATTCTACAATATTTTTCTTAATTTTTGTATTTTTTTTTAACTTTATTTGGATGTATTTGACCTTAAATTACAATTTTAATGTGATGTGTTATTATATCTAATAATTAATTGTGTTATTATAGTTGATAATTAATTACAGGTTAATTTCTATTTTATTATTCAGCGTAAAAAAATAAAATAAAAAATTTGCAATGTTCCTAGAAAAACGTCGCGAATTAATGAATAAATGTTGCGACGATAATATTAAAAACGTAGCGAATTGAGGGATAAATAGTTGCGACGAAATATGTTTTCGTCGCTATTTGCTACAAAACGAATAACCCAGAAAAACGAATTATTACGACGAAAAATGCATTCGTCGCCATATGTTGCGACGAAAAAATAGATTCGTCGCAGGCTTAGCGACGACCGCTTTGGCGACGATTTTTTGGCAGCGTTCGCGACGATTGTTTTTCGTCGCAATTATTGATATTTCGTCGCAAATACCATATTTTCGTCGCTAGATTTCGTCGCCAGTGTCCTGTTTTGGCCTAGTGCATGAAAATACCCGCTACAGTTCGAGGACACGAATGCGCATCTAGAAACGTGCACCAAAACACTCGCTACAAAATATACGCACATAAGTAAAAGTACAAAATCATGCACAAAAGTACTCACGCAAAAGTGCATTAGCAAAAAGGATCATGAAAGCACAAACTACAATCCTAGGACATTAATACAAATCAACAAACATGCACAAACACACTCGCTCAAATGGACATGCACAAACGTACATGTAAGAAAACATGCGCTAAAGTGCATTCATAACAACGTTCATAAACACACGAAATATAACATTAGGACTTTAATACGCATAACCTAACAACAGCAAAAATACCGGATACAAAAGATACAGTGGAGTGTAGAATAACACTCAACGTTTACATTTACGTGGATTTTTTTATGGATTAATTTATATTTCTGTTTTAATTGGTGGATTTAGTATTCTATAGGGACAAATTGATAATTAGGTGTCCATGAAGCAAAAATGATCAAAGTGTAAGAAAAGAGTTGCAATTAGGAAAATAAAATCAAATTAGAAGAGAGGATCCCTCAACATCTTCGGTGGTGTCCACGAAGTCGAGCATACCTTTCTCATCCGGACTCCAAATCAAATGGTTCCGGCGGCATTAGAAAGCTATTTCAGCTGGCAACAATTCCTGTCTAATGTCAAATTTCCATATTCAGACTCGAACATGGTCAAAATTGGATTCCAAAAGCGATCATGAAAATACCCGCCACAGTTCGAGGACACGAATGCGCATCAAGAAACGTGCACCAAAACACTCGCTACAAAATATACGCACATAAGTAAAAGTACAAAATCATGCACAAAAGTACTCACGCAAAAGTGCATTAGCAAAAAGGATCATGAAAGCACAAACTACAATCCTAGGATATTAATACAAATCAACAAACATGCACAAACACACTCGCTCAAATGGACATGCACAAACGTACATGTAAAAAAACATGCGCTAAAGTGAATTCATAAAAACGTTCATAAACACACGAAATATAACATTAGGACTTTAATACGCATAACCTAACAACAGCAAAAACACCGGATACAAAAGATACAGTGGAGTGTAGAATAACACTCAACGTTTACATTTACGTGGATTTTTTTATGGATTAATTTATATTTCTGTTTTAATTGGTGGATTTAGTATTCTATAGGTACAAATTGATAATTAGGTGTCCCTGAAGCAAAAATGCTCAAAGAGTAAGAAAAGAGTTGCAATTAGGAAATTAAAATCAAATTAGAAGAGAGGATCCCTCAACATCTTCGGTAGTGTCCACGAAGTCGAGCATAACTTTCTCATCCGGACTCCAAATCAACTTGCACCGGCGGCATTAGAAAGCTATTTCAGCTGGCTACAATTCCTCCCTAATGTCAAATTTCCAAATTCGGACTCGAACATGGTCAAAATTGGATTCCAAAAGCGATCATGAAAATACCCGCTACAGTTCGAGGACACGAATGCGCATCAAGAAACGTGCAACAAAACACTCGCTACAAAAGATACGCACATAAGTAAAAGTACAAAATCATGCACAAAAGCACTCACGCAGGAGTGCATTCGCAAAAAGGATCATGAAGACACAAACTACAATCCTAGGAAATTAATACAAATCAACAAACATGCACAAACACACTCGCTCAAATGGACATGCACAAACGTACATGTAAAAAAACATGCGCAAAAGTGCATTCGCAACAACGTTCATAAACACACGAAATACAACACTAGGACTTTAATACGCATAACCTAACAACAGCAAAAACACCGGATACAAAAGATACAGTGGAGTGTAGAATAACACTCAACGTTTACGTTTACGTGGATTTTTTTATGGATTAATTTATATTTCTGATTTAATTGGTGGATTTAGTATTCTATAGGTACAAATTTATAATTAGGTGTCCCTGAAGCAAAAATGATCAAAGAGTAAGAAAAGAGTTGCAATTAGGAAAATAAAATTAAATTAGAAGAGAGGATTCCTCAACATCTCCGGTAGTGTCCACGAAGTCGAGCATAACTTTCTCATCCGGACTCCAAATCAACAGGTTCTGGCGGCATTAGAAAGCTATTTTAGCTGGCTACAATTCCTCTCTAATGTCAAATTTCCAAATTCGGACTCGAACATGGTCAAAATTGGATTCCAAAAGCGATCATGAAAATACCCGCTACAGTTCGAGGACACGAATGCGCATCAAGAAACGTGCACCAAAACACTCGCTACAAAAGATACGCACATAAGTAAAAGTACAAAATCATGCACAAAAGCACTCAAGCAAAAGTGCATTCGCAAAAAGGATCATGAAAACACAAACTACAATCCTAGGACATTAATATAAATCAACAAACATGCACAAACACTCTCGCGCAAATGGACATGCACAAACGTACATGTAAACAAACATGCGCAAAAGTGCATTCGCAACAACGTTCATAAAAACACGAAATACAACACTAGGACTTTAATAGGCATAACCTAACAACAGCAAAAACACCGGATACAAAAGATACAGTGGAGTGTAGAATAACACTCAACGTTTACGTTTACGTGGATTTTTTTATGGATTAATTTATATTTCTGTTTTAATTGGTGGATTTAGTATTCTATAGGTACAAATTGATACTTAGGTGTCCCTGAAGCAAAAATGATCAAAGAGTAAGAAAAGAGTTGCAATTAGGAAAATAAAATCAAATTAGAAGAGAGGATCCCTCAACATCTTCGGTAGTGTCCACGAAGTCGAGCATAACTTTCTCATCCGGACTCCAAATCAATAGGTTCTGGCGGCATTAGAAAGCTGTTTCAGCTGGCTACAATTCCTCTCTAATGTCAAATTTCCAAATTCGGACTCGAACATGGTCAAAATTGGATTCCAAAAGCGATCATGAAAATACCCGCTACAGTTCGAGGACACGAATGCGCATCTAGAAACGTGCACCAAAACACTCGCTACAAAAGATACGCACATAAGTAAAAGTACAAAATCATGTACAAAAGCACTCACGCAAAAGTGCATTCGCAAAAAGGATCATGAAAACACAAACTACAATCCTAGGACATTAATACAAATCAACAAACATGCACAAACACACTCGCTCAAATGGACATGCACAAACGTACATGTAAACAAACATGCGCAAAAGTGCATTCACAACAACGTTCATAAAAACACGAAATACAACACTAGGACTTTAATAGGCATAACCTAACAACAGCAAAAACACCAGATACAAAAGATACAGTGGAGTGTAGAATAACACTCAACGTTTACGTTTACGAGGATTTTTTTATGGATTAATTTATATTTTTGTTTTAATTGGTGGATTTAGTATTCTATAGGTACAAATTGATAATTAGGTGTCCCTGAAGCAAAAATTATCAAAGAGTAAGAAAAGAGTTGCAATTAGGAAAATAAAATTAAATTAGAAGAGAGGATCCCTCAACATCTTCGGTAGTGTCCACGAAATCGAGCATAAATTTCTCATCCGGACTCCAAATCAACAGGTTCTGGCGGCATTAGAAAGCTATTTCAGCTGGCTACAATTCATCTCTAATGTCAAATTTCCAAATTCAGACTCGAACATGGTCAAAATTGGATTCCAAAAGCGATCATGAAAATACCCGCTACAGTTCGAGGACACGAATGCGCATCTAGAAACGTGCACCATAACACTCGCTACAAAAGATACGCACATAAGTAAAAGTACAAAATCATGTACAAAAGCACTCACGCAAAAGTGCATTCGCAAAAAGGATCATGAAAACACAAACTACAATCCTAGGACATTAATACAAATCAACAAACATGCACAAACACACTCGCTCAAATGGACATGCACAAACGTACATGTAAACAAACATGCGCAAAAGTGCATTCGCAACAATGTTCATAAAAACACGAAATACAACACTAGGACTTTAATAGGCAAAACCTAACAACAGCAAAAACACCGGATACAAAAGATACAGTGGAGTGTAGAATAACACTCAACGTTTACGTTTACGTGGATTTTTTTATGGATTAATTTATATTTCTGTTTTAATTGGTGGATTTAGTATTCTATAGGTACAAATTGATAATTAGGTGTCCGTGAAGCAAAAATGATCAAAGAGTAACAAAACAGTTGCAATTAGGAAAATAAAATCAAATTAGAAGAGAGGATCCCTCAACATCTCCGGTAGTGTCCACGAAGTCGAGCATAACTTTCTCATCCGGACTCCAAATCAACTGGTTCCGGCGGCATTAGAAAGCTATTTCAGCTGGCTACAATTCATCTCTAATGTCAAATTTCCAAATTCGGACTCGAACATGGTCAAAATTGGATTCCAAAAGCGATCATGAAAATACCCGCTACAGTTCGAGGACACGAATGCGCATCTAGAAACGTGCAACAAAACACTCGCTACAAAAGATACGCACATAAGTAAAAGTACAAAATCATGTACAAAAGCACTCACGCAAAAGTGCATTCGCAAAAAGGATCATGAAAACACAAACTACAATCCTAGGACATTAATACAAATCAACAAACATGCACAAACACACTCGCTCAAATGGACATGCACAAACGTACATGTAAACAAACATGCGCAAAAGTGCATTCGCAACAACGTTCATAAAAACACGAAATACAACACTAGGACTTTAATAGGCAAAACCTAACAACAGCAAAAACACCGGATACAAAAGATACAGTGGAGTGTAGAATAACACTCAACGTTTACGTTTACGTGGATTTTTTTATGGATTAATTTATATTTCTGTTTTAATTGGTGGATTAAGTATTCTATAGGTACAAATTGATAATTAGGTGTCCCTGAAGCAAAAATGATCAAAGAGTAAGAAAAGAGTTGCAATTAGGAAAATAAAATCAAATTGGAAGAGAGGATCCCTCAACATCTTCGGTAGTGTCCACGAAGTCGAGCATAACTTTCTCATCCGGACTCCAAATCAACAGGTTCCGGCGGCATTAGAAAGCTATTTCAGCTGGCTACAATTCATCTCTAATGTCAAATTCCCAAATTCGGACTCGAACATGGTCAAAATTGGATTCCAAAAGCGATCATGAAAATACCCGCTACAGTTCTAGGACACGTATGCGCATCTAGAAACATGCACCAAAACACTCGCTAAAAAAGATACGCACATAAGTAAAAGTACAAAATCATGTACAAAAGCACTCACGCAAAAGTGCATTCGCAAAAAGGATCATGAAAACACAAACTACAATCCTAAGACATTAATACAAATCAACAAACATGCACAAACACACTCGCTCAAATGGACATTTACAAACGTACATGTAAACAAACATGCGCAAAAGTGCATTCGCAACAACGTTCATAAAAACACGAAATACAACACTAGGACTTTAATAGGCAAAACCTAACAACAGCAAAAACACCGGATACAAAAGATACAGTGGAGTTTAGAATAACACTCAACGTTTACGTTTACGTGGATTTTTTTATGGATTAATTTATATTTCGGTTTTAATTGGTGGATTTAGTATTCTATAGGTACAAATTAATAATTAGGTGTCCCTGAAGCAAAAATGATCAAAGAGTAAGAAAAGAGTTGCAATTAGGAAAATAAAATCAAATTAGAAGAGAGGATCCCTCAACATCTTTGGTAGTGTCCACGAAGTCGAGCATAATTTCTCATCCGGACTCCAAATCAACTGGTTCAGGCGGCATTAGAAAGCTATTTCAGCTGGCTACAATTCCTCTCTAATGTCAAATTTCCAAATTCGGACTCGAACATGGTCAAAATTGGATTCCAAAAGCGATCATGAAAATACCCGCTACATTTCGAGGACACGAATGCGCATCTAGAAACGTGCACCAAAACACTCGTTACAAAAGATACGCACATAAGTAAAAGTACAAAATCATGCACAAAAGTACTCACGCAAAACTGCATTCGCAAAAAGGATCATGAAAACACAAACTACAATCCTAGGACATTAATATAAATCAACAAACATGCACAAACACACTCGCTCAAATGGACATGCACAAACGTACATGTAAACAAACATGCGCAAAAGTGCATTCGCAACAACGTTCATAAAAACACGAAATACAACACTAGGACTTTAATAGGCATAACCTAACAACAGCAAAAACACCGGATACAAAAGATACAGTGGAGTGTAGAATAACACTCAACGTTTACGTTTACGTGGATTTTTTATGGATTAATTTATATTTCTGTTTTAATTGGTGGATTTAGTATTCTATAGGTACAAATTGATAATTAGGTGTCCCTGAAGCAAAAATGATCAAAGAGTAAGAAAAGAGTTGCAATTAGGAAAATAAAATCAAATTAGAAGAGAGGATCCCTCAACATCTTCGGTAGTGTCCACGAAGTCGAGCATAACTTTCTCATCCGGACTCCAAATCAACAGGTTCCGGCGGCATTAGAAAGCTATTTCTGCTGGCTACAATTCATCTCTAATGTCAAATTTCCAAATTCGGACTCGAACATTGTCAAAATTGGATTCCAAAAGCGATCATTAGAATACCCGCTACATTTCGAGGACACGAATGCGCATCTAGAAACGTGCACCAAAACACTCGTTACAAAAGATACGCACATAAGTAAAAGTACAAAATCATGCACAAAAGTACTCACGCAAAAGTGCATTCGCACAAAGGATCATGAAAACACAAACTACAATCCTAGGACATTAATACAAATCAACAAACATGCACAAACACACTCGCTCAAATGGACATGCACAAACGTACATGTAAACAAACATGCGCAAAAGTGCATTCGCAACAACGTTCATAAAAACACGAAATACAACACTAGGACTTTAATAGATATAACCTAACAACAGCAAAAACACCGGATACAAAAGATTCAGTGGAGTGTAGAATAACACTCAACGTTTACGTTTACGTGGATTTTTTTATGAATTAATTTATATTTCTGTTTTAATTGATGGATTTAGTATTCTATAGGTACAAATTGATAATTATGTGTCCCTGAAGCAAAAAGAGTAAGAAAAGAGTTGCAATGAGGAAAATAAAATCAAATTAGAAGAGAGGATCCCTCAACATCTTCGGTAGTGTCCACGAAGTCGAGCATAACTTTCTCATCTGGACTCCAAATCAACAGGTTCCGGCGGCATTAGAAAGCTATTTCAGCTGGCTACAATTCATCTCTAATGTCAAATTTCCAAATTCGGACTCGAACATGGTCAAAATTGGATTCCAAAAGCGATCATGAAAATACCCGCTACAGTTCGAGGACACGAATGCGCATCTAGAAACGTGCACCAAAACACTCGCTACAAAAGATACGCACATAAGTAAAAGTACAAAATCATGTACAAAAGCACTCACGCAAAAGTGCATTCGCAAAAAGGATCATGAAAACACAAACTACAATCCTAGGACATTAATACAAATCAACAAACATGCACAAACACACTCGCTCAAATGGACATGCACAAACGTACATGTAAACAAACATGCGCAAAAGTGCATTCGCAACAACGTTCATAAAAACACGAAATACAACACTAGGACTTTAATAGGCAAAACCTAACAACAGCAAAAACACCGGATACAAAAGATACAGTGGAGTGTAGAATAACACTCAACGTTTACGTTTACGTGGATTTTTTTATGGATTAATTTATATTTCTGTTTTAATTGGTGGATTTAGTATTCTATAGGTACAAATTGATAATTAGGTGTCCCTGAAGCTAAAATGATCAAAGAGTAAGAAAAGAGTTGCAATTAGGAAAATAAAATCAAATTGGAAGAGAGGATCCCTCAACATCTTCGGTAGTGTCCACGAAGTCGAGCATAACTTTCTCATTCGGACTCCAAATCAACAGGTTCCGGCGGCATTAGAAAGCTATTTCAGCTGGCTACAATTTATCTCTAATGTCAAATTTCCAAATTCGGACTCGAACATGGTCAAAATTGGATTCCAAAAGCGATCATTAAAATACCCGCTACAGTTCGAGGACACGAATGCGCATCTAGAAACATGCACCAAAACACTCGCTACAAAAGATACGCACATAAGTAAAAGTACAAAATCATGTACAAAAGCACTCACGCAAAAGTGCATTCGCAAAAAGGATCATGAAAACACAAACTACAATCCTAAGACATTAATACAAATCAACAAACATGCACAAACACACTCGCTCAAATGGACATTTACAAACGTACATGTAAACAAACATGCGCAAAAGTGCATTCGCAACAACGTTCATAAAAACACGAAATACAACACTAGGACTTTAATAGGCAAAACCTAACAACAGCAAAAACACCGGATACAAAAGATACAGTGGAGTGTAGAATAACACTCAACGTTTACGTTTACGTGGATTTTTTTATGGATTAATTTATATTTCTGTTTTAATTGGTGGATTTAGTATTCTATAGGTACAAATTGATAATTAGGTGACCTTGAAGCAAAAATGATAAAAGAGTAAGAAAAGAGTTGCAATTAGGAAAATAAAATCAAATTAGAAGAGAGGATCCCTCAACATCTTTGGTAGTGTCCACGAATTCGGGCATAATTTCTCATCCGGACTCCAAATCAACTGGTTCAGGCGGCATTAGAAAGCTATTTCAGCTGGCTACAATTCCTCTCTAATGTCAAATTTCCAAATTCGAACTCGAACATGGTCAAAATTGGATTCCAAAAGCGATCATGAAAATACCCGCTACATTTCGAGGACACGAATGCGCATCTAGAAACGTGCACCAAAACACTCGTTACAAAAGATACGCACATAAGTAAAAGTACAAAATCATGCACAAAAGTACTCATGCAAAAGTGCATTCGCAAAAAGGATCATGAAAACACAAACTACAATCCTAGGACATTAATATAAATCAACAAACATGCACAAACACACTCGCTCAAATGGACATGCACAAACGTACATGTAAACAAACATGCGCAAAAGTGCATTCGCAACAACGTTCATAAAAACACGAAATACAACACTAGGACTTTAATAGATATAACCTAACAACAGCAAAAACACCGGATACAAAAGATTCAGTGGAGTGTAGAATAACACTCAACGTTTACGTTTACGTGGATTTTTTTATGAATTAATTTATATTTCTGTTTTAATTGATGGATTTAGTATTCTATAGGTACAAATTGATAATTATGTGTCCCTGAAGCAAAAAGAGTAAGAAAAGAGTTGCAATGAGGAAAATAAAATCAAATTTGAAGAGAGGATCCCTCAACATCTTCGGTAGTGTCCACGAAGTCGAGCATAACTTTCTCATCTGGACTCCAAATCAACAGGTTCCGGCGGCATTAGAAAGCTATTTCAGCTGGCTACAATTCATCTCTAATGTCAAATTTCCAAATTCGGACTCGAACATGGTCAAAATTGGATTCCAAAAGCGATCATGAAAATACCCGCTACAGTTCGAGGACACGAATGCGCATCTAGAAACGTGCACCAAAACACTCGCTACAAAAGATACGCACATAAGTAAAAGTACAAAATCATGTACAAAAGCACTCACGCAAAAGTGCATTCGCAAAAAGGATCATGAAAACACAAACTACAATCCTAGGACATTAATACAAATCAACAAACATGCACAAACACACTCGCTCAAATGGACATGCACAAACGTACATGTAAACAAACATGCGCAAAAGTGCATTCGCAACAACGTTCATAAAAACACGAAATACAACACTAGGACTTTAATAGGCAAAACCTAACAACAAAAAAAACACCGGATACAAAAGATACAGTGGAGTGTAGAATAACACTCAACGTTTACGTTTACGTGGATTTTTTTATGGATTAATTTATATTTCTGTTTTAATTGGTGGATTTAGTATTCTATAGGTACAAATTGATAATTAGGTGTCCCTGAAGCTAAAATGATCAAAGAGTAAGAAAAGAGTTGCAATTAGGAAAATAAAATCAAATTGGAAGAGAGGATCCCTCAACATCTTCGGTAGTGTCCACGAAGTCGAGCATAACTTTCTCATTCGGACTCCAAATCAACAGGTTCCGGCGGCATTAGAAAGCTATTTCAGCTGGCTACAATTTATCTCTAATGTCAAATTTCCAAATTCGGACTCGAACATGGTCAAAATTGGATTCCAAAAGCGATCATTAAAATACCCGCTACAGTTCGAGGACACGAATGCGCATCTAGAAACATGCACCAAAACACTCGCTACAAAAGATACGCACATAAGTAAAAGTACAAAATCATGTACAAAAGCACTCACGCAAAAGTGCATTCGCAAAAAGGATCATGAAAACACAAACTACAATCCTAAGACATTAATACAAATCAACAAACATGCACCAACACACTCGCTCAAATGGACATTTACAAACGTACATGTAAACAAACATGCGCAAAAGTGCATTCGCAACAACGTTCATAAAAACACGAAATACAACACTAGGACTTTAATAGGCAAAACCTAACAACAGCAAAAACACCGGATACAAAAGATACAGTGGAGTGTAGAATAACACTCAACGTTTACGTTTACGTGGATTTTTTTATGGATTAATTTATATTTCTGTTTTAATTGGTGGATTTAGTATTCTATAGGTACAAATTGATAATTAGGTGTCCTTGAAGCAAAAATGATCAAAGAGTAAGAAAAGAGTTGCAATTAGGAAAATAAAATCAAATTAGAAGAGAGGATCCCTCAACATCTTTGGTAGTGTCCACGAAGTCGAGCATAATTTCTCATCCGGACTCCAAATCAACTGGTTCAGGCGGCATTAGAAAGCTATTTCAGCTGGCTACAATTCCTCTCTAATGTCAAATTTCCAAATTCGAACTCGAACATGGTCAAAATTGGATTCCAAAAGCGATCATGAAAATACCCGCTACATTTCGAGGACACGAATGCGCATCTAGAAACGTGCACCAAAACACTCGTTACAAAAGATACGCACATAAGTAAAAGTACAAAATCATGCACAAAAGTACTCATGCAAAAGTGCATTCGCAAAAAGGATCATGAAAACACAAACTACAATCCTAGGACATTAATATAAATCAACAAACATGCACAAACACACTCGCTCAAATGGACATGCACAAACGTACATGTAAACAAACATGCGCAAAAGTGCATTCGCAACAACGTTCATAAAAACACTAAATACAACACTAGGACTTTAATAGGCAAAACCTAACAACAGCAAAAACACCAGATACAAAAGATACAGTGGAGTGTAGAATAACACTCAACGTTTACGTTTACGTGGATTTTTTTATGGATTAATTTATATTTCTGTTTTAATTGGTGGATTTAGTATTCTATAGGTACAAATTGATAATTAGGTGTTCGTGAAGCAAAAATGATCAAAGAGTAAGAAAACAGTTGCAATTAGGAAAATAAAATCAAATTAGAAGAGAGGATCCCTCAACATCTTCGGTAGTGTCCACGAAGTCGAGCATAACTTTCTCATCCGGACTCCAAATCAACTGGTTCCGGCGGCATTGGAAAGCTATTTCAGCTGGCTACAATTCATCTCTAATGTCAAATTTCCAAATTCGGACTCGAACATGGTCAAAATTGGATTCCAAAAGCGATCATGAAAATACCCGCTACAGTTCGAGGACACGAATGCGCATCTAGAAACGTGCACCAAAACACTCGCTACAAAAGATACGCACATAAGTAAAAGTACAAAATCATGTACAAAAGCACTCACGCAAAAGTGCATTCGCAAAAAGGATCATGAAAACACAAACTACAATCCTAGGACATTAATACAAATCAACAAACATGCACAAACACACTCGCTCAAATGGACATGCACAAACGTACATGTAAACAAACATGCGCAAAAGTGCATTCGCATCAACGTTCATAAAAACACGAAATACAACACTAGGACATTAATAGGCAAAACCTAACAACAACAAAAACACCGGATACAAAAGATTCAGTGGAGTGTAGAATAACACTCAACGTTTACGTTTACGTGGATTTTTTTATGGATTAATTTATATTTCTGTTTTAATTGGTGGATTAAGTATTCTATAGGTACAAATTGATAATTAGGTGTCCCTGAAGCAAAAATGATCAAAGAGTAAGAAAAGAGTTGCAATTAGGAAAATAAAATCAAATTGGAAGAGAGGATCCCTCAACATCTTCGGTAGTGTCCACGAAGTCGAGCATAACTTTCTCATCCGGACTCCAAATCAACAGGTTCCGGCGGCATTAGAAAGCTATTTCAGCTGGCTACAATTCATCTCTAATGTCAAATTTCCAAATTCGGACTCGAACATGGTCAAAATTGGATTCCAAAAGCGATCATGAAAATACCCGCTACAGTTCTAGGACACGAATGCGCATCTAGAAACATGCACCAAAACACTCGCTAAAAAAGATACGCACATAAGTAAAAGTACAAAATCATGTACCAAAGCACTCACGCAAAAGTGCATTCGCAAAAAGGATCATGAAAACACAAACTACAATCCTAAGACATTAATACAAATCAACAAACATGCACAAACACACTCGCTCAAATGGACATTTACAAACGTACATGTAAACAAACATGCGCAAAAGTGCATTCGCAACAACGTTCATAAAAACACGAAATACAACACTAGGACTTTAATAGGCAAAACCTAACAACAGCAAAAACACCGGATACAAAAGATACAGTGGAGTGTAGAATAACACTCAACGTTTACGTTTACGTGGATTTTTTTATGGATTAATTTATATTTCTGTTTTAATTGGTGGATTTAGTATTCTATAGGTAAAAATTAATAATTAGGTGTCCCTGAAGCAAAAATGATCAAAGAGTAAGAAAAGAGTTGCAATTAGGAAAATAAAATCAAATTAGAAGAGAGGATCCCTCAACATCTTTGGTAGTGTCCACGAAGTCGAGCATAATTTCTCATCCGGACTCCAAATCAACTGGTTCAGGCGGCATTAGAAAGCTATTTCAGCTGGCTACAATTCCTCTCTAATGTCAAATTTCCAAATTCGGACTCGAACATGGTCAAAATTGGATTCCAAAAGCGATCATGAAAATACCCGCTACATTTCGAGGACACGAATGCGCATCTAGAAACGTGCACCAAAACACTCGTTACAAAAGATACGCACATAAGTAAAAGTACAAAATCATGCACAAATGTACTCACGCAAAAGTGCATTCGCAAAAAGGATCATGAAAACACAAACTACAATCCTAGGACATTAATATAAATCAACAAACATGCACAAACACACTCGCTCAAATGGACATGCACAAACGTACATGTAAACAAACATGCGCAAAAGTGCATTCGCAACAACGTTCATAAAAACACGAAATACAACACTAGGACTTTAATAGGCATAACCTAACAACAGCAAAAACACCGGATACAAAAGATACAGTGGAGTGTAGAATAACACTCAACGTTTACGTTTACGTGGATTTTTTATGGATTAATTTGTATTTCTGTTTTAATTGGTGGATTTAGTATTCTATAGGTACAAATTGATAATTAGGTGTCCCTGAAGCAAAAATGATCAAAGAGTAAGAAAAGAGTTGCAATTAGGAAAATAAAATCAAATTAGAAGAGAGGATCCCTCAACATCTTCGGTAGTGTCCACGAAGTCGAGCATAACTTTCTCATCCGGACTCCAAATCAACAGGTTCCGGCGGCATTAGAAAACTATTTCTGCTGGCTACAATTCATCTCTAATATCAAATTTCCAAATTCGGACTCGAACATTGTCAAAATTGGATTCCAAAAGCGATCATTAAAATACCCGCTACATTTCGAGGACACGAATGCGCATCTAGAAACGTGCACCAAAACACTCGTTACAAAAGATACGCACATAAGTAAAAGTACAAAATCATGCTCAAAAGTACTCACGCAAAAGTGCATTCGCAAAAAGGATCATGAAAACACAAACTACAATCCTAGGACATTAATACAAATCAAAAAACATGCACAAACACACTCGCTCAAATGGACATGCACAAACGTACATGTAAACAAACATGCGCAAAAGTGCATTCGCAACAACGTTCATAAAAACACGAAATACAACACTAGGACTTTAATAGATATAACCTAACAACAGCAAAAACACCGGATACAAAAGATACAGTGGAGTGTAGAATAACACTCAACGTTTACGTTTACGTGGATTTTTTTATGAATTAATTTATATTTCTGTTTTAATTGATGGATTTAGTATTCTATAGGTACAAATTGATAATTATGTGTCCCTGAAGCAAAAAGAGTAAGAAAAGAGTTGCAATGAGGAAAATAAAATCAAATTAGAAGAGAGGATCCCTCAACATCTTCGGTAGTGTCCACGAAGTCGAGCATAACTTTCTCATCTGGACTCCAAATCAAATGGTTCCGGCGGCATTAGAAAGCTATTTCAGCTGGCAACAATTCCTGTCTAAAGTCAAATTTCCAAATTCGGACTCGAACATGGTCAAAATTGGATTCCAAAAGCGATCATGAAAATACCCGCTATAGTTCGAGGACACGAATGCGCATCTAGAAACGTGCACCAAAACACTCGCTACAAAAGATACGCACATAAGTAAAAGTACAAAATCATGCACAAAAGCACTCAAGCAAAAGTGTATTCGCAAAAAGGATCATGAAAACACAAACTACAATCCTAGGACATTAATACCAATCAACAAACATGCACAAACACTCTCGCGCAAATGGACATGCACAAACGTACATGGAAACAAACATGCGCAAAAGTGCATTCGCAACAAAGTTCATAAAAACACGAAATACAACACTAGGACTTTAATAGGCATAACCTAACCACAGCAAAAACACCGGATACAAAAGATACAGTGGAGTGTAGAATAACACTCAACGTTTACGTTTACGTGGATTGTTTTATGGATTAATTTATATTTCTGTTTTTATTGGTGGATTTAGTATTCTATAGGTATAAATTGATAATTAGGTGCCCCTGAAGCAAAAATGATCAAAGAGTAAGAGAAGAGTTGCAATTAGGAAAATAAAATCAAATTAGAAGAGAGGATCCCTCCACATCTTCGGTAGTGTCCACGAAGTCGAGCATAACTTTCTCATCCGGACTCCAAATAACAAGGTTTTGGCGGCATTAGAAAGCTATTTCAGCTGGCTACAATTCAACTCTAATGTCAAAGTTCCAAATTCGGACTCGAACATGGTCAAAATTGGATTCCAAAAGCGATCATGAAAATACCCGCTACATTTCGAGGACACGAATGCGCATCTAGAAACGTGCACCAAAACACTCGTTACAAAAGATACGCACATAAGTAAAACTACAAAATCATGCACAAAAGTACTCTCGCAAAAGTGCATTCGCAAAAAGGATCATGAAAACACAAACTACAATCCTAGGACATTAATATAAATCAACAAACATGCACAAACACACTCGCTCAAATGGACATGCACAAACGTACATGTAAACAAACATGCGCAAAAGTGCATTCGCAACAACGTTCATAAAAACACGAAACACAACACTAGTACTTTAATAGGCATAACCTAACAACAGCAAAAACACCGGATACAAAAGATACAGTGGAGTGTAGAATAACACTCAACGTTTACATTTACGTGGATTTTTTTATGGACTAATTTATATTTCTGTTTTAATTGGTGGATTTAGTATTCTATAGGGACAAATTGATAATTAGGTGTCCACGAAGCAAAAATGATCAAAGAGTAAGAAAAGAGTTGCAATTAGGAAAATAAAATCAAATTAGAAGAGAGGATCCCTCAACATCTTCGGTAGTGTCCACGAAGTCGAGCATACCTTTCTCATCCGGACTCCAAATCAAATGGTTCCGGCGGCATTAGAAAGCTATTTCAGCTGGCAACAATTCCTGCCTAATGTCAAATTTCCAAATTCGGACTCGAACATGGTCAAAATTGGATTCCAAAAGCGATCATGAAAATACCCGCCACAGTTCGAGGACACGAATGCGCATCAAGAAACGTGCACCAAAACACTCGCTACAAAAGATACGCACATAAGTAAAAGTACAAAATCATGCACAAAAGTACTCACGCAAAAGTGCATTAGCAAAAAGGATCATGAAAGCACAAACTACAATCCTAGGACATTAATACAAATCAACAAACATGCACAAACACACTCGCTCAAATGGACATGCACAAACGTACATGTAAACAAACATGCGCAAAAGTGCATTCGCAACAACGTTCATAAAAACACGAAATACAACACTAGGACTTTAATAGATATAACCTAACAACAGCAAAAACACCGGATACAAAAGATACAGTGGAGTGTAAAATAACACTCAACGTTTACGTTTACGTGGATTTTTTTATGAATTAATTTATATTTCTGTTTTAATTGATGGATTTAGTATTCTATAGGCACAAATTGATAATTATGTGTCCCTGAAGCAAAAAGAGTAAGAAAAGAGTTGCAATGAGGAAAATAAAATCAAATTAGAAGAGAGGATCCCTCAACATCTTCGGTAGTGTCCACGAAGTCGAGCATAACTTTCTCATCTGGACTCCAAATCAAATGGTTCCGGCGGCATTAGAAAGCTATTTCAGCTGGCAACAATTCCTGTCTAAAGTCAAATTTCCAAATTCGGACTCGAACATGGTCAAAATTGGATTCCAAAAGCGATCATGAAAATACCCGCTATAGTTCGAGGACACGAATGCGCATCTAGAAACGTGCACCAAAACACTCGCTACAAAAGATACGCACATAAGTAAAAGTACAAAATCATGCACAAAAGCACTCAAGCAAAAGTGTATTCGCAAAAAGGATCATGAAAACACAAACTACAATCCTAGGACATTAATACCAATCAACAAACATGCACAAACACTCTCGCGCAAATGGACATGCACAAACGTACATGGAAACAAACATGCGCAAAAGTGCATTCGCAACAAAGTTCATAAAAACACGAAATACAACACTAGGACTTTAATAGGCATAACCTAACAACAGCAAAAACACCGGATACAAAAGATACAGTGGAGTGTAGAATAACACTCAACGTTTACGTTTACGTGGATTGTTTTATGGATTAATTTATATTTCTGTTTTTATTGGTGGATTTAGTATTCTATAGGTATAAATTGATAATTAGGTGTCCCTGAAGCAAAAATGATCAAAGAGTAAGAAAAGAGTTGCAATTAGGAAAATAAAATCAAATTAGAAGAGAGGATCCCTCCACATCTTCGGTAGTGTCCACGAAGTCGAGCATAACTTTCTCATCCGGACTCCAAATAACAAGGTTTCGGCGGCATTAGAAAGCTATTTCAGCTGGCTACAATTCAACTCTAATGTCAAATTTCCAAATTCGGACTCGAACATGGTCAAAATTGGATTCCAAAAGCGATCATGAAAATACCCGCTACATTTCGAGGACACGAATGCGCATCTAGAAACGTGCACCAAAACACTCGTTACAAAAGATACGCACATAAGTAAAACTACAAAATCATGCACAAAAGTACTCTCGCAAAAGTGCATTCGCAAAAAGGATCATGAAAACACAAACTACAATCCTAGGACATTAATATAAATCAACAAACATGCACAAACACACTCGCTCAAATGGACATGCACAAACGTACATGTAAACAAACATGCGCAAAAGTGCATTCGCAACAACGTTCATAAAAACACGAAACACAACACTAGTACTTTAATAGGCATAACCTAACAACAGCAAAAACACCGGATACAAAAGATACAGTGGAGTGTAGAATAACACTCAACGTTTACATTTACGTGGATTTTTTTATGGACTAATTTATATTTCAGTTTTAATTGGTGGATTTAGTATTCTATAGGGACAAATTGATAATTAGGTGTCCACGAAGCAAAAATGATCAAAGAGTAAGAAAAGAGTTGCAATTAGGAAAATAAAATCAAATTAGAAGAGAGGATCCCTCAACATCTTCGGTAGTGTCCACGAAGTCGAGCATACCTTTCTCATCCGGACTCCAAATCAAATGGTTCCGGCGGCATTAGAAAGCTATTTCAGCTGGCAACAATTCCTGTCTAATGTCAAATTTCCAAATTCGGACTCGAACATGGTCAAAATTGGATTCCAAAAGCGATCATGAAAATACCCGCCACAGTTCGAGGACACGAATGCGCATCAAGAAACGTGCACCAAAACACTCGCTACAAAAGATACGCACATAAGTAAAAGTACAAAATCATGCACAAAAGTACTCACGCAAAAGTGCATTAGCAAAAAGGATCATGAAAGCACAAACTACAATCCTAGGACATTAATACAAATCAACAAACATGCACAAACACACTCGCTCAAATGGACATGCACAAACGTACATGTGAAAAAACATGCGCTAAAGTGCATTCATAACAACGTTCATAAACACACGAAATATAACATTAGGACTTTTATACGCATAACCTAACAACAGCAAAAACACCGGATACAAAAGATACAGTGGAGTGTAGAATAACACTCAACGTTTACGTTTACGTGGATTTTTTTATGGATTAATTTATATTTCTGTTTTAATTGGTGGATTTAGTATTCTATAGGTACAAATTTATAATTAGGTGTCCCTGAAGCAAAAATGATCAAAGAGTAAAAAAAGAGTTGCAATTAGGAAAATAAAATCAAATTAGAAGAGAGGATCCCTCAACATCTTTTGTAGTGTCCACGAAGTCGAGCATAACTTTCTCATCCGGACTCCAAATCAACAGGTTCCGGCGGCATTAGAAAGCTATTTCAGCTGGCTACAATTCCTCTCTAATGTCAAATTTCCAAATTCGGACTCGAACATGGTCAAAATTGGATTCCAAAAGGGATCATGAAAATACCCGCTACAGTTCGAGGACACGAATGCGCATCAAGAAACGTGCACCAAAACACTCGTTACAAAAGATACGCACATAAGTAAAAGTACAAAATCATGCACAAAAGTACTCACGCAAAAGTGCATTCGCAAAAAGGATCATGAAAACACAAACTACAATCCTAGGACATTAATACAAATCAACAAACATGCACAAACACACTCGCTCAAATGGACATGCACAAACGTACATGTAAACAAACATGCGCAAAAGTGCATTCGCAACAACATTCTTAAAAACACGAAATACAACACTAGGACTTTAATAGGCATAACCTAACAACAGCAAAAACACCGGATACAAAAGATACAGTGGAGTGTAGAATAACACTCAACGTTTACGTTTACGTGGATTTTTTTATGGATTAATTTATATTTCTGTTTTAATTGGTGGATTTAGTATTCTATAGGTACAAAGTGATAATTAGGTGTCCCTGAAGCAAAAATGATCAAAGAGTAAGAAAAGAGTTGCAATTAGGAAAATAAAATCAAATTAGAAGAGAGGATCCCTCAACATCTTCGGTAGTGTCCACGAAGTCGAGCATACCTTTCTCATCCGGACTCAAAATCAAATGGTTCCGGCGGCATTAGAGAGCTATTTCAGCTGGCAACAATTCCTGTCTAATGTCAAATTTCCAAATTCGGACTCGAACATGGTCAAAATTGGATTCCAAAAGCGATCATGAAAATACCCGCCTCAGTTCGAGGACACGAATACGCATCAAGAAACGTGCACCAAAACACTCGCTACAAAAGATACGCACATAAGTAAAAGTATAAAATCATGCACAAAAGTACTCACGCAAAAGTGCATTCGCAAGAAGGATCATGAAAACACAAACTACAATCCTAGGACATTAATACAAATCAACAAACATGCACAAACACACTAGCTCAAATGGACATCCACAAACGTACATGTAAAAAAACATGCGCAAAAGTGCATTCGCAACAATGTTCATAAAAACACGAAATACAACACTAGGACTTTAATAGGCATAACCTAACAACAACAAAAACACCGGATACAAAAGATACAGTGGAGTGTAGAATAACACACAACGTTTACGTTTACGTGGATTTTTTTATGGATTAATTTATATTTCTGTTTTAATTGGTGGATTTAGTATTCTATAGGTACAAATTGATAATTAGGTGTCCCTGAAGCAAAAATGATCAAAGAGTAAGAAAATAGTTGCAATTAGGAAAATAAAATCAAATTAGAATAGAGGATCCCTCAACATCTTCGGTAGTGTCCACGAAGTCGAGCATAACTTTCTCATCCGGACTACAAATCAACTGGTTCCGGCGGCATTAGAAAGCTATTTCAGCTGGCTACAATTCCTCTGTAATGTCAAATTTCCAAATTCGGACTCGAACATGGTCAAAATTGGATTCCAAAAGCGATCATGAAAATACCCGCTACAGTTCGAGGACACGAATGCGCATCTAGAAACGTGCACCAAAACACTCGCTACAAAAGATACGCACATAAGTAAAAGTACAAAATCATGCACAAAAGCACTCAAGCAAAAGTGCATTCGCAAAACGGATCATGAAAACACAAACTACAATCCTAGGACATTAATACAAATCAACAAACATGCACAAACACTCTCGCGCAAATGGACATGCACAAACGTACATGTAAACAAACATGCGCAAAAGTGCATTCCCAACAACGTTCATAAAAACACGAAATACAACACTAGGACTTTAATAGGCATAACCTAACAACAGCAAAAACACCGGATACAAAAGATACAGTGGAGTGTAGAATAACACTCAACGTTTACGTTTACGTGGATTTTTTTATGGATTAATTTATATTTCTGTTTTAATTGGTGGATTTAGTATTCTATAGGTACAAATTGATAATTAGGTGTCCCTGAAGCAAAAATGATCAAAGAGTAAGAAAAGAGTTGCAATTAGGAAAATAAAATCAAATTAGAAGAGAGGATCCCTCAACATCTTCGGTAGTGTCCACGAAGTCGAGCATAACTTTCTCATCCGGACTCCAAATCAACAGGTTCCGGCGGCAATAGAAAGCTATTTGAGCTGGCTACAATTCATCTCTAATGTCAAATTTCCAAATTCGGACTCGAACATGGTCAAAATTGGATTCCAAAAGCGATCATGAAAATACCCGCTACAGTTCGAGGACACGAATGCGCATCTAGAAACGTGCACGAAAACACTCGCTACAAAAGATACGCACATAAGTAAAAGTACAAAATCATGTACAAAAGCACTCACGCAAAAGTGCATTCGCAAAAAGGATCATGAAAACACAAACTACAATCCTAGGACATTAATACAAATCAACAAACATGCACAAACACACTCGCTCAAATGGACATGCACAAACGTACATGTCACTACACCAAAAGAGGTATTTTCTAACAGCAAAATTTTACTATTTCCAACGGATTACACCGTTAGAAATTTCTAACAATTGTTATCCGTTGGAACATGAAGTTATGTGTGAGTATTAATAACAAATTATTTTATTAATTTGTAAGAGCTTATAAAATATGACTAACACTTATGGTCCGTTAGTAATAAGTAACCTACTGTTATTTTTCTTTATTTTAAATTAATAAATAAGGCAACATTTTAATTAAATTAAAAGGCAATTCTTCCTCTCTTTATCTGGTTGTGCGCTAATCGGCGAGAAATAAAAGAAGAGGAGAAATAGGCCTTCACTCTGCCACGACGGGGTAACAGTCGGCGATGTCGCCACCTCCTCCCCCTCCTCCTCCGCCGCTGCTGCCACCACTACCACCGCACAAGCAACGCATTGTCGATACCAATAATATTTTTGAACGATGTATGAACGACGACGACGACGACAATAAATTTTTAGGGTTTCCACTTCCCTTTCCATCATCGTCTATTAAACACCATCCTTGTATAATCTACACCGGCAGGTGACTAGGACCACGACGAAAACATCGATTGATACAATTTGAGGTAATTGTTATTTTTTAATTATGTTCTTCAACATTAAGCTTAGGTTCACGGTTTTCCTTATTAAATTATTTGTAAATGTAAATACGCGTTTGCACTAACACTTGCTTGTGGCCTTCTAGTTCTAGTCTCTCTTTTCATATTAGAATTTTAGTATTTTTTCACTAAATTTTTTGTTCATTTGGTGGTTTTTTCTTTGCCAATAGGGAATGGGAGGAATTGGGCATTTGAATGGTTAAGAGGTATTACTCACACAAAGTACTAGAAAGGTTCTCTCACGTGTGGATTCATTGCTATTGATTTATGTGGAAAATTATATGTTTCTTGATGTTTCAGTTTCTCTCTATATGTGTATTCAACTTTATAAATTTCAAGCTTCTTTTCATTCCAATCTGCATCTTTTTTCTTCATAATTTTGAGCAGCTAGCAACAGAACTTAAAGCAACTGTACATATAATAGCAAAAATTAAAAAGGTAGGAATATATTATTTTTTTCCTTTGGTCCTAGAAAAGTTTAGTTTGTCATGTGTTAGTGCCAAATTTCTGGTTTATGTTTGCATTATGCCTTTGGAAAAATCATTAATCTACCTCGTTTATTTCGTATTTCCTAGCTAAACAGAAAAAAGAGGTAGGGAAAACTAATAGTTAACTCAAAAGTAAAAAACATCCACCTAAAATGAGTTAGTTAATAGATTTTTTTAGATTGTCTACAGATGTACTAGTTCCAGTGAATTGCTTTTTTCCTTTAAATTACTTTGTAAATCATAAATTTTATTTACCTGCTGAATGGTTTGTATTCGGTTATTTCTTTGGCTAACTTGTGATGTTTGCTGTATATATTGCAGAAGCACATGAAGTTATTGGGGAGAAGAAACCCGAGGCTCTATAAACAGAGGTATAGGTATGTTAGTATGCCATTTTATTTTGCCTGGAATCGATATAAATTGGTATTATATATTGACCAATTGAAATATACTTGATTATTTTAATATTATCACCGATGTTGTGCTTTCCCTACTAGCAACAGAGAAGAGATTGTCTCTAATTAAAGCATGGGAACAAAATGAGAAGTCAAAAGTTGGAAACAAGTAAGCAGTTTCTCGAAGATACCTGTTCTTTATCAAATTCAATATAGTTTTATGGAGTCATTTCATTTTAGAACATAAAGGATATATTGAGGCCTTACCGTAAAATAAGAAAAAAAAATAAGGTTGACTTTGGCTAATATTGATTTATCTCATACTTGTTAATAATTTGCAGGTCTCAGAAGAAAATATTTGCTATTAGAGAATAGGAGAACAATCGGACAACGGCTCTAGGAGCCGAGCTTAAGAAGATAGAGGTAATAAGTCATATTTGTTTGTATATATATATATTATTTTTGAATAAATCATTGGTAATAAGTCTATTTCACATTTATGCAAACTAATTCCAAATTTTCATTGAATAGTTTAAACTTTTATTTATTTGTATCATTATGGTATAAACTGGTGAGAATTATTTTGTTCGTTTTACTTATATCAGGACATGTGAGTTCAAGCTAGGTGGGGCTAGAGTTCATTTGTTTTATTTAAATTACAATTTTTTTTTTGTTTAATGTAAATGAATGTTATTGTAATGGTTTATGGTATAATGATCATATTCATACTTTAGGTTGAATTATTCATGGAATAGTGGAGAATTTGTTGTAATGAATGACTATTTTTATGTAAATTTAAATTTTATTATTTGAGACTTGTTTTTTAAATCATATAAATTAATATTATTTATGGAATTTTTTATAATTTTTTTTTAAGTTTTTTTCTTTTTTTGCTAACGGATATATCTGTTAGGAACTTTGTAAGAAGTGTTACGAAATGAATCGTTACAATGAAATTTCTAACGGAGAATAACTGTTAGATATAATTATTTTTCTAACGGTTTATTTTATTTTTCTAACGGATATATCCGTTAGAATTTTTTGGCTTTCAATTTCTAACGACATTTTTTTAACAGTTTTTCGCCGTTAGGATAATTATTTGTAACGGATATATCCGTTAGAAAAAGTTTTTTTCGGTGTAGTGTGTAAACAAACATGCGCAAAAGTGCATTCGCAACAACGTTCATAAAAACACGAAATACAACACTAGGACTTTAATAGGCATAACCTAACAACAGCAAAAACACCGGATACAAAAGATACAGTGGAGTGTAGAATAACACTCAACGTTTACGTTTACGTGGATTTTTTTATGGATTAATTTATATTTCTGTTTTAATTGGTGGATTTAGTATTCTATAGGTACAAATTGATAATTAGGTGTCCCTGAAGCAAAAATGATCAAAGAGTAAGAAAAGAGTTGCAATTAGGAAAATAAAATCAAATTAGAAGAGAGGATCCCTCAACATCTTTGGTAGTGTCCACGAAGTCGAGCATAACTTTCTCATCCGGACTCCAAATCAACTGGTTCAGGCAACATTAGAAAGCTATTTCAGCTGGCTACATTTCCTCTCTAATGTCAAATTTCCAAATTCGGACTCGAACATGGTCAAAATTGGATTCCAGAAGCGATCATGAAAATACCCGCTACATTTCGAGGACACGAATGCGCATCTAGAAACGTGCACCAAAAAAATCGCTACCAAAGATACGCACATAAGTAAAAGTACAAAATCATGCACAAAAGCACTCATGCAAAAGTGCATTCGCAAAAAGGATCATGAAAACCCAAACTACAATCCTAGGACATTAATACAAATCAACAAATCTGCACAAACACACTCGCTCAAATGGACATGCACAAACGTACATGTAAACAAACATGCGCAAAAGTGCATTCGCAACAACGTTCATAAAAACACGAAATACAACACTAGGACTTTAATACGCATAACCTAACAACAGCAAAAACACCGGATACAAAAGATACAGTGGAATGTAGAATAACACTCAACATTTATAGTTACGTGTATGTTTTTATGGATTAATTTATATTTCTTATTTAATTGGTGGATTTAGTATTCTATAGGTACAAATTGATAATTAGGTGTCCCTGAAGCAAAAATGATCAAAGAGTAAGAAAAGAGTTGCAATTAGGAAAATAAAATCAAATTAGAAGAGAGGATCCCTCAACATCTTCAGTAGTGTCCACGAAGTCGAGCATAACTTTCTCATCCGGACTCCAAATCCAGTTGTTTCGGCGGCACTAGAAAGTTATTTCAGGTTGCTACAATTCCTGTCTAATGTCAAATTTCAAAATTCGGCCTCGAGCATGGTCGAAATTGGATTCCAAAAGCGATCATGAAAATACCCGCTACAGTTCGAGGACACGAATGCGCATCAAGAAACGTGCACCAACACACTCGCTACAAAAGATACGCACATAAGTAAAAGTACAAAATCATGCACAAAAGTACTCACGCAAAAGTGCATTCTTAAAAAGGATCATGAAAACACAAACTACAATCCTAGGACATTAATACAAATCAACAAACAAGCACAAACACACTCGCTGAAATGGACATGCACAAACGTACATGTAAAAAAACATGCGCAAAATTACATTCACAACAACGTTCATAAAAACACGAAATACAACACTAGGACTTTGATACGCATAACCAAACAACAGCAAAAACACTGGATACAAAAGATACAGTGGAGTGTAGAAATAACACTCAACGTTTACGTTTACATGAAATTTTTTATGGATTAATTTATATTTATGTTTTAATTATTGGATTTAGTATTCTATAGGTACAAATTGATAATTAGGTGTCCATGAAGCAAAAATGATCAAAGAGTAAGAAAAGAGTTGCAATTAGGAAAATAAAATCAAATTAGAAGAGAGGATCCCTCAACATCTTTGGTAGTGTCCACGAAGTCGAGCATAACTTTCTCATCCGGACTCCAAATCAACTGGTTCCGGCGGCATTAGAAAGCTATTTCAGCTGGCTACAATTCCTCTCTAATGTCAAATTTCCAAATTCGGACTCGAACATGGTCAAAAATGGATTCCAAAAGCGATCATGAAAATACCCGCTGTATTTCGAGGACACGAATGCGCATCAAGAAACGTGCACCAAAACACTCGCTACAAAAGATACGTACATAAGTAAAAGTACAAAATCAAGCACAAAAGCACTCACGCAAAAGTGCTATCGCAAAAAGGATCATGAAAACACAAACTACAATCCTAGGACATTAATACAAATCAACAAACATGCACAAACACACTCGCTCAAATGCACATGCACAAATGTACATGTAAACAAACATGCGCAAAAGTGCATTCGCAACAACGTTCATAAAAACACGAAATACAACACTAGGACTTTAATACGCATAACCTAACAACAGCAAAAACACCGGATACAAAAGATACAGTGGAATGTAGAATAACACTCAACGTTTACAGTTACGTGGATTAATTTATATTTCTGTTTTAATTGGTGGATTTAGTATTCTATAGAGACAAATTGATAATTAGGTGTCCATGAAGCAAAAATGATCAAAGAGTAAGAAAAGAGTTGCAATTAGGAAAATAAAATCAAATTAGAAGAGAGGATCCCTCAACATCTTCGGTAGTGTCCACGAAGTCGAGCATAACTTTCTCATCCGGACTCCAAATCAACAGGTTCCGGCGGCATTAGAAAGCTATTTCTGCTTGCTACAATTCAACTCTAATGTCAAATTTCCAAATTCGGACTCGAACATGGTCAAAATTGGATTCCAAAAGCGATCATGAAAATACCCGCTAAAGTTCGAGGACACGAATGCGCATCTAGAAACGTGCACCAAAACACTCGCTACAAAAGATACGCACATAAGTAAAAGTACAAAATCATGTACAAAAGCACTCACGCAAAAGTGCATTCGCAAAAAGGATCATGAAAACACAAACTACAATCCTAGGACATTAATACAAATCAACAAACATGCACAAACACACTCGCTCAAATGGACATCCACAAACGTACATGTAAAAAAACATGCGCAAAAGTGCATTCACAACAACGTTCATAAACACACGAAATACAATATTAGGACTTTAGTACGCATAACCTAACAACAACAAAAACACCGGATACAAAAGATACAGTGGAGTGTAGAATAACACTCAACGTTTACGTTTACGTTGATTTTTTTATGGATTAATTTATATTTCTGATTTAATTGGTGGATTTAGTATTCTATAGGTACAAATTGATAATTAGGTGTCCCTGAAGCAAAAATGATCAAAGAGTAAGAAAAGAGTTGCAATTAGGAAAATAAAATCAAATTAGAAGAGAGGATCCCTCAACATCTTCAGTAGTGTCCACGAAGTCGAGCATAATTTTCTCATCCGGACTCCAAATCCACTGGTTTCGGCGGCATTAGAAAGTTATTTCAAGTTGCTACAATTCCTGTCTTATGTCAAATTTCCAAATTCGGCCTCGAGCATGGTCGAATTTGGATTCCAAAAGCGATCATGAAAATACCCGCTACAGTTCGAGGACACGAATGCGCATCAAGAAACGTGCACCAACACACTCGCTACAAAAGATACACACATAAGTAAAAGTACAAAATCATGCACAAAAGTACTCACGCAAAAGTGCATTCGCAAAAAGGATCAAGAAAACACAAACTACAATCCTAGGACATTAATGCAAATCAACAAACATGCACAAACACACTCGCTCAAATGGACTTGCACAACAAACATGTAAAAAAACATGCGCTAAAGTGCATTCATAACAACGTTCATAAACACAAGAAATATAACATTAGGACTTTAATACGCATAACCTAACAACAACAAAAACACCGGATACAAGAGATACAGTAGAGTGTAGAATAACACTCAACATTTACGTTTAGGTTGATTTTTTTATGGATTAATTTATATTTTTGTTTTAATTGGTGGATTTAGTATTCTATAGGTATAAATTGATAATTAGGTGTCCCTGAAGCAAAAATGATCAAAGAGTAAGAAAAGAGTTGCAATTAGGAAAATAAAATCGAATTAGAAGAGAGGATCCCTCAACATCTTCGGTAGTGTCCACGAAGTCGAGCATAACTTTCTCATGCGGACTCCAAATCATCAGGTTCCCGCGGCATTAGAAAGCTATTTCAGCTGGCTACAATTCATCTCGAATGTCAAATATCCAAATTCGGACTCGAACATGGTCAAAATTGGATTCCAAAAGCGATCATGAAAATACCCACTACAGTTCGAGGACACGAATGCGCATCTAGAAACGTGCTCCAAAACACTCGCTACAAAAGATACGCACATAAGTAATAGTACAAAATCATGTACAAAAGCACTCACGCAAAAGTGCATTCGCAAAAAGGATCATGAAAACACAAACTACAATCCTAGGACATTAATACAAATCAACAAACATGCACAAACACACTCGCTCAAATGGACATGCACAAACGTACATGTAAAAAACATGCGCAAAAGTGCATTCGCAACAACGTTCATAAACACACGAAATACAATATTAGGACTTTAGTACGCATAACCTAACAACAACAAAAACACCGGATACAAAAGATACAGTGGAGTGTAGAATAACACTCAACGTTTACGTTTACGTGGATTTTTTTATGGATTAATTTATATTTCTGATTTAATTGGTGGATTTAGTATTCTATAGGTACAAATTGATAATTAGGTGTCCCTGAAGCAAAAATGATCAAAGAGTAAGAAAAGAGTTGCAATTAGGAAAATAAAATCAAATTAGAAGAGAGGATCCCTCAACATCTTCGGTAGTGTCCACGAAGTCGAGCATAACTTTCTCATCCGGACTCC